>NC_090696.1:16252500-16877500 GCF_040954835.1 Lepisosteus oculatus
TTGTGGGATTGGATTTGTTATTCTGGGTGAAGAATGTTTGTGTAATCCCAGAATATTTCTCGCAGTGCAGTGGAAAGCGTTTGTTTCTCCCCGCTGGCGGGGGGGGGCAGCCAGGTCTGCCTGAGTTGCCCAGTTTCTATGGCCAGATTGTTGTCACTGAGCCTGTACTTTGTAAGGGTCGGTTTCACTTTGCTGTTTCCTACCTTGGTCAGCTATTCAGATAGTGTGTATTGTCTGTTTAGGATTCTGTAGAACGACCAGTTTGTGTTGTGCTTGTATATGTGTGTCCCAGTGGGTATGGTAGTGTTTTTTGGCTTCTTGTAATTTGGTTGATTTTTGATTTGTGTTGTTTTAGCTCTGCTGTCCTGAGACTATTTGGTGTAGTAATTAATTGTCAGCAATCCAAAAAGCACTTTGCTTTTAAGCTATTTAGAGATATATAAAAAAACAATCAAAATGTACTTCAGCCCTGAAGGCAGATGACAGTTCTCTCAATAGAACAAACTGGCTTTTTAATTGGTCAGTAATTTCAAAGTGTTTTTGCTGTGTGATCTACTAGACGGTCTAGGCTGGGGTTTACCAAGACCAGGGCTAGAGAACTGTTGTTCTACATACTGATCAGTGCCTTCCAAAGTTTAGAGGATCAGGGCAAGAAATCGTCTCTCGTTGGGTGGATTAAACAAGGGGAGTATTCTTGTTTTCGCTCCTTTGCAGCGTAACAGCAATAGATGTCTGTAGGTGTTTTGCACGAGTTCACTTCCATCGCTCTGTGCAAGACGACACGCAGTTTTGAATGCAGTACGTCTTCCTTGTTAAAACTGTATTCCATTCCCGCCCCAGGTCAGCACGCAGGTGATTTGGAACAAGCCGGACAGCCAGTACGCTGTTCCCCTCTGGATCATCATCCTGGCCATTTTAGCTGGTCTCCTGCTCCTAGCTCTGCTCATCTATGTGTTATATAAAGTAAGCATCCCGCGCACAGTCTTCATTCATTCCAGCTCTGTACCGTATTCCAGCGGTGCCCCATAAGGTGGCAGTGAGTCTGTTTTTTAACCTTTCAGACTTTTATTGGC
This sequence comes from Lepisosteus oculatus, assembly GCF_040954835.1. Classification (NCBI taxonomy): domain Eukaryota; kingdom Metazoa; phylum Chordata; class Actinopteri; order Semionotiformes; family Lepisosteidae; genus Lepisosteus; species Lepisosteus oculatus. Next base: position 16,253,574 of record NC_090696.1, read on the forward strand.
TCATTGATGGCCAGTAATCAGGAGAGATTGTTTCTAAAGGCCTGTACTTCTCTTTTGGTAACTCTGGGGCTTCTCAAGTGTTAGTGGATGAATGTAGTTACATCTGATCGCTGCCCTTACAGTTTTCTGTACTCAGAACTGCCTGAAAGGTTCTGCTTTGTCCATATTGTGAAACTAAAACCCCAGTGTAGTTAGTGTACACCTTACAGTAACAGCCAAATAATGACTTCTTTATACATTGCAGTCACATTCTGTTCAAGAATGACAACGTGAAGTTTGTTCCAATGGTTTTATTTGTGTAAAAGCGTGAAGGAAGCTTATAGATTAAACATCCGTCTTCTGTTTATCTCTACTCTCACAGCTTGGCTTCTTCAAACGATCTCTTCCCTACGGCACTGCAATGGAGAAAGCCCAACTGAAACCTCAGGCTGCATCTGAGGCCTAGAAAAAAGAAGCGGGCGCCAAAACCGAAAGACCCCTGAAAACGAACAGCAACCCACAAGATTGTCATGGAAACCAAAGACGGAAAACAAAGTCTCTAGTTTAGACACAGGAGGATGTCCACTGGAACTCCACCGTGTTGCACTAAAGAGAAAGAAAACAACACAAATGAATGTTTACTTTAATTTAATTAAACACGAGGCTTAGCAGGATTAGGAGGAGTTATTTTTAGGAAGAAATAAAGGAAAAACAGGCTTACTTCCTGTCTTCCATCCTGCACAATGGAGGCAGTGGCCAGGTGTAACCCCAGCACTGTGCCTCGTACCCACATCTTGTCTCTAATCCTTCAGCCTCGTCTCTGGGGGACGCTGTCCGCAGTCTCTGCTCACGACCGGCTAGCCCCTGTTGTCTGGGTGTGAGGGACTGGGGGGTCCGGTTTGATTTCTCTTGGTGCTAGAATCAATCACACAGAGAGCCTCTTGGCAACACGTTTCAGCCGCGGGAACAATGTGGGGTTATTTTTCAAAAAGCTAACTTTCGATGCAAAATTACACATGTAAAACTGCCCTGAAAACAATACCTGGGGTTGGTTTTTAATACAAGAGAAAAACTAAATGAAATCCAGGTCTGGGATTTCTAGAGTTGTTTCTGCCAAAGACCACCATCCTTTTCTGTTTCCTGACCGGCTTCAGTATTTCCTGCTATTTCCCCTGTTCCACGTTGGGATGGAGCTCTCCAGATGCTGTACCTAGTCCAAAACCTGGATCAATCCAATAAGTGCCTTTAGCTTTTTAATGTGTTTTTCTCAATATTTTATTGGAGAAGCCCTCTTAAGTTTTTAAAGAAAGAGGGCTTACAGACACTGGGGTTGTATTTTTCGAGAACTGCAATCAAGACGCGAGTATATGAACACGAACTAACAGGAGATTGAACCTGGAACATCTTATCACAAAACCAGGAAAAATAAACATCTGTATACTGGTGTCACGTAGAGCCTAGACCCAAATCCTGCACAGACTACGTTTCGAGTGATGAAGGGCGGAGGCTGTTTTTTTGTGTGCTCTTTTTATGTTTTTCAGTCGTGAGATTATATGTGCACCACTTATTGAAGAGTTGAAACCATGGGGATCGATTTTGCACTCGAGCCACTGGGATCTGCCGGTGCTGAACAGGAGGTGTTGGAAGTTGCTCTACAGGTGTTCAGCACTCTGCGGTTTCCTCCTTTTGTTTGTTTTTTTAACCTTAGCCATCCATCCACCACCTCCATCTGGCTCCGTTTGTCAGCAGAATCCGTGAAACCAAACCATCTGGGCCGTGCTGGAGCGACGACGGAAGATCCTCACGCCCTCCTCCGACAGGGAGCCTTGAAGCTGCAGGAATGGGAGACATTATGAGGCGTGCTGATTGGGGTTCTTTTCCCCCCATTGCAGAGTTTAGGGGATCAGGCAGGGCACCCAGCTGCCGTACACGGTGGGCAAGAAGGCATAGATCTTGAAAGGCAAGGAAATCTTGCCTTTCATTAAACCAAAAAACTCCACTGGGGCCATCTGATGCCCCTCTCCACTGCAGCTGGGATACCAAGCTCCAGTCACGCTTTCAGGCAAGCATTTCTTTGCAGGGACTCAGAAAGGTCAAGTTTGTTTTCAGACTGTTTGGAACTACAAAGACTCTTTGGTGTAGTGCACTGGCCAAGTCTCTTTTGCAATTGGTCTTGGTGCTTATTGTGTTCATGTGCGTTTCCCTATGACAGTGCATAACAACCACGCAATCGTTTTGCATGTTCCATGCTCTCAAAGTGATTTTACCCCCAAATTTCCCTGTTTTTATTGATCTTTAATCCACCCTGTACTTAATTCAGGTTAGGTCTGATTAATATTTATCTCAAATAACATTGCCCACTTTGGAAGGTTTGCAAGATCTGTGCTGTTGTAGCATAAACATTTGTGTTCATTAGAAAAATAATGGTAAAATAATAGCAATCATCTGAATATCCCAGGACTCACTGAGAAATCTTGTTTTTTTTTTCCATTCTGTTTGTGCCAAATCTTTTACATACAAATGCTGAAATGATATTTTACCCCCCTTTTCTGAAACTTTTCAAATCAGTGATTTGATCCTGTTTGCCTTGGTTATTTCACTGTGGAAAATTGCAATCTTTACTGTAGTAAGACTCGGTGTGAACACTGCGAGAACGGAGATGTTTGGCTCCTGGAAGGTTGAAGGCGCCACTCGGGAAAGGTTTAAGGTTGATTAGAGGGGGTGGGGTATGTCTGGGTGTGGGCGGGGCTGGGGGTGGAGCCAGGCGTGGTTATGGGTGGTGGGTGTGGCTTGCTCCTTGAATCCACACTGACTGCCACGGAAACCAAGACAATCTGAATAGGCCACTCAGAGGTGCAGCTTCATCCAGGAACTGAAGACGCATGGTTTGGGCCTCATTTATAAATATTAATTAAAAACTGGAGGGTTTACCAATCACTGCCATGTCTCTTTGACAAGTGTTTTCAGTGTGTTGCCAAGGGCAGATGGGGGGCGATGTTAGGCGAAGTGCATTTTCTCCAACTCTTCTGTTATGCCTTTGTGGCCTTCAAATATTCCTCGCAAGCCCCTTGGCCTATACCACCACTGAAGTAGCCGGTGCTGAGCTCTGGCCTTTATTGTTCAAAAGTGGAGTAGCAGGGTAATGAAAACGGCAATACCTGCACTCCGAAGCTGCTAAACCTTTCAAGGCACGCGTGTGTCATTTTCCATCCGTTAACAGGCTGGCAGCCTCATCACAGCGGAAGTTTCGGCTCTTTTCGCAGATTGTCTGAGAGTGCAGGCGCCCGTAGCCTCCAGCACGTGTTGCGCTGCCGCTTCTCAAAGCGCACCTGTCCCACAGCAGGAGCCGGCCCTTAGCTCTCCCACTGTCCTGCTCGCTCTGAGGCAGAGGTGTCCAGGCCTCCTGGGAGCCTGGGTCTCCTGAGGGAAAGTGACAGGGTCCTCAGAAGCTCTCGCACAGCCCTCAGCTCCTCAAGGAATTTGGATAAGTCACAGTGAGACAGAGGGGCTAAACGTCCAGTTATTGGGAAACCCCCCACGTCAGTGGTGTAAGTGCAATATGTTTATAGCTTCTGTTTCTCCCACGCTTGATATTTTAGAGTGAGGGGGCTGACCCAGATGTGCCAGTCTTTTTTTTCCTCCTTGCTCCGAGTGTTTCTACAAGACCTTGAGTGATTCACCTCAATCCACATACATTTTTTGGAAATGAACTGAAAAAAAAGATTTTTGCCTACATTTTATTTAACTGCAATGCCTTGAGCTTGATTAAAGATGGAATAAGAACTCTCAGGGTGTCTGTCCTGCCAATCCAGAGGCCTCTCAGGGGCTGTGACCTGTGACCTGAGGCCTTGTAAGAATATGGGCCGTCTCAGTCACTGGATCAACATGGAGGCCTAGCACAGTTACTAAGGCTGTGATTGTAGCCCTTAGTCTGCCTTGGGCACCAGAGTTTATAGTTTGTAGTGCATGGTTGCAAACACACGTCTGTTTTAACAGTTTTGTATATCTGCATGTGTTATCTACACACGAACTGACATCCTGTACCTTAAATTAGTAAGTTCCTGAAAATCGCTGACTAGAGTCGATTGTTCAGTAATTTTAAAGAGATGTTGCTGAGAAAACAGTTTAGTGTAACCGTATATCCAGCATAATGGGCAAAAGGATAATCTTGCGACAGATGCAGGGTATTTGAGTTTTCAGCTGCCTTTGTTCATTAGACAACGAACCAGCATAAGACCTGTCAAAACCAAAGAAACCACAACACTAAAACATGCTTGAAAGTTATTCAGTTTGAATCGTCTTTTCCTCTTGGTGGTGAGAACCTTGGAGCAATAGGAGAAAAGACAGTTGTATTTGTTTTCCAGGTCATTATGTTGCATTGCCTTTCACTTCAGGACTGTGTAGGTTTGTCACACAGTTGCACTGGGTCAGTCCTTCTATTATTTTAAACTATTTTTTTTCCACAGACATTTTTAAGTTGTAAATATAAATCTGCAAACACGAATATTTGAAGCGTTTGATGAAATTACTCTGGATTGTGGTGGAATTTCTCTCTCCCCATATTGGGGGAAATGTAATTTTTTATTGATGTATTTTACTGTTGGCAATTAAATAAAATCTGTTTTTACAAAAGTGGTTGAAAGCGTATTGTTTTTTTTAAACACATGATTTACATGGTATTGGCCAACTTTCAGTTCATGGGATGAACATTAGATTAATAAAGACAGTATTGTGGGTGCTTAAATGCCATTTAGGGTAAGTTCTACATGAGTTATTATCCACTTAGTTTGGAAATGTGCTGTTTGGAGACAGCACTGACTCCTGTACTGTCATGGAGAGAAAGTGGTCCTCGCTGTCAGAGTTGTCTATTCTTGCACCTGCTACAGTTCTGCAGTGCCAGACAGGAAAGTTTGTGCTGCCTGCAGGCAATGGCAAATGGGATCTGCAGTCCAGGAGATAATCTTCTCTTTAACATCTCGGCTGTTAAAGGCTCAGATAAGAAAACGGCCAATTCATCCATTGAATCTTGAGGCATGATGTTGGCTGTTACTGAGAGGTCAGGCAGCAATTCCTGATTGAAGGAGCCTACTGGCAATAGTGTGTTGCCATTAGACAGTGCTCTGTATTGCGGTCTTGAAGAGGGTGATCGTATTGAGGCTGTGGCACACAACAAAGCATGTCTGGAACGACCCCTGACCAGTGTCCGATTCCTTGGCATTGAATCATGGAGGTACTGTTGAGATGGCTGTTCATACAATTTGTTTGGAAGGTTTTTGGGAAGCAGTTCTTGTTGTTTTTCATTTTTTTTGTTTTATAGGTGTCCTGCAATGCATCGTATCCCCAAATCTCCCAACTGCTTATCACTACATGCTGCAAATTGTTAGAAGATGGTGTTGATGTGCTTTAGCTAGCCTTGTGCCCCCCCCACCCCCACCCCCACCCCCACCCCAGTGGCATTTAGCCGAGTTGCTGTTTCGTCATCTAATAAGCATCTTGCTAATCTTTAACACGATGCAAGAAAAACATGTGCTGACAACATCAAGGAATTAGAAACATTGCAAAGCATCGTGTTACCATTAAAAAGACAATGGGGAAATAAAGAAGAAAATAAACCCGTTCTGGGTTGGTTAATATAGAAAAGATGTAACACTTTTCAGTTGATCCAAACTGTTTTTTCTGATTGTTTAAAGCCCCGCTACAATGAACGCATGAGGACGGGGCCCCAAGTCCTGCGGGGGTCAATGGTTTGTCGGTATTTAAAGCATGTGGGTAATAAAGACAGATGGAGATTTGGCACGGTTTTTGACTTTGGCTTACTTCCATGTGGGGAGCATGAATTTATAACAAACTTAAAGCACGTTCCATGCGCTGGATGATTCGTGCGTAAGCACTGATTATTGGCAAATTCTGCAGCATTCAAATGAATTTTCACTTTGCGGTACTACCACTGCTGGAAAGGTATGAACATGGGAAGCCCTGGCTCTGCGGTGTCATGGCCCAGGTCATCCTGTGGCATGATTTTCAGCAGCGCAGGATTTAAATGCAGGAATCCCTACTCTGTCTGGACAGCAAAAGGCTTAAAGGGGACTGCAAGGCTTATTTTAGATTTCGGGGTTAGTGAGTATCGGTAATGATGAATACATTTCAAACCATTAGAAAAATAAAATGTACACAGTAAAGGGTAAAAACTTGAATTTACATCAAACGAAATGTTCAAGTATGCCCAGAGCCATGTTCTGTGATTCAGGAGGAGACAACCAAGCTTCCAGTGAGGTGAAGCGGCCCTACGACGTTATGACACATGCATGTGAACACATCTATAATAATCCAATAGAAATATTTTTCTTGACTTCCAGACGGTTTTGCCGACAAATACTAATTTAACTCCACACGCAGATCACATTGGAATATTTCTGCGGCGAAATGTCTGCTGTACAATCTGTACTTACTTGCTTGTACATCACATGTCATCAGTCATTACAGTGACTAGTGAGCAGGAAGGGCCACTCGAATGCAAGTTTGAGATAACATGGCGATTTAGATTTAGTTCATGTTTTGTGCTTATTTGGGAATTTGTCGTTTTTTTCCCATTCCATCAATGAATTTATTCGGTTACTGAAATTGAATAACCGGTCTGAGAAAGTGGGACTGCAGCTCCCCTTTAAGAGTCCTTCCTTGATGGGGTGTGCTGGGACCCATGTGAGACAGGAAGGGTGCTATGCAGAGCTCCAGGGACCTAATCTCTGCCGGCTTGTTTATTCTGCACTCTGTTCCAGGAACAAGGTGGGCGAGGGATGGGCACAGCTGCCTGACTCCCACAGAGGGCAGGGGCCTGTGACAGGCTGAGCTTGACCCAGACAAGACGCTGGCTGCAGCTGCTGGCTTTCAGGGGACATAGGTGCCTGTACCTGTGTGACTCACTAAAAAGTCCAGTTCTGTCCCGGTGCGCTACACCCACTGCTCAAGTAGACTGCCTGAATGACTTGGATGGCTTGAGGAGAAACCAGACAGTGTGGTATCACCAGTCCTGGCCTGAACATAGCCCTGTTGAAAACTGGCAGAGGTAGAGGAGTGTGCAGCTCAGTCTCACATGCAGTACCTTCTCGCCTCACTTGAAGGCCAGGCTGCTAAAGCCCAGCCGATGGGCTTGAACTGCAGAGAATTCCATGTTTTGTGGAAGATTGATCATGTCCTGCTCAAGATGATCTTACTGCTCCCAGAGGCCCAGTGGGCTCTTCAGTGGGATCTTGGAGAACCGCAGGTCCGGATTCAGTTATGTAGTGGTACCTTCCTTACTGTATCACTTCCATGATGCCTTCAGTCTTGCCTCTGGCAATTCAGCCCAGGAGTGAGCCTGACCCTTCTTTTGCATTAACAAAGGGGAAAAATCAATAACAGACAAGGATATGGAAAACAAGATGCCTCTGGAAGGGCCAGCCTTGGTCTCCTGAGATAATCTTGGGATTGGGCACACACTTTAGCGACACAGCTGGACCTTTCCCACTGGCTGGGAAAAGAAGGAACACATTACTTTAGCTGTGACCTTGGGACACGTGACAGAGCATTGCACTGTATAAGAAGACAGCAGTGCATTCAGGTGGGTACAGTGAACACTGACACCTGGTGCCACCATGCTGAGACTTCTGCTCCTGACGACCCTCGCCGTGTTCGGTAAGAACTCCTCTCCCCATTCAGCCTCAGGGTGCTCTGCACAATTAAGAAATGCATTTAAATTAAATTGATCATTCGTGTTCATTCGTTTTTGAAGTTGAAAGTTTGAAGTTATTTTGAATATTAATCATTTAAAATCGAGAAGTAGGCGAGCTTTTGACAAATTTTCCTACCCATTTTGTTCCATGTGAGTGGAGTTGAGAATATAATGCAAAGAAAACTCTCGTGGCCTGGATCTGGATTGGATCTGTTACCCTAATACGCTAGACAAGCAATGTTCCTGTTATTTTGACGTCACAAGCCTGTCTGGCTAACCAGTAAAGTTGCCACGAGAGCTTGCAGAAAGTAAAACCTGGAGTGGGTTGGACTGCTATGCAATGGGATTCTTAGCTGCTGGCATGTAGAACAGCAGCCCATGGCGGTCAGCATGGAAGAAGGCCTGAGCTGTGCAGCTGTCCATCAGCTGTGCAGCATACTTACTGCTCTCCCCTGTGCCTGCCTGTGTGTGGCGGTGTGCGATCCGCAGCGTGGGCAGAGGAGGTGCAGTACCTGGAGGATGCGGTTGGCCTCGAGCGTGTGGTGAACGGAGAAAACGCCAGGCCCCACTCCTGGCCCTGGCAGGTGAGTGGCACCAAAGTCCCCCCCAGGGGCATCGGACACTCCCCACTCACCCCCACACACCCTACCTCCTTAGAACTGAGTATCAGCACTAGAGAGGCTTACAGAGGCACTAGACTGATGCCCCTCTGTCTGTGTTACAGGCTTTACATCCATCAGAGATATGAATGAAAAAATAAACCTGAAAATAGAAAGTTGACTGTGCAAAATTGTATTTGACAACGAACCCCCATATGCGCTTCCAAGTGAAGCTGGACAATGTAGCTATGTTTTGTTTCAGATTAATATCTGCCGGGGCGAGTGTGAAGAAACTAGCAGCTCATTTCAGAGTTTTTTTTGCTTTGTGTGCAAAGCTCAGTGAGGGCAGCTCTCTGAAATGTCTGCGCGTGTTCTTGGAAATCTAGCGGAAAGTCTGACAGCAACATATTTTTCTAAAGCCTGGTGACCCAGTGCTTCATACCGAGTCCAACATGGAGGCTGGTGCCACTGGGGTGTTCTTCCATGTGGAGTTTTCCCAGGACGTTTTCCCAGGTGCCCTGGGTTTCCTTCTCCTTAACACAGATGATTACTGGGCTAATTAACCACTAAGGAATGTCCATTCCTTAAGGAGGGGACTGGGCACCCCCCTAAATAATGGCAAGAGTGGCTCTGATGCCAGGGGACTTTCAGGGATAAAATATGTGGATCAGTACTGTCTTAATAATTCCTCAAAGTTATATGGTGCTTTTCGATCCCAAGGATCCCAACACTCTTTAGATACAGGAGCAGACTCCATGCATTCACCATTGAAGTGCAGCACACACCTGGGTGACACACAGCAGAAACAGGGGGAGGAGGGAGAAGCATCTTCATCAATTGAATGAAGGGGAAAGTTACAGAGACCAATTTGTAGCACCCCTGAATGGAATTTAGCCAGGTCAGTGGAGTTAAGAGCCCTACTCCTAAGAACAGTGTCCTGGGATCTTTAAAGGACTAGTCATCAGAACCGCAGTTTAATGTTTTAGCAGAAGAATGGCACGTTCCACAGCACAATCTCCAGTCCCTATTCTGGGACGTTGGCTGGGACATTCCGGGAAAGAGGAAAGAGCGCCCCCCCCCTACATGAACTGTGTACCTGCAGTCGTTCACTGCCCAGTGCTCACTTTCTCTCCCTCTGGCAGATCTCCCTGCAGTATCTCTCTGGGGGGAGCTACTATCACACCTGCGGAGGGACTCTGATCAGGAGGCGCTGGGTGATGACCGCTGCCCACTGTGTGGACAGGTAACGCCAGTCTCATCAGCACCACGCCTGGCGGTTTCTTTGTTCAGTCTCATCTTTGTCTGGTGTGAAACCTCAACTAAAACAGAAAGCGCTGAACGTGCCATAAGTTGATATTATTGCACGATCATAAATAACCAAACTATACCCAGTGATCCTGGAGGGCAAAAGTCAGGTTGGTTGGTGAGCTGTGGTTGGCAGAAATTGGACCACAAATCATGACAATTTGGCAAATTCTTCCAAACCCAGATCACATGATTCTGCCAAACGAGCTACCCAGGTTTCCATGTTCACTTTGATAGCAGTAGCTGTTCCTCAAAGCGGGGTATGATCAATCTGCGTTCATAGAACACAACAATATGTCAGGATAACATTTGAAAACTGCCATCTTCAGTTTGTGAATGTTAAGTTTTTCAGCAATTTAAGCCATAGTTCTAATGTGTTTAGTTAGGAGTGGCCAGCCCCTGTATACGCTGGGGAGTAGAGGGTGTTTCACAGTTTCTACAGTACATCACCTTCAGAACAGGTCAGTATACAGTTGATGTCACTGAGATATAAAACCAATGTTGTGACTCTCTATGGTCATTAAAATCCCTGGGCTTTTCTCGAAAAGGGTGTAACCCTGGTGTCCTGGCCAAATTTCCCATTGGCCTTTACCAATCACGGCCTCCTAATAATCCCCATCTATGAATTGGCTTCATCACTCTGTTCTCCTCTCCACTGATAGCTGGTGTGTGGGGAGAGTACTGGTGCACTCTGGCTGCTGTCACATCATACAGGTGGGGCTGCACACTGGTGGTGGTGGAGAGTCCCCATTACCTGTAAAGCTCTTTGAGTGGAGTGTCCAGAAAAGTGCTATATAAGTGCTATATAGGTCTAAGGAATTATTATTATTTATATTTATTGTGTCTCTCTATATATAAAACATATAATACCTACATGACTGTGGTTTACTAAACAGTTATATAAGCATTAAATATTAAGATCAATATTCTGTGCAAACTGATGCAGACCCTAGTTCTAGACCAACAGTGCAAGATAGTTTCTGTGAATTGCCTGTGTGAATCTGGGATTCACTGGGATAAAAAGATCCCCTATCCTGTGTGCTGCAGGCCCATGACTTTCCGCGTAGTGCTGGGTGACCACAGCCTCTACTCGAGCGACAGCACGGAGCAGTACATCAGTGTCCAGCGCATCTTCGTGCACCCCAACTGGAACTCCAACAGTGTCTCCAGCGGGTGAGCCTCGCCTCAGACTGGCCTGCGTGCAGTGCTGGCCTCCGGCCTTAGGGGGGCACCAAAGATCAAGAGCTACCAAATAAGTACGCCACACAGCGCAATTGACAGCAGACTCCAAACGCAGCCTCAGATTCACCTAAACTGAAGAGGAGACGTATATTTTTTAAATTGTTATCCTAAAGGTGGTGCTCCCCAGCTATTCTTGAATAATTTCTTTGAATAACTTAAAAAAATAACAAGTATTTCAGTAACTTAAGACCCTAAGTATATATCCAAGTGACAGAGGGTGGATTTTCCTCTTGGTTCCTGGTAGCTTAGTGTGCACCGTATTCAAAATCTTTTGCCATATTTAGGGCCTGTTTTATTCAAAACCGGTCTAGCAACAGCAGAGCTTTATTGGTGAAGAGGACTGGGGCCTCTTTGTCCAAACCCGACAAGTTCTTCCTGGGTTGCAGGTACGACATCGCCCTGCTCAAGCTATCTCAGGACGCCACCCTGAACTCCTATGTGCAGCTGGGCACCCTGCCCCCCTCTGGCCAGGTCCTGCCCAACAACAACCCCTGCTACATCTCCGGCTGGGGGCGGACCCAGAGTGAGTGTCCCGCACAGAACTGGAGCTGACGGGAGGGGGGCAAATGGGATTTAGAGCCAATTAAACGCTTAACAGTGTGGACCCAGTCTCACCAGAATCTACTTCATTATCCACATACAGCGGAAATCTCCCTCTGGCTTCACTGAGACAACAAGCAAAACAGTGTGATGCAGAGTGTGGAGTACACAAAACATCCAATGGATTTTCCAAATGTGTACAATCAGTGCGATATAAATACCAATGCAGTGCAGTATGTTACAGTACACAAGACTCAAGAGTGACATACACATATATGCTGCCATTATATTAATGATCTTTTCACACTTTATGTACCTTCCCACCACCTACATTCTATTCAAACCAGGGCCTTAGCTGCCCCTATAGTGTATTTAAATAGCAGACATCCTGGGCATCCTAGGAAACTTACTTCCTTAGAAAGAATACAGCCCAGATACAAGTGCAGGAATAACACAATAGTATAATTCTGCTTTTTAATGCGATTGTACTTGTTCCAACTCATTTTGTGACTGTTTTGAAACGTAGTTCTAAGGCCATCGTGCTCCATGTCAGAATGGCAGGGGGCTGCCCTGTTGTCCCAATCAAGAGACAAGAGACAAGTCTTCAAAGAGCAGAGCAGAGCGGAGGACATGGCTCTGTGGACATGGTTCTTGTCTCTCCAGCAGCTGCGGCTGCCTGCAGACAGGGCATCTCCCTGCTGCCCTGAGTGACAGGGAATGGGTTCCATGCCCATTGCTTAAACAGCTGTGGGAACATGGAGTGATGCATGATGCCTGATTGTCCAGTACGTGCTCTCTGAGGCATACGCTCCTGTGCAAATAAGACTGTAAAATTATTCCACCATGAACGTGCACTATAGGACGTTTTCTGTTTCACCATTCTTTCTCCGTGCTTTTGGCCATGCCTTTGAAGAGCCGTGGGTCATGGCGGATCTCGGTGTAAAGCACTGTTGTCTTTGTGTCCAGCCGGGGGTCAGCTGGCCAGCGTGCTCCAGCAGGCCTACCTGCCCGTGGTGGACTACCGCACCTGCTCCAGCAGCTCCTGGTGGGGCTCCACTGTCAAGAACACCATGGTCTGTGCCGGCGGCTACGACAAATCCGGCTGCCAGGTACAGATGCTGAAAGCCCTACCGCTTTGCTCCTCTCTTGCTCTTCTTTGTTGCCTTCCCTGGTCAACTGCTGGAAAACTGATGGCTCCCTGGGGCCCTCCATTGGGGGAGATCAGTGGTGTGTGCTGGCAAGGTAACTCACTGGGTTTCTGGGGTACGCTGGCCACCCGATTCCTTCCCTCTTGGGAATGAGCCAGTCTGTGAAAGCCAGCTCTTCGTCACCTCAGACCCCCCTGGCCTCTATTTCCACGCGAGGGCGGGGCTGCTCCTGCTCCGCTCTGATCCGCCCTCTCTCGCCCCCCCCCCCCACAGGGTGATTCCGGCGGCCCCCTGAACTGCCAGGTCAACGGGAACCACGCTGTGCATGGCGTGACCAGCTTCGTGTCGTCCTATGGCTGCAACTACTACCAGAAGCCCACTGTCTTCACCAGGGTGTCCGCTTACATCGGCTGGCTGGAGGACGTAAGGATATCAGACCGCTGGGATCATGCCTGCTTGTTGGCCACGTCACTCATGGGGGCTTGGGGTTAAAAAGTGTAGCTCAGGCACTCAATCCCCTCAATTATATCCTCAACATACTATAACTGTGCCAAGGCTGCCTATTTCTGATCTAGTGCTTCTTGTGTAGTTACTGCAGCTTGTGTGTGATCATACTGCGGGTCTGGCAGCGCACTGAATCATTTGGTTAGGTCTGGAGTGGATTTCAGCATCAATGATCAAACGTTTTATGGCAGAACAGTGCAGGTTGTTGCTGCGGGAACAAAGTCTGGTGTCTCTTAGACATGGACACCAGCTCAAACACGGTGCTGCCACAGGGTCTTTGACTTGGCTGCCTGGCAGGAAGACTGATCTGTCCATCTGTCTGGACTCCTCCCCTTCTTCCCTTTAACAGGTCATTGCCAAGAACTGAATGCCACTGTACTTCGGGAGCAAGGGCGACGCCAGAATGACGGGCACACAGGTCCCCACGATCCTCTGATACCTTCCGACCCTGAGCAGGGTGGGCACTGCTCCTCACAGACTGAAATAAATTGGATTGATCAAAACCACATGTTTCTGTGCCTTCTATGCCACCTTCTGCAGCTTCACTTATCAGAATGTGTTTGGGCACAGACCCTGTTTCTTACACTGATCTCACTATTACATTCAGTGTTTGCAGTTTGTACAACAAGGGATACTGGCCCTATTTCATCAATAGAATTTGCACATCATTGTTTATAAAGCCTGAAATAGATTACAGTGCTATGCGACTGTGATCTATTTCCTGGGATAGCGTTACGCAATACGACACAGATCTCAAAAGGTTTAAGAGAAGTGCTATTTCATATAAGAGGAGGCCATTTGGAGCATCTAGCCCCTTTGTTTTATGATTGATCCGCTCATCCAGCTATTTCTCGAAAGAAGTCAGGTCTGCATCAAGAAGAACATGGCTGGGTAGTTTCATACCCCCACAACTCTTTGCGTAAACAAGTGCCTCCTGTTTTTCAGTCCTCTAGGTTGTGTTTCACTGTCCCTTCTGAAGACATCTGCTGTGTTGAGTCTTTGAGGGTTTTGGATACTTGTATCAGGTCCCCTCAGAGTCTTCTCTGGTCAACACTAAAAGGTTCAGTTATTTCAACCCATCAGTGTAGGAAATTCCCGACAGCCCCAGAATGTATCTGGTTGTTTTTGTCTGGCCTGATTCCAGAGCAGCAATATCTTTACTACAATGTTGTGACAGGAATTGTACACAATATTCTACAAAACACTCACAAGTGCATTGTACACGTTCAGTACTCTATTGCCATAACAACCAGCTGCTTGGAATTTGGTTTGTTGAGTTCATACAAATAAAGATACAATACAAATGTACAACATAAAGACGATAGTAGACAGCGTCCCATAAAAACATTCACAATCCATCCTGAAAACTCACCAGTGATAAACCACAGCGGGGCCTGATAGAATACAGAGCAAAAAGGTCAGAACTGAAGTGCAGAGTTTATGCAAATCACAGCCTCTGGGTGGTGCTGTTCAGGAACCTGGTAGTCCCAGTCCTGATAGAGCTGAGCCTCTTACCAGAGGGGAGGCAAGTGAGCAGAGGCTGGGCAGGCTGGGAAGGGTCTGGAGAGGTGGGGTGAGTCCTCCAGCTTTGGAGGTGATATACCCTGCTCTCTCTAGCGGCTTCTTGTCCCGGGCAGAAGTGTTGCCAAACCGCACAGCGACGTAGAAAGTAAAAACAGTCGCAATGACTGACCTGTAAAAGAGGGTTGCTTCCCGTGACACTCCAAACCTCTTTTACCGCCTCAGAAATATCAGCCTCTGGTGAGCTTTCTTGACCATGCTGGATGTGTTGACCTCCCATATTAGAGTAATGGAGATGGAGGTGTCCAAGAACTTATAATTCTCCACCACCTCTACAGCCTGACCATTCATATATAGTGGTGAGAACACTCCTTTGCTTTGCAAAGTTCTTGTGTTTTGTAACAAAATACAAAATCTTGTTGTGTACAAGAATAGCATAACATCCCCTGATGTCAATTACAAGATATTTACCTATAAACTAGGGTGACCAGAAGTCCTCTTTTTCCAGGACATGTCCTCTTTTTGAGACCTAAAATATCGGTCCGACAGGGATTGATAGATTTCCAAAAATCGTCCTGGATTTTGTTTTGCTCGTTACTCAGACTGTGTAAACAAACACAGGCCTACATATTTTCGTTCGTTCCATGTACTGTATTACCGCTAGATGTTTTGAACTAACACGCAGTGAAGCTTGAAAATGGTTTTTGTGTGTGTGGCTGTTTTGATGGCCATGACAAACAACAATGTTTAATATGTTTCATTGTACTTCAGAATGTTTAGATAAAATTTATCATTTTTGCAACCAGTGTTGTCTTTATTTTTTCAGCAGATGTAAAGACTTTTGTTGTGTTAAAATGAAAAAAAAAACTAAGTTTAAAATAGGGCTATATTTTAGTTTTTTCCTTGTTTGCCATTATGGAAGAGAAATAGCAACCCTGCAACTGTTTAAAAGTTTACTAAGAAGTTTAATAAAAACTAGAGAGTTTAGATTGATTTTTTGATTAGAAAAAGTAATAAAGATTCATTACTTTGGAGGCATGTGATGAGTGTTGATTATCCCCAGTCCTCTTTTTTGAAAACCAAAATATGGTCACCCTATATAAACATCTGAACATTTTGTTTTTTATTTCTACAGTAAAACTAGCTTCAATTAGCTCAGTGTTTCCAATTTTTTTGTGTTTATAGCTTTGTTACTCGCATACCTTAAACACAAGTCTGAAGCCATCCTCTCTCAAAAGAGGTGTTGTAAGAGAATAGATTCTGCTGTATTTAACGGTCAACCGTTTTTTAAAAAGTCACCTGTTATTATATACACAAAGTGAAATGGTCTGGAAAGAGGCCTATGTTTGAACAGTTCAAAATACATGTAAAGGCGTATTTGCAGACTATTTCGAGATGTAAAAACATGAAAGCTGTGTGGACCTTATGTTTATTTACTCTGTTTAAACATTTTCATAAAGTGTATTTGTATTGTAATATGTACCCCTGACGATGTTATGGATATGTTATATGTACTCTTGTTTGTATTGTATTTCCTTGTTGGTTGTTTAAATAAAACATTTAAAAACTCACCCATAACACGTGATAACAATTATGACGGCACTATGTGAGGCTTCGTGTCCAGGTCTGGTCAGGTGACGGAGGTATTAGCTGGCGCTGTCCCTGAAATCAAAGATGGCTGCGCCCACGAACATGCTGTACTGTGGACGTGCTGGACTCAGGGTGCTTGCCGCCGGACTGATCAGACACCCCCGGTGGCTGGGGCTATCTCCATTTCGGCCCTATGTGACAAACACTCCGAGGAACAGTAAGTATCCTGACTGTCTAAATAAAATAATTTTCTTGCACTGCGGTATGGTTGCCGCTGTAATACTGAACTGGGTCGTGGACTGGACAGGTGTGTGGTGTGCTATCTGGGCTAAAACGTTCGTAGAGGTAGAGATACAGTGAATTCTGTCATTTTATTTTGGGGCACGGTTGATAATGGCTGCAGCGTTTACTGTGGCGGAGCCAAAACCGGAAAAACACGCGGTTGTTGCTGCACAGTCCGGATTTGCACAATAAATAGGATATTAATATTAAAGGGAGAGTCGCTGTGTGTGTGTGCGCGTTGTATTGGAATGGCGTCTTTCATTCCAAACGAGCACAGAGCGCCCACACCCTCGCTCCACAGCGCTCCAGGTAAAGAGTTGAGAACTATTTTTGCTAATTAGATCGAGACTGGTGAAGATAGATAGATACTTTATTGATCCCGTGAGGGAAATTGCAGTGCAACAGCAGCTTTACACAGACAACACAGCCACAGTGTGACGAATGATACAATAATAATAATAGTACAATACATACAATACTGTAACGCAACGGGGGCTCAGGCGGGCGACCTTGCCGCATTAGGTCGGCTCCCCACAGTCGGGGACTCGAACCCGGGACTACCGCGTCACTCAGCAGGGACCCAGCTCGGTGAGCCAAAGAGAGATCTCTCCACAGCCCAGGGGCTGCTATTACTGGGAAGGGCGGTGACGTCACCTGCTCTGGTAAGCCGGCTCTTACACAGTACCTGTCGGCCATATGCGTTACAATACAATCAGTACAGTGAGGGTGCACTAAAAGAGTTACTCACAGCCCGGACACACAAAGAACAAACTAGAACAGAACAGTATGCAGAAAAATCGTATAACACATATAAATATAGATGTAAATAGATATAAATATAAATGTATTGCACGTGTCCCTGGCATATATTGCACAAAAAACGGTTGTGAATGTGAAAAGAAAGAGAGCAGATGTAGCAGTAGATGTGTTTAGTCCAGAAACAGGTCACTTGTCAATGTTGCCTCTGCCCAGACGCAAGGTGGATGTGTTGTACAGTCTTATGGCAGACGGCAAGAATGACCTCCTGTAGGGCTCCCTGTCGCACCATGGATGAATCAGTCTATTGCTGAACGTGCTCTTCATTTCTACAAGCCTGTCATAGAGGGGATGGGAGATGTTGTCCATGATGGCCTCTAGTTTGGACACCATTCTCCTCTCAGCCACTACCTCCAAGGGGTCCAGGTCAGACTCAATGACAGAGCTTGCTCTCCTGATGAGCTTGTTCAGCCTTTTTGAATCCCCTGCTCTAATCCCAGGGCCCCAGCATACCACTGCGTAGAAAAAGGCACTCGCTACCACTGACTGATCGAACATATGTAGCATCTTACTACACACATTGAAGGACCTGAGCCTCCTCAAGAAGTAAAGTCGGCTCTGACCCTTCTTGTAAATGGCATCGATGTTCTTAGACCATTCCAGTCTATCGTCGATGTGGACTCCCAGGTACTTGTACGAGTCCACCATCTCCACGCCACTCCCATGGATGTAGACAGGAGTAGGTCTGACCTTTTTCCTCCTGAAATCTACCACCAGTTCCTTTGTCTTTGTTACATTCAGTTCCAAGTGGTTCTCCCCTTCCCCTAAAGGAAGTTTTAAAAGTAGTACCATGTCATTTTGAGGGTTAGCTCTCATAACCTTGTTATGGAACAAGTAATAGGTTTATTCCATGCTGGAAAAAAAGAAGAAAGAAAACACAAAGTTTCGGCTGTGGAGCCTTCACCTGAAGAAACTTTGTGTTTTCTTTCTTCTTTTTTTCAGCATGGAATAAACCTATTACTTGTTCCTTTGCAGCTGACGCAGCTACCCACCTGAACTACTTTAACCTTGTTATGGTGATAAACACTTTAAACATCTTTAAGAAGTTAATTGATTAATTTTATTTTTACTTTAATCTTATAAGCAGTTTTATCATCTCGGACGTGCTGGTGAAATATTTATAGCCTCCATCTATAAATATTTCATCTCTGCAGCTACATTTAACAATCCCTTTATCTCCTCCTTCCCCGCAGACATCAAGTTCAAGCTGGACGAGCGGACGGCCCACAGCAGCCTGGATCTCTTCAAGAAGGACACGGGGGTGATCTACCGGGTCCTGGGCTTGGATCCCACCTTGGTGCCGGACAACCCCGAGCGTTTCCGAGAGTGGGCGGTGGTGCTGGGGGCCTGTTCTGTCACTGGGGGGCGCCATTACTGGGAGGTGACCGTCCGCAAATCCCAGGAGTTCCGGATCGGGGTGGCTGACCTGGGGATGTCCCGGGACGAGTGCATCGGCACCAACAGCAGCTCCTGGGTCTTCGGCTATGTCCAGCGGAAGTGGTACGCCATGACCACCAACGAGATGGTGCCCGTCGGCCTGGTGGGCAAGCCGGACCGGGTGGGCCTGCTTCTGGACTACGAGGGGGGCCGGCTGGAGCTGGTGGACACGGAGAAGCCCCGGATCGTGCACTCCATGAGGGCCGTATTCAAGACCCCCCTGTGCCCAGCCTTCGCCCTGTGGGACGGGGAGCTGCTGACGCACTCTGAGCTGGAGGTGCCCGGCGAGCTACCCATAGCGATGAGTTAGAGCCGGGGCCTGACACCGAGGCTGGGGGCGGCTGAGGGGGCAATTTGAATGAGAGACCGACACACGGGTCTCACTGTGACCCGCGATAACATGCAAATCATGGCGCTCTGATACTACATACAGTATTAATGTGTGGAAAGACAATTAGACTCATATTTAAAGGGCATTTAAGTGATAGTGTGAGGCCGGCCATGTTTTCCAGATCATTTCAATCATAATATGTTATGCAAGGTGATCTCTTAAATGACTGCATGGCTGTCATTCCTCTCTGCGTTAAACATGACTGCCGGGCTCCTCACTGGGCATGTCAGTGCTTGTATTTAGTGACTCCGTGTTGCCATAATGGGCTCTGACAGTTTCTGCTCATGACTGCACACACGGGGTTCAGTTTCTTCGGTTAGTGGAGGAGAAGACGCAGGCCTGCAGCTGCTGCAGCTACTTATTGCCCAGGTGCAGTCTGGCTTGCTTTTGCCCCTCTTCAAGCCTGAAATAAAAGCTGTGATCGCAGGGTGTTTTTTTTTCCCATTTTTAAAAATGCGACTTGGAATAATCTGACTTAGACTGTGTGAGAAACATCAGTGTTCTAGGGTGTGTTTGTACACTAGGGCCCTCATCAATAGTTGTGCTTTGCCCTGATTCTTATCTTTGGTAGAAATAGTTGGGCTTCTAGTTTATTGCTTTTCTCTATATTAGTGCAGTGCTAACTTCACCTGATTTGATTGCAGAAGCTGGTAGGATAGGAAAGAATTATGAAGTGCATAGAATTCATGCAAATCATGCGCATAGTTTGACAAAGCAATGGAAAAAGGCAAATGTAGAGCTCGTTATTATTTAAAGACAGCTTTCAGTGAAGGTCCAGCTTATTCAATCAGCATTATGCTAAAACCAGACAGTTCGATACATTGTGAAGTCTCTCATCAGGACTGACCATGCTAATCTGAGATCATGGCTGTGACTACCCCCACTCTCACATGGCAATAACAAACTTATGGTTTATTACACTAAATGTATATGCTTTTCAGATGAGTAAGATAAAATGGTTATCACACTACGATGAATTACAACAGAATGGCTATGTAGCTGGATGGTAATTGAGATTTTTTTGTACTCCTGTTTTGACATTGATATTAAACCCACTTTCAACTGTGTAAAGTCCTGCTTGAATACTGAATCATTCATCCTCAGTTGTCTTTTATTGTTGAGCTCTGATATGTATTGGCATTGTAGGAATAAGTTTTCACAAAAATGTAATATTACAAGCCGGAGGAGGCCATCTGGGTACTCTGCATGTTTGACGGCCTATTTATTGTTCCAAAGATCTCATCCAGATGGGTCTTGTAGTGTCCCAGTTTCAACAACTTAGATTGACATCTAGATCCAGACACCTACCACCGTTTGTGTAAAAAAATTACTTCCTCATTGAAGAAGAACACCACTTCTGAGTATTAATGAGTTTCATTAATTGCAGGATTTTGACAATTTCAGGCTTGTAGAGTGTAATTGGAAGAAAAATCATTTTAATTGTGCCATTTTTTCAATGTTTTTTCCATTTTTTAGTTTAAGTGGACACTGTGGGTTATAGTTTAACTTCACTGGATCCTCAGACCACAGAATAGTGTTTCATATCCACTGTCCAATTTCTTCATTTGCTTATTGTATGACTTAAATTCAAGACACACAGCAGTTTGTAGGACAGGGTATTACTGTCTTAAAGTAAACCTGCATCTTAAGACTAAGGGCAGTGTTCTTTTATTTAAAACTTAAATACTCTGCAAACCAGTGCAGTTATTCCAGCTCTGTAAAAGTGCAGATGCTATGCTCATTATTTAACCACTGTAAACTCCCCTTTACTAATCTGTGATGGAAGAAGAATGCATGCAAAACGCTTTCATATTGCTCATATTTATTTATATTAGAACAGTATGTACAATCACCATTAAATTTGAAATCCATAGAGAAATATTCCTATTTGTGCATGTGATGTTTAAAAACCAGTGCTGATACTGATAAAGCAGTTGGTGTGAGGTGACACAATTGATCACTATGTTGCTGTTATTTTGCATTTTCTGCAGTTTATTTGTAGCAGTATTCAGCTTCATTTTGGTGAAAATTGCACATTTTGAACATGATAGATTCCTACACCTGTGCACCCTACACCTGAACCTACACCTTGTCTTCCTATTGTCCTATTGTCTTGGGTTGAAGAGTTGTAGAAGTAAATTAGACACATCTCTGTCTGCTCTTTAGTTGAAGGAGATATTGCAGACTTCTGAGAGAAATACAGCAACAACCAGTCACACTCCTATCCCTTCTGAAAAAGGGACAGTTGGTGAAGAAAGAATCTCCTGTCTGCTAGCCTCACGGCTGCCCTGAGCTGCTTACATTTTACATGAACACTTTTCTGTGTTGCCTCAACCCTTTAGCTAGGGTATTGCGCATCTAGCCCCAATCTAAGTGCAGATCAATGGAACAGTATATTTACACTCAAACAGCTGGGTGCACTAGAATGGGCTTGTGTTAATTGGAATAGAATATTAAGCTGAATTTACAAGGCACTTTCATATCTCAACATCTTTTATATATGAATATAAATATACACGAGGAATATATCACACCTATAGTATAGCGTTCTGGTTAGAAAAATAAATAGAAAAATCAGGCTTCGTAACTGTACAAGTGTGCCAGCGGTTTATATTTTCTTAGCGATTGTAGTTCTCTATGTGCTTCCGGAAGGAGCGGGGAGGGGTTGGGTCATTCCTGGCCCGGCTGGCTCTGCCTCTCGGGTCTGGACCTGGTGCTGCCAGCATACCCCACTCCAGCTGCGGCCACCTGACTTGGGCCTGTGCGATTGGACCTGCTGTGCACGATCGGAACTGGGAGCTAGGAAAGGAAGAGAGGTTGGGGTGGGGTGGGGGGGTGGACTGGCACAGCCCTTCCCGGGCCCGGGCCCGCTCACACCATGCCCTCCAGCGTCTCCAGCTTGCCCCGGTCCTCAGCTTCGGAGTTGGGCTCTCGTGGGGAGTAGTGCTGCTGGTACTCTTTCAGGACCTTCACCACGGCCTCGTGCCCAAACTGCACTGCGTCGTCCAGCGGGATGTTGCCCCATCTGAGAAGGGGGGGTGGAGAGAGGGTCATTATTAAGCTTTTCAAAAGGAAAACGGACCTTTAAAAAGCCTTGAGCTCTGCTTTAAGTGATGTGCCAGCGGCAGTTCGCAACTGGCAGCCCACTGAAGCTCAGCAGGTGTGAGCCCGGTCAGTATCAGGATGGGAGACCTCCTGGGAAAAACTAACGTTGCTGCTGGAAGAGGTGTTCATGGGGCCAGTAGGGGGTGCTCACCCTGCGTTCTATGTGGGTCCCTAATGCCCCAGTACAGTGACAGGGACACTATAGTCTAAAAAGGTGTCATCCTTCAGATGAAATGTAAAACAGAGGTCCTGGTCATCTCTCTGTGGTCATTAAAAATCTCAGGTTGTTTCTTTAAAAGAGGTTAGTTACCCTGATGTCCTGGACAAATTTCTCTTTGATCTTTACCAATTATGGCCTCCTAGTAATCCCCATCTATGAACTGGCTTCATGTCTCTGTTCTCCTCCCCAGTGATAGCTGGTGTGTGGTAGGGGTACTGGCGCACTCTGGCTGCCTCATCCAGGTGGTGACTATATACTGGTGGTGGTGGAGGGGAGTCCGCATTAACTGTAAAGCGCTTTGAGTGGAATCTCCAGAAAAGGGTAAGGAATTATTATTCTTTCTTATTATTTTAAAGGACCTCAGACCTCAGCTCAAAGGGAGCGTGTTAACTGCAAGACTGCCTGTGACAGTCTGCGTTCCCTCGCGTCTCACAGCGGGGTGGAGGAGTCGGGGGAGGTCCTTGTGGTTACCTGTCCTTGACGAAGGGGTTGACCTTGCAGGTGTCGGTGAGGAACAGCACCACCTCCACGTGACCTGCGGAGAGAGACAGGCTGGGTAGTAACTGAGGGGGGACGCGGGACACGCCAGCTGATTGCCGTTCAGTCATGTACGAGCGAGGTTTTTAGCATGTGTTCTTGGCCTGTGTTCTTCTCTTCCTCTGCGAGGTCCTGCCCTGGCCGCGGTGGGTCGGCAACTGGCCTGCGTCTGGGTGGAGGTGGGGCAGGGAAAGAGGTTGGCCAGCCGTCCTGATCCCCCCCCCCCAGACCCCAGCCATCTGTGGGAGGGGCAGCTGGTGTAGAAGGAAATGCCTGTCCAGGTAAACTCACCCTCAGCGGCAGCCACGTGCAGGGCTGTGCGGGAGTCGTAGTCCTTCTGCTCCATGTTCGTGGCGGAGAGGGCAAACCTGCCGGGGAGAAGGGAGAGTGCTTCTCTCCAGACCTGAATCGCTCTAGTAAAATACCCAGCAGTATAAATGGGTACAAATTTAAATGTCTTTCGATAAAAGCATTGGCCAAATAAATAAAATGATTAATAATTTCCTACCTTCTTAGAGCAGAGACATCTCCACTGTAGGCAGCAAAGAGTAGGTTGACCACTGATTTGTTCTGAAGAGAAGGAGAAATAAAAACTCAGCTTGAGAGACGATTAAAATCCTAGTCCTTCTCTTGCTGGGCCGTCTGTCAGGCACTATGCCAGACCTGCCTTAATGGCTAAGTTGTGCTTGGCTGCATGGTACCAGGCCTGAAGCTGAATCTGACACTGGCCGACCACTGCCTGCGAGAGAGGGGGTACAGTCTGTAGAATTCAGCGTCTTGGATTTGGGACACTTCTGTCTTAAGATGATCTTTTTTGTTGTCTAAAGTGGGAGGTCAAATGTAAACCTAATCACTACAGGTGGGGTTAGTGACCTTTCAAGGCAGTAAAACCAGAATCCAGTAATATGCCAAAGGACAGCTGCTCATTTTCTATTGGTTAATCCTTACAAAGCTGCAACACTCTCAAGTTCACGTTATGTTTTGCACACTACTGGCTCTTGAACACAGGCCAACACCAGAGCCCTAGATCCCTCTTTCAGAATTGTGACCTTGAATGTGTACAGACGGCACGGGGAGTTAATATTAACTTCATCTCTGTCCTGCATCATGAGTTCGCCTTGCTCAACAGCCACCAGCTCACAAAGCCCGAAAAGGATCGACCTATTGTGGTGGGGGGTGGGGTGCAAGAGGTCACAGCGCAGTTCAGCGAAGGTGTGAAATGAGTTTGAATTTGTTCTAAAAAAGCCCATCTTCCGGAGTGCATCTTCCTCAATGCTCTGCCTTCAGGGTGCTTCTAGAATCTAAGTGCAGCCCTGCTCCCTCTCCTGTCTGCTATGACTATGTAGGTACTGTATGTGTATCAGATCCTCTACACGGATGTTTCCACACAGGCCAGAAGGGCTCTTTTTGCCGAGGCTGTCCCTGTCAGTCAGTTATTCCAGAGGTGTCCCACACAACAGATGTCTGTCTCTCAGTGAAGGGTAAATTTGAAATGAGCTCCAGGTTCGGTAGCCTTGTTGGGGTGCGCATGTGATCTCCCTCACCACAGCGTCTGACACCCCTTCCCCAGCCGCCCCTTCTCGCCCTCGTACCCGCACGTCTCCCGGCTCCCTCCGGGGGTCCAGCTTCTTGGCGAAGTGTCTCAGGTTGTCGTAGTTGTGGAAGTTGAATAAGGACACCAGCTCCTAAGGGAGACAGCGAATCGCAGTGACACCTGCAACGCTGTGACTGTGGAAGAGCGTCAGATGTTCTCTCACAGAACCGCGGCCGACTCCTAGCGGAACAGCTGTGCCGACACTCATTCTCCTTTTCAGAGACCTCTGGGACATGGCAGAGGTCATGTGACCTTTAGAAAGCGTCACAGCGCCCTGCAAGAGTCATGTGATCTTAAGAACAGAGCAGTGATCACATGACCCTTTACTGCAGCAACGGTCACATGACCTTTAACACGTCAGAGCAAAGATCACATGACCGCTGGCATGCAGCAGAGGTTGTCTGGTACATACTAAAGCTCGTGTGACCTTTAGTTTGCATTGCAGCAAAAGTCACACGACCTTAAGTACAGTACACGTAATATGTACTAGACAGCCTTTGGTACGTGTTGCAGCATAGGTGAGGCAACCTTTAGTATGCATTGTAGCAGAGGTCACTCAGAACTTTGACTTTTTCTAGGAGTGTTTCTGAAAGGTCCTGAGTAATGCGTGGACAGCTGTAGGGATGTGTGTAGGCTCTACAGATGTTGCCAGATGTTGCACCCATTTTATGAAGGCATCCAAAGAAATACGATCACACACCAGTTTCTGTCTTGGCAGAGGTGCAGTTCAGAAAGTCATTCTCTGGACAAGCAGGTGTGCATAATTTTAATTTGGAAAAAAAAAGACGACTGCAGAAGTCAAATAGGGAAACTAAGATGCAAAAAGAGATGGCTGGTATTTTGTTTCTAGATAAGTACCAAATCTTCCACCACAGTAGACGGGAGCGGTCAGGTGGTTGTGCTCATAGCAGGGATGTGCTTACCTGGCAGAAGTGGATTCCCCGGACACTGTTGCCCACCTTGTCCAGTGGTGGTGACCAGCACATCAGGCCCATAACGTTGGGCACCACCAGCAGAACAGCCCCGGAGACCCCCGACTTCGCAGGAAGGCCCACCTGAGAAACAACAGGACCACGTCGCTGGGTTTTTTTTTTGGTACAGGAACCACTACTATGTACCCAAAGTCAAATACAGTACATGCAAGTGTGTTGACAGTTTTGGGGATCTGATGGGGGTTAGTATCAGGGGCTTAGTGTTGGGGGTCCGATGGCTGGGCCGGATTCTGGTGTTTGTAGGCCCTAGGCACTTTCACTCTGAAATGTGCAAAAAGAGAGGTAAATGCCAATTGAATTACATCGATTGACACGATGCACCTTAAACTATTCTAATGCTAAACCACGTGATTGATCGAGTGTGTCGAGCAACCATCACTTCGATACTTCTAGTAGTAACTAGATAGATAGCGCATGTTGTTTCAGCTCGTTTTTTGTTCGGCACTAGTGTTTCCCTCCTTTGTAGGCCCTAAAACGTTCGTAGGCCCTAGACACTGTGCCTACAGTGCCTAATGGGTCAATGTCTGATGGATGTTAAGGTCAGGCGGTTAGTTTTGGGGGTCTGATGGGGGTTAGGGTCAGGGGGTTAGTTTAGGGGATATGATGAGGGCTAAGGTCAGGGCGCTGGTTATGGGGATGATGGGGGTTAAGGTCGGGGGGTAGTTATGGGGGTCACTCACGTGAAAGGCAAACTGCCCTGAGAAGTCGTACATGCCACAGGAATGCATGAGGCTCAGAGTGTTGCGCACCGCCTCTGCGCTGAGGACCCGCTCGCCTGTGATTGGACAGATGCCCCCGTTGGCCAGTGTGGCTGCCATCACGCTGCCAGACTCACACGTCACCTCGATGGAGCAGAGCTGGGGAAAGAGCAGCATGTTTCACTAGACTGCACAGTCTGGTACAGCACAGTCCAGCGCAGCACTGTACAGTCTAGTACAGCACAGTCCAGCACAGAGCTACACAGTAATGTATAGCACTGTACAGTCTAGTACAGCACAGAGCTACACAGTCCAGCCCAGCACACTACAGTCTAGTCCAGCACAGAGCTACACAGTCCAGCACAGCACTGTACAGTCTGGTACAGCACAGTCCAGCATAGCACAGTCCAATACAGTTACACATACAGTTAGCACTGCACAGTCCAGTAATGCACACTCCAGCACAACACTTCCAGCCCAAGTGCGCAGCAATTTAAAGATGAGTTAATCCCAGGGCTTCCCTATTGATGTTTGAAGTAAACAGAGATCCCCATAGAATTTAAATATTTAAATCTAGACAGAAACAGGACAAACACTCTGCGTGAGAGATCCCCGCCTCCTACAGTACAGTTGCTTTTGTCTTACTAGTTTGAGAAGTAGAAGCCTTGCAAACTGCAGGCTTGTAGGCAGGAGCCAACATGTTAGATCTTGTTATATTTCACTGCCAGGCTGGAAGGGAGACATCATGAATTAAAGACCAATCACTCAGCACAATGGCACTCGGGTGACAACTAGAGGAGTGGATTCATTCATGAGTTCTGCGTAAGGTGCGAACAGTTTAACTTGAGCAATGCAGCAGGGAAACTTGGCCTTGACTGCATGGTGGATAAAACTAATTGCAAATACAGAGACTAAGCTATCACAGAACAGGGTAAAGTTTGAAAAGAGCATGATAATTCACTGACAGCAAAGTATTTTAATCAGGGGCTATGAGCGTGGTATGTGAAGGGACAGGAGTGTAGGGACAAGGAGCAGGAAACTGACCTGGAAGTAGAAGTCCAGCGCAGCAATCATATCCACTCCACTCGGGAAGCACTACACAAAGAGTGGAGGGAGATGGGAGTTAGAGTGCGGCATAGGGAGGCTGGTGATTTTTTAGTGAAATATTTTGGACTAACATCTGTGGCAGCTTGGGTATTAATGGATGTTTGTTGGTCCGAGGGGAAATTCATCAGAAAAAATGGGATTACGTTAGCCCGAGAGCCTGGCAGCCACTGTTTCAAAATCCCATGCTAAGGCAATAAGATCGAGCCAGCGTGTGCCTGGTGTTGCTCAATAACGGTCAGAACACCCCAGAGAACACATTTTGCCTTTCTTTTCCTAGGCCCGAACAGCAGATGGCAGCAGTGAGTCAGGAAGGCTGTGAAGCCTCAGTCCTTTCCCAGAACACTTACTTTTTTTTCCTTGAGGTAATATCCTATCGCAAAATTCCTGTCGCCTGTCTCCTTTTCCGACTGGAACCTGCAAACCACATTCATTGATACTGGATTAGTTCCAGTGGAGGCCAAATGCATTGGTGGCTTTTCAGTCAATAAAATCCTTTAAATAAGACTATTCACTGTTTTATGCCGTCTGAACTTAATGCTACTTCCACGGAGGATTTAGCTTAAGAAAAACTAGAAGGTAAAGTCATCAATGAATCCTTTGCTGAGAAAACACACTGTTTAATACTAATAGTATAAAGGGGAATTTTTTGAAACTTTACCTCAGGTCTTTACTGTATCTTGTCATTCCAGATCTAAATGCAAAACTCCCTTTCAAATAGTGCGCTCTCGATCTGTATCTTGGCAGCATAGACAAAGTAGAGCTAATTAAACACCCCAACTAATTACAATGAACCATTTTAGTTCATTTATATAAGTCAGTAATCCTAGTTGTCATTGACCATCCATCCTTTTTCTGCCTGCAATACAGTGTTGCATGGGAGCTGGAGCTTGTCCCAGCAAGCACCACGTGCAAGACGGGGTACACCCTGGACGGATGCCAGTCCACGGCAAGGCAGACGCATGCACTTGTACCCAGGCCAATTTTCCCAGTAAACCTACCAGTATGTCTTTGGACTGTGGAGGGGGAAAGCAGAGCACATGGAGCAAACCCACGTGAACACAGGGAGAACACGCAAACTCCACACAGACAGCTCTCCAGGAACTGAACCCAGGGCCATACCGCTGTGCCACCCTACTATCATTGTATTCAGTTCTACTGGGACTGCGCACTGGGATTGCCATAGTGGCCTGTCTCTGGCCTCACAAGGCATTGCTGGAGGCTGCATTTTAAAGCCATTCCCCTAGACCAGCCAGGAAGTGGCACTTACGTGGCGTTGCTGAAGCCCACGAACTCTCTGCCCGCCATCTTCATGAGGAACTCCATCACCTGAGAGAGGACAACAGTCAGGCCCTCAGGCGCAAGAGCAAGCTAGCCTGAGCTGCTGCGATACTAATGCTGAAACGAGCATGGAGATTACTCACGCAGTCAAACTTCTCAGCCTTGTTCGAGCCAGGCTGCGGGGAAAAAGTAGAACAGAGACAGAATCACTCATTTGAATCTTACTCTTCACATTTATAACTATTTAAAGGGAAACCGCAATCCCAGTTTCTCAAAGCGATTATTAAATCTCGGTAACAAAATAAATTCATTGACAGTCTAGAAAAAAGTTCACAAATGTCTAATTAAGCGCAACATCGTGAACTTTGTGAAAGTACTGCGGGTCACCATGTTGTCGCATACACTTGTAGTCTCATCACGGGCAAGAGCGAGAATTCCCACCAATTGTGACGTGGCCCTTCCTGCTCGCTAATCGCTGTAATGACTAATGTCGTGATGTACGAGCGAATTAAGGACCGGTTGTGCAGCAGATATTTCACTGCAGAAAGTTTCCAATGTGATCTGCATGGAGAGTTCCATTTATCAGTAAAACCGTCTTGAAATTAAGAGCAATATTTCTATTGGATTAAAAGAGATGGATTCACTAGCCCACTTGGTTGCAATGTCATGAGGCCACAACACATCACCTAACAATGAATCACAGAATATGGCGCTGCACATACAGTACCTGGAAATGTAATTTATTTTGTGATGTAAATTGTAGATTTCACAAGCTTCTGTGAACGTTTTACTTTCACTGTGGTTTGAAATGCACTCATCAATGCTGATTCATTCTAATCCCAAAATATAGAAATAGCCTTGCAGTTCCCCTTTAATTTTCTTAATTAATCTATGAACTGGCTTCATTACTCTGCTCTGCTCCCCACTGAGAGCTGGTGTGTGGTGACCGTTCTGGCGTACTATGGCTGCTGTCGCATCATCCAGGTGGGGCTGCACACTGGTGGTGGTGGAGGGGAGTCCCCATTACCTGTAAAGCGCATTGAGTGGAGTGTCCAGAAAAGCACTATATAAGTGTAAGCAATTATTATTATTAATTATTATTATAATTGAGCTAGGGAAAGCATTTCATTTTTATACAACTGTTCAAAATAGTGCAATGTGAAGGGGGCCATAAGGGGGCATTACAGTCCCCATTACAGATTCAGCAGCAGGGTAATGGGTGAGTTAACTGCTAAAGCATTAGAACCCAGTTCTTAAATTCTGGATGGAAGCTGAAGGAGTAACCGGAATAAACTAGGGACACTGAGCTCAGTGCATGGAGATTCCATGGATAAGGTATCAGTCTTGCTTAAGTTCTCTGCCAGCTATGAAGTCTTTCTAAAGGACAAGCCCCTGCCCATGGTGTAGCTGAAGTTAGGAAATGCAAGTCAGCTTTAAACCAAAAGATTTAAGAGGGTTATTACATTTCAGATTTTAACGCTGCCGTTTTGGGGTTTTCCCTTTCTGGTGATCATGTGTAATGTCAGAAGAACACAGCAGCCACATGACTGAAGCAGGCTTTGCAGCCAGCACACTGCGATTTCGCTCTTTCAGTTCAGCGCAGAAGGAACCCTTCTGCTGTTTGCCCTCTTATCCCCTGAGCTGGTCAAGGTGCTGACTGAAACGGTGTGGAAAGATGAAGCCCACCAGCAAACAGCAAGCCTGGTCACGGACTGCCATCGTGTCAGGCACTGTCCACCAGTCCTTCCGCTCATCCAACTGGCACCATTGCCCCCCTTGGAGAGCGTGGCTGAGTGTCTCGGCAGTCTGGCTGCAGCAGCACAGGCCTGTGTCCTGGGGGTGTAGGGGTATTGATGCGATGTGACAGCCTTTCGTCATGGGTGCTTCATGCTGGGATTTCGGAGGAGGATTCGCTTTCCTGCATCTAGTGGCTCCGGACAAGCGTGGGCTTTGTAACCACTAAGACTCATGGGACAGGTCTGAGGAAAAGATGTGTGTGCCAGCTCTGTCCTCTCCACTCTCTCCCCCTCTTCCTGCCTTCTCCCTCCTCCTTTTCTGAGCTGCTTGTTCTCTCTCTCCCTGCATTTCTGCACCACTCCTGCTCTCTTTCTCTCATCCTTGTGTTTTACCCCTCCCATGCCCTCTCTCACTCTTTCTTCATCCCTGCCTCTGCCCCAATCTCCAGCCCCCCCCATACCTGCCCCTTGCTGAGGCCAAGGTCAGTGCGCAACAAATAAAAAAGTCAATGGAAAAAACAGAAAGAGGAGTGTGGCAGAGGTTACTGTAACAGAAAAACAGCTCATTGGGAGGCGCTGTCCAGGGGCTGGGCGATCAGGTCCTGATCAGCCAGTGGGACACCAGCATGTGCAGCTCCTGCCACAACACCCTCCTGCTCATGGCTGACATAGTTGTTGCAAATTGTAGACCTTTGAAGATGCAATGTGTGTCTGCACATATCAATAAACCCCTGCAGTCATTCAGAATAGAAGTCCTGCAGTGTTCTGAACACAGTACATATTCCAGCCCTACCCCTTAACCCTGTAACTAAAACCCACCAAGAAATACCTCCGGGACTGCGCCAGTGACACTTGGTGCTCACACACCAAGCAGTGCCAGTGATGGCTTACATGAAAGGGGACTGCTTTGATGCAGGATTCCCAGGTGGCACAGTCCCCAGCTGGAACCGAGGCCTATGGGCTGTAGGCCTTGCCCTCCCTCTGACACGGGGCTGAGACTCCCCAGGACCCCAGAGAGTGTCCAAGTCTCCTGCAGCAGGAGGCTGCTCTTTTGCTGCAGAGGGCTGGTGCATTGTCAGTTACATATTGACAATGGGGCTGAGTGCAGACCCCTAGCACTTTTGTGCAAAAGAGAAATATTCCTCTGTGTGCTTGCACTGGCTGATGGAAGAGCTCTTGTTGCTGATCGGAGAGGCTGAGGTGCTGAGCACTGCTGCTCTGGGCAGCGTCATGCTTGTGACGCAGCACTTATCTCCACAGGGTTGTGGACCTGGCTGGATCTGTCAGTCCCACACAGCAGTGTGGGACGGCTGTTTGCTCAGCGCCAGCTGACATGCGATGGAGGTGTCATGCGCAAGCATACAAATCTACAGTTCAAGCTGTCTCGCTCACTGGGTCATCTTTACCTTGATAAGAGAGCTGATGACAATTGCGCCTGCGTTCACCATTGGGTTGTGGGGCTTATCTGAAAGAAAAAAATGGAGAGCATGGCCAAACGACAGTTAGATACAGCTGCCTTAACACTGTGTGGAAAAGCCTGACCCTGATATATTCACTCAGTGACATTATCCCCTATGAACCTCCACAGCCTAGGTTTGTGTGTGGAGGGGATGGTGTGTGACCCATGGTTGGGAGATGCCTCTCAGACCGCAATCCCAGAAGAGGACAAGTTTTGTTCATCACAGGTTGTGAGACCTTGTCACCTTGTTGTACCAGTTCTTCTGACTTGAGTGCACCCACACATCCCAGTTACAGCACTCTGTGGGGATGTGCTGCTCGTCCATTACCTTCAGTGTGCAGATGGGCACCAGGGCTGCTGAATGCCCACACACCAAGCTGTGCCAGTGATGGGGCACAGAAGCAGTTCCTGGAATGAGGGGTGCAGGGTGCATGAGCTGGATTGTTTCATGGGTATGTGACTCTATGAAATGAATGACTGCTGTTTGATGTTTGTACTTGTTTTCAGCAATGACAGCAATGTCAGAGAAACTGGGTGGACTGTTGAAAAAATTGTGAGGAACCCTGCTCATCTGCATTGCTCATGCTGTGGATGACCACATGTCAGGCCTTATCTGCTTCAGGGTCTCGTTTCAGAAGGTCTAGGTGACCCCTCTGTGATGTTTCTAGTATCCTTTTTTTTTTGTTAATTTACTTAAATGAAGTCTCTACTTTAATGATGAAGCAAACTAGTCAGGGTATGAAGGAAATAAGGAAGTGGAAATGAATAAGCCTGTTTGACTGGGTAAGCCTTGTAAAACCATATGAGGCATAAAAAAATATTAATTTACACAATCATCATATTTGTATTATTGCAAATAGTGCTTCTGTTTCAAGAGCTCTTGAAGATGTCCTGAGGGATGGATAGAATGTCCAGGTGGTGGCCATTCACCTTTCAGTGGGAACATGTGCCCATGGATGGGCCCCATCCAGACAGACTGCGTCTGGAACAACTGGAGTGAAGTTTCTCACTCAGGGTACAACAGCAGTGTCTGCTATAAGGGCTCAAGCCCACAGCCTATCAATTATGAGTCCAGAGACTTACCCAGCATGCTACACTGTTCTGTTCCCCTGACCACCGCTCTAGGAACACAGATTTTAGAAACATCCACAGCAAAAAGGCGGAGAAGACTGACCTTCCTCATTGAGGAACAGCTTGTTGAACTTTAGCCCGCTAGGCTCCTTGCCCACGTATCTGTGCACGCGCTCCGTGCCCGCCTCGTGCAGCGCAATGGCGTACTCCAGGGGCTTCACGCAGGACTGCAGGCAGAACGGCACCTTGGTGTCGCCCACAGAGTGCCTGCGAGAGACCACAAGAGAGAGGAACACTCAGGAGGGGGAGGGAGGGGGAGATCAAGTACAGGAAGTGGCAAGAGCAGAAAACGGTACAATAAAAGGAAGATGTGTCCATCCTCCAAAGATCGTAAAGAAACAATTTCCCAATGAACAAAAGCTCAGAAGCGCAAGAAACATCCTACACTTTTGTTCTCCCATCCAGCCGTTTCTTGAGGGATTCCAGGAAGCTGGTTTCAGTGAAAGATGCAGCCCTGCAATGCAGTAAAAACGCTCTGACCTGGGCTGTGCTCTAGGGGACAGAGCAGCACGGACAGTGCACCCAGAATCAGGGCAGCGAGGGAAGAGGTGGCGCTTTGAAACCGCAGCAGGCACACGCAACACACAGCCGGTTCTCACCTCTGTCCGTCCACTGTGCACAGAGAGACCCCCCACAGGTCAGGGCTGAACTTGGCCAGCTGTGGAATGTAGTCGGCAACCTGCAGGGACAGACGCACAGGGGGCCGGAAGTGAGGCTGAGGCAGGACACAGGCCGGCAGTGCAGCTAGGGGCCGTGGGCTGGACAGCGGGCATGATGGACATTGCATGGCTGGCGTGCGTGCACGTGTGCGAGCGTGTGGCCAGTGTGTGTGTGTACACATGGGCTGGCTCGTGTGCACGTGTGCTAGTGCGACTGTTGTGTGTGCATGTGTGTGGCAGGCGTGTGAGTGCGTGTGGCTGGCATATGTGCACGTCTGCGAGTGCGACTGTTGTGTGTGCATCTGTGTGGCAGGCGTGCGAGTGTGTGTGCTGGCCTATGTGCACGTGAGTGGCAGGCGTGTGTGCGCTGGTGTGAGAGCATGTGTGTGGCAGACTTCCCCATCCGCCTGATTATGGCCAGGAGCCAGAGGTCAGAGGAAGGGACAGGGCTCTGTGTGGAGGTGTGAGAAAATGGCATGTATAAGTTGTAGATGATGATTGGCAGGTCTGGATGGACTTTGGTCCTGTGGGGGTCTGTAGGGCACAACAGTCTGTGCCTGTCTGAGGGAGTTTTGGGTTTGGCAGTCTGGGAAGCAGAGTGAGGTGGAAACGGACAGGAATCACACCTTCCCTATGGTCTGTGCCTGGGCGTTGCGGTAGAGCTGGTTGATGTGGGCGGTGAAGGATTCGAAGTCAGGAATGACAAACTTATTCCTGAAGGCCTGGGTCAGCAGAACGATGTTACTGCCCACACACCTGTAAGACAGAGCCATGATGTGTGTTGAGTTTCACTGTGGGGATGGAACTACCCGCCTAAAGTTTTAAATCTCTAAAAAACAAAATGCAACAGAATGAACAGTGACTGAAAACACTTTCTAAACTGTGCAAATGCAGTGAAAGGGATGTAGGGTGTCTTCCACAACAGCATTACTCCAATGGCTCATCTTAAGTACATTAGGACATTAGAAACGTTTGAAATGGGAGAAGGTCATTCAGTTAATCTAAGTACGTGATCCAAGGGTCTCATCCAGCCATTTCTTGAAGGAAACCAAGACGCTGGCTTCCACAACATGGCTGTGCAGCTTGTTCCACACTCCCACAACGCTTTGTGTAAAGAAGTGTTTCCTAATATTGGTATTAAATACACTTCTTCACTTCACACAAGTTTGTGCTAAACTCTTAATCTGCTAAAGTCTTGGAAAAAAGCCTTTGGGTATTTTCCACTGATACACAAGAAATCTGTTGAGACTATTTTATGATGAAGTAGTTTTTATATCATTTAAAATATATGTTGAGCTACTACTTGCGAAATCCGGTCCCTTGCGTTCAGACTAGCTTTTTGACACCAGACACACAAGCACACAGTTGTAAAATGGCATAAACAGATGTGCATGCTGGCACTCACTGGCACACACACACACTCCTGATATAGTGCTACACACGCTCAAAAACACATGGAAAATGTTCACCCAGTGAGTGCAGGAGATGTATGCTGGTATGATTAGTGGGTGGACAAGCAAGAGGAATGCACATTCTCTCACTACTGGGCAAATGTTCCAAAACAGACTCCCAGATGCCATGATAATACCCACGTGGGATAATAACTCGCACTGGTCTCCCAGAGCAGAGCTCCTTATTTAGCCTTCAGTGTGTGGGCACTGTTAAGAGCTACTGCCACGCAGATGCCCAGGATCAAGCCTGGAGAGCATGTTCCCTTCCCTTCTACTTGTGTTGTGAACAGATATGACAACAAGTCGCCCTCCTAAGATTAAGACTCACAGCAGAAGCAGGGCACCAGGACACATCTTGAAATCAAGACAAAACAGCCTCGAGTCACGAGTGGATAAACAGAAAAGAAGCCGCCTCTTTCTGGAAGCTGCAGCTGTTATCTGTCAAACTGCTCTCTCCGAAACTGTCACCCAACATGCCCTCCTCCTCCCACCGCGCGCCCCTCCCTCACTACAAGAAACTAAATATAGCTCTTCCATTGAGGAATCTCACATATCATCACTGTCTAAAGTTGCATAACCCACAACACATTTCCCCTCCTGGACGGATAGTGTCATTCCAACTCGGATTTCTGGTGTATTCCATGGACCGCAAAGCTCCGGTCCGGCACCTAAATTATAAAATGAAGCTGAATCAGAAAGACTTGCAAAGAGAGTTCTGTTTTCAGCCGTCTCAGAATGATCAGAGCCAGGGAGAAGCTATACACGTCCAGTGTTTTTGAAGTCATGCAGAGAGGAGCGGAGAACATCGCTCTCTGTGTCTTTACTGGATGGGGGCAAGCAGAGAGGAAGAGGGAGAATGAATGGTGTCGGTCAGGACTGTGAGAGAGAGGAAGAGGGAGAATGAGAAACAGAGAAGAGATGGAGAATAAGGTAAGCAGAGGAAAGTGGCCAGAGCTGGGGAGGGGGGAATGAGAGAAACACAGGAACTTGGCAAAGGTTGGAGATGGAGACAGGAGGGGATGAAAGGAAAGAGGGAGAGGGCTGGGCTGACAGACAGTGGAGGTGTGGATCCCAGACTCACTTGCGGAAGAGCTCCCTGTCCATCATGGACCCCCCCACTGTGTCCTGGACGGACTGCCGCAGGAGATCCATGCAATCCCGCAGGCGGGGGTCAGAGGTCCACAGACCCCTGCTCTTCAGCGCCTGTCCAAACATCAAACACAGCTGGAGCTCAAACTGCAAAGTGCCCAAGGTTTCATGGAATCAGAACAGGCAGACACTGGCACAGTTGCCTTGTAGCATTTCACATCGAAGTGACCTTTAGTCAGCTTTTCCATTCAGTCTGCTGTTTCAGAGCTGGCCTGCTCAGAATGTCATTCTCCACTAAGATACGTTAGCGTGATCATGAATCATTTCTAAATCTGAAATTTACAGACATGAGATATGACAAAACCCATTGCAACTAATGATATTAAAGGATTTTAATATGAGAGGGTTGTAAAACCTTGACCTGGCATTATTTAAACTAACAGGAACCGATTTGCTTGGATTCCAAAAAACTATGATGTAATCGTACATTATCCAATACTTCTAGTCCTGTGACAGTGTCAACCCAGAAGGTAGGTGACTGTAGACTGTCAGACATTAAGCATGGTCCACCTGTCCTCCTTCATGCCTGGGCACTGCCATAAGGTTGGCAGCTTGTGTCAAGGACTGCCCTGATTGCCCTGACTGCCAAACAATTCCCAGAAAACTCAGAAGTCCTTCTTTGGAATTTGTCATGAGCCTCCGTGAACTTTGTCTGCCTATAAAAACTCAATACTGCTGAGAAGGGCAAAAGCAATCTACTCGTTCTACACGGTTCTAGACACAAGTGAGACGGCTGACTGCCCAGCAAATGTCAGATCTTGCTTTTAATAGAGTGCAGGGTATGTGTGTGTGTTTTCATGTGGCTTGCTTAGTCATCGGCTCAGCCAGCCAATCAGAGAGGCTCCCTTCCCCTGACTGGCTGTGACACCCCTAGGAGGAAGTTCTTGTCTTGCTGTGGGAGGGGGGGGGGGCAGTCTGTTTGTTGTTAATGTCGTTCTTACAACATCATCATTGAAATCTGAGTGATGCAACTTGTCACACAGCCTGTGTCATGGATGAACTCCATGGATCCGCATGGATTAAACCCTTCTCTGTCCCAGAGAACGTAAGTCTAGGGCCTGGTCTGGGACACTGAGCTGTTGTATACTACCAGTATTTGTACAACCTCCTGACAGTCCAGTGATATGACCTGGGGTGTCTTTCACTCATATGACGGAGTACTGCCACTTTCAGGTACTCAGCCTACCCCGCTGCGTGGAGACCTGACTGAGATGCTGGCATGTGGTAACCACATCTCTTTTCATTTGAAAGATGGGGGACCAGTGGGGAACATCATAATGATAAGTCTGCAAGTGCGTGACAGTCTTTCTATCATGGTGGGCCTGCACCAGTGCTTCCTGCATTAGTGTGTTTGCGCACCAGTATTGGCTTGTGTACAAATGAGATGCTGGCTGGACATCTGTCCACCTACAAAGTTGCTGAGGAGACTAACGTTCACAAAATGGGCTCTCTAACCCTGGCCCAGGAGGGCTGAGATGGGGGAGGGGGCAGCCTTTACTCATTCTCATTTCCTTTTTTTCTCAGCTGCACCACTTCCTGTTGTCTTCACACGTAGTTTCACATGTAGTTAAGCAGGCAGGCATCTCAGAACAACCTGTTGATTGCTTTTTTTGTTTTCAACCCAGCACCCCTAGGGAATTAAAAAAAACAAACGTTCACGTTTACTATTTTCTGCTCTGCTGCCGCCTTGCTGATTTTATGGACGGACACCAGTTGATCAACCCCCCCCCACCCCCTGCGGAAGTGTTTTTCCAAGCCAGGACTGCTGAACCTGGGAATGTGCAAGTGCGTGCGGCGGAGATAATCAGATCTGGGCCCATGCGTGAGAACTCACGGCGATGAAGCGTGCCACGGGGATCTGCTCCTCCCCCTCCGTGATGGTGTAGAACAGCAGATCCTCCAGCCCCAGGAACTGGCCCTTCTTTGAAGCACCCCTGCAGGGCACAACAACGTGAAAAAATGAGTAACTATCTAGGAAAATCACAGGAAAAGTGAACCAGCTGGAGCTTCCCGTGACACGACTCCTGCACACCTGGCTGAGTCAGCCTCGATTTTACATACCGGCAGTTTATGATTTCTTTATTATTTTAAGCACACAGACACATTGGGAGTGAAACAAAAATGCAAACTCGTGAGTTCAAGTCATGCATCTACCATACCGAGGGATCGTAAGTGCCTTTTTTAAAGAACAGACATCTGGGATTGAACAGGCTGTGTTATTAGAAACCATAAACAATACTGACTCCTCTTTTAAAAACCAATGTCTCTTTCTGGACACGGTTTCACTGTCCTAAAAGACCCTTAGAGCCTTGCTGATGTGTCCTGCTATCGAAAAGTATTACATGTGTGTTTGCGAGTGCCATTCTTAGCATTGTCCATATATTGCACAGAATGGCTGTACTCTGTTCTGTAGAATAGAAGGATCTAATAGTGCTCACAGGTGCAGAGCATCCTGGCTCAGGTACCAGCACTGGAAGGGATGACGGACCTGGTGCCTTTTATAAGGTATCACAATTTCAGTACAGGACCTGGTAGACAAACATGAGACAGAGACAAAACTCTGGGAAAACAGCCATGAAAGGACCACTGATACAACTTCAAGAATGACTCTTTCCTTCCGATCACCTATCCGGAACAAAGAGCCGCTGTGTTCCCTGCTGATGTGGATTTGTGTAGCACTTGGTATCATATAAGCCAGGATGAATGGTTTGGGAACAGGGCTCAGAGCAGCGAGCAGGCAGAGAGTCTGCCTTTCAGCAGGGTTATAAGAAGATGAAGAATGATTATTGAAGGGGATGCCATGGTGGTGCCGTGGTTAGCACTGCTGCCTTTCAGTACTGCAGGTCTGGGTTCGGTTCCCGACCTGGGGTACTGTCTGTGTGGAGTTTGTATGCTCTCCTCATGTTTGTGTGGCTTTCCTCCTGTAGTCCAAAGACATACTGTTAGGTTAATTGGCTTCCGGGAAAACTGCCCATTGCTTGATGGGATAGGCCCCAGGATGGATTATTAATGGAAGGAGGGGGATTTGTCAGTGTAAGAGCCGATACACTAAGCCAATTTTGGATTAACCAGATAACTGGCATTCCTGGCCCCTTATCAGCATCAATGACCGCAGACAATGAGATCCTGGAATGCATTTGGTTTATATCAAAACCACCTGGCTGGTGTCTTTCCACTTCACTTGTGTATCTAACAATAGAAACCACTCCTGTGCCCCAGATATTGCATGATCTGCCTGCCCTACAGCCCAGCCAAAGCCTTCCCTTTGAGAGTTGGAGAGTTCAAACAGACACAGATCATTCTGGTTGGTGGTTGGATTTCATTTGTACAGCTCTGCAGATATCACAGAGCTGGTGCTCCTCTACGGTCTTTGTATAAACTCCCCGTGCCGCTCTGGGAATGATACTCACAGTATCATGATGTCACTTCAGCGTTCTTCCCTAGTGCTCTTGGTGTCACATGACTGTAGCTGTACAGGGCAGCAGGTGTGGAGCAGTGGTCAGGGTTCTGGGCTTGAAACTGGAAGGCTGTGAGTTCAGATCCCAAGATACTGCCAAGGCTGTACATTTGATGTGAAATGACTTCATGCCAATTGTCAAGTAAAAAATCCAGCTGTACGCAGATGGAAATCTATTTGGTTAAAGACTTCAATCATTCGTTCTCTGTGCCTTTTAGGTGGAGATATGATCTGCTGAGACCGGTATCTGTTTGCAACCTTTCTAAGGTTCTTCTGTCAGTTGAGTTACGAGAATGCTGCTTGTTTCCCTGAACAGGCAGAATCTGCTGCTCTCCTGTTTGTTCTCCAGATAAGGCAATTGTAGTCTTAGCTGCAGCCAGTTCAGCAATCCTGCAATCCTGCGTGAATCTACACGTTGAAAATTAATGCTTTGACCTGTTGCTGTCAGTATATTTGCTATTTACTGAATACATGGTATTTCTGTGATGGACTGGTGTCCTATCCAGGGTGTATCCCAATGAGCCTGTAGCTGGCTGGTTAGGCTCTGGGTCCCACCCAGCGGTTAGGAAACTAGTGGAGGTATAGTCAGTATTGCTGAAGACAGCAACAGCAAACAACCCACAGACCTACTGTGAAAAGAAACCAGGTCACTTTTTTACAGCATGAAGCAGACACATCTTAATGTTGACCCTGAACTGCTAGAATTCTTATTATTATTATATCTGTGGATGGCACTGCAGTTACAAACCCTGGGACTCGGGACCCCACACCTGCTGGTGGACATGCTGGCTGAGGTCTTTACTTAATTAAATCCATAACTTAACTAGGAGGTGAAATAACAGCCAGACTGGCTAGCCTCTGAGTGTTTTTTTTTCTCCTCGTAATTTGGAGATGTTAAGTTACTTATGTGGGCAGCCAGGTAACGCAGTGCTGCCTCGCAGCACTGGGCCCTGGGTTCATTTTCTGGGGTGCTGTCTGTGTGGAGTTTGTATGTGCTTCCAGTGTTTGGATGGGTTTCCTCAGGGTGCTCCGGCTTCCTCCTGCAGTCCAGAGTCACGCTGGTAGTTTAATTGGCTTCTGCGAAAACTGACCCTGGTGTGCGTGTGTGCGTGTCAGTGTTCCTGCCCTGTGATGGACAGGCAGACAAGGGAGACTAACTCTTTCACAGAATCAATACAATAGAAGGATAAAATAGTTATCAAAATAATGCAGACTCTGGTACAATGGTAAAGTACTAGCCTATCACCAAATAATTACACTTTTGATATGTTGGTAGGATTATATCACCAGGTACCAATGCAGGCATTTGAATACAAGTGCAAAGAAGATATAATTCGTCGTCGCAGATTCAAATTCAAAAGCTGATTCAAGACGGAGATCGTCAGTGGAGAGTTCATTGACTTTATTAACGCAGCTTATTTAGAAGGGAAGAGACAAATCTTATTAGAGAAGAGACAAACCTGGTGTTCGGTAACGAGACCTCCAGAGAGACAGGGAAACCTGCTTCATAACCTTTTAGAAATAAAATACTTTCTGAGCACCGACGAGGTCCGGAGGCCTTTGCGATATTCAAAGCTTGCATTGTGAAAATTGCGCTCATCTATCCCCGCGTTATACAGATGGGAGAAGCTGGTGTTACAGCACCCGTGCCCTGCCAGTGTCGAGTCTGATATAAACTATTCCGCTATTTCGGGATCTTCACTAACACACCCGACGTCACCTTTAATTAAATACTGAATAACTGTATATATTAGAGTTTTATATAATGTAACGTCGTGGTACAAAATAAAGAACATCGAGATCTCGGAAGTTTTATTCGGTATAATAATCAATGCACGTCATGTTCATGCTTGGTTCAGGGCAAAAATATTTTCCATCTAAGAAGTTAAACTGAAAAACTGACATATATATACATACAGTATTGGCGTTTAATATAGGTACAGGGATAGTGAACGAATCCCCTGTCCCCGCGCGCCTCCGGCTGAGCAGACAGAACTTTCTGGCACAGCCGCGCGCACACATTCTGTCTGCTGGCCCGAAGTCGAACAGGTACCGGTAACGTGGACAGATGTCTACATGTTACTATGTATCTACAGATAATACGTCACGTATTCGCCTATTTTTCGGGAATGGAAATAGAAAAAATCCCACGCGACGAGGCGCCGAACCGGTGTACAGCACACCTGCATTATTGTGAGACGTAATCATCCACATTTCCTATTGCTCAATAAGAACTGCGTCATAGAACAGTATGTGTGTACAGGATATACACGAGCGATCTGTTGTACTGAACACGAAATGTAATAAATAAAAAAATCCTAAGCATTATCGGGATAGCGCTCAGTCGCCTCTCCCCGTTGTGCTGTCCGGAGCCCCACGCCTGAACTTACCGCTGCCAGGGCGCGTGGTCCCGGTCCACAGCGTTCTGCTGCAGGTGTGACGCCGAGCCCGTGCAGAACTGCCTCCCCGGTCTTCGCCGCCGGAACGAGGAGCCGCGGCAGATCCCCGGCGCCCCGGCCCCTTTTGGAAAAACATCCCTGACCAGTACGTCCCTGACTCCGGCGTGGGTCGCCCTGAGGAGCCTGAAACAGTGCATCTCCAGACTCGCCGCTCTCACTCAGCAGAGCCCAGGGGTTACAGAAAAAAAAAAACTGCGGCGGAGCGCCCGTGTCCGAGCGCTTATCTAGCTCGGGAGAGCGCGCAGCTGCTGCGAGCGCACGACAGGTGGCTGCCCGGCGCCTCTCGAGAGCTGTCGCTCAGAAACGCCCAGCCGAGCCCAGGAGCGAGGTGGGCTAACGCAACCACTGTCCCTGAGGCACGGCCACCAACAACAGGTTAAAAACCTTAGAAGGGAGGCGGTGGCTTTATTAATTACAGGTTAGCCAATGGTCTTGTGTTTTGCACTTACTAGCGCAAATAGACCAGCGATCATTTACGATAATAATTCGTATTTTGCCTTTTTTTTACCCCACCGGAGAAGGAGTGATAGTGATCACGAGAGCGGAGCAAAGTCTCAGGCTCGCGAAAAACAGCGACTGTAGCTACGTCACTGCACAAAAAACTCTCTAAAACGGAGAGAGAAAAAAAAAGGTCCTAATACACTCTAACTCATATGTACCACCTACTCCGTCAGGTTCATCTTCCAATTCAGCGCACTGGTAATAGTTTCGGATGACGTTTTTCCGAGAGGAATGTTCTGTGAGCTTCAGCAAGAGCCCTTCCCGACGCAGAGGAAATTCGATGTGTGGTCAGCAAAAACAACGACGATCAGCAGCAATACTGTTAATTATTGTTAATTATTTTAGGGTAAGCTATAAGAAAAACATGTTATCTATCCCCAGACATAACAACACCGCGGAGGCGCAAATTGAGATCAGGAGACAAGCCTCAGATGACCTCGACCCTACTCTTCCCTGTGTAGTAATACCCTGGGTTTAAAACTAAAAACGCACATCTGATTGGCACCTGCGGCTTACGCTTGAAATAGTGCTGGAAGTTGCCACAGCACCCTCTGACTCATCCACCGAGCCAAGAGGGTTAGCAAAAAGCACGGTTTGTCCTGTTCCTTGGACCCTTGATCTAACCTGGGACCTCAGGTGATAACCAGTACCTTTTGCCCCTCGTCTAAGGGTACAACAGGGATTTCGACGCGCGACAGCATGTTTTTCAATTTTTCAACACTTAATGTCAAAGTGTTGACATTAAGTGTTGAAATGTCAACACTTTGACATTAAGTCAAAGTCTTTA
This sequence comes from Lepisosteus oculatus, assembly GCF_040954835.1. Classification (NCBI taxonomy): domain Eukaryota; kingdom Metazoa; phylum Chordata; class Actinopteri; order Semionotiformes; family Lepisosteidae; genus Lepisosteus; species Lepisosteus oculatus. Next base: position 16,296,956 of record NC_090696.1, read on the forward strand.
TAAAGTACGTAGCTGCTCGGAGAAACTGGAATTCAATAGGTCTGAAGTGGACTTCTAAAAAAAGTTGGCAGTGGGTGTTGTTACTTAACGTAAATTTAGAAACACCTAAAGCGTAAACCAATTATTCTTGGTTTTCTGGACCGAAGGAGGGTGTCAGCTGAAGTCTCACAGGCTGTGGGGGAGTTAAAGTCGGCTGTTAGACGAGTCTCGTCGAAAACGGCTGTTCAGACCCGTCGGGTGTAGATAATTCAGCCCTGCCTTCTCCTTGAATAGGCTACAGATGTCCTTGTTGAACTGCGCGACTCCCTAACGGGAGTTAATGGCTTGTCGGGGGCCCTACTGACGCCCAGTAAAAGCACTTATAAAGCGCAGCCAGCGGAAAGCAGAAAGAGCCCAGGCGAGGCTTAAATGTAGCCGGTTAAAAGCTTGGTAATGTATTCGCAAACAATGAAGGTTGTTGCTTAAGATTTTAAGACCCGTGACATGCAAGCGTTTTAAACTCCTAGCAACAGATTCGATTTAGCGTCTACACGTAGAGTTCTTGCTCACTGGGATCTGAAATCTTGAAATAAATATACCGTGTACAACATCGATGTTATGACAAAAATGTGTCCGGTGACAGAAAGCACAGCGCATCGCAGTTCTGGAACCGGTTTTGTTTGGCGGTGGGCGTGCTCATTTCGGGTGGACGCAGTCAGTGAATCAGGTTTGCAGTAGCACGGCGCCAGTCCCTTGCAATTGAGTACTGACACTGGAGCTGTTTAATATGATCAGTATTAACGACCAGATGAGAAAGCCCTGTAATAAATATGGTGGATATGCTCAGGCATCTTGAGATAGTGGAGCTACATACTGTAAAATGAAGGACGTGGTTGTTGTTGTTGTAAAGACTGCAATGAATCATGGGGAAAATGTTAAATATAGCTTGCGACATAAAAATACCAAAATATTGAGCTTTACTGTAAGGTACGCAATGACACTGCTGTGGGTAGATCTAGTATGGTAAAACGTGGTATTTCCTAGTTCTAAAATAAAATTACCATGGTACAGACTTCAATGATTTAATGTCTGTGTGTGCTTTTGTCAAGGCAATAGTTATATCATGCAATTCATTCATCTGAGCTGACCAGCCTGTTGACTGTTTAGCGATGCCCACCCATCCGTGATCAGAAACCGGTTTTTTCCTTATGAGCCTGGAGCCCATCCCGGAGGCGTAGTACGCCAGACTAATTAGAACGCCTGTCTTGTTAAACGATTTATTTAAAAAGCAAATAAAAACACTTTTTTCCCAACCACAATTTCGCCTAAAATAGTTTCGCAGATTATCTTTGGACATTGCGATTGGTCGTGACTCGGCCGGTTCGCTCAGCCTCCTGCTGGACTTGATGAAACGGCAGTATTCCGTCTGGTTTTCCGGCACTGCATCATGTATTTTGAGTCATGATTGTGTATGATGAGTGGCTGGCGCCCTCTCGTGGTGGAATCATGGAAGCCGAGTCGGGCGACAGACGCCCTCGTTGCGTTTTCTCTACCAACGGCGAAAAGCTACACTTAAACCTATTCACAGCTGCGCCACAAATGTTACATTACGGTGGCATAATCTAGTTAAGCGGTTAAAACCCCTCAAAATTCTATTTGAGGCCTGTTTAAAATTCACAAACAGGACTGAGAACTAGAACAATTTAATTTCTAATGATAATTGTTCAGCAGTTGGGTGACATGCTGGCCCTGTGGTTAGAATTAGTGCCTCACAGTGCTGGGACCCTGGGTCCAGTTCTGGACCTGGGGCCCTGCTTGTGTGGTCCATTTTGGTAAGTTAACTGGCTCCGGTGAAAATTGGCCCCGGTGTGTCTGTCTGTCCTGTGAGGGACTGGTGTCCTGTCCAGGGTGTACCGTGCCCTGTGACTGTGAGCTTGAATTGGAAGAAGTGGTTACAAATGGATGGCTATTCAGTGGCATTTGTTTTAGATGTTGTAATCGAGAATTACTTGTGCTCCTTAGTCCCGGTGGACTGGTCAGATGACACTACTATTGCCCTACTGATATGAGGCCTGAGGCTCTTTGTTTCAGCCGAGTTATAAAACCGAGCCCTTGGCTGAGTTAATCCAAACTCTTTGCCCGTTCTACTTTTGAGTAGGAAAGAAGCTTGCAAATGTTCTAATAAAGCAACATTTTGGCTCAGTTAAGGCTTCAATCAGATCATTAAGCTGCGCTAAAATGAAACCCGACAGGTGTGTGGGCCTCCAGGACCAGGACTGGGAACCCCTGGTCTGTTACAATCGGGGTGGCCAACTGGGTCCCTTCAGGCAGGGCAGGAGTTTCACCTTGCCTCTAACTGAAAGCACATAAGTTGAACAGTACTTGTCAACCGAATGGAAGATGCTGCTTAATTATTGCTGGGTAGAATTAGATAGTAGGGAGATTTAGGAACAACTAACAACCTCCTGCTCACTTCTGCAGCATGTTTATATATTACTATTTCTTAATTTAATTTTTCTTATTCTGCAATTACCCAGATTGCAAATTTGCTAGTTGCCCTCTTAATTCACACATCTTCCTAGTTTATATGGACTCTTTGCAAGAAGTCAATAATGAGGATGAGCTCATTATGAGGCAGAGGCAGCAATGCTGACCACTGTACTACCATGCAGCCCAGCACTGTATAACCAGTTCTTCAGTTTCTGGACCCTGTGAGCCACTCAATTATGGACTGTTGCTACAATCAGCTCCTCAATGACAGTATTTAAATGTTCAGCAGTGGAATCTTTTGTTTACAATAAGGAAATTAAACAACAATGTGATTCTGCTTATTTTACATGTTTATTTGTTTCAGTTTAGAGGTTATGTTAATCTTGTCCTGTCTTCAAGTGTCTGGTAGATTTAAGGCCAGATTGCAACAGTAATTGGAATATGATTCCTATTGTTTTTGTTTATACCGCATGTTGCTTTCTTTACAATGCACACAGTTCTTATGAAACGCTCATTTAAGTAGACCATCCAATTTTCTAAACCATTTTTTAACTGCTTCATCCAGTTCATTGTCACAAAGGTGAGGCAACCTATCCTACCAAGCAACGGGCACAAGACAGGGTACACCCTGGACAGGACGACAACACGGGGAACACACACACAGACACAAACTCAGACATGCACACTCACACCGGGGCCAATTTTTCCAGAAGTCAGCATGGCTCATGGCTATCAGGATAGCTTCGGATGTCTGGGAGGAAACTGTGCAAGCTCCACACAGATAGCAGCCCAGGGCCAGAACTGAACCCAAGGGACCTGTCAGACCTAGGTTCCGCCAACAGGTGAATTTGTCCAACCAAGTCACCAAACGTTACGCAGCATTTTTGTTTTCAACTCCTCAAATGTTTTAACTGTGCAGCACGTTGTCGCCCTGCCAGTTGCCATAGCAACACTCACCGGTTCTGCTGTAAAGACAACAGTTTTCCATTCCTAATAAAAAAAAACAGTTTTCCATTCCTTGTTGTATTTCGCACCTAAAAAGCTGGTGAGGTGGCATACGTGGTCTGTTGGAAGCATAAAATAAATTCGCGTATTTCAAGTCTTATTCGGACAAAAAAACACCACTCCAGATCAGCAAAATTGTTCGTAACGCTAAAGGGAAAAGAGCAGGTAAACGTCATCCAAAACTTGGGCACAGGTTTTTGGGTCGAGTACGTGTCGTGATGGTGCAGTTATGTGAAAAACAGCAGCTATTACTACAGGTACGTAAAAACTTTTTTAAAAGTGTTATCTTTTACTTGGTGGTGATTTTTATATTAAAATTCTAATAAAGGAGACTTTTTAATGGCTGTAAAAGTTAAAAAATGTAAAAACTCAGTGTCCTACTAAACGCGAATTCATGTTGCATATTCGCATACGGTATGTATGTAAATGTACTGATCTTAACTGCCTTTCTTGTTAATGAATCAAGGAGATCAAGCATCCCAGTCTGTGTATTTGTTCAATCATTAATATTTCAGAACGGTTCTATTTTCTTTATTTGCGTATTCATTGAGCCATATTAAAATGTTTGATTTTATGTTGCAAGAATGACTTTGTGGTTTGATAAGAATTCTGTAAAGTACCGATGAACAGAAACAGTACTGTATATGCGTATAAATAGTGATACAGGTCTAAGATTGTGAATTTTTAAAACTGTTGTTATCATAAGGATGTCTTATAGTTAGTTATTTATATTTTACTTTTCATTTTGTTGCAGGAAAGTGCTGGAAAATTATTTGATACTTGCAAATCGGCATAACAATTCTAGTTGTTGTCCAATGGTACAATGCTCTTTTTGATGATCGTCTGGAACTAGTTTCTGAGGTCTTTAATCCTCTTATGTACTGTATCGCGGTGGCTCTGTGTGCTTTGTTATTATTTGCATTGATTAAATTATTAATGTATAATATTAATAACTGGCTGGAGCTTTTATGCAAAGAGAGTATTTTATTTATACCCATATACAGAATTGATTTATTACTGTTGTCAGCACAGATGTCATGGCATAAACTGGCAAGTTTGTTGCTACACCTTTGAGTACATTTTGAATAATTATTTCAGAAGAAAATATAATGAAAGTGCTTTGACTTTGAATGTTGTGGGACTTGCATGTTTTCAGCATAGTTATGTTTTGAAAATGTAGGAATGGGAATTGAATGAAACAAGACTTTGTGAATTACATTCACTTTACTATACATTTCCTCAATACTAATGAACCTACATGAGAAACATTAAACGCAATGTGTTTGGTTGAGTAACAAGTCACAGTGGGTTTCAGCAGGGCCTCAAAACAGCATTTCAGAGCTCATTCCTGAACCTCAGACGAAATGCATAAAATTGTCATTTCAAACGTGCTGCTGCTGTCAGTGTATGAGGCAGGTAGTTTAATAACCTGCACTGGTTGCATGAATTGTGACCAGCTAGCTTCCAGGGGAGATACAGTATGTGCTGCCTGAACTATGTCCCGATCTCCTTACTTCCTTATGTAAGGCACATTTTATTCAAGTTACAGAGCTGGGGCATCATTTCCCATGTGTGGTCACCCAGTGAACTTCAGTATATACAGTAGGGCCCTCTTGACTCCTAACTCTCTGTTCCTGTTTTTTAATTGGGAATGCTACTAGGGTCTTAGGGGAGTCCATAGTTCAACCCCTCCATTTCCAAATGTAAAAATGTTGGTCTAGCTAAGGATCTAATTAGTTTGACAAGGAAATTGACAATACAAGTAGACTTGAAACACTCCAGAATCCAGTATCCTGAAAGGCACTCACAAAATCAGCACACTGGACCTCTTCAGAATGAACAGGGAAACAAGAGCCAGAGGACACAAGTGGAAACTACAGGGAAGTGCATTTACTGAAATCAAGAGGCACTTATTTATGGAAAAGGTTGTGGGAGTCTGGATCAAGTTACCCAGCCATGATGTTGAAAGCCGATCCCCTGGCTTCTTTCAAGACATGGGTGGATGAGATCCACGGATCAATTACTGTGGCCACTAGCTCACACATGGACTAGATGGGCCGAATCCTCTGGCCTGTAACCTCTCTTATGTTCTTCTCTCTGCATTAGGGTGATCTTTACCCTAAAGAGCACCACCTAACCCTGAAAAACATCCTCAGAAAGGCCTCTGGTTCTGCCATGATAGGACTCAAAGAACGTGGCCCTGAAACAGAATTTCAAACTGACACAAAAATTATCCATTTGATGATTTTTGCATAATGACATTGCCAGCCCAAGATTCATCTCCATCATAAGACATCTAACTACTTTGGCATCTACAGTAATATTAGTGTTTTAAATAATGAGCGTTGCAGGTGACAGTCTTGCATCACACTGGAAAGTCAGATGCATTCTTTGTATCTGTCATGGCCATTGTGCGTCAATATAAAGTCATGCAATCGTCCTATTCTGCCCAGCCAAGAGGGACATTCCCATGCTGGTCATTTTTTCAATATACGTAAGGCTTAGAGTCTGGAGAGCAAGTTTGTTAGTAGAGGGGGGAAATCAGCTATTCACCACATACTACAATCAATAAAAATAGCACCAGACCCTGAATGGATTGTTAGTTAATAAAATAAAATCAGGAAAAATGTGCTATATGAAGCAAAGAAGATGGTTGCTTCTTCTTTGGTACACCAGAAGGACCTGACCTTTGTGTAGCATGGCACTGAGTGTGTGGGCAGAGAGAACAATATCCTTAAATGATTGGGGCTTGCCTGTGTCCCGTCAAGGCAGAATCAATTTTCAGGGCTTATTTCTTGAACAGCCTTTTGCAAGAAGGCTCCGCTTGCGTGGGTGGAGTGTCGTTAGTCCATTGAGTCCCTAGGAGACGCTGTGCACGGGACGGGGCAGCACCATGTTGAGCATGCTGTCAATGACGCAGGCAGGGGCATAGGAGAAGGGGATCCAGGCCACCTTGGCATCCCAGCCAGCACTGTAGCGGGTGCGGGGGTACCGGGCAGTCAGCGCATGCTCCATGCAGTTGGTTACTTTGCTGAGATCCGGATCGCAGAACGTGTTCATGATGAAACGCTGGATCTTGATATCTGACAGGTGAGAAGAGATCATCATGGCAACGACTGTGTTAAAGCACTTAATAAGGGCAAGTTGTGGTGGGACAGTACAGAGTAAAATGCTGTAAACATTATTTGAACCTAAGGCGGTTAAAGCAGTTTTGTCAGATCAGTTACATGAACTTGCAGGGATCTTGTCTGCTTTGGCAAACTCACAATTCCATAGCAGATACAAACTCACCAACTGCCTGCACCACTCGATCAGTCTTGAGCAGTGTCTGGGAGCATTCCTAGTTACAGTAGCTAATGATGGAGCCCATGGTCATGGCAGCAGACTAGTTGTGCTCTGAATGTGAACAGTTTGTGGCTGAGGAACTCTGCTAAGTTTCTCTTAAGCCATCTCAGACTGTAGATGACAGTATGTGCATTAATGCTTTGCAGGTCTACGATGCAACACACCCCTTTGAATCATTTGAGATTTGGGGTTTAGGTCGAATTGATTAAGGGGTGGGGATTGTGGCCGCGTCTTGGGGTGGCCTGAGACTCACACTTCTCGAAGTACTTCTCTCCGTAGCTGTCGCGCACCTCCGGGCTGAGCTGGTTCCACAGCCTGTGCAGTTCCCTCTCAATCGGCTCCAAACTGGTCACCTGCGTCTTGAAGAAGCCTGGCTCGATGATGCTCACCTTGATCCCAAAGTAGTGGATATCCCTCCTGACACAGACACACAAACACACCGCCGTCACCCTTTCAGCTGGGAAGGCCCCACGACCAGGAGGGAAAAAGCCAGCCTAGCTGGATGCAAATGCTTGGAGTGGCAGCTGGAGGGCATTGCGGGAATGTGTTTTAAAACTGACCAAATTGCCATGAGAGTTTGACTGGGTAAAAGGTATTTTCATTAGTGTGGCAAAGCTGTGGAAGGGGACTGGATGACTCCCATCAAAACAGCTGATCATCTACAGCAAGGAGCATTTGGTAGTGTGTGTGTGTGTGTGTGTGTGTGTGTGTGTGTGTGAAACTCACTATCTTTTTAGAATACGGCAGCAGCACCACTGTGGGAATCTGGAAACTTATATAGAGAAATTTTTCTGTGTTTCCTGTGGGGGTGAAATCTGTTCCTCCTTTCCCTAAAGCGGAGGTAGAGAATTGTGTCCCCTCTTTGTTTAAGAAGCCATCAGCACTCTACAGGGTGAGAACCTACAATTACCAGAATTATTCTGGTAAACCAGCACTATTGAGGTGCAGGCCTAAGGGGAAGTTGTATTCCTGTTGGTCTTTCATGTACCACGTTTTCACACCATGCTATGTGCAGCTTGCACCACAGTTAACAATATTTTCCATGTATCTAGGGTCTGGTGATCGGCTTAAGTTTTGAGCAAGTGAGAAATGCCCAGCCCTAGAAGCACCAATGAACAGCTGCAGCCCCATGCGGTCATTGAACCAAATGAGTGTGATTCAAATAAGAAAGCTTTCAGCATTCATCTTCATCAGTCAAAACATGGGTCATGCTGCAGAAAAGTGAAGAGAATTATATTCTCTTTTCTTCTTGGAAACCTTTTGGTGTTACCACTCCTGGGTAAATACCTTGGTGTCACAGCTGAATCGTCATTGAGTGTTTTCTCAGTTGGCAACATCTGACCTGAGCTCTGGTTATAAGCTGTAATAAGGGAGAACACCATGTCTACTTTTCCTACAGGGTCTCGGTGTTAGCCTTGAGGTTTCTGTGCCCTGGCAGCATGTCTTGTGAAAGCACAGCACCTGCTGCAGGTGCGGCTGGATGGCAGCATCCTGGAGGACACCGGTACCTGAGGCAGTCAGAGAAGGATTCCACGCCGAATTTGGAGATGCAGTAGCCGCCCCCATTGGCAGCCACTCTCCCCAGCACCGAAGCCACGTTGACCACCCGCCCGCGGCCACGCTTCAGCAGGGTCAGGAAGGCCAGCGTGGTCTCGATGACGCCCATCATGTTGACTCGCAGGGTGCTGTGGAAGTCCTCCATCTTCATCCACTCTGTAGGTCCCATGGGCACCGAGCGTCCTGCGTTGTTGACCAGGCCCCACAATCCTGTCAGAGACAGATGGACACAGGCTTGTTAGCCCTTGTGTCTGTGTGTGCATTAATAGTCTATGATCTACTTTGTCATTGGTAACACCAGAAGTGAAATGACACTAAATCAGCTATTTAGCCAACGCTCCTGGACAGTGAGTCATACAATTCATAGTGAGTAGCCACAGTGACTGAAAACAGGTCTGTAACTAAGACAAAGAGCTCAGGTAAAACAGCCAGCAAAGCTAGTGGCTCTTCCAAGAGCAGGTGTGAATGTCGGTGCTACAGAGACATGGAGGGAAAGAGGGCCCCACAGCCACAGCACTCCATTATCTTCCTGAGACTCTCTCCCTGTTCTGTCTCTCTACCTGAAGAGAAACAGCATTCCTGCTGGATTCCCTCTGACTCTTCTCCCTCTCCAGCCCTGTGGTTCTCTTGCTGCACCTCTCTTTTCAGCTCCTTTCCTGTTTCTTTTTTATCTTTTCCTTTTGGCTTAAGTCCTTCTCCATTCTTTCTGTCCTTCTCTTCTACATGCAGTCTTTGAATTACACTAGTGTGTGGTTCATCCATCCATCGATTTTCTAACTGCTTCTTCCAATTCAGGATGGTGGAGGAGCTGGAGCCTATCCCAGCAAGCAATGCGGTCAAGCCAGGGTACTTGGGTGCTGTACACCCTGGACAGGACACCAGTCCACTGCAGGGCACACACACTCACAGCAGGGCTCATTTTTACAGAAGCCAATTAAACTGCCAGCATGTCTATGGGCAGTGGGAGGAAACCCACGTGAACATGGGCAGAACATGCAAACTCCATGTGGATGACAACCCAGGAATTTAACCCAGGGCTCCCCACGAGGCAGCAGGGTGAACCGATAAGAAAGCACTCCTGGACAAAAAAAGTTCTTCTTCGCCCAAGGCACCTCACCTCTGTCCCCGACCTCTCCCTTCACCCACTCCACGGCCTTCTGCACGCTGGCGCTGTCGGTGACGTCCAGGAGGATGGTTTTGAGTTTGGGCCCTGTGGAGCGCTGCAGGTCATCCGCCCCCTTCTGCGTCAGGCAGCCCGCCAGCACGTGGAAGCCCCGCCGGTCCAGCCTCTTGCACAGCAGGTTCCCGAAGCCCGAGTCACAGCCAGTCACGAAGACGTACTTCTCTGGTATCCCGCTGATGACCAGGCTGTCCCGCCACAGCCACACCAGCGCCCACAGCGCTATCACCGCAGCTAGCCCGTACAGCCATATCATGGCTCCAGCACAGCCTGAAACGAGCACAGGTACTGCAGTCGAACTGAGCAGAACTTGCAGACTGCACTACCACTTGTGTCCATAGGAGGGAGACAGAGCCTTTACTGCAGTGATGCTTAATCCGTTTAATATCAGATTTGTCACCTAAACCTCAAATGTCCTGGAGCCCAGAATTGTGTAGCAGGAGTCATGAATGTCTGGCGTTTTATTCAAAGTTATGCTTGGTGTCCAAGGAAATTAGGTTATGGCATTTTGTGGTATTTTGTTAATATAAGGTTGTTCTTTTTGTGTTTTTTTTAGCTGTGAAAACGTTTAATTCTCAAACTATGTGCCCACTGTCTTGGAGAAAAGTGAGGGTGAATCTACAATGACGGCTGGGTACTGTATAGGCAAAAGAGACTTTACTTGTGCTTTTGCAGATATATCTTTGCATTGATCCAACAGTATTCCTCTCAAAGGATCCTAAAGCACTTCACATCTAGGAAAGTGACCCACTTCATGAACTCCGAAGTAGATCAGGTGGAGAACTAACGAGTGAGCTTTAGATCTCTATGTAGAATAAAAACAGGAGATCTGTGTTTTATTAAAGCATGAATCACCGGATTGCTTAAACCCAGAACTTGGTACTGGGCAGTTTTGTAAGCAACGTAAAGTGTATAAATTGAGCCGATTTTCTTAATTCCTGCATACAAAAGCTTTTTGTCTCTGCTGCCTGCACCAGTCTTCAGGGAAATCGGGAGGTGAGTAAAGGCTTTACGAAGCAGGCTTAGGCTCCGCTGCGAGATCAGGAGAGAATCCCTGGGTTAATACTCTTACAGCACAAAGACGTGTTCTCAGATAAAGTGGTGCTGGGGGGCTGTGCAAGTGAAAGTCACATGCTGCTGTTCAGGTGCCGTAATTTCCTCGTGTCTGAAAGTCGGTCACTGCTGTAGATTAGATCATACTCTGCCCGGACTACAACTCGAGAAACAGGTGCACGCACCTGTACTCCCAAACGCGCATGGACAGGCATGAATTTACAGAAGGACCCACACAAACACAAAAGTTGTGCCAAGGCAGCGCTAGAGCCTTATTTCTGTGTTCTGTTTAAATTATTGTGCCATTTGGGTGCATTAATGGATGCTCTGACTTTTGAGACTAGATTACACATAACTAAAGGAAATCTACTAACTCTAAATTTTTTATGTTGTTCAACACTGCAAATTAAGGGGCAAAAGATAAAATGACAAGGATAAGAACATGGAAAACAGCAGTCGAGCAGCTGAACTCCTGGTGTTCAAAAGCTCTTGGGCAGTGTATCCCCCAGGTATAACATTTGTGAATAAGATCGGTGTTCTGTGGTTGCTGTCCAAAAGAATGTGTCTGGTGCATAGATGCCACTTGTTTGAATAAGCCAGTTTTAAAATACACCTCTATACACAACAAGAGTCAAAACTGATGAAAATACCCTTTCCTTTAAAATTTAGTTTCCCATCTACCAGGCTTGTGGCTGGTTCAAACGATTGGTTTGAATGAGGTGAGGAAATATAGGAATAATAACACCTGAAGAAGGCTCCACGGCTGAAACGTTGTGTTTTTTTCTTTCTTTTCTTTACAGCATGAAATAAACCTATTACTTGTTCTAGGAATAATAACGTTAACTATGTTTTTATGTTGGCCTCAGGAGTGGTCTAACCGGTAAAGGTGCTCGCCCGAGTGAGGTGTCACAGGTTCGGACCTCTGCCATGTCACTGGCTGACTGTAACTCTGATTCTTCAGGTGCTAGAGCATGATTGACTGAGGACTGTAGAGGTTAAGATGGACATAAGTCATCTAGGGCTCTCTCGACAACAGTGTGACAATTGTGACCTCCCTGACATATGTGCAGTCAGTAAGGGGCGTGTCTCCTCTCTTTGATCGGTGGGAACTTGTTTTAAAAATCCTCAGTCTCCTTTCCAATAAACTTTGTCATAAAGCATGATGCTTCGGGCCCTACAGGTTAAGAAACCACAATATCACAAGCTGTGATGAATACAACATTGCTCAGCCAATTATCTGGAATGTATGTGATTAAATTTGCCTATGATGCAGGTCTCCTGAGTTTTCTGCTGCTCATGTTATTTTGTATAAGGGCAGTTGGTACTTTTCTGTGACTTGCATTAGAGATGTAGATCTGAGACAGGTGCTGAGTCACAGGAACGACACAAGACAGTGGTGAAAACTCTCCGCGAGTGGCTGTCCTGTTTTTGTCTTCCCTTCTCATATCACACCGGTACTGACTCTACCTGTGGGTTTTGTGTCCTGTCCTCACAATCTGCCTTCTCATCCATCCTAATGAACCCGTCTCCTTCAGCTGTTCTACCGACACGCTCTGTTTCCCTGTTGTTAATTTGTTTAACTGATGCCATTATTTGAGTTCAAGAAGAGAAACCGGAGAATCAAAACAGCGTTGTTGCATATTTTGCCAGACGCAGAGCGTAGGTTGGTATAAACAGAATTCGACAACGCAAGGTGCAGCGATTAAGGCAGGAAATCGTGGTGCAACCTGAACAGACAGGTCCCGAGGAGGTGCTGGCTGATGGTCAGACTGTGCAGTTTAGTGAAGGGAGTCTAGTTCTTCCACAGGGGCTGGAGGGAGGAGAACAAGCAGACAAGCGACAGGAGAGGGAAGAGCAGGAACAGCTAGGCAGTCAGCAAAAGACAAGTGGGATAACGAGGGACAGGGGCTGAGACAGAGCAGGCTGAGAGCACACATAGGTGGGCATCAAACCAGGTAATCAACGTCATTTCACCTGTTCAAGTACACAGGGCTTCAACATACAAAAACACCTGCAGCGGCACTGCTGTGGTATGACTTTTTCTGAAGCCATCTGTGTGTCAGTGTTTCTCCCTGTCCACACGTAGCACCAAACTGCCAAAGCGCTTTGGACCATAGTTTTTCAGACAGAAAGGTAACAAGGTTTTCTTTTCAAGGTTAAAGTTTTTTCATGCGCTGTGTTATCCTGAAAGAATTAAGTGTCAATTTAAAGCACTTTTCCTTTTGCATACACAAAAAAGTTTAATGTGTCAATGTCTGCTGAGACAATACTGCAATATTAAAGTTTCCACATTGTCAGTCCAGCCCCTCGACCTGAAGTAAACAAAGCTGGTAGCAGATAATAGGAATGGTGTGTAATTTTTCATTTATTTTGAAAGAGGTGTTTACCACAGCTGAGTCACACTTTAAATGGCATATTTAGGATTACTTAAATTATTACTGTTTTTGCTTTTAATATTCAGAGAATAGAGGTTTGATGTATTTAATTTGATTACTGCGAAGGTGTCATTTTAATTGCATATAGTAACAAAGCAATACAGCAGGCAGCTTCGTAATTACTCCATTTTCCAAAGGAAAGAATACAGTGACCAGGAACGTGTTATTTGGTTAGTGTTATGAAAGCGAGCATACATGGCAGGGAATGAGCAAGTAAGTGAGAAAAGAGAGGGATCCTACCTTTTCTTTTCCTGGAGGTGTACAAGAGAAGACCTGGTGGCACAACTCGTTTTGCCCTCCTGTCCCCGTCTGACTGCTTCCCTCTCTCAGTCTCTGTCACTCCACAGTGTGCAGTGTGAGTCTTGGGGAAAAGTGCTTTATCCTTTAAGACAGTTCCTGTGGAGGGGGGTGGGGTGGGGAGAGGAATAAACAATCCTTTCTGCTCACTGGAAAATAACTGCAAGTGTTTCTGTGGATCTGGGGGAATTCTTAAATTCACGGTCAATTGAGGAAAATCATCATCAAGAGATCAGAGCAGATCAGGCGTTTTGCAGGCACGATCTCCTGCTCTTTCTATACAAAATGCTTTACTTTCCACGGATAACGTTTTTTTGCCAAAATGTGGTGGCAAAAGAACTATTGATGGGAAAAAATAAACTTTCAGAACCCATACTTCAGTTTTTCAGCTAGCTTGAGAGCAGTCATGTGAACTTTTGACACTGTGAGGAGTGATGTGAATTGCATGAAATATTTTTCTATTTTTAAGGATATTAGGTTTTCCTTTCTAATTCACGCTTAATGTTATAACATTCAATTCAAATATTTACTCATCAGCTCTTGGCTCATAAACATGTACTGTATGTTCCCAAATCTTGGGAACTGAGCAAAAGCCCTACTTCTCTATTAAGTGGTAACCATAAGATTGTAAAAATAAAGTTTTGAGTATTTGGGGTGTACAAATGTTCATCCACATCTGTTTAAATGCCTTTTAAAGAAGCAAGTGATCACCAGTCTCTCTAGACTCACTGTTGCCAATCCAGGAGTCTGTTCACTTGCATTTACTGACACCCCTTGACCTGGAGGTAGTACTGGGGGCTGGAGAGGCAGGTAACTCCATGTCTTCCACTGCTCTAAACCATGAGGCTTGGTTAAAGTTATTCCTGAATTATTAAATTGATTTCCAGCAGTCAGGTAACTTATTGAAGGATTGGATCAAAGTCATATAAAATAATTATTGGCCTAGTCTGATGAAATCTAAATGATAGCTAAGAGCTTTTGACCTTTGTTTAATATTTACTTAACGCTATGCTAAAAAGTTAGCCAATTTATGTCTTTAGGCTTCTCGTATCTTATTGATCCAAGAAACTCATCCATCTGCTCCTTGTCTGCTTTAAGAAAATTGGCCCAGTAGCTCATTCCATACTCCCACAGCCCTTTGTGTGTCATCATCTTTCAGCACACCTCCCAGTAGTTTCCACTTGAGCCCTCTGGGTTACAGCTTTTTTTTCCCACCTTAGGACAGTGTTAAACCTCCTCTGTCACCTAATCTTTAGGATCTTTAGAAAGATGTGACTCAGATTTGCACTAAGTCCCCAAGTTTGCCTCTGGGGACTTAAATCACTCTTGGTGGACAGCGTAAGTGCAACACCACCTGTCCTTGAACGAGTGCATTCAGTCCCTGGAAGAGTGCCTGTGAACATCTGTTCTGTGATTGATGTTCAGGCTCAAGATGGACAGGCTGCTGTGATGTGTAGAGTACGATGGGCATGGGGAACCCACTGTTGTATATCCAATGCTTGTTTAGCATGTGCTTTATGGATCAGTGCCTCGGTCAGGGTTTCCCATTCTTGCCCCTATGGGAGCAGTGTTGGATACTTCTGAGTTTAACAGAAGACAATTAACAGTTTGTTCAGTTAAGCCTTTTGTAAAATGGAGGATTTTACAAGTGAATTCTTAGCTCAGTTAAGACCTCAATTTCAGCGAGTCGTAACAAAAACCCAAAGATGCTGAGGTGAGGACCGGGTTAAGTCCCTGAAAAAGGGCAGTGTTTGTCTGCCTGTCGATGCTTAATTGAATGATAAAAACTCAATTCTATTGCAGTCCTGGAAATATAGCATCCATGCCTGTTGCAGTTATACTTGGGCCCAAATGATTAGAGGATGCTGATGGAAGTGCTACTTTAAATGTTATGTTTCCAAGCCTAATGAAAGAGAAGAAAGCTGCAAATAGGAATGCTGTGCCAGGGCCCACTTTACTATTGTAATGTAATGAGCTCTGTAGATGGTCACATGCTACAGTGCAATACAAATCCATTCAGTATTGGTGTTTGTTTTCTTTTGTAGAACTTGATCTAATCCATCTCTATGGCAAATCTATAGCTAGCCCTTTGACAATTAGGCTCAGAATTAGTAGATGACTCAAGATCTGGAATTTACAGAGCTGGAAAATCCGACCTCACAAACACAAAACCATTTAACATGTTTTAGATGTGACAGTCTGGTGGAGGGGAGGAAGGAGTACAGCTAACCAAATGTCACATCACAACAATCCCCCAGAGGTCTGTTCTGCTGCGTATAATCCATTAGCACTGCCAGAACTGTAACATTTTCAGTTTGAAATGGTCTGTGTGTATCATCACTGCAATGCACAGTGACATACATAAATCAAAAATGGTTTCACAAGGCAACATCTGTATTTTAAAAAAAAAATAATGTCCCATGATGATTTGCATTTTATTTTCTCATGGCAATCTCCCTCTTTGCCCTCCTTTTTAGTTATCCTGTGATTAGGTCAATAAAATGGACAATCTTTTGCTGTTTGTCTCATTAGTTCTTTTTCTCCGATATTATGTTTTAAATTACATGATTTTGAACTGTAAGCCTCTTTTCAGAGGAACTGTATTAATACTCATGTCTGAACCGACTGAACTTGTAGTGTAGTGGATTTCGGGCTCTGAAGGGCCTCTTCAGAATTTAAGCACTGTGGTAAAAGTCCCGAATTCATACTTGTGTCAGAGTTGCTTCCTTGTTCAAATCAGTACCACTGAATGTCTTTAGGGAGTATTGTTTTGCCACTGATTTCTATGTGCAAACTGGCCAGAGGAAGGAAGAGTTTAGAGGTGCTAAAACATTCTACAGCTGTGAAACCTAATGCAATGATCTTAAATCCACTGAATCCTGTTACTCTGAGAGATTCGACGGCAACCACCAACTACAGTGTAGAGTAGAGAATACTCCAAAACTATATAGCTTTGCTTCACTGGAGGTCCAAACATAAGTACCAACCTGTCACTCACGGAGGTATATGTAATATATAGCACAGTATCTATAAGTGCGTGCTTTGAAATCTGTATTTGTCAGTCAATTTCACAAATTCAAATTTCAGACAGCTGGTTACAAACAAAACTGTCCTCTACTTTTGAAATTAATTCCATCAAATCATTCAAAATGCAGAGATGGGACAGTGAGTGTTTCTAAAGCATGTGAAGTTTTTGTTCCTTGCTTCTGCATCTCGTGTTTTTTCAGGTTTGACTAAAATAGAGTTGGAGGCGACTGAGTGGTTCCAGATCCTTATCCTGTGTAGGAAAGGGCTAATCCAGGTGTTTATGGACTAGTGCCAGAGAAGGGTCTTAAAATTCTCCATCTAAGAAAGCTGCCCAGCATGCCAAGTGCAAATTCTTCATGCATCTTTTAAAGATGATAGTATAGTTTGATTTTGGGAAAAAAAGCAAAAACTTGCACACGGAATGATAACCAGGTATGCTGTATAATTAAAGAGCAACCTTTAATCAGTAATGTTACAGACCAGCACTGCACACGCACCACATTTAGAAAACACCGCTCTTAAACCCTGGAAAAAAACCTTATCTGTACCTCAGAAACTAGAGTAATACAATCGGAATGTGTACCCGATATCCGCTGAGCCCAAATGCCATTTATGATTTCTAATTTCTGAAATAAAGAAAAAAGATTGAACAAAAACTTACAGGTAGGCTATAGAACAAAACAGAACCATCAGGCTGTTTTGTGCTATATTCTGTTTACATGAAACATGACATTATTGCAGAAAGTTGTTTTTTTGTAGCACAGCATCGTACCTCATTGTATTTTTGTCCTTTGGACCAAAAACTAGTCAGCGACCACAAAAACATCATATATTACGAAGAGCTGCTTTTTTCCTGTTGATGGTGTGAGCTTCAGTAATCCTATGAAAATGGATTATCCTAAACCTGAAGCATCAGGAAAAGGGATCTGGCTGGTTTTGGTAGGGGGGTAGGGAGTCAAGAGACCGATAACTAGCCAAGAAATCCTCTTTCTCTGCAGTGGCAAATTCCTCAAAGCCTCATCTGTTCCGGGGCAGGGGCTAACAGTGAAGCTGTACAGGGAGCAGTGCTAATCCCAATGTAAAAATCTTTTTTCATCCTCAGAAGAATTTCATCCCTATAGTTTCATTCTGATTTTTGTTTTCACGCCTGGGAAAGAGGTTTTTTGTATTACAAACATCATCACATGGCTGGGGCTTTGGGCAATTCCCACCGGCTACACCCACACCTCTTGGAAAGGGCAGGCACATTAGCCTTGAATGGTGTTAACGAGCGAGTCCTGAAGGAGCTGTTGTAAATCATTTCAGTGGTGGAAGACAGGAACAGAAAAAATGTCAGCATTCGTGTTGAGTAATCCATAAGCAACAAGGGTTTTATCCAAACAAAAATATTTTGTTGCCACTAAGTTAGGTTAACACCTAATTCCTGAACTACAATGATGCAGATCCTAACTTAGAGGTACGATGCTAAGACTTGGATGCAATAGGTGGAACAGAATAAGAAACACTTGTGTCTTGTACATGTGAACACGATCTGAATCAGCAGTTTGATTACATGTACTACACTAGCACAGCGACCCAGGATAAGAGACGTGTCCTACATGTGTTACTTGTGCTGTCTCAAATGTTTTTTTAATGTGCACAGTTTGGGCTTGTTCATTTCACAGGCACTGTATGAAGTAAATCTCTTGTAACAAGATTTAGATGGCAAAACCAGCCTTAAGTGAACTTCAGCGTTTTTGTTATGTAACTAAATACAAGATCACTTCTTATGCAACCTCATCTGGCACAATGTCCAAAGGATGTAGTTTGCAGTTGGGCAGCCTCACTGTAACTCAGCCCTATTGCCACGGCCCTTTCTCATGCCTTTGGCCTGATCTCCTTGCCACCAGTTGAGCGTACAGCTGGAGTAGAGACAGCTCAGTGCTGCAATGTAAAATACGCTCCATCTGTGGTCTTTCCCTTTCTGGAGTGGTGTCATTTTTAAGTCAGGATGAGCGGTTCGATTGACGTTTTAAGACAATTTTTCCCTTCCAGTGATTTGAGTTTTTTTTTTGTGTGGTCGCCTCCCAGGTTACAGTGAACTTGTCTCAAGAAATAGTTTCACCGAATAGACGTGTACTAAACATTACAACCATCTTTTAAAGATTAAATAACATTGAAATAATAATGGTTTAGTACAGAATCAATCCTCAATTCAAGACAAGAGTACAGTGAGTACTTTGCATAACAACTGAAGTAAAACTCAGACTTCATCTGAGTCTTAAGGCTTCTGTGCCCCCAGGCTGCGACAGCTGGAGTCTGGTATTTACCAACTTTGTAGACTCTTATGGAACTGGCTGTTTTTTATGGCAGTTCAGTAGATCAGCCTATCCATTCATAGCTGAGTCACTGCTGTCCTCAGTGCTGGTGGCAGCTGGGCAGACCAGGCCTGATGCTCTGGACTGGCTCTGTCCTTAAAGCCAAGTTGGCGCGTGTCTTTAAGAGGTAGGCTGCAGGTGGCCTTTGTGCACGTACTCCAGCGCCGTGGCGATTGTCCGCATGTCCATCTCAATACTGCGGGCCCAGTTCTCCACATCCCCAATCTCCTGCAGAAGATGACACGTATGAATCACACATGCTGGGGACCCAGAAAATCAACAAAACAAAACAAATGCCCTGCAATTTCTCCTACCTGTAGAGCTTACACTTGCTCCTTTGCACTGAGAACTGCAGGAATATTTGGAGTTCTACGTGCTAAAATAATTGATAGCAGACCTTCCTGAACTTCCTCACCATGTTTGTAAAATACAACTGGATACTCTTTATCAGTTTAGCTGTACCGATACACACAATATTAGGTAACTGTCACACAGAAGCAGATTTCAGGTATTGGGTAACTTTGATGTACTCCATCCTGCTGTTGTGTTAGTTTTGATATTTTAAAGTAATACAGCGGGGTTACCGACATGAAAAGTATTATTTGTTAAGGGAGTATCACTACTTGCACTGTGGAAAGAGCTCATTATTAATGTTTCACTGCAGTTACCTTGCTTGCACAGTAGAGGGCAGCATTGTCATGGATTTCTAATGCAGACCAATGAACTCCAGGGGTCTGGTTCAATTCAAAGTTGAACAGCTTGCCAAGACCCCTTTAAAAAGCTACATACTGGTCCTTGTGAATTAGATTTATTGACTTTCAATATAAATGTTCTAAAAAGAAAAAAACAATGAAAATGCTAAACCACTTCATTATTATAATGTGAAAAGGTCAAAATTGTCATTTTTACACTTACTTGCTTCTTTGCCAACAATTCAGTTTTGGTTTTGAAAATTGACAAAGCGCAGATTAATGTGCTTAAATAAAGCAGTATGAAGCATGAGAGCCTTTAATTTTGTAATTTGCAAGTCTTAAATATTTTGAGAGAAATGACAGCTCCACGTGTGATTTAACATTTTCAGTTCCTTTTAAAAGATCACTTTATTAGCCATATACAATTTCTTGCATTAGGAATTTGTCTTTTCGCATACCCCAGCTTGCTCTCCATGAGACACACAGACAGGGAGAGAAGCTTGGGGTCAGAGTGCAGGGTCAGCCATTTATACGGGACCCCTGGAGCAGTTGGGGTTAAGGGCCTTGCTCAGGGGCCCAACGGAGTAGGATTCCTCTGCCAGCCATGGGATTTGAACCGGCAACCTTCCAGACACAGGCACAGATCCTTAGCCACAGAGCCACTGCTTCGCCCTTTTCAAACTTGCAGACAGCTTGACAATAGCAACTTTGCTATTTCCCAGTGGCAACAAAACAAAATATTTTCATATGGTGGTACCGTAAAAAGGCATCAAAATATAAAAACAGCTTCTTTTTGGGTCTGGCCACCCCAGAAGAGTGGCTGACACTTTGCGGAAGCAGCCTGCACCTTGCTTGTAAGGCATTCTGCTTACCGGTATCCAAAAACATGCCATTGGGATTTGCCATTCAGAAAAGAGTGGCACCAAAGTAAAGAGGGTGGCATTTGAAGTGTCCAGGACAGGTGCTCTAATTTCGTAGTTGCATGGCTCAGCGTGGAGCGTGACAATACTGCATTGAGAGATTGGGTTACAAAGCAAGATCCTTCAAGATGCATTTGTGTAGCACATAACCCACAGGCATGCATTGCAATACAGCTTCAAAGAAGCCTAATTTCTTTGTGCATTATCAGCCTATACAATGGAATCATCTAACATTCCTTCCAATAAGAGTGTTAACAATGGGCCTTGTCAGCTCTGCTATAATTGGGTTCCTACAACACACTGCGGTCATGTGTTTTTAAGGCTGCATTAAATAAGACTGTTCCATATTTACAATGACATACAATAAGTCATACAAAAGGTTGGAATGCATCTTAATCTGTAGACTTAACTTTCAATCTTAATTTTAAAATGTTCTCAAATTAGTTCCACGCCTACTAATGTACAGTAATGATAATAATTACAGTAATAATTATCTGAAACAATTTCTGCTCAGTTGTTCTCCCTACACTAGTCTAGGCCTACTAGCATATACTTGTATTTTATTGTATTAAATTGTGCATTTCCTTCAGATTTTTGCTTTTTTTAGATAATGTGCCATCAAAGGAACTATAGTATAAAATTTTATGATACTGTATATACAAGTCTAAAATGACTTAATATAAAGAATTCTGACCCACAGTTACATACAACAAATAAAACCTGAATTTTCCCAGAATAACATGGAAAGTAAATGTGGAAGTTTCTTTTAGCTTTCTAAGAAAAAGTTAACCAACACCTCAAAATGTAAACCACACAGACACAAGGGAAATAAACAAATTGTCAGTGAAAAAACACATTCATTTCAACTTGGAAATCTAGAATTAGCCTCAGATATAGTGTAACATTTCTCCCCAGTAGTCAGTTTGCCAGGGGCTTTTTAAAAAAGTTCTCAGGCTGCTGGAAATGAAAATTCTTAAGATGCACATAATTTTCATTGAGGCCAAACTGAAAGTATACTGTCAAAACAAAAACACTATGTATATGCATATTATCTGGAACTGCAAATTTTCAGTACATCTGAAAAGTAAGCGGTGTTTCACCATCTAAATTTTAGAGGAGTATAATTCTCAGTCACTGTGCTATACACAACAGAACAGAAAGTCCAGCAGGTTTTGTTAGCCCAGAAAGGTTGTTTGCAGCTAATATAGGTGAACTAATAGGTGTGTTTGTCCCATCGGCCTAGCCCATCGTGTCTAGCCCATCAGAACTCACCTACTAATTAAGGTGTTATAAATTGTGATTTTTATTTAGTCTAACATGGGTAAGATATACAATATATCTTGAGGATTATTACAAGATCTGCTCTACAGTGTAACTTAAGTTTACACAGGACTTCCAAGGCTTCCAGTTCTGTCTCATTCTGTTTCTCTCAGTCCCTTGTCTTCTGCCCACTCCGGATACACAAAGCTCTCACCTTCAGGGCCTGGTTGAAGCCCTCCACCATACTAATCCACTGGGCTGTCTGCTTGGCAAACTGACTGGCCTGGATTTGAAGCGTCTTCACCTCATGGTCCAGTTTGCGCTGGTTGACATACGCCTGGGCCACCCTGCAACCATACAGTACAAAGAAAATGAGCAATCAGAGAAGTTGCTCTTACTCTTCTAACTATGCATCGAGTTAACTCAGGGTGTCCCTTTAACCTATACTTCCAGTGGACCGTCCCATATGAACACACTAAATAAAACAGCAGCAGGTTGGAGTAGTAGTCCTGAACTTGTAATTGGAAGGTTGCATGTTTGAGTCTTGGGTGGAGCACCCAAGGGGTATACCCTTGAGCAAGGTACTGTACTTCAGTCAGATTGCTGGATGAAATACCCAGCTATATAAACAGTTATAAACGTAAGCTCTTTGGATAACAATGTCAGACAAATTAATAATGAAGTTACTGATTCATAGTTATATTTTAGATAGCTCAAGAACACTGCAGTGGATCTGGGATGGACTGATGCTCTTTTCAGCTGCAGTTCTAGGAGGTTTTAAAATACATAATCATATTTCTAAGTACATATCCCTTCCTAAAAAATCAATTACATCAGTGCAGGAGGTACATAAACCACACATCATTAAAGTAAACAATTTTACAGAAATTGGTATCAATACTGTAGATAAGGTTCTCTCTCTTATCACTAGTAAATTCCAGCAGTGTGATTAGTGTGACAGAAACATAGATTGGTCCAGCAGTACAGGGAAGGAGGTGCCTGACGATCACTGAGTACTAATCACAGCACTTTGCAGCGTGAAGTCAGCCTCCCTCCAGAGACGGCAATCAATTAGACAATCAATACGGTCTAAGGCTGTACAGTAAACTAATGATTTAATCACTGTGCTAAACAGAGGGCCGGGAAGATTTCCAGTAATACAGGCATAAGCTTGGTTTATTGGAATCCATAATGATCAAGCTGTACAGCATCACATTCCTCTTCTTTTCTATCAGACATAAAATCTATTGTAAAAACAAGTGTCCAAGATTCAAAGATTTCCAGACACAAAAGTTTCCGTTTCCCAAGAACTGATGGCAATGTTAAGGACGGCCTAATTAATTCAATCCCCTGTCTGCTCCTCTGCATACACACACCACCCCCACATTTGTATTTCTGTGATAAGTGGCAAATGGGAAAGATAAAAACAAAGGGGCAGGAATAGAGTGCTCCCTTCAGGTTCTGCATTTCCCTGCATCTTAGATGTAATAAATATTGTTGTAAGGTTTTTTTGTATTTGGAATGGAACCATAAGGAACAACAAAACATGACAATTTAATTTCAAATAACAAGCAATTAGTGTGATTTTCAAAACTACTAATAATAGATGAATGTGAGATTGTGAATATATTATGGGAGGCAGGGAGAAAAGGCTATTCGTCACTGATGAGTTATTGAGGAACAATACCTCATGACCCCCACCCTGAACATATACTATTTGTCTAGAACAAATACTAGACACTTTTTTCTACTGACGTATTGAGATTAGTGCTCTCAACATAAAATCCTTCTGGGCTATGATATATCACAATTCGTGGGTCCAGGGTATACAGTTACATTCCTATAAAGTCTCCCATATTAGCAAAATGAGTCCCAGAGGACTTGTCAGTGTGACCCCTGTTCATATATTGACATAAGCTATTTTATGATCAGCTTCATAATCATTCTTAAAAGAGCATTTTATCAGCCATTTTCACCCCCCTTAAGAAGTCCCAGAATCCCTCAGGCACACAAGCAACAACTGGTTTGGTGAGATCTATACCCAACTGACAGTGCTGGTAGCTGAATGTATCCATTAAAATATCAGTTCTAAATTTAGCATGCTTGTTTGTGCTCTGTGTGACATTTATAACAATTTGATATTGCCATCAAAATTGTTTTTGCAAATTCTGCCCAGTGACACTCAAAGTTGACAGCGTTCTGCATGGAGAAGTGCACATCTTGAAAAACTGGATGCTGGTTGTGCATGAGGAATTCTGGGACTTGCGGGGGGGGTTTGTTTTGAGGCCTCTTTCAAGTTACAGCTGGATAAAAGGCTTATATATCAATCAGCTACCTAATCTATATGGAAAATTACCAGAATAAAGAAGAGTGTCACTTCACAATATATGCAATCAGATTGAGATCACTGGATTTTGTGGATGCCCTGTAGTCATTCACTAGTAAAAATAACACGGGCAGAGGTGTCTTTACCAGATCCCTGTCATCTGTTTCCCATTGTACTGCATTTGTATTTTATGGAGTACATCAGCTTCTTCCCCTGCCTTTGAATGATCTCTTAGCATGAGACACGCTGGCTGTGTGGGAAATGCATTTCCTCCCAGGGACCACTGCAAGTGCCGCATCCAACAATAATAAAGAAAAACTCTTGCTTCTAGCCGCAGCTATGAATGTATCCTCATTAAGGAATACAACCCATATATCAAGATCTTTTGATTCTGTTAAAATAAAAAATACATCCTATTTATTTTAACGTTTGCTTGTTTTGGACATCTACTGTTATGTATTACAGAAGATGTAGCAAATAACTCCATGAAGGCTTAAAAGCTTTAAAAAGCTCACTGCTGTCTGGACTCTGAAACTTAACAGTGCTACTGAAAATAAAATAATGTTGTCCAAAACTCTTGCATGTCTGCAAAGATTAATTAAAGGGTAAAGGGGAGCAAGGTATGCAGCCAAGCTGTCAAACCCTGGCTTTTTCAAGAAACAGCTAACTGGGCCAGGTCTCGTTTGTTCATCTTGCTAGGTTCTCATGACTGATCCGAAATGAGTTCAAGCGTTGTTCACGCTGTTCCGTGCCGTGTGCGCTTCCTTAATCTCTCGCTTTGTTGACAGAAGAGCTCAGCTGCTGCTAATTCGGGCATGTTGCTAAATTTGTTGTTGAGCTCTGAGATGGGAGGGGTCTGGGAGGGAGGGGGCAGTGGGTGTGGGGGCATCAAGCAAGGACAACAGCTGAGGAAACTTTCTACCTTCACAGCTGGACAGCCCACCCCTGTTTCTCATGCCCCCAGCCCGCAGGGACCTGGACTGGACAGGCAGAGCTGGGCAGGGCCCTCTGGAGGCTGGGGGGTCAGTGGGTCGCTAGTGTTGCCCGAGGAAGGGGAGGGCCTCTCACTGGATTTCCACTTTTCTGGTCTAGATGTACATCCAAGCTGAAAAGCATTTCCTATTTTCCTTACTGTCCCCCACATTGCAATGTCCTGCCTTGGTAAAAAGATGCTTCAGGGACAGGCAGCAGACAAACCGCTTGTCCCCGAGGAACTTTCTTCACTATTTATATTCTGTAACAATGTAACAATTTCGAAATGTTCCAAGAAAAAAAATTCTAAATGCAACGTTAGATGTTGTAGATAAGCAAAAGACACGAACGTGCGTGTATTCAGCTGTGAATGAGAAGATATGTTGCATTTCAGTGGCATCATCAATGATGCCAGGCCATACTTATTTGCTGAACATTTGTACAGAACAGTTCTCCCCAGGAAACTGTATCAAGTGCTGGCCAGGAGTCGCTAGGACTCAATCCCAGCGACAGGTTCCCTGTGGAGCTCACACACAACCACAGCTTACCCCACATTGAGGTGGTCTACCAGGGCTTCGGTCAAACAGGTGGCTGCTGCGATCGCTTCACGCCTGCGCCGCTCTGCAACGGAAAGCACTCTCAGCTCGGACACTGCACTCTGACAGGACAATCCAGTTACACTCCACTCTATATAAAAAGCTCCCCCCCCAAAAAAACAAAACAAACACCAATATGATCTGAACTAAGGCACGTTACTTTGACCCTATAGTGTCTGTATGTTGGACTTGCAGGGACCAAGACATAAAGACCCCAGCCCAGCCCAGGATAACACACGGTTTCTTCAAAATACGTATTGTTCCAAACTCCATTTTGGCGATTTTCACTATAGTTGTCTATTATTTTTTTTTTGCTATTCACAGACAGTTCTACACACCTATAATACATTGTGGCTCTGTCACTGAACAATCAGTCGCCAGCAGCCATATCACCCTGCAACTCACAACTAGCAACCCACTGACGCTAAGCAGGTGTGAGCCTGGTCAGTACATGGATGAGAGACCTCCTGGGAAAAAACTAAGGTTGCTGCTAGAAGAGGTGTTAGTGGGGCCAGCAGGGGGCGCTCACCCCGTGGTCCATGTGGGTCCTTATGCCCCAGTATAGTGACAGGGACACTATACTGTAAACAGGCGCCGTCCTTCAGATGAGACGTAAAACCGAGGTCCTGACTCTCTGTGGTCATTAAAAATCCCAGGGCGTTTCTCGAAAAGAGTAGGGGTGTAACCCTGGCCCGTCCTGGCCACATTTCCCAATGGCCCTTACCAATCATGGCCTCCTTATAATCCCCATCTATGAATTGGCTACATTACTCTGCTCTCCTCCCCACTGATAGCTGGTGTGTGGGGAGCGTTCTGGCACAATACGGCTGCCGTCGCATCATCCAGGTGGGGCTGCACACTGGTGGTGGTGGAGGGGATCCCCATTACCTGTAAAGCGCTTTGAGTGGAGTGTTTAGAAAAGCGCTATATAAGTGTAAGCAATTATTATTATTAATCAAACGGGTGCCCAGGACGACGAACGATTCCAAACATTTTACACTCCATACATACAGATAGCCAAAATTAGTAATGATGCATCCTTTACCCACTAATGTGTCTTGAAATCGTATTAGTGTTTACAGCAGTAAATTGTAAATGAGAATTTGTTCTCAGTTGACGTAACAGGTAAAAATAAAATATATACAAACGAAATTAACACTATCGTGGCAGAATGTATCGGTAACGTAATTCAATTTATTTGATAGAAACCGGGACGGTCAAAAATGCAAAAATCGACTACACTTAAAACTTCTGGCGCGGCAGGAACTGCCCATTATTTAAAAAGCGATTCTGTTTGCCATAATATACTTCCTGCAACAATGTTAAAACAAGATAGACTACCAATCCTCCAGTTGCATTTCGAGTTAGATAGTGAGAAACCAATCGCGACTGAGGTAGGCGGGAGGAAGATTAGGAAGTCCCTGTGGTGCAATACGCGGCAACGTCTCGATGTGAGCCTCGGCGGTCCGAGACCCTTTCCTCAGTGGCCTCAACTACTTGAGCGGCCGGTTCTTCCGTGAACTGCAGGCCTCTGGGTCGAAAATACATTTTAAAAAATCGGTTTTTATTTCATTAAAAAATTACCTTGTAGCTCTTTCCTCTCATTCTGCTTTGCTTGGTGTTCTTTTAGGAGGCGAGAAAGCATGTCTAAGGTTTTTTCAAAATATCTTCTTTGACGGTTTCACGTTTGTATATTTTTTCCGTGAGCTGAAGCCGCATCAGATGTTGGCAGTCGGCTTCCTGCGCGTCACAGCTGCTGGAGTGATTCTCCAGCCAAACACCGCCAAGGCTGCAACTGAGACGCGATTAGTCGGGATGTGTGTTGTATATGTCGGTTTTCTGATTTTATTGTGTATTTTTATTATGTGTTATGCAAGTAAGGAATCGCGTTTTAACAGCACAGACGATGAAAGCCCGAATTCTATTTTGCATGTATTTAAAAAATCCGATTTAAAATATTGACAAAAAAAGATAAAGCTATCAGCCAAAGAATGGACTTCCACGGATTCAAGAAGGCATGTCAAATATTTACCATGATTCAATTCAAGTGTCAAGTTCAAGACTCATTTATTTATGTATGTTTTTGTTTCCTAGATATACAACATGTGGTGTTTGTTTAATTCCTACAGTTCACGGATCTGGGACAGTTAGAGGAGGTATGCTGTGTTAAAAAGTTTTTTTTTTCTGTTTATTTTCCCACAGCCCTCTTTTTTTATCATCATTATTATTCAGCTGGTGCGTTTACATCCCTGCTGTTTCCAGATTGGCCACAGTGCTAAACACCCTGAAGGAGTTCTTGAGAATAGAACCGTGGCGTCTATTTTTCTCTGCACCTCCCAGAACCCCCCTTTGGGGAGTTGTAAATGGTCTATGTCTTGTTCTCGTGTCTAATTGGAGTACTGATTCAATAGAATTCTATTTTATTTGTGTGTGAATGTGTGTTTCTTTTTGGCACATCTTTTCCACACTCTTCCAGACCTAGGCTTTTTCTGCAGCTAGGAAGTTAGACTGCTGTTAACATACAAGTTCCCCCAATGGTGTTGATTTTCAAAGCACTGCCTCAGATCGTCTGTGCTTCCCCGTCCTCTACTGTGTGTCATTGCCGCATAATCATTTTGGGAGGGCTCCACGTGATTCTCTGGTGGCGTTTCCCACGCAGCCCACTGAAGACACAGCTGCTGCAGACTGGCCTTCCCAGGGCTGTGTGAAAGAAAACGGAGCCTGTAGCTGTGCAACTACAGTAAGACGCACTGCACAGAACAGAGAAGACACAGACACATCTGTGTGCAGTGGGGTACCTTGGCCATATGCATCCTGCAAAGCCTGATATATGTAACTGGGATGTGGAAGTCCATCCATCCATTCGTCCATGTTTTAAGTGCATCTTTTAATTCGGCCTGGCAGAGCCGAGGGACAAACACAGACACTCACACCAGGGCCAATTTCCCCAGAAGCCAATTCACCTGCCAGCATGTCTTTGGATGTTAATAAAACCAGAGTAGTCTGCAGTAGGGTTTTCATCAGTGTCTTCAGGGGCTTTAGTTGCACCATGTATATAAAGAAATGTGCTATAGAAAAGAGTAGGCAAGGCAGTCCTGTTTCAGGAATAGGCTACTTTTGCTCTTCTCTGCAAGTGTCAGAGATCATGGTACATTTTAATTACTGATTGTAGGCAGGTGGGTCCATTAAACCAGTAGTTTTATCACCCTGCAACTCACAACTGGCAGCCCACTGAAGCTCAGCAGGTGTGAGCCTGGCCAGTACCCAGAAGAAAGACCTTCTGGGAAAGCTAAGGTTGCTGCCAGAAGAGATGTTAGAGGGGCCAGTAGGGGGCGCTCACCCTGCAGTCCGTGTGGATCCTAATGCTCCAGGATAGGGACGGGGACACTATACTGTAAAAAAAAAAAGGTGCTGTCCTTTGGATGAGATGTAAAACCGAGGTCCTGACTCTGGTCATTAAAAATCCCAGGGTGGTTTTCGAAAAGAGTAGGGGTGTTATCCGAGTGTCCAGGCCAATTTCCACCTGGCCTTTTCCAATCATGGCCTCCTAATAATCCCCATGTATGAACTGGCTTCATCACTCTGCTCTCCTCCCCACTGAGAGCTGGTGTGTGGGGAGCGTACTGGTGCATCATCCAGGTGGGGCTGCACACTGGTGGTGGTGGAGGGGAGTCCCCATTACCTGTCAAGCACTTTGAGTGGAGTGTCCAGAAAAGTGCTATATAAGTGTAAGCAATTGTTAGTATTATTGTTAAACAATTTAAAGGCTCAAGTAATTAAGGTATGGAAGAATCACAGTCCTTTCTTGGCATCAACTACACAAACCATGATTGCACGCCCTGCCTTAACGTGAATGCAGTACGCTTTTTAAAAGCAGAACAACATCAGCCTTCTTCAGTTTGTCTTGTGTAGTTTTCCCACCTGTTTCCTTTTCTTGTGTTTTGCCTTCACACTGTAGATGCGCAGAAAGCGTCTGACCCAGCACAGGTTCAGCCAGGCGAGCAGCAAGCCAGCTAAACTTCCTTTCACACAAAATTAATATTACAATGTGAGGATGAAGGATGCGCAGGAGTCTCAGCACTCAAGCTGGATTTCATGGGCAATATAATACAAGTAGTGTTGCTCTCTAAATTGTTTACTGAAGTCTCTGCCATGTGTTTGCAAGGAAAAGTCCTCCGCTTGTCTTTCAAAAAGGCAGCAGCCTTGAATCCTCTCCTGCAATAGACTCTTAAACATAAACCAAAGCTGCGCATCCATCTTATTTTTATATACACACATGAAGTATATATAAAAAGAATGTTAGCCATTTAATGCTAAACTTGGAGCACTGTGCGAGCCTGGCAGTGATTCAGATCCTCTCAGAATAAGGCCCTGGGGAGAGGGGTTATCAAATAAGTCCACTTTTCTGCCTTGGTGCCTGAGACATTATCACTGCCTGTGGCTCACAGCTAGATACTAACTAGCTTGATAATGTGTCACAGGGGAAATAGTAGAAACGGGGATCAATTGCTCTGGTCCTGCCACTGAAGGTACTGGTGTGCACAGGCGGATATTATATCTTTATATATATTAAAAACCAACAAAGTAAAGTTCCGATGCCATTTAAACCATTTAGCAATTGAGATGTGCGGTCTAGAACTCTGAGTTGGAAGGTGACTTCTTCTTTTCCACTGTTGCATGAAAATAGGCTCTTTGTAGGGCTGCAGTGAAGCCTAGCTATTTGCGATCTATAAAGTGTTTCAGCTTTTTTTTTCATATGGAAATTGGTGGGGAACTATTCTGGCATATAGAGGCTTCTGAGAAATGATGTCAGAGGAGCAATCACGGGGTGGAGGTAGAGGCATGCAAGGACTTTGATTCTTCTATACTTTAATCAACACTATGAGCTGTGCCAAAGGGCTGTACGTCTTAGCATACAGGCCTGGTGCATGGAGGGTCCCCAGTCCTGTTCCTGTTGGGTGGGCTTTAGTTACTTTGTGGAGGGGTCCCCAATCCTGGTCCTGTAGACCCCCACACATACTCCTCCACCTGAACACTCAGGTGGTTGATAGACCTAATAAGATAAGATCACTTCATTGGCCATATACAGTTTCTTGTATTAGGAATTTGTCTTTTCACATACCCTATCTTGGTCTCCACAGGACATACTGTACAGACAGGGAGAGAAGCTTGGGGTCAGAGCGCAAGGTCAGCCGTTTATACAGCACCCCTGGAGCAGCTGGGATTAAGGGCCTTGCTCAGGGGCCCAATGGAGTATGAGTAACTGAAGATTTCCAACTTTGGAGCAGAAAATACAAGCAAAGGCTCCAACCAAACAAAATTGTTATTTCAGCTAAGGATTGAGGTAAAGAGCTCAGCTGTGGTCTAAACCAGCAGTGTTGGGGTTCCCAAGATCAGGACTGGGAACCTCTAGCATCGTGTTTTCTCCATTTCTAGCATGACAGCAACTCCAGTGCCATGTCCAGTGCCTTTGATTTGTGGTGACATCAGGGAGAGGTGCTGACTCTCCTGTCAAGCGCCGCCGAGATGGTAGCATTTCAAAAGAGCACAGAAGGGTGAGCTAGAGGGTATGGCTGCTAGTTGTCATTTTACCCTGTGCAATGCAGGAACCGGAAAGGTGAATTGGGGCGCAAAGTATTTATGAAGAGATATAAAAAATGTGGAGGGAGTCTTGTTATGTTACGATGGTCATCTGAGTGTGACTCCCTTAAACCAGCTAGCTCTTGACCTTAACTTTTTGGAGCCCAGGAACGCAGGAAAAGAAGAGAACAAATGTGACCCAGTTCGTTTCTGCTCTGATTTTGATCAATTATCAATCTCCACGTGTATCAGAAATATCAGTCTCCTACCTTGAGTGCATTGATATCTAGTGTCAAAACCTTTCTTTTCGGAAATGTTTTCACTTAAGTAGCATTTAATTTGCTATCCTTCTGCTCTGTTTAAAGGCAATATATAATATTAATAATGTTATTATTGTCAGTATAACGCTATTATTAAGCTTTCTTGCATTTTTATAAAAAGACAGACCATGCAACATGTTCTAAATTGAGTAAGAGAGTTTAATTTTACCCTTGCACGGTTCTGGTCAGATTATAAATCCTCTGGCATCTCTATCTTGAGTTCTATCCCAGCGGTGGTGGGAGCACACTTGGAAAGACCTTGATTTACCTCACAGGTCAGCGTTGCTGTCCAGTATTACATCGTGGCGCGACGTGTGACCTATCTGCGAAAGGAAATCGCTGAGTGTTGGGGCCTTTGTGTTTCTAGCAGTAACCGGTGCGGCCGTGTTTTACTGGGCCTGTCACGGTAACAGACACTTGCTCCCTTCACACAGTGTGGGGCGGACGCCTTGATGAGGCGCACCCTTCAGCTTGGCTACAGCTACATTTATTTTCCCCTTCGCAGGAATGAGCCTGTCTGTAAATAATAAACCCCTTAACCGATTCTGGACTCTGGAGTTATTTAACGGTTGGAAAGTACGTTTTAAATAAAAGATGACTCACTATTTGACAGTTTCCAACACTGTGTAATAGTGTTTGACCTTGGACATGATGTGATGTGTGTAGACTGTTTCTAAAAATTGATTTTTATGCCTGTACGTTTTACATGGTTTTACATATCATGACTTCTTTTTTTTTTAGTTTTTGTATCCTTACCAAGTTGTACCTTCTGCATTTTGTTTGGTGTGTCTGAAAGGAGCAACAATGGGGACAATAGCTGTACATTGGTTTGCAGTTCTTGTGTGAAACTGTCTGAGGTCTTTGTCTACCAGAGCTACTAGCAAAATAAATACAAATGACTAAAATACGCAATCGAAACCCTCAGGACTCCCAGAGACTTGAATCTCTGTATTTCCACCCTTGCACCCTTGCCAAATAGTCGCCGAGCAGCCTCACTCTGTAGAAAATGAATTAAATTAGATGGGCACTTTGCCTGCAGTGGAAAATGTTGCCCTGAGGTCAGATTCACTAAGTTTCTACTCTGGTGAAAAACGTTTTTCTTTTCTTTTTCCTAGAGGGAATTAAAGGCTACTGAGCATTCAGAACTGCACACACACTTTCCTGAACCCGTCTTTGTATTTAATGTCTTTCCTATCTTTGTATGCGGCTGATCACCTCCGATTTCCCAGGGCGGCCCCCAGGTGTTCACAGGTTTACCGAAATCCTAGACTTGTCCAGCTTTGCACTTTTTCTTTCAAGTATACGTTATATATTAAGAGAGACGGCTAAGCATGCTATTTGTGATGAAGGAGTGTTACAGGATTAATATGTGAGGGGGTTAAAAATACATTATTGCACTCCACCACAGAACCTCGTGAAACCCATGTTCCTAGCCCAGCAACTAGCGAGCCCTGTATTGTGCTGTCCCAGGATACCTGTGCAGCTAGCCCTCACCCAGTGATTGGTTTACGCCTTTACAAGTGCAGTATCATTATATTTATCTGGTATTGGAACATACATTTGAAATTTCCTCTGAACAGAACTGAGGAGCAACCATGACTGTGTTCCTTATACAATGGGGAGCTTTGTGCATGTGTGACGACTAACATGCCTTTTAATTGAATTCTTTTGATTCTGGCCCATTGTTTTTTAGGCTTTTGGAATTTCACAGAATGGCCAGTTTTTTCCATAACGGATTCTTTTTGCTGGGAATGACATGGAGTCAACATATATTACCTGGGATTCTTGTTCACTGTCAACCAA
The DNA here is from genome assembly GCF_040954835.1 of Lepisosteus oculatus. Taxonomy (NCBI): domain Eukaryota; kingdom Metazoa; phylum Chordata; class Actinopteri; order Semionotiformes; family Lepisosteidae; genus Lepisosteus; species Lepisosteus oculatus. Next base: position 16,330,150 of record NC_090696.1, read on the forward strand.
AATCGGTATTGAACTGGTGTGTCATCACTCCAGCCCCTGGAAGAAGTGCAGGGTAATGAGTAGGTCCATAGGCCCCGGCTTGCCAGATTGATGAGAATAGGAAGGCTTGTTTCACCGTGCATAATCATTTTAATCTTTTGAAAAAAAAGAAAAAAAACACTACTGTTCAAATTTTGCGAGCGATTTTAAATGGGACATTTGTTTAGAAGCTCTGTGCTCCGCCTGCACCCAGCCGGTGCTAGCCTGGATTGTGTTGCAGGAGGGATGGGAACAGGTGTGAGCTGTGCACACAGAGGCAGCTGGAATGTTGGGACAAGAGGAATGTGTTGTACCAGGAGCGCTGATCCCCCCCCCCCTCAACCCCCCATTCTTGTGATTCACCCCTTCCCAACCCCATGATTCACCGTGCAGCGCAGTTTTGCTCTGATCCCCTCTTACTCACAGCGAATGACATCACTCTCCCTGGAGCGCTCTAGTCCTCTCCTCTTGGGTCTGGAGATTAACATTCTAGTGCCTCTCTGTCACCTCCACCTCGCTGGGCTGTACTGGACCATGGTTAGCTGTACCCTGTCTCCTGTCTGATTTATCACATGGGGCAGCATTGTGGCGTTGTGAGACATTTACCACCCATTCCACCCCCATTAACAATTTTCCTGTTCTAAACTAAAGTGAAATTGTAGCACTTTTGTGTTGGTTGTTTGGTACAATAACCCCCTTTCCCCACTGTTGTACATCAGTTTCTCTGTTCTGTGAAACTACTGTGTTTCTGGTCAGTGCTTCTCTTCATTTATCCTTCACAAGTGTAGCCCAGATGACAGGCTTGCCTGGTTATACAAGCCAATGGGGAAACAGATGTAAATAATGTCATTTTAATTATATGGGCGAGGGGAAGAGGGGGGCACACACTAATATGACCATTATGAAGCTATCAGTATCCATGCATTGGTTTTGATTTTAAGAAGCACAAAGGAAACTGGCACTTACCAGGACCTGATCCCAAGACTAGTTATTATAAGTGGATGCTGGCATGCTCATTAATCAGGCTTGCTGTATGATGCATTCTGGAGAGGGCACAGTGCCTGGAAATAACTGCATTAAACAAAATGGGTGAGCTGAATTTAAATGTATTTGTGACCTTTTTGACTCCTCGCCTTTTAGGAGACCTGTGCAGTGGTGAAGTCTACAGTTTTCAGTCATGTTACACAAAAAGAAAGTGGCTTTCTGTGGCACATTATGTGAGAGACTTTATTAACAGTTGCTTTTTAGCTTTTTTTAACAGAAATGTCCTGTTGCTCTATTGACAGAAATCACCCTAGCAGACAATGAGCACTATTTTCCTCATTTTCCTGGCAGAAATGAAAATTACACATTGGTGTACAGCGTGAAACAAGCACTTCAAAATCTGCTTTCTCAAGAAAAGGAACATTGTTTCCAGTGGGGAACTACGGATCCTAAACAATGTGTAGAAGTTGTATAGCACATTGAGAGGTTTTTGAAGTGTCTGCTTTTAGAGAATAAATTCATATCTTTCTTTGCTTTTGATCTGTATTGGCCATTTACACCTGGAGACCCCTTTAGTCTGTTGCATGCAGGCTTCTTAACCATGAATGGAAAATTGAGCATGAGGAATCTGGACTCTTGAAAAGCAAATGTTATTTGTTGCTCTGGATTGGATCTGAAAATGTTACACCAGTGTTGTAATTGTAACAGCAGAGCCCTGTGGAAACAATTGTCTGCTGTCTGCCCAGTCCCATTTTGAGCAACTAAATGCAAATCCCTGATTCTTTTTCCCAATTAACGACGCAAAGCTTGCACCAAGACAAACCTGTTCCGAGGACAGATGCCCTTTCATGGTGCATGGACGGGCGCAGCTCTGTGCTTTGCAGAGCCATGGCAAAGTATGCCAATCGGTGCCACTTCCCGTCCCGCACCGCACCAGAGAACTTTAACAGCGCGGTGCCTGAGGTATTAGAGGAATGCCAAAGCCTACAGCGTAGTCTCCCCTCCCTCTCAGGCAAAGCGACAAAAACATGCTCCCCTCGGCAGCTGACGTTGTGCAGATTGACCGTTGTTCAGACAGGCTCACGCTCATCAGATCAACTAATCAATATTAGAGCGGACAGAAAAGGGGGAGCAGGAGATAACCTTGTCTTAAAAGCCAGCGTCCTAAAAATAAGCTTCCTCCTTGAAGACCCTTCCTGCCTGCTAATGAGCTGTGCGTTTTGGCGCAAGTGGTGTCCCCACCACTTTGCAGAACATGATGAAGCTTCGGCTATTCCTTTGTCTGTTTCCTCCTGTTTGGCTTTGTTTCAGGATTCTGGGCAGGGTGCCCAGGCTGCCATTAAGATATTTCAGGGCCATCACTTTCCTTGTTTTTTCTTTACTTTAGTGCCTGGGAGGATCAGATTCCATTCTTGGGGAAGGATGGGCTTTGTTATTTTCTTATTGTGCCTCTGCGCTGCACGCAGCGTTGGAGCGCTGGAAACCCGCGAGGAGATCCATGAAATGAGGAAGTTGTGAAAGATTTTTTAAGATTTGGTTTTCAGCTCACACTGAGTGCCAGCTGCAAAATATTGTGGGGTAGTTCTGTGTGTGTGTTCCTTTTCATCGGAAAGCATTTTTTATTGTCATGTTAACCCGCAACATTTAGTGCAGTGGTGTGAAATGGAGCTGCTGTTGAGTTTTTAAAGAAGAAGCACCACTTTGGCTGTTCTTCGGGTTAACGGCAGCTCATAGTTCAAATATATGCAGAGATCTCATCCTGGTATCCTGCCAGTGTTTTACTCTTGCCCTGGTCCATCTGTTGAGGGCGTTAATGTCGCGAAACAGGATGGGTACAGTGTAGTTCCACGCCTCGCTCCACGCTAAGCTCTGTGGCATGTCCCAGAGCTCTAACATCTCCCTTGTGTGTTAATTTGTGAAGGAACAAGCAGTTAAGCACCTGACTATAGAGGAACTGAACTCTGTCTGCGTGTTCAGAAGTCGTGCTCATGAGGACTTGGCACTGGGATTGTTCTTCTCCTGCGATAAGGGCTGTACTAACTAACTCCAATCGTCTAACCTTCTGGGCACTGTGATCACTGTGATTGCTGATTAGGAGCAATCAGCAATCAGCTGTGCTTAAGCTGCTATATTACACTGCCGGGGGAAAAATAACAACAGGGAGGGATCTTTCTAGTCACTCTGTACAACGTTTTCTGAACTGGGTCATCACGGAGCCTGGACCCTTGTGCCTGGAAAGCACCATGTAAATGCATGTTGTCACAAGTCCTTTACGTGATGAACTAAGCTGTGAAACCATGTCAGAAGTTCAAGCATTGTCCCCCAGCGATAAGCACAAAACTGCTCTCCAGCTAACGGTTCTTCTCAAAGTCGAGACGCAGAAGAAGAAAGAGCCGACTCAGAACTGAAAAAGCAGAGATTGCCGGCTGTGAGGCGGGGATCGGAAGGCATTTGCAGTCTTGGCAGGCTCAGCGAGGAGTGGGAAGCCGGGGAGCTGGGAAACACTTGTGTTATCAGAGTCACAGAGTCTTTCCTTCCCCTGTCTGTGTGATGAGAGGTGGGTGGGGAAAGGTTTGTAAAGCAAGGAAGGAGAGAGAAGATCTAAAGACTAGAACCAGAGATAAAATATAAGGACTCAAACGATGGTATGTTTTTCCATAGTAGTAAATATCTTCTACCCCCTGCACAAAGAAGACCTTCTTTTCTTCTTTTTTTTTTAGGTTGGAGTCAAATTGTTTATCCTCTTTCTGCCACAATGCAGACTCACAAATTTGTTGTTTGTTGGCCAGTGTGAAGCTGCTGTAACAACCCCATCTTCTCGCTGGCCATAAAGACCTGCAGCCACACACAAAGGCAACCTGTCTGCGTAGCAAGGGCCAATAACGTTTAGCTCTCAGGCAGAAAGAACAGAGCTGGAATATCTGTAGAGGGAGGGGCACTGCCTTTGCTCAGCGCAGGGGCAACTGACCTACTATAAAGCTAATGTCAGTGGTGTGTGCGGTACAATAACGCCAAACTATTTCATAGTTCATAATCCAATCGCACTGAAGCTGTGAATACAGGCCAGAGATTTCATTTTGATCCCAGCTGAAACATGGAAAAATAGGCCTAATAAGTATGGCACTCTGTGTGACATTCTGCGAATGTGGGGAACTGCTTCTGCCTGCATGAATGAGATGCACAGGAGGAGGAAAGGGGCTCGTAAGTTTTTCCAATGATTTTGGTGCACAATGACGATCCCCGTTTGGAATCGCCGGGTTTGTGTTGTCAAGTCTGGGCTGGCAGCTGCAAGTCTCGTAACCAAGTGCCGACAGCAGGGAAACTGGGCTGCTGCTTGAAGTGATTGTGGTGGACCAGCAGGTGGCCTTCTTCCCTCTACCCCTGCTTTAAAACAGGTGCAGCTATTTTTACATCTCAAGAGCAGTGCATGTTAACTGGTGTGCCAGAGAAAATTCCTGAGCGACTCATAAAAATCTGATCTGCCCCAGGTTGGTTCCTACATCCCAATATTAGTGTATGGTCAGGGCTTTATTATTGTTTAGGACTTCATTTTGGATACATAGTTGTGGATTTTTTAGTTGTAAAATGTTGCTCTAGTTTTAGTTACCTGGCCTCCTTAATGTCAATAGTAAAAAAAGGGGGGTTTCTGCATCATGTGAGACCAGTGCAGTTTATTGGTTTGGATTTGGACAAAGAAATGCAGTGCTAATTTTAGTCAGTACTGCAGAGTTAATGAGTTACAGACTCAGAAACACGGGAGTGTCTGACACGCCTTGTCTGGGACGTTTGCGTGATTTTGGACAGCGGGCTGTGTGGGGTCCACCTCCTCAGAGATCCCTGAGCTGAGAGTCAAGGACCAGGTGTGGCATCCTTAAGACAACATCCTAGTATCGCACGCCCAGATTGGGAGAGCCTGAGTGGGCTTGTTTTTAAACACTTTACCATATATTCAGCACTCTGCCAACTCTAAAGAATAAAACATGCCCCTGTTTCATTGAGCTTACTTTTAAAAAATCTGTTGGTTAATGTTCGTTGAGGTGTAATTAAGAAACTTAAAAGGAATACTGTAACAGCTTGATGAAACACAGAACTATTGAACCTGAAGTCCTGAATGCTTATCCTGGTGTCCTAACACCATGAACAGTCATGCTAATATAGAACTGTGCGGTTTGTATTCAGGAGTAAAGGTGGGATTTGATGTAGCTATAGAAATAACTTGATGGTCTGCTGTTGGATTATTCAAGTATCTTGTGATAACAATACCCTACTTTACAGCACTGTGACCGACAGACTTCTGTGACCTCCCAGAGAGCTGTGCCCATGGCTCGGATCAGGAACAACAGCCAGGGCAGTCTGAGCTTGGCTGGAGGTTGGTGGGGCAGGTGAATCAGCCTTATGTTTATTGAGCACAGTGGTGGGGCTCCCGATTTCAAACCTAGAACATCTGTTCTGTTTGTTCATTTAGGCAAATAATCCATTCAGTTTGGTCATCAAGAGCTCAGCAGGAAACCAGAAAGCTGTGAGGACTTGGATGTCCGTCAGTACAGCAGGGGAGAAAAAGGCTGGGGAACAGCAATGTGCAGGTTATGGGCTCAGCTGCACCTTTCTGCTTGTACTCGTACAGACCTGAGGGACTGGAAATGTGTCGATGCGTTAGTAAAGTGGTGTCAGATTGCTTTTATAAAATCATTTATACTGTTGCAGAAGTAAACATGGATTGTTTCTGCAGAAGTTTGTCTTCATGTCTTTGTATGTAGGCTAAATTAAGATTAGGCATCAGACAGTTTCTCTTGTTGGCCCGTCTATAAGTGAGTTTGAGAGGATGTGAGCTAGTGCTTTTTGAAAACAAGGAAAATCATTTGTCAAAGAGAACTGCAGCCACACACAAAGGGATCTTCTCTGGTTTGTAGTGGCCAATTGCTTTTAGCTCTTGGGCAGAATGAAGAGATCCAGAGTGTCTATAAACGGAGAGGCACAGCTCTTGAGATCGCATTGGACCTCTTTGAGATCACATTGGAGTGGTAGCTTAGTAAGTGACAAGACGATTTAAAATTGGGTATAGATTTGTGCCATATAAGGAAGGGATTTTTGCTTTTCATTGTAAATTGTATGATGTCATCTCTTTACAGTATATAAACTACTTTGAAAACTGCCTGTTTTTCAGAGAGGCCTCCTCGTTTCTCTGTGTTCTGAGAGAACACTTCTTTAAACATGTATTATGATCATGTATGTTGTGTGATTCAGAATATTATTTTCCACAATTAAAACACTCGGTCCATAGCTTGGGAAGCTTTTGGTCACCAGCATACAATACATCTACACAAACATTCATATGTATATCATTTATATACTGTATATATATTTAATATGTTTGTTGTATTCAGCACACCCCCAAACTTGATTCACTGTTGTACAGGGTATGGCTGTTTTGTGCTGAGCTGAATTTTTATTAAACTGTTGCCAGAAATTAAAAATGGGATCATGCACACTGTCATTTCCTCTCCCAAATGTCCCTTGCTCCCCATTTTTCTCTTTTCCCCTCCACACTAATTCTTTGCTGGTGTACCTTGGGGAACTAAAGCACCAGTCCAAACCATTTCTCTCTGGCCAGAAAAGCTGGGGCTATGATTGTTACGAAGGTTAATTGCAGGACACCACAGTCTTTTCAGTGGAATTCCGGCTCAGTTTTTTCCAGAGCTAAAAAACTTCGCAGGGTCTACCAAATCAAAGCCATACCCTCTGTCCTCTTAGCACTCACATCCTTGTTGTTTCCAAGAGGGGCAAGACAATTACTGTGTCTTTAGCAGATAATGTAGCCTGCCTCCTCCTCCTTTGCTTCTTTCCTTTCAGATGATTCCAAATATCTTGACAGCGTTGCCTGGTATTTTGGCAGAGGTCCCCTGAGTGTTGATGTCAGCTGAGAGAGAGGAGCGGGGAGGGGAGGGGGGAGGAGGGAGTGAGTGGGCTATGCGAGGCACTTGTCCTATGCCTTTCAGTCACACAGTGAGAAAGAGAGCGAGAGACAGGAGCCGGCTCTGCGCGCAGCGAGCTTTTCTCAGGCTGCTCAGACAGGCGGCAGCAGACGGAGAGAGGGGGGAGAGGGCGGACAAGAGAGAGGGAGAGGGCCGAAGTGTGAAAAAAAGAATTATTGTGAGATCAGGCTGGAACACACACAGGCCCCTGGAGACTGGATCACAGCGGCGAAAACAGGAGGGAATACAAATCTGTACTGGGGTCTGCTCCAGTTCAAGCCTTCTGGAGGGGTATCTTGGACTTGCCATGACACATTACAGGACCCTCGGGGGTGCCACCGTGCCCTTGCCCCTTGCCAGCCTGTTCCTCTTCTTTGGGGTGCTACTGACATGCCCGCGCCAGGGCTCCGTTTTCAACCTGGACACCACGGAGACCTTGACAAAGGAGGGCGAAGCAGGCAGCTTTTTTGGGCTCTCTGTGGCACTCCATCAGCAGCTCAGACCTGAACCACGGAGCTGGTGAGTCACCTAGGCACTGCCAGAATGGGTGTGAGGGCACTGTTTCACAGACTAGGAGTGTACTGCACTCTGTTTACGTTTGGGTTAGGACAGAATGACCTAATCTCCTAGCAATACAAGCCTTATGCTTTATCCTCCATAATTTATTCTACTTTCCAGGGTGCTCAAAAGTGATCTTTTTGGAATGCAAATTGTTTTGGTTGAGTAAGATTTGTTGTATGAGAGAATTGGACTGAGTGCTGTTGGTACTGTCAATACTTGCACCACGAGACTTTGCTAAGCCTTGCTATGTGCACAGGAATGCAGTCATAGCTTCACATATGCTGTTTCGAACTTTCAAAGCCATGCATATGAACAATGCTCATAGGGGCTTTACTTGATCATTTTTTTATTTTGTAATTTATTATTTCTTGTTCTGTTCTGTCATCTGTGAAGCTGTATATTGTCCAGGGAGTACAGTGTATATACACCATGTGCAATGTTTTTTTCTTATTCAGAGTAACCAATTAACTGTGAAGATATGTCCAGGAGATAGGAAACTAACCCTGTAAACAGTGTTTTAAAGCAGCAGGTTTTGAGGTTTCTTTTTTAAATTATCTGTGACTCTGAAGTTACAGTAGGTGACCCCAAGATGCACGTTCTTGTCTCGCTTATCTTGTGCTGTGAAATTAACCATAACCATTAATAACTGCACTTGGTTAATGTGTGCAAAGTATGCACAATTTCAGACTGTTGTGAAAACTTCTTTCAGTGGTCACAGGGCTTGTGGCCCTAATGCCGTGCAAAGCAAGTCTATTCCAGTATAGCATCGCTCATTGCTTTATAAAGGCTGATGATTTACTGTACGTCCTGTTACGGAGTTCCATATTTATCAGTCCGTTGCCTTTGTCCAAGCTCGTCTTACAGCTCTGCAGCCTGCTCGTCTCTTCGCTGCAGTGTGAGTGAGCCGCGCACTAACTGTCCAAATTAAACGTGCCTTGGCTGAGCCGTTCTTGCTGTGTGACTATGAGAGCTACTGAATCAGCCCGTGGTTTGGAGTTGCTTGAAGTGGACCCTCAGACCCTCCTCCAGCAGGCCCCTGGCTTGACTGTTTCTTCTCCCCATAATCTGTGTCATCTCAACCTTGCACCTCGGGGAGTGACCTCTCACACAGCAGACCAGATGGGTGTTCCTATTACAAGTGATTGTTTCTGGTTTATAATCCATCCATTTTCTAACCATTGCTTCAGATACAAGGTGGCAGGGGAGCTGGAGCCTATCCCAGCAAGCAACGGGGGCAAACCAGGGTACATCCAGGATGGGATGCCAGTCCATTCCAGGGCACACACAGACACACACACTCATGCCAGGGCCAAATGTCCCTGGAAGCCAATTAACCTACCAGTATGTCTTTGGACTGCGGGAGAAAACTGGTGCACCTGGAGGAAACCCACATTAACACAGGGGGGAACATACAAACTCCTCACAGTCAGCACCACAGGTCTGCAATTGAACCCGGGGCGCCAGTGCTGCGAGGCAGCAGTGCAAACCACTGCGCCTTCAAACTGCCTTAAACATTCTAAACTAAATATCTGCACATATACATTTATTACTCACTTTTATTATCGCCATTCATGGAAACACCTGATAGTTTTGAAGCTGATCAGAAGACCAGACACCACCAACAAAAGTCTCAGTATAAAATTGCACCTCAAAGGAAAATCAAGTGAAGATAGCAGGGTGAGCAAACTAAAGAGCAGGTGTGGCTACATTGTATACAGTTTGGTTTTGATCTTGAAAGAGGTTTATCACAGAACTGCTGCCAAGACGCCTCCGCACTTTAGCCCAGAAGAGCCCTTGAGCAACCTGAAACCATTACACCCTAATGATGTGAAAACAGCAGGTGCTTTTCATATTTAAATACAGGGTTTGGGTTACTAGCTAGTAGGATGTTCATTGGAATGTCATTAATGTAGCATCAATGTAATGCTTGAAAAAACCTCATTGGAACATTTCATAACATGCAGAAATTACATACAATATGTTTACATGCTACTATGAGCAAAAAGAATATAGTAGCTTTATGTTCTGAGTTTTAAACAACAGACTCTGCCATATTACATTGAGCAACTTATATTTGGAGGGAACACATCTGTTCTGTGCTATGTGTAAAACACTTAGCACAAAGTGGATGAACTACATACAGCAGATCTCTGATGGTGGCATCTGGCTCAGCTTGACGTATTTTGTCTAAAGGAGACTTTACTCAGCTAGGATGGTTTCCTAGATTTTACTAAACCATACTAGATTTATTTTGCTAAAGCTTTTATCCAATGCAACTTTGTGCAATTCGCACTGCATAAACTGTATGGGAGAGAATGTTTCACCTTGTGGGATGAGATCATTTTAATAATGCCACTGGTGTCTTACTGTAGGTACATGCTAGGAGCAGGTTACTTTAAAATTCCTTGTTTCAAGTCTCTGCATGATGCAACTGTAGGATGATTACAATGCCTTTAATTTATCTTTAACTCACAGCCTGTAGGGTTTTCTCGGTGGTCTAGATTATAAACCTGGTACAATCACTTTCCAAATGTCAGCTTCCATTCAGTTCAGCAGGGGTTGCTGCCTCTGTTGAATAATGCCAGCTCTAGTGCCTCTGATCCCAAAGCATCTCCTGCTGGGATAAAGACACTTTGGCGAGAGCATCGCTGATGAGCACCATATTTACTGGTTTTGAATCCATCTCCATTGGCAGGTCTTCAGCTGCCAATGGAGAGATAATTGGATTAATTAAACCTCAGAAATTGTCCTGTACAAAAGTAATTTTAGGAGCAGATTTAATTAAACCTATTACTACTCCAGAATTGAAAGCAATTCAAAAAGGCCTGATTTAAAAATATCTATTAAATTTAAGGTTCAAATAAATAGACTTTGGTTGGAGCAAAAACTTGACTCTCAGTCAGATGGGGAAGACCTGATTAAGCAAGTACTGATATATCTGATGGTGCCTCACACTGGTTACAACTGTTCTTTCCGTAATAGAGTTTAATGTGAACCCTGCCCAGTGTCTCATGTGGCATATTGCTCTCCTCTGACTAATAGGCAGTAAAACGATCCTTTCAGGTACATTGACTATTGGACTGAATATAATCCTTGCTTCACTCCCAGAGACTGCATTATCACAAGGCCTCCGAGACACATTGGGGACTGGCCTGTATTGATTATGTTGTTGGAAAAAAGCAGTGACCCAGTGTGATGTTTCTGAGTGCTGTGAAGTGGGATTGTTCTGGTTTAGTGGAAGGTTATGCATTTTTCTGCTTGCACGGGAATAAATCTCAACAGCTCCTAACAGCTTGTTACAAATACAGTTTGTGACACAGAAGAACCTGGTGAAATGGAAAAACAGGTATTCCTGATTTCCGTATTCCTGTAAGCAGACTGCATTCTTCTAAGTGTGAATGACTTTTGTAAGACTGCCAGTGAGCTGTTAGGTTTGTCCCCATCGTGCTATTTCAATACACGATTTGATCCAGGGGATTTCATGAGAATCCCATTAGTTTTCTGAGACCAAGTAAAAACGTTATACTATACTGTAGGCCTGTAGGGAATCAGACCCATATGAATTTCTTCTGAAGGATCAGACACAGCTCTTCATTAAGATCTCAGGGGCATGAATCACCTGCTCAGGCATAGGATGAGACATTTATTTTAGTGGGAATAGGGTCCAGCTTGGTTACTTTACCAGTCTGATTCACTACCACACGTCTATAGATTACACACATTTCTATGGGTTTTCTTGTATAAAGAACACAATGGATGTAGCTTGTTGTAATCTATAGCGTAATTGTCTTTTGTAAATCAGTCTTGCGTTCTAATCCTTGTGTCTTGTCTTCTAAGATCACAGGGTCTCCCTGTCAGAGACTTCTTAAATTCAGCTGTCTTGCCTTGTGGAGAGGAGGTTAAGAGTGAAAATGACTTCATGCTGTCTTTTGTGCTTCTGTTTTGGGGAACTAAGTCAAAAGGAACACCGACAATACATTCTGTGACAGATTGTGTACAGACCAGCAACACAACCAAATAGAGTAGTGAAGTAGTGAAGAAGTAGTAAATAAAGTAGTGAAAAGCTGACAGTGTTTAATGTACGTTTAAGACAAATGACCAGTAAAAAAAAGAATGACAAAGCACTGACCTTATTCAAACTCTGTTGACTCATACATTTTCTAAATGTTTTTCATGGACCTTGCTCATTAATAAGCCTAGGTTTTCCAATCATTTTATGGTGTTCTGGGCTTCTGTAAAAGCAGCCCAGATGAATATCATACTTCCCGTGGTAATAATAATGACAGGCTATGAAGCAAGTGTCTTAATGCAGCTCATGATTTCATACTTTGTAAGTGAAGCCCATAGTCTTTAATGGGAAACCCATGCTGTGTGATTACCTAATGAATCAGTGAGGTGAGACTCAGGAGGACCAGTGCCTTCCACACTGACTTAATGCTTTTCCCACAGCACCTCGGCATGACACTGTACACGGTGCAGGTCCTGCACAAGCTTGGAGCAGAGTTCCAAATTGCCTGAAGTCCCTTTGAACTCCAGAAAAGGACATAATCATGATCCTCGTGCCCAATAGAACACTCTTTGGGAAGGTTCTGTTATTTGTTCACAAGAATACCCTTGTCTCAAGTGTGTATTATTCAAAAATCAATGACATGGTAATCCATGTCTTCACAGCACCCCTTTTATTAACATACCCCAGCCGGGCTTCCCGCAGTCGGGCAGCTGTTTTGGGTGGTACTCCATCGATTTCTGTAGCCCAGAATGGATCCCCTCCCCCTTCCAAGGACACCGGGGTGCAGATAGGGTTGCCTGAGGTTCAGTTTTAGACCCCGAGCTCGTTTTCCTTTCTTAAACTGGCCTGGCTATTTCAGTCTGTCTCCTCGCTTGGTGTCTGGAAGTTCGGCTACAAGAAGATAACTGTCCCTGTGGTCCTCTAAGCAAAACATGATTTATTTATCGCATTCGTGTGTGCTCCTGCTCACAGCAACAGGAGATGTTTCTCTGAGAGGGATCTAGGATCTGGTTCAGACATGCAGATGCAATTCAAAACTTCGAAATCCACAGCACCATAATATTTAGGACAAACAACTGAAGGCGCTCACAGGCCCATGTTGTTTCTCCCAGATATACTGTTTGCATTTTTATCTGCTCAAGAGCCCAAGAGCTGTGTCATCTTGATGGCTACATTTCAAGAGCGATGCAGATGCATAAAGTCTGATATTGGTTGGATGAGGTCCTCTGGACTTCAATCAAAAGCTAAATTGAATTTCAGGAAGAACCTGAGCAGGAAGTAGCTTCTTAGCCCACGATGGAAGTGAGCATCCAGAGGGGGTCCCTGACGGTCTCTGGTGGAGGGTCTGCTCATTTGCTGTCTAATTTGTCCAGCAAAACTTCCTTAAGCGCCGCTGGGTTGTCCCACAGAGAGCTAGGGTGTTAATAAAGGCATCTGATTAAGTGATTGTGGTAGAGAGGGCTGGGGGAGGGGTGTGGGGGCTGCTGTGTCTGTATCATGATGGTTATTGACTGACAGTAAATTGAGTTAAAAGTGTAAGTGCAGCATCAACGTTTTGATAGCAGAATGCCTTTATTGGTTTAATCTATTGCTGGTGAAAAAGGACGCACTGAGCTGACAGAGGCTTTGAACTGTAAGACAAGGGGTCCTGAAAAACTAAGCATTGTAAATCAGGGCCCAATGCTCTTTATTCACAATATTTTACTCAGTGCAGTTTATGTACTGCAAAGTGTACATTCTGGATTGCTTTACAACAGTACCAATCAAGAGATCAGAATTTCCCTTTTGTTATACATTTTTCCATTTTTATTCATCCACCCAGTGCCAAGGAGCTGCTCATTCCTGTGAGGCTCATGGCAAGCTGGAGCCCCTCCTGAGAGCATGGGGCGCAAGGCAGGACAACATCCTTGGACTCTTCCTGTCCAGAATTGAATCCTAGGAAGCAGCAGCACTAACTGCCCTGTCACATGCCACTCTTCCCAGTTTTATTTTCACTTGAAATTTATGTTTTCCTGAAAAGGGCCGAAATGATCATAACATGCCTTGTTAACATTACGTACCAAGAACAGGTAGCTTTTGTGCTTGCTCACCTGAAAGGCCCTTTACTCACTTCCTTAGTGACAAAATCACGAGCAGAAGGGAAAATGTGAGGACAAGTGGACCCAGTCAAGAGGGAAGAGAAGTGCTGGGGGGGGATCAGCTTTTCCTGTCCTCTGGAGGCTTAGAATGAGGACACACAGTTTTCCTTGCAGCCTGTGTTAGTTTCTGCAGAATTATATTGCTGACTTCATCTTGCTCTGAATTAAGCCCATATTTGACCATTCTCCTGATGCTGGTGTGATTTGTCCTCTTATTTTTCTTATAAACAGTGCCTGTCACGCAGGCTGCTTGCCTGCAGCTCATCAGGCTGTGATTCTTCAGCTCCTTGGAAACCGAGCTTAGCCTGTTTGCATGTACACTCATTTGCCTGTTGCCTTTACTCCCTCTCTGCGGTGAAAGTGAATTTCAAAGGTACTGTACCCATCATATGTATAAATGGGTTTTGCATGGGCATTTGTTGTAGATACCTGTACCAGACAGGTATAAGATATTCTCAAGTTTGATCATTCTCACTGCATATCCATGCATGTTTGGGATTTGTCCTGAAGAAGAATAACAAGCCCTTCAGTTGCGTGAAGCAATTCTTTTGGCTTATTTGCATTTAAATGGCAGAGTCTCCACTGAAGCCTGCTTGACATTCACCATAAAAGACGTGAAACTGGCTGTTTCTCTCATTTCTGCTGTTTTTAACTTTGCCATTAATCACATGGGTGGAGAGAATTTATGTGGGGGGGGGGGGCTGCACCTTTCAACCTCATTCTCTGTACATGTCCACCACTTAGCGTTTTAATGGCTGTGTTTTGGAAGGGAATTGCACACAGCGCGGACTGTCACACTGCAGCTGCCTTTTTTTAATTCTCCAGTTTCTCTGATAAAAGCCCTGCAGGGACCCCGGAGACTCATTAATATTGCACCACAATGCAGAGACAATATGCCGACTCAGGAAAACGCTGAAGAACTGCATCTTAATACAGCATTGACTCCACGATGGGCTAAAAGACACGCAATTAATGCAGGATCTGATCTTGACACTTAACCATTAGATGACCAAAACTGCATCTTTGATGAGTCACATATTTGCATTCTCTCTTCCTTCTCCAAATATCAGCATTAGACAAGAGCCTTTGGAATGAGTGTCCAACCCTTTGGTGAAGATGTTTATTACAGAGCCCCCTTGACACAGACAAATATCTGCATACAAAATATGCAATACCAGGCACAACATGGAGTCAACACTAACACCGCAGTGTCTGACAGATGTGCCTTACACAGATGCTAAGGCAGAAAACCAACATTGTATTGTAGTGGACATGTGAAAGTGTCGAGGGGAAAACTGATTCTTTTATTTTAATATGGCAAGGCTCTGTGAAGGTCACAGGCAAGCCACGATGAAACCTTCATGGTGTGTGGTCAAGGTCAGTCCTGTGTCCAAAGATGCGTCGAGGAGTAGAAAGAAAGCTCAAAGAGGGGCATTCCATTTTGGAAGAAGAAAACAAGCAGATCTCTCGGAAAGCTTCTTTGGTGGCAGGGCCAGGCCAGTGTAACTATGCTGAAACTGTCTGCTTACTGTTATTTATGGAGGTGTGCACTGAGTATTAGTCACTAGGAAATATTATCTGGGCCTTTGCCATGTCGAGGAAGGAAAGCATGTGACATGGCTGGAAGCCGCTGCCGAGAGTGGAGGGTGGCGGCCCTCTGACTGGAACATGAGTGGTGTCTCGTTGAGAGAGCTGGCAGGCATTGATTAGCACTGAACTGATGTTTCGATGATGTCACCCTCTTTATAGGTCATGTGTGTCACACAGTATACAGCATGTGCATTTAGCCAATGGCCTACACACTGAAGGGATATGCACACACGATTGTGAGAGAGCTGCACACAAGATCACGGACACTGATGCCGGCATGTGCACCGCACAACTGCAGAACACTTTGAACTGCGGAGGAAGCTGTGCAACATCACACATGGACACACCTGTAGACACACAAACATGGATTTGTGTGTCAGTCTTCTCAGGCTCTTCTGTGATTGTGGCTTTCCCTTAGTTGCCCGATGTCACGTCTACTTTGGCTCTTTTGCTAAGCCTGCCCATTCTGACCATTTACACGGAAATCAGAATGAGATCTGGCGCGCTGTCTTTCACCAGTCAAAGTCTCAGGTATGATGTAATGTGAGAAATGAGTCCAGATCTATTTGCACTTTTTAACACCCTGCTGTGCAAATCACTGCATATCTCACCCAGCCTCCTGTTAAATAAATAAAACATAGCAGGGCCCCCTGCCTTGATGAAGAGACAATTTCATCACTCTCTCTCGGAATGAGCGAAAACCTGCCAGCGCAGGCAATTATTCGGGGATTATTGGGCTGTTTGCCAAAGGCAGGTTCTTTGCGCACACATCTTATAAATTATACAAAACGTGGACTTGCTCCTTGCACCCTCAAGTGTTCTGTATGCTGATTATCGAAATGTAGCTCAGTCGCCTGCTGAGATTGCTGCGGTGTCCTTTAATGGGGCTCTGAAATTCTGCATTAGTCACCTGTGCCACTGTGCAACATGCCCTGTCTCTGCAGAACTGCCCCTTCTCAGCTTCTTTTAATGCATACTGGTTTTCAGGGTGTTCAGATCAACAAAGCTTCGTATCAGTGAGGTTGATTACCACTTTTCTAACTACTTACTGTATATTACTCTTCTGAATTTCTCTTAACTCTGACTGAGCTCTAAACAGTGGCATCTGTCTGTCCTGTAAGTGTTAAATAGGGTGAGCAGTGTTTCCATGGCCCACACATGCACCGAAATGTGTGTATTCTAATGTAATGCGTGTAATGTACGTATTCACAGTTTTAGATAGGGGAATTACTTTCCTTGTCCTTCTTGACGCAATATATGTGATTGTGTGCTCTTGATCTTGGCTTTTGATTTCACAATGTCATCTAAGTGTAGGACTCTTTTTGTCTAAGCTGGATTTAAAATGAAGAAAGGAAAGCAAAAATAATGTGAACACTTAGTGTTCTTTGTATCAGATTTTTAAACTGATTTCAAAAAAAGAGCCGAGGTTTGCTATAATTGGGATGAAAGGTGAACTGCTCTGTGTGTGTGCTGGCTACAGATAAAGCAATTATTTCAGGAAGCCATGTGCTGCTCCTCAGAGACCTCTGCACATGTGTGAGTGTGGGTTCGTCTGGAGGCTGTGTGAGGTGAGCCTCTTGTGCAGAGTGTGATCAGTTAACGCAACTCCGAGAGTGTGTCTGTCATGGGGCCGTATAGTGTCAGGCACATAATATGAACGAAGACGCAGAAAATATATTTTTCGGTTGCTCAGCAGGCTGATACTGTAGGTTTGAAAACCTGTTTATCTCTAAAGGGTTCTGGTCAATGTGCGTGTGTGTAAGTTTGGGCATATGTGTTTAATTGGGTGGGGGGTGGGGGGTGTAACAACACCATCTGTTCCCATGTGTCCCTTTCCTTTTGTTTTAAAAAAGGGAGGTGTGAAGATGACACCGGCACCCAGTCCGGCTTTTGTGTGCAGCTATTATTATTTTACTGCTACTGAGATGATGAGTGGTTTCAGACACTGCGTGGCTTCAGGAAGGCCTGAAAACACAGCAAATAGAAATGTGGATATGTGCATCAGTATGTTTAAAAATACACAAAGTGCATGAGTATGAATAGACTAGAGTTAAGGTCAGACATATAAACTGGGGCTCCTTTTCTGTGCTGTGAGTAACCTTTAAGTTGTCACGCAGTTTAAGGGAACCTGTGGAATGCCTTGGACATAACAACGCTTTAACAGCTGGGCAATGAAGTCACTGCAGATCGTACATAAACAGCTGAATACATCTCAGTGTCTAAAATATGAAAATGCCTTTCCAGTGTTCTCGGATCTGTGTTAAATCCGACCAAGATCTAGACTTTTATTATCCATCAAGTCACTTTTGGTCTTTTCATTCTTTTGCTGCAGTTATATTCTGATTCATGGCATGATTGAAAATGCTTAAGTGCGGACTTTTTCTGTGACTGATGAGGAGTAGGTTGTGAAATGCTGACCGTATACAGTAAATGGTCTAAAGATCGGAGCCTGAATGACCAATCCTCCATTTTGTACATTCTGTTGGGTTGGTTGCTTGCCATCTATGTCTAGGTTTATGATGTTTCCATACAGCAGTAGTGCCTGTGCTTTTCCCTATCTTGATGACTTTGGGCCGGACTAAAATCTGTTCCTTAACTTTCCTGTCCTTTATTGGGAGGTCGGGTATAGGAATTTGTGGCTCCTGTGTTTTATTCTTTAAAGGCACAGAGTTTCTGTGCACTGAGAATGTCTGATATAGAACTGCAGATCTGGAGATCATTATGTCACTAATGGGTGATCAAAGTGGGGATATACTGTAGACACTATGGCTTATTGAAAGAGACTAAACAATGAAGCTTGCATATGAATAATTTGTACTAAAAGGCCTTTCTGATGTATCCCCCTGTTTCCATTATTTATTCTATTAATTCTCTGTGTATAAATTGATATAATCCTTGGTACCAAATTGTAACATTATGTATATTATATATATATACATCAACTGTAAGGAATTAATTATACAGGCAAATAAATATTTTATCTTTCCTTAATAGGCAATGTCTATTAAAAACACTAGGGTCTGCTCTTTTAATATCCTGGTCCCAAGAGCCTGCAAGTATTGATCTTGGGAAAATTGTCTAAAATTGACCATGATTGAGGAACGCTGCCATTTTAAACAAACATAAATGTCTTTAAGCCGGCTAACCACTAAGGGAGACTCAGTGATTTTGTTCCTATTGGAAATGAAGGACAGTCTTTCCCCCAGCTGACTATTAAAAGCACAGTGCTGGTCATCAGAACCTGCTCAACACTGTCCTTTTCCCCTGCATTGCTGTAACAAGCCAGTTAAGGAAGAAAACTGGCCACAGATGGATTCATCTTGTACTGTACATCAATTTATTCTGCAATGCCCCAAATGTGAAAGCACAATAATATAGCCTCCAGTGTGTGCTGACGCCTAATTAGAGAGGATCACATTCTACTGAGCAAACTAGAGCTGTTATAATACCAGCCGTGCTGCTTTTTCAATTCATCGGGGAGAGATTGAGCGGACAAAGCCCAGAGCTTCTCCAGACTCATTTGAGGTTTGCTGGTGTTCCTGTCTGGGCTCTGTGTCGTGGTCGAGGCGGGGCAGGAGAGCTGTAAGCAGTGCTGACACACCTGATCTGTGCCCATCCACAGGCCAATTCTACATCTCAAGCATTTGGAAATCCAGAGGATGAGTACAGGCACAGGCTATCGGATGTATTTGTCTGTCTTTTATTCAGAGGTCAGGGTAGGAATTAGTAGATCCCGTGCCTTTTTATTTAAAGGCATCGAGAATTAGATTTTTCTATACACTGAGAATTAAAAGCAAAGACATGAGGAGAAATAAAAAAACTGCATCAGAGGATGTCTATACTCCTAGGGACTAGGCACCACCAGGGAGATACACAGGGTCGTTCTTACGAGTAAGAAGGGTCTTGCACAGTGGATAGTGTACTGCTTGGACAAAGCAAATATTTTCTGTACTGCACATTCATGTGATAGCAGCTCAAATTATGAACTTAAGCCCTGTTACGGAGCTTTTGCATGGAAATTGGAAGCAGCTGTCTCTTCATCCATGGCCATGCCTGTCCGGATCAGGACAGAGTTGCTGCTGAAACAGATGGAGTAGCGAAGCCTGAGGATTTTTCTTTGCTTTGGAGGAGTTTCATCCACTGTCCTTCTCACAGCCACCAGAAAACGGGAAGAGACAGGCAGAGAATAACTGGCAGAGGATCAAAACCTGATTGTGCTGTCTTGTTCTTTTGTGTTTAATTGAAGAACACAACATAAATGGCACGTCAAAGAAACCCGCACAACCTTTACCAAGAGTATACTAAAGGGCCTCAAACTTAGATCCTGGAGCACCGTGTGTCCTTTATCTCATTAGCCAGTTATCCTAATTATATTCTTAGTGAGACACATATAGGATTTTTCTTAAATAATTACACCAACTTTGTTACAGAGAGCCCAGAACAAAAGCTCGAATGAACCGGGCCCTCTGGGATTCAGGCCTCTGGTGTACAAGATTTGCACAGTACTTTATAGAGGATGATTTTGGAAAAAACATGTAGAAGGCTTTCTCTTATGATGCAAAAGAGCAGCTTAAGCAGACTTATTTTTGGTAATCAGATGAGCCAAATGCCTCCTCTTGTTCCTTTCAGATTGTCTTGCCTATATTTGCCTTGTCCGTGCTGTTAAACATTTGGCCTCAGTTATCTGGTCATTTCTGATGGGAACAGTGTGTGCTGTGCTTACTCTTAATAAACCCTTCACCTGCTTCAAAAACTCAAGTAACACCTTGCTTAGAGAGTCTGTGGTTGTCTCTACTAATGTGTCTACAACTTCAAATGGGCTGTGAGGTGAGACTAATTCCTTTCCTTATTATTGACAGTATTTTGAAGTTCACTCTCTTCTGTCTTTTTTTTTTAAATGACTACTTTGCCTGGGGAGAACGATGAAGATCTGCAGTACACAGCCCTGTGCTGTAACTCTCAGTGGGTCGTATTCCCATATTGTAGTTCTCATTGAAAAGAAAAGAGAAAAAAAGACTGAAAATGCCTGTGTGCTTGGGGGGTTCTGTCGGAGCTAATTTGAGCAGCTGTGGGAGTGCTAGTTATTAGCTGGTGCGAATGTATTTATCAGTGGCCTGTGACACAGCGCAGAGAGTGTCAGGGGGAGTAGGCAAGATGCATGTCAGCTGGAGAACTGATTCTATTATCACTCCTCAGCCTGGACAGAGACAGGAAGCCTGGGGAGGTCGCTGGCCTGCAGGCCTGTTCCAAGTGGCCACAGTACCGAAAAAGGCTGCTTTGCATGTCTCTCGCCCAAGAGGACTGAGATGCCTTTGGAAAGGCTGTGGAATTGCTTGGACAAGTTTCAGACCTGCACATTTCCTCTGTGTGTGTACTGGAAAGAAGGGAAGTGAGCCTTTGGAAAGGAAACCTGGCTGTGAGACCTGGCCATTGACCTCGAGTGCTTTTCTGTGACACTCGAATTTCAGGCAAGGCTTGGAGATGAGGTGCCAAGTGAGGCTGCTGGTGCTGGCCAGCCCAGGCTTTAATGTGCTCCAGCTGACTCACAAGACTGTGCTGAGCATCTTTCTGCATCAGATGACAAGTCATAAAGTAGCAAGGAACAGAATGCATTTTCCACTCTCTGAACTTTCATGTTTTTTATAAATAAATCTAAATCAAATCAAAGAATTTTAAATGTTGACAGATTACTTTTACAAAGCTAGACCTCCTAACATAGGTTGAAAGTTCTCATTTGTTCTGAATGGCCACCTGGCCTTTAAAATTCCCGTTTTTATATATTACCTTTTCTGCAGAAGTATGTCAATGCCTTTGGCAGCACTTTCACTCTGTGATGCCAATGTTGCGTGCTCTTTCCCCAGAAGGATACAGTACAGACCCAGGGTGCTGTGATGAGTGTTTTACCCCAGACTGCAATATTCAGGACTCCTTCACACCTCACACAAGAGCTAGTCTGCCCACAGCAAACCCTCCTGGGATCATGGAGGAGCAACACCAACAAGTTAACCCTGTGAGAGAGAAGAGAAGAGATTCATTACTCCAGGGCAGACAAGGGAGGAAAGAGATAAGGGAGGGGGCGAGATGCTAGACAGAGAAAGAGCTGGGAGTCAGGGGGGCAGATAGAATTGATCTCCAACAGCTGCCGGCTCATGAATTTAGATTAGATTGGAAGCAACTGCTAATGTTTTTTTGGTCTGATGGTACTGATTTTCTCCACCTTCCAGCTCTGCCTCTCGGTCAAAATAAAAATCCGTTAACCCCAAAGCAGAGCTGTGATGGGATCTTTAACAGTGTCTGCTGGAGACATGCTGTTGAGGTGTCGCCATGCACCTACTCTGCACACATTACGAAAACGGGCTGTGTCGACACATAGCTCTTAGCATGACTGCAACACAACATGAAAATGAATTGACTTCCACAAGCTTGGAAATTCAACCACCTCTTCACCAAACTACATTTTTTTTAAAAAAAAAAGCAATGATCCAACAATGAATAATTTATGGCCAGGCGCCCAGTTCATCCCACATGTTGTCAGATAGTTGCCAAACTGTTGTTAGGTTTTTCATGCCAGATGCTGCCACAGCAGCATTTCCAATCAAGGTCTCACTGTGTTCCCTGTTTATCACACAAAATAGGACTCTCTGTTTGGTTATAATCTAGTACTTTTTAAAACACTGCGGTGATTTAACATGGCTGTTCATTCTTACACTCTTACGTGCTGATGTCCTCCTAGATATGCTTAATTACAGGGACCATTTTATTAGGAAATATGCAGCTCCAATTTCATGTTAAGGCCTGATGCTTCCTGGCTATAGAACTGGATGATGCCCAATTAATTTTGAGGTCATTTTCAGACTTGAATATCCCCCATTAAAACAGGGGATCATTCCTGGGATTGTACTGTCACAGATATCCCTTATTATTAAAAACAGAGGATTACAAAAATAGAGAAATATCAGGCAATGACCAAGCAGATTAATAAACATGTAAATTAGATAATCATAACCCCAAGATTTAATTTAGAATATGACAGTGTGGTAGGTTTGTGAGTTCTTTGCTCTTTGGCACAGTTTTGTTGAAAAGAGTAATAATTCAGGCACACTGGGTTAAACAAGTAAAGGTTTATTCCATGCTGAAAAGAGAAGAAAGGAAGTTTTTTTCCCCTAAAAACCACAGGTGTACAGTCGTATTTGCACTGGTATACCTACTATTACATTGAACAATAGGATAGGATATAGTTACTGTAGGTCAGGTTTATAATTTATAAGTTTCTGCCATGGAACTTGTAGTCAGTGATTACTTGGGTTTAGCTTGGGAACAGCAGTTCCTTTCATATCAAGTTCAGTAGGTTTCCACAGGACATTTTAGAATGTTTTTATGATACTTTGTACCTACAGTAATTTTAAAGAGAAGCAGTATCCCTATAACATGCTGTTGTAGACATTTTCTACAAGACATTCTGTAGTATTCATTCATTGTTGTAGAACGCCTGTGATTATTTTCCTTGAATGTAATAGTTACTCAGGAGTATCTCAAAACCACCACAACCTTTTCACTGTTTTTACCAGGGTCCTCTATCCCCAAAAAGACAAGAGGAGTAGATCATTTCCACCTTGTATGCCTGGCTGGTTAGTCTGTGAAGAAGGTCCTGAATGGCTACATAAATAGAAAGTGACGTTCTTTGTGATTAATGTGAATCAGAAAGGGTTTGACATCTCATGATGTATGTCTTCTTAGAGCTTGAGATAGAAACGCTTCACTGCATTTTTATTTGAAGCGTTGTGACAAATCTGGTACCAGCTGCTTTCAGGAATCCGTACGGACAGTTACAAACCTTTGTGACCCTTGGCCCAGACATCTCCGGCCTGTTCTCCTCAAACAGTCCCGCCTAATCTACCTTAGGCGTTTTGATATTATAAATCCATCTGACGAATGCTTGTTCACCAGAAACAGGCCAACAGCAGTGATAATCAAGCACTGACATTTTGCCTTTGTGCCTTAGCTGTGCTTTACATGCACAGCCTCCTGGGTAGAGTTTGAAGGTCCCATTTTCCGGATCAATTTGTTTGTCTGATTTTCTGTAGCTAGAATGATATCTTTTGGGGGTGGTGGATTGTTTTAAAATGGAATATAAATTTAGAATGGGGATGCTCTAATTGCCAATGACATTGGACTGTACAACATGGGCTTTGTTTGCTTGTCTTCATGGTAAAGCCACAGACTGATTAATATTGATGAAACACAAAGTGAGTCCAGGCCATTCGCTTAATGGACTCAATTGCTTAATTGAGATATGAGCAAGCATTTTTATTATCATCTATTAGCATTCCACTGCAGAACTTTGTAAAATGAGATTACTGAGATAGAAATATTGCTTCAGGAGTAGATGCCCTATCCATGACTGATTAAAAAATACATTCCTTACTTGATGTAACTGGTTTCCGTCTTTTTGAAGCAAAACTCTCGGGTTGTGGAACATTGAAGGTGAAATATAACGTGATATATCACCTGTTCAGGCTTGCTCCCCATTTAGGTAGAGTTAGTGAACCGCAAATTAACTGCACGTTAACTAGAACTGCAGTGTAAAAATACAGCATTAAAATATTCTCAAATCTCTACTTTCCTTCTCCCATTGTCACCACTTAAAATTAAAAATCCCACCCCTGGAGGTGGGCAGTGTAGGGTTTCAGCAGCAATCACAGCATGACTTTCTGTTGAAAACAAAAAGAAGAAAAACAACTGAGTATGGGCTTTACTGGAGTTTCTGTTTCGGGGAGCTACAGATAGCATGAAGGGGAAAGCTATTAGTGCAAACATCCGATTTCATTGGTCCAACGGTAGCCATAACAGAAGTAACTTTAGCCAGAAGCATGTCGAGACAGATGCTGAGACAACAACAAACCCTCCAGCTGGCACCTGAAGAGAATCATGAGAAGGAGAATTTGGGTTGATGGAAATAATGGTGGAAGCCTCTCAATGGACCCCTGCCAGATGTCACCCTGCAGCTCACAGCTGGAAGCCCACTGAGCTCAGCAGGTGTGAGCCTGGTCAGTACCTGGCTGGAAGTCCTCCTGGAAAAGCTAAGGTTTCTGCTGGAAGAGGTTAGTGGGACCAGTAGCTGGGCACTCAGCCTGCAGTCTGTGTGGGTCTTAATGCCCCAGTACAGTGATGGGGACAGAAAAAATACTGTAAAAGAAAAGGTGCTGTTCTACAGATGAGATGTACAACTGAAGTCCTGACTCTCCATGGTCATTAAAAATCCCAGAATTCTCCAAAAGATAGGGGTGTTAGCCAAATTCCCCCCTGACCTTTACCAATCATGGCCTACTAATAATCCCCATCCCTGAACTGGCTTCATCACTTTGTTCTCCTCCCCACTGAGAGCTGGTGTGTGGTGAGAGTCCTGGAGCACTCTGGCTGCTGTCACATCATCCAGGTGGGGCTGCACATTGGTGGTGGTGGAGGGGAGTCCCCATTACCTGTAAAGCGCTTACTTTATACTACCCCTCTCACTTGGAGGTTGTATGCTAATGCTAAATGGTAGTAAATGAGACTGCAAAAGTAAATGTGCCTGGATGGCACTAGGGGGGAGACAGATGTCACTTTGATGGAGGCAGGGCGGGTGACCTTTGGTGATCAGTGTGCAAGTCCAGTTGAGCCAGACCTTGCCCGAAGAGGCCCAAGGCCCTTGTCTCCATGTGACGTGGGTCTTACCAGGTGAGCGAAAGTGTGACAGAAGGACCTAACTCTCCCCAGGTGACAGATTGCTACCATTCCACTGAGCCGGATTGTTCAGGGTTGTTATCTGGTGACCTGAAGCCAGCGTATTGTTAAGAATCCAGTGTGTATCTCAAAGCAGGAGGGAGTGACTGAATAACTAAACATTCTATCTTCCTTTACTATTGATTTCTATTCCTCCATTTTCTATCCTTTTCATACAATAAAGGGCTGCTGAGTACTGTCATTTTCATTCTGTAGAAATTAAAGAAATGCTCAGTCTTATTTGTATGCTTACATACAGCCTTGTTGAATCTGGTTGTAAGAATTAAACAAGGTCACTGGCGAGAGGAGCCCCTTTAACACCTTGTTTTGGCAGTCAGTAGCTAATTGATCCATCTGTCTCATCCAGCCCTTTCTTGAAAGCAGCTGCTGTTATATGCACCCTTTGCATCTTGGTCAGGTTTTGTAAGTCACTTTCATGGGTAAATGGGTAAAGTCGTCTGCCAAATGAATAAATGTATAGTACATGTAAGCCAGGGTATTGCCTTGGATATCACGACTGCATAGCTTGTTCCATACTCCCACAAACCTTTGGGTAAAGTGTCTCCTTTTCTTAGTTTTAAATGAACATCCACATACAGTAGATTGCACTTGTCTCCCCTGATTCCCCAATTAGTGAAATACGTGGACTCTGTGCAAAGTAAATGAGACAGAAGGCCAGTTTATTTTCTGTAGCCCCAGTTTATTTTTTAAATTTTGGGGGACATTGGATGGGGACAATGGTCTAAATTGTATACACCAGGAATGGCAATCTGTTGAGCTATTGCCATGATGGCATTCTCATGAATAAAAGACAATGTGCTTCTTATCTTAGATTCTTAGAATAGCATCTTTCATGTACTTATTTTTTTTATCTGAGAAATGAAAATGAATATATTTTAGGTTTTCCCAAAGGTTATTCCACCTTTTAGAATCCTGCTTGTGTTAGCTTGGTCCAAGTGTCATTTAGATACCCATGGCTTGTGTGAGAGTCCATTCCAGGTGATAAAACCTTCTTGGCATGCAGGGGAGTGGGCAACAAACAATTTCCGCAGTCGTTTTAGGTCCCACGTGTTTCAGAGCAGCGGAGAGTTTAAAATAAATTATTAGCTGGGTGGCCAGGACGTGAGTTGTGAAAACCTTGAGCGCAAACCAAAGAGGAAACCTTAGCAGCCTTAACTTCCTGCGGAGTGCAGTGATCTCCGCTGATGACATGCGAGTCGGTCCTCTGGCTGTGTTCGCTGTCCTGCAGTGTGAACTCCTTCGCACTGCCCTGAGCTGCCAGGAGTGCCACCGGTTGGCATGGGCTGGGCATTCCTCTGGGGCCTGTCACCCTCACACTCAGCGCACTGCTGTCTCACTATTCCGGCCTCTCAAATAGTGGGTGGTGGTGGTGGAAGTGGGGGGGGGCTTTTCTGACCAGTCTGGAACTGTGGGGGAAGCTTGACTGGAGTTCTTTCTTAGACACAGTTCTGAAAAATTCACCATTAAAGGAGAGTGCATGTGCTTTGAGACGCTAAATAGGTTCAGTTTCACCATAGTGTTCAGATTTTAATGGCTATTAAGTTTAAAACTGCACTGAGATCAGTAGCCAAGGTAAGGGGAAATGGTCCTTATTTAATACTTCAGGTACTGTTTTATGTATTATTCATTGAAATAAGTATGATTCAGTAGTCAATTTCTCTCACTGTGCTCTTTGCAATCAGAACTAATAAATAACTAATCGAGGCTTTTACTGGGTGGGAATAGGAAGAAACCACTGCATTTCAATGCTTTACTGCACTTTAAAACAGAAAATTAGAATCAGTGATGTCAACATCAAACCACAGAAAATTCCAAGCTCAAAAATGGTCAGCAAGCAAGCAGTACTAATCGTGTCTTTTTATTCAGGTCTTCCTATAGTATCAGTAAAGTTTAGCTATACTTAAGTTCCCTGGGGCTGTAGGGCCAGGTGATTGCTTTGGGAATGTGGGCAGACTGTTTAATTGTTTTGAGGCACGCCTGGATGAGTGTTTTGAATAACTCATTTGGGTTAGTGGGCCCGCTACCGGCATGCCCACATAGTCCTGATACATACCAGCTCAGCAGCCCAGCGCATGCTGCACACCACCTGCCCTCTAGTGTGTGTGGGGAGGAGGGGGTGGCAAGCAGAGAGCAGGGTGAGTTAATGTCACACTTGGAGCCCACCCAGACTCCCCCCTCGAGCTGTACTGGATTACTCAAGATCCTTCAAGCTTTCGTTTTTCTCCACCAATACTGCACACCTAAAAGCCTGTGTACACCACCTTCTCGAAACCTGCAGTGATTGATTCTCCTGGCTAACATGTCAGGAGCTTCTACTCCAGTCCCTAGAAACGTTGCAAGGCTTTTGATGTTAAATGCGTGCGCTTGTCGTCTCCTGTGATGTCCATCCAGCTGAACAGCTCTTTTGCAAAGCGTACTCTATCATCACCACTCTTGATGCACAAACACAATATGGACATTTTTAATTGGAAAAGGTTGCAGGAACGTTCAGGTCAAGATGGATCGCGATCATTTGTAGTTCAGTAAAGTACAGTGGGCAGTAAGTCTGTGGTATTGTACAGGGCTTCGGTAGTTCGTTCCCATGTGAATAATACATTGGTTATACATGACGCCATTGAGAGAGGAGGTGGGAATGGACAGCGATCGAGAGGGAAAGAGAGGCTCTTAAAGGAACAGCTGTTAAGATCTGGCGTTTGTCTTTGATGGGGCGAGGGGAAAGGGGGGCAAGTCGACAGCTGTCTCTCCCCCACCCCAGCCCCACACCAGTTCCCCACTTCACTGACTCATAACCTGGCAAACCGCACAGCTACAACAAGAGGAGCCGGCAGCTGCGGGCAGGTTGTCTGAACGCGGCGTCGGGGTGAGGACCACCGATTACCTACCGGACACGCCGTCTGGCACAGCCCTTCTCGGGCGCCTGGGAACCCCTTCCATCTTCCAGCTGGGCTTTGGCCTGCTCTCCCCTCCACGCCCTCCATCCCTTTCCCTGCACGACATCTCCGGACGTCCCTGAAGGCCTTCAAGCCTTCGGCAGAGAGAGGCCGCAGAGATGGGTTAGGAAATGCAAAGGCTCACAGAAGAAAAACGCTCATGGTTTGCGGTTGTCGTTCGGTTTTTCTCTTCAAACTTAGCGGTGGGCTGCGTTAAATGCAGTGTTTACGTTTAATGCCAATGCACTGTTTTAAAGCAATCAATGAATTAGGAATTAAACAAAAAAAAAAAAGAAGATTTAAGGCTTTTAATGCAGCAACCATCCCTGCACAATAAAGTTCCAACTTGATAAGGCTGTATATTAATTTTGGTGACACATCACAAAAATAGTCTGATACTGAGCCCATAGTTCCAAGTTATTCATTCTCTGTCAGTACATTAGAAGTTGTGTTTTACATTCTTGCTTCCCATCTATTTATATTCTTAACAAACAGATCACCCTCTTTGCAGCTTAGTGAGACCCTCTATTTAAGTTAGTGAGACTTAAATAGAGGGTGAAGCTAGGTTCAGTATTGTGGACCTCTGTATTAATACACTGTTCACTGATTTAGGGTCATAACCTGCTGTCAAAACTGCTGACCATATTCAGGAAAGGAAACAGGCAGGGGTATTGTTTTACTTCTTCCTGGGCTGCTGGTTTGCTCATCAGTGCGCATGAAGCTGAACTACTTCTGCTGTACCGTCAAGACACTAAGAAATAATTATGATGCAGTCAGAACTCAGACATGGTGGACATAACGCAGTGTTACACAGGGTGACTGACATCCAGGGAGAGGACTCATAGGGTCACACAATAAGGAAAATCTAGCTTTACAAAACAATGTCTTTATAAAGGAAGACATCAGTGATAAATATACATTCTCTTGGCAAGTCTGCGGATGATCACAAGAATTGTTACAGAGGGAGCCATTTGACCCATCTAGCCTCCTATAGGTGGTCCTTTAATTAGTTAACAACCAGCTGCCAAATGGGCTGGTTGGGTCAAAAGGCCTCAAGTGTTTAAATTGTTCAAACGATTGTGTGTTAACAGTTATTGACAATACCTACAATACAAGTGTCATTACAAGGAGTACAAATAATGACAGCAAACTTCCAGTTCTATTGAAAGCCACACTTTATCAATTCCAACAAAAGCAAACAGTTCAGCATCTCCAGGTACAGTACGGGCGAGGCAGGAAAGTGGTTGACGGTGATAAAGCTGGTAGCTCCGGATTCCTCTTTAAGATGCAGCCCTCCCTCCTCACTCTTTTTTTTCCTGGGCTCTGTCATGGCTGAGAAGGCTGACTGGAATGTGGCTCTCCTTGCTGTTTTTAAATAGCCCCCATGAAGAGCCAGCCAGTCCAAATAAGGCAGATCGCAGGGCTGCTAGCTGAAATACCAGCTCTGGGTGACAATAGACTGCTGTGTGTGTGTGTCAGAGTGGAATCCACTCTAACCCCCAGCACCTCTGCTCTTAACCCCTGCAGGGCTGCAATACAGTGCCCCTAAAAGGTATCAGAGATGGAAAGCTGTTTATCAGCAGTACCAGGAGTACCATTTATCCCACTTTGTCTCAAGCCTAAGTAATCTCAGTTCCGTTCACTTGCAGCTGACTGATGGAGTATTGGGTACGAAATGAATTACTGACATAGACTGACTCTACAGTTTTGTACAGACATTTCTTGTAAAACGGAAATGGGGATGCAAGTATCCAATATCCATTCAAAGCAACCCTTTTCCTCCGATTATAAGTTTCAAAAACATAATAACGGCTTCAAACAAGTGGAGGCCGTTTTGGACTGTCCAAGCTCGATTTATTTGTAGTCACTAATTGATTGCAAGGATCTCATCCAGCCATTTCTCGACAGAAGCCAGAACGTCAGGGGTTTTCCACGTGCTACGTGCCCTGCTGCACCGGTGAATCTGGCAGAATCGGAGGAAATGGGAAGAAGTGTTTCAGCATGACACTGACTGAGAAGTCCAGGCCAAAAGGCTGTTTGTTGGAATAGCATGTCAAGCAGGAAATTAAGTAGAGGTTGATTTATAAAGGCTCACGTAACATAAGAAGAAATGTTAACAATACACAAGCAGTTAATCAGAGCCTGGGTTTATGTGAGCAGAGAGGAAGTTAACCCCCCCCCCAGAGTTCGACCTTTAACCCCAGTGTGGATGCTGTTTCTCCAGGATCCTGGTGGGGGCACCACAGGCCCGCGGGTTCCAGCCCCAGCATGACGTTCGAACGGGGGCACTTTACCAGTGCCCGATCACAGCCGAGGAGTGGGACTGCGTGCGAGTGGACATCGATAAAGGAGGTGAGGCCGAGTTAGAATGAAATGAGTCGGGCGGCTCATCTGTCTGTATCTCTTTTTGAACAGTTACAATCGAGGGGAGCGAGTGTTAACAACGCTTGCCGTCTATCCTCACGTTTTGCCGGCCTGTTTAGGTGCCGCGATGAATACTTGTTTTTGTTAATCGGAGCCGTGTGTACCCGCTCCTGTCGCCCCCAGTGAGTCCGGATCACGAGAGCAAGGCGAACCAGTGGCTGGGCGTGACCGTGAAGAGCCAGGGGATAGGCGGGAAAGTGGTGGTGAGCTCAGTCAGTCCTTCCGTACATTCCCACCTATCGCAACGTAAAACCTGGATTGCAAATGGGAAGGGGCCGTTCGGCTCACCTTGTCCCTGTGATTGTGTGTGGCTTCTCCATCCTAGGATCTCAATTTGTGAAGGATCCCGGGGGATTTAAAAAATTTGGCAAGCTTGCTTGCTCCCAACATCCGCCTCCCTTTGTGTAAAGACACATTTCTTGATGCCCGTGTTCAATGTTCTTCTGCTTAACTTCCACCTTTGCCATTGGGGTCCTATTCTGCAGTTGGTCCTAAAGTAGCCCTGGGTTGCCTTTATAAACGCCACCTTCGTCACCTTCGTCATCTCCTTTATTGAAAGGAACCAGATCTCTGCAGCACTGTGGAGATCCACTTCCTTTACCCTGTTTGTGTGAGGCCTTCCCGCAGCTCCAGAGATGAACCCTTTTGCCCCAGGGCAGCCAGGACCCTGTTGCCACACGACACCATATTTTCGGGATTTAAAAGGGTGTCTCCTCCCGGCCAGACCTGCGCCCACCTGTACGAGCTGCGGCAGTGGGTGCGGCGGCAGCAGGAGACGCGGGACCCCATCGGCCGCTGCTACATGCTGAGCGAGGACCTCACGGAGCAGGACGACCTGGACGGCGGGGAGTGGAAGTTCTGCGAGGGGCGGCCCCAGGGCCACGAGCAGTTCGGCTACTGCCAGCAGGGCATGTCCGCCAGCTTCACCCCGGATAGGAACTACATCCTGTTCGGGGCGCCGGGCACCTACAACTGGAAAGGTAAAGCCCGCGAGCAGGGCGCACGACTGCCGTTCTGCGACCCCGGAAGTGCAGAGCTCTTGAATAAACGTGCTGATGCTTGCTTGCACAATTCCACAGCCATCAGACTAGCTGGTGTCCTACTTGCTTCTCTTCTGCATTCTTCATGCCCAGGTCAGACGTCTATTTACTGTAGGTGAATAGATCCTTGTAAGGAGAAACAGGTTTGTAACGTCACGTTAAGTCGTGAAAGGCCCTGATATGCGAGCTTTTGTTTCCCACTTTGTAGTGTTTTTCATTCACCTGCCACTGTAGAGAAATGTGGATTTTTTGGTCTTAATGAGGCTTTCAGGTGAGGTTCCAGAATCCTAAACTAAGGCACCAAGCCTGAGCAGCAGCATCCTGAGGTTGTGTGCAGCTGCAGCCGTTCCATCTGCTGTTTTCCAGATGGATCTTCTGGGGTTACAGGGACACCTGCTGGACAGTGGCAGGCTAGATCGCTTGATGAGCCTAGCCATCCAGTCACATCTCAGCATGCTTTCGTGACTGAGGCAAAAGCATTATAGTAAAAGCGTTTATGGTCTCATAATTCACTGTATCATCAGCCTCACAGTTTAATTTCACATCAGGCACTGCCAAGGATGAATGCTCTGTTGTCTTGAGGCAGTAATATTGTCCAAATTAAGAGCTTAACTAGAACAACCAAAAGGCTTTTTTTACCATTTCCTTTCAGTGGGTTAGTGTGTTTGCATATAGGACATTGGAAGTGCAGTTGAGACAGACTGAAGGGGCTGCAAAACAATGACATTAATCACTGGAGAGTGTGGAAATACCCATAATGAAAAATACCAGCCACTCCAGCCTCTCCCATCCGCAGTGATTTCAACTGCTTGATGGCTGAGTCGCGTGTAACACTGTGCCATGTGTGTAGCTGAATGAGTGTGTGTTCCTGCTCTGTGTAGAGGACTGTGTGTGTTATTGCTGTGTGTAGAGGACTGTGTGTGTTAGTGTGCTGTGTGTAGAGGACTGTGTGTGTTAGTGTGCTGTGTGTAGAGGACTGTGTGTGTTGGCGTGCTGTGTGTAGAGCACTTTGTCTGTTGGCGTGCTGTGTGTAGAGAATGTGTGTGTTAGTGTGCTGTGTGTAGAGGACTGTGTGTGTTGGCGTGCTGTGTGTAGAGAACTGTGTCTGTTGGCGTGCTGTGTGTAGAGAATGTGTGTAGAGGACTGTGTGTGTTGGCGTGCTGTGTGTAGAGAATGTGTGTGCATGCTGTGTGTAGAGGACTATGTGTGTTGGCGTGCTGTGTGTAGAGAATGTGTGTTCCTGCTGTGTGTAGAGGACAGTGTGTGTTGGCGTGCTGTGTGTAGAGAATGTGTGTGTTAGTGTGCTGTGTGTTAGCATGCTGTGTGTAGAGAATGTGTGTGTTAGTGTGCTGTGTGTAGAGGACTGTATGTTAACATGCTGTATGTAGAGGACTGTGTTAGAGTGCTGTGTGTAAGCGTGCTGTGTATATAAAATGTGTGCATGCTGTGTGTAGAATTTAGGTGTCTGTGTGCTGTGTGTAGAGGATAGTGTGTGTTAGCGTGCTGTGTGTAGAGAATGTGTGTGTGTGCAGGATAGTGTGTGTTAGCGTGCTGTGTGTAGAGAATGTGTGTGTGCAGGATAGTGTGTGTTAGCGTGCTGTGTGTAGAGAATGTGTGTGTGCAGGATAGTGTGTGTTAGCGTGCTGTGTGTAGAGAATGTGTGTGTGCTGTGTGTAGTGTGGGTGTCTGTGTGCTGTGTGTAGGGAATGTGTGTTAGTGTGCTGTGTGTAGAGGACTATGTGTTAACATGCTGTATGTAGAGGACTGTGTGTTAGAGTGCTGTGTGTAGAGAACGTGTGTGGGTGTCTGTGTAGAGTGTGGGTGTCTGTGTGCTGTTTTCTCATTCCTTTGTGTTTCAGGTGAGCTGCGGGTTCAGCTCCTCAACCAGTCCATGCTCTATCTGGATTTCTTTGACGATGGGCCTTACGAGGTGGCAGATGAGAAAAAACAAGACGAAAGTCTGATCCCAGTGCCCTATAACAGCTACCTGGGTACGGGCTTGCCTGCCATTGGCACCAGGCACCAGACGGTTGAGAGGGCAGCCAGGGGACTGAGAGCTGTTCTGGGACTCTCACCTGTGACCGGGACTCCCTAATATTCTCCAGGATGGGATTCCTTCTTAGTTCCAGAAAACATGGCTATCCATCAGAAACAAAAACCTAAAAGAGTCAGGAGACTCAAACGCCATCAAGGGCCTGTCTCCTTTTATAGTCAGAAGGTTGTATTGTAGTTATATGTTGTGGCCTTGGGTTCAAGTAGCTTATCAGGACCCCGGGTGACAGCTCTCAGCCCCCTTGGGTGCACCAGAGGTTGGCGTAAGTACCCACCCTGATGCCCGCTTGAAGTCACAATCCTAGAGGAGTTTTTCTCACATGCACCCCCTCTCCCTCTCCCTTTCTCTCTCTGTCTTTCTCTCTCTCTCTGTTGCCGTCTCTCGCCGGGGCCCAGGGCTCCTGTTTATGACCAGCCCAGTCGAGGAAACGCTGGTTTACAAAACCCTGGAGCCGTCAGGGCGCGCCACCACCTTTGAGGACGTAGCTCAGAATAGCTACTTAGGTCTGTAGGAGGAGGAGGCCTTGTCAGAACAGGTCCCCTATACTAGACTATTCCCCTACCCTACCCATCCACCCTCCCTCCCCTCCCCTGTGCTCTACCAGTGTCTGTTTAGAACAGAGGCTCTTTCTAACTCATTCTCAGGAGCCCACCACCATTGCAGCACATGTCTCCTTAGGGAACTGAAAGAAGCCACTCAGTGTCAGTGGGAGTTTCTACAACCATCAGAATAGTTCCTGATCTTAGAGCTGTTGCCCACTGTGGCAAAAACTGATATGTAATTCTGGACTGTATTTATTGGGAGAACAGTGTGTTTTGCTGGACAGCATCTTTGCCAAAAACTAACCAAACAAGATGAGAAAGTGTTGTCCACACCCACAATAAGAGTTCTATTGCATGACACATGGCTTTGTCACAGTATACTGTAATTTTGATCTTTTGTTAAAACTTGAGACAGGTTATCTTTGACGAAATGCATGTTGCCTAACAACGGTTGAAGATTATTTCACTTTTAATTCCACTATAGTTCTCAGCAGGGGAAGGACATTTGAAACGACCAGTGAAAGCCTCCCCACATGAATAAAACTGTAGAATCTTAAAATAAAGCTAAACACGATTCAAGAAGGTGGGAAAAGGATCTAGGATGATACAACAGATTCTAGAAAGACTATAAATAGATTTATTATCAGATAACTTATGTCTCCCAGCAACACCATCCTTTGTGGTGAGTTGCCATGCCTTCCAAGTGGGACGTCAAGACTTCTAACACCTTTGCAGGCAACAGTGCTGTGATTTTTGTGCTGCTCCGCGGCATGAAGGCAGTGCCGGCAGGAAGTTGCAATGGTGGTGAGAGCTCTGCCAGAGAGTTAGAGCTGGGCATCCGTGCTGTAGTCTGCGGTAGAGCGGCGGTCTGTCTGGGTCTCCGTCTTGTCGGTCGGTGGCTTGCATGTGTGTGTCGGGGTGTCCGCGTCGCCAGGAGGTTCCTCGGTGGCAGGATCAAGACTGAGAACGGCTTTGCTACCGGGACAAGTCTAACTGCCCTCAAAGGCAGGAAAGGGACAGACTCCATCCTCTTAAACTTCCCCTGTCGTCTGTGTCCAGGATGTGCCAGGATGCGACTCCGCTTGTCCGTCGGCAGCGGAAGCTGCTCTTTACGTTTCGATTTGCGAAAGATGAAAAGATGAAAAGAAACGTGTGTATTGCATTACGTGGGTGGCTGCGGCTTCCTCTGTTTGAGACATTGTATTCAAATGTGACCCTATCTTCCTGATTTTCCCAGAGTCACACTAGGCTTGCTGCCGCTGCTCATAGTGATATATACTGTACCATGTCAAACCTAGAAAGCTGGCTTGAAATTGTCTTAGATTCTTTGCATCAGTGAAGTTACCCAGTTGTGTGTAGACTCCCCTATGCTGTAACAGGCTTGTTAATAAGATAACTGAGTCCCCATCATTCACTGCAGCAGTTTAACAGCCTTGAAGATGTTGCATTTGGATGTGCTCTCGGAATGCTCTTCCTAGCCCAAATTCGGCCACTCGGCCTTCACCTCCAGTGCTCTTTAACTCGCATGTTTCCATTGATGGTGACACCAATGCACAGTTTATATGGTATGCGTTCACGTGATGGCATCGATCCATTTCCATTGAGATCACGTTCGTCCCTGTCCTGGGTGTTTAATACCGAAGACGCTTTATTCTTCTGATTTAAAAGTCAGTGGTTGTTCACTCAGTCATGTTGTCACCAAACAGAGGGTGCAGCGCTGAACTGTTGTAGAAAACTAAGTAGCTCACGAAAC
Source organism: Lepisosteus oculatus (assembly GCF_040954835.1). Classification (NCBI taxonomy): domain Eukaryota; kingdom Metazoa; phylum Chordata; class Actinopteri; order Semionotiformes; family Lepisosteidae; genus Lepisosteus; species Lepisosteus oculatus. The sequence continues at coordinate 16,365,947 of NC_090696.1, forward strand.
ACACCAAGATCACACTTGAACAGCGAGTACATGTTCTGCACAATAAAAGCTTGCCCTTTGATGAATCGGTTAGTGTGTACACATGAAAATTCAAAATGTGGAAAAGGTGGGTGTAAGCTTGTGCAGAACAGTTAGAACAAATATTTAGGACCAGGGGTGGAAAATGTTTCTTTTGTCAGGGTTAGGGCACTTCAGTATTAAAGATGAAACATCCTGAGGAGTGCTTTACAATGGCTGTGAGACTAATTGACTGTGTAGTGTGACATGACCGGAAACTCAGCAAGGCGTGTATAATTAATGTTTAAATATGCTAAAACAATTCAAAACCAGTTAAATTCAGAAAGGGAGTTATTGTTATACATTCTACTGTATTACAGGGCTTTTCCAAATTGAAAGGAAGAGGTTTGACTCACTTCAGTATAAAACTGAGCACAAATCAGAGTACACCCTAACATACCCATGGCTGTTAGCTTGGTCTAGCTTGATTCCAGTAGGGACTGACACAGAAGGTCAAGCCGATGGCTGACATTTCCTACTGTTCTATAGGTCTGCTGCGGACAGCTGTTATCCAGCCTTGAGTCCCACACCTGCCACCCTGGATCAGCTCAATATGCATCCTTCCATGTGTCCATCTGTTCCTGTGTCGCTTATGCATGACAGCTCAAGCTGCTGTAGTCTGCCCTCCCTCTCCCGTTGCCCTGGCATCTACCTGCATGCTAGTTGTTCTTTGGTGGATATTTAATTTGCATGATTGGTTTGCTCATTATGAACAAATAAACTAATAAATCATTGTTTTCACAGCTGCCCGAATCCAGTCACCAGACTCGAACTTTACAGCAGCTATTCGCCTGACCTCAACCACATACTGTACAGTACTTTTCAGAGGCTCACACATATGGACACATGCAGCCGGAGTCCCCTGGTGGCTAAAATAGGGAACTAATCATTTATCCCTCAGATTGTTGCTCTGATTGTTGAGCCTTATGCTTAAGAGAGCAAGCATTTTCACACAGAGGTCTAAGCATAGAAGTCGTCTTTTATCTCAGATAAAACAGAAATGCAAACAATAGAGCTTCTGTGTTTACAATAACACTCTGTCCAAAGAGCACTATGAATCTTCCAAATGGGGTATTGCTGATAAGAAGTGGCCTGAATTCCCCTTTCGTGGTGATACAGTACCATTAGCACATGGCCGACGGGTATTAATGGGGCTAAAATTCCTTCGGTGGAAGTGACTGCAGTCTGCCATGTGTGACCTTTATATTTGGCTGTAACAAAGAGGTTAAGACCCTCCCCTTTCTCTGCAGTTCTGTGGGATCTTTCATTCCTCAGTCTCACTAGGACCTCGGTTTAATCTTTCCTCTGATAAATGGAAACATCCTCAGCAAGGTGCCCTAACCCATGCCCTGTCACTAGTGCCACCGAATTCAAACACACACACCCGGCTTTCCTTTGCTGAGACCCAGCTTTGTTCAAGCCTCCGAGATATGACGAGGTCAGGCTTTAAGGCGGTATAGCTGCAAGTGTATGTGCATGTACCAAAACACACCGAAATTCGCACACAGCATTGAAAGACTGCCTTTCCACGCTTCATTCACACACTGGCTAACTCCCTGGCAACCAATACCGAAAATCCTCCTCAGTTTTTAAATTCTATAAGGTATTCCAAAGTGAGGAATCAATTGAAACCTGGATATGGTCTGAAGGTAATGTTGCGCTCAAAGTCACGTCTGTCCACCTACACTAGCTCAGATTTTCAGATTTCATTTTGAGCATCTGATTCCCGCCCTGAGGTCACCAATGCTGTGCTCTAGGTTGATGGCCCTAAGCTTTCTGTGGGTGGCACAAGTCATTCAGATGATTTGCTCAGAGAGAACATTGTATGGTGCTGGCTGCTGGTTGAGATACGAATAAGTGCAACACATTCTCTATTTCTGCGTCTGTATACTTATATAATAAACTCATACAAACGTGCATGAGCAACACAAGACAGCTGGCACCGAGGAACAAGGTAGGTGTGAAGAGCAAGCGGTAGGAATAGCCTGTCTGTGCCAGGTCACCTGGTGTGAAGCACATATGCCTCTCCTGGTCCTGACGATGTCACCTCACCCCTTCACCCCACAGGGTTCTCAGTAGACTCCTCCAAGGGCATCACCAGCAAGTCAGAGCTGACCTTTGTGGCAGGGGCACCCCGTGCCAACCACACAGGCGCCGTGGTGCTGCTGCTCAAGGACAATGTCTACCGGCTCGTGCCCATGCACATCCTGTGGGGCGAGGAGCTGGCATCCTCCTTCGGGTACTCTGTTGCCGTGGCCGACCTGAACAGTGACGGGTGAGGCTCTCTACTGCTCAGGGCCGCCAAGAGTTTCAATTTGTACAAAAACTATCATTACCAGTACCTCTGCATTGCCCTAGGATCACAGCCCAGGTGACGTCATGTAAGTGCATTGTGAAAGCAAAGACAGTTTGTAGAGGACGTACAGGGAACAAAATATGATTTTGTATGATCGGCCACGTAAAAAGAGCTGAGTGTCCTTTACATATGTTTTACCCCTCTCGGTTGAGACACAAATAATTCCTGAAGATAGGAAAAATCGGTAACTGGAAATGAGCTTTGGTGATTTAACTGCAATTGTGAGCTCATTTTGAGAGACTGTTCTTCATCCGTATTGGCATATCTGGAATTAGGAGCACAGCTGTTCAAGATCCTGCACACACAGCACTGTCAGCCTTGAGTTCAGTCACTGGTAGTCTGCAAGGACAATCTTCAGTTCGTAACGGAGGCTTGTGTAAGGGTCATAAGAGTAGTGATTGTGCTCAGTAAGAGAGAAGCCGCCTGGGCTTCATCAGTCTTTTCGGTGGTGTTTTCCCATTTCTTATAATAAAACTAAGGAGGGTTTGTGTATCCAAAGCTGGGATCAGAAACAACCGTAATGACAATTTTAGGAAAGAGGACTGTAGCGCTGAGATCTCAACCATGAACAAAAAGCCTTATTCTGCCGTAGGCATCTGCAGCTTGATCATGGAGGACGCCCACCTAAGACGGCGTCTCCAATAACTGAAAAACTTTGATCGGTGTGACAGTTTGATGTTCCCTTAGTTCCAGGGGTAACAGCTGGCCACACTTAGCCACCTTCCCTTTCCCTCTCTCCTCCCCAGATGGGTGGACCTGATAGTGGGGGCCCCCAACTACTTTGACCGGAAGGCAGAAATCGGGGGCGCAGTGTACGTGTACCTCAACCCTGCTGGGCGCTGGGAATGGGCCAGGCCAACGCGGCTCAACGGGACCTACAACTCCATGTTCGGTCTGACCGTCAGCAGCGTGGGCGATCTGGACCAAGATGGCTATGGAGGTCAGACTGCCATGGGAGTCTTACAATTCCTTGTGTCTGCAGTGGAGACAGAGGCCCTCTGCTATAAAACAGCTGTCAGTTTGTGCTGACAGTGGGTTACACTGATCCTTCTGGCTTTTGGGGATGTAAGCAGAGTCAAAAACGCTACCGCAGGAATAACTAGTTTGTGGCGGCCAAGCATTCGTAGCGCCGCCACTTTCCGATCATGTGATGTCGGATCTTCCTCACACTGCGCAGCCGAATCTACGAAGTGTTGGATGGTTCACCAGTGTTTCATAGGGAACGTGAGCTGGGTTTAGACAGCCACGAGACAGGTTCATTTTACCCTATAGTAGCGATCCTGCTCAGTAAGAGAGGAGCCGCAGCTTCAGACATGTGGTACCTTTGAGCGACTCTGCCATCTGAGGGATCATGACTGAACATCTCTAAGTAAGAATCCCCCTAAAAGGTGCAATATGGTACGCTGTATGTGGCTGGTAGGGATCACTGATGGCACCACTCATTTAAAGAAAGTTCTGTCTCTATCCAGATATTGCAGTTGGAGCCCCATTTGATGGCGATGGCAAAGTGTTCATCTACCGTGGGAGCTCCTCTGGCATCATCACCTCACCTGCCCAGGTCAGTGGGAGCTGAAACTGTGTGACCTCATGATCTACTTAGAACGGTTGCGGTGCCTTACAGGACCTTGATCAGCAATAGCAACTTTCAGCCTGCAGCATTCACAACCAGAAAAGGAGACCTGTTTCTTTAGATATAAGAATTATTTTTTTCCCGCAGGAAAATATTGCTTAATTGCTTTAAATGGTGAGGTTGACAGTTCTACCACAAAAGATGGATGTTTTTGCTAAATAGGTTGTTGCGTTTCCTCATTCGCGGTCTCTCTCACACACCTCTCTCTCTGTCTGGGCCCAGGTGCTGGACGGTGTGGGCGTAGGGGTCAGGCGTTTCGGATACTCAATTTCGGGGGGTCTGGACATTGATGGGAACTCTTACCCTGACCTAGCGGTGGGCTCCCTTGGGGATCAGGTTGTCCTCTACAGGTGAGATCCCTTCAGTGGTCTGTCTCATTGGGAGCTCACCCTCCGCCCCCCACTCACTCCCTAAGAAGCCACCAAGTTTCCATTTCCATTCTTTAAACCTTCAACCCATCCCTACCACCCCCAGGTCTCGCCCCGTGATCCATGTGGCCCGGCAGGTTACCATCAAGCCCCAGAACATCGACCTGGAGCAGAGCAACTGCAAGGGCAGAGATGGGGTGTGGTGAGTGAGTGCAGGCCCTTGCCACACAGACCAGTTGATGGCAAAGTGGTTGTTTTGCAGTCTGTTTCAGCAGAGAGCCTCCCATAGCAATTCAAACAAGCTGCCGGTTTGTTTGCATGTCTTAAAACCGTCTGGTCGTTTTTGCTCTAGCAAGAGAAGGTGCAATGCCAGTTCAGTGCTGACAGTCTCACAGGTGTGTATTTGCAGGAATGCTTGGTTTCTTCAACCTTGTTCTGCTCTTAGTGTCATAAATAACTTCCCAGTGTCTTATTGTAGTTGTGCATGGTTTTCAAGCAGTACTGAGGACTAAGAACAAAGGAAGGATGTTCCTCTATGACAAGTAACAGCAGTAATCCCCTTACACAGAAGGAATTGCCATATTCGAATTGAATGTTTTGTGGCTAGGAAAACCTCTGTAACACCTTTGTCTGTTAACAGAACTTCAGCGCTTTGAGTAACTGGTATCATTGCTGAATTTGTATTGAGCTGTTTTTCGGATGTGCTTGTGTTTTCACAGCGTGGTGGTAGAGGCTTGCTTTGAGTATAGGGCACATCCTCGAACATACAGTCCACACATCAGTGAGTACCCTCCTCATCCTCTCCATGTCGTACCCTGGGTATTATCAAGTATCTGTGGATTTTGGGCTTTCTGCAACATCTTTAGTGTGATGGAAAGAAAGCTGTTCTGTGCTGTTCTTTTTGGAGTTAGGTGTCAATTCTGCTCTGTTACATTCCTCTGTCACGCTATCTCTTGGCTTCTGTCCTTCTTCCTTCTCTCTCCTCCTCTCCCTTTTGCTTCATCATCATCTCTCTCTTCTTCCCTGTCCAGACTCTCAGATACTCTCTCTCTTCCCTGTCCTGATTGTTAGATGCTCTCTCTCTCTTCCCTGTCTTGATTGTCAGATGCTCTCTCTCATTTCCTGTCCTGTCTCTTGGATTTTCTTTCCCCTTCCCTGTCCTGACTCTCGGATGCTCTCTCTGTCCCTCTCCTGTCCTGACTCTTGGATGCTCTCTCTGTCCCTCTCCTGTCCTTGTTCTCGGATGCTCTCTCTCTACCTCTCTTGTCCTGACACTCTGATGCTCCCTCTCTCTCTCTTCCTGCTCAGCTCTGGGAGTGCTATTTGAGGCAGACACGGAACGCAGGAAGCTGGGGCTCCCTCACCGCGTCAACTTCCTGGAGCGCACGGGGGCAGAACCCGAGTACCAGCACTCTGTGGAGGTGGATCTCCGGGGGCAGCTTCGCACCTCCTGCCAGATGGCCACCTTCCAGCTGCAGGTAGGAGGGCACACCTGTGCCACCTGCCACTCACCGGTGTCACTCGCTCAGCAATCCAGTAAGATCTGAAATCAACTCCTGCGCCACAGGGTCCACTGTTCTGGATATCATTTAGACAAATAATAATGATCCTTACACTTATATAGCGCTTTTCTGGACACTCCACTCAAAGCGCTTTACAGGTAATGGGGATTCCCTCCACCACCACCAGTGTGCAGCCCCACCTGGATGATGCGACGGAAGCCATAGTGCGCCAGAACACTAACCACACACCAGCTATCAGTGGGGAGGAGAAAAGAGTGATGAAGCCAGTTCATTAAAGGGGGTATATTAGGGGGCCATGACTGGTAAAGGCCAGGGGGAAATTTGGCCAGGAAGCCAGGGTAACACTTCTACTCTTTTCGAAAAATGCCCTGGGATTTTTAATGACCACAGAGAGTCAGTTCCTTGGTTTAATGTCTCATCCGAAGGACGGCGCCTTTTTACAGTATAGGGCCTCCCCTTAACTATAATGGGGCATTAAGACCCACACAGACTGCAAGGTGAGCGCCCCCTGCTGGTCCCACTGACACCTCTTCCAGCAGCAACCTTCGTTTTTCCCAGGAGGTCTCTAATCCAGGTACTGACCAGGCTCACACCCGTTGTGAGTCACAGGTGATATGGCTGCTAGCTAAAATACACTGTAATGTTCTTTTCCTGAGCTCCTTAAAGGAATGACATCTCTCAATCTCCATCACTGGCCATCACTGCCCCCCTCCGCCCCTTCTTACCCTGTGTCTTTTCCCATCCGGCAGGACACCTTGCGAGACAAGCTGCGGCCCATCTCCATTTCCGTCACTCACTCCATCAAGCGGGCGAGGCTCTCCAACGTGCCCTCTGGCCAGCTGGGGCCACTGCTGCCAGTGCTGAGTACCGCCATGTCCAACACCCTGCAGACAGAGGTCAGTGCTCTCTCCATGCCTCACCAGGAGGGCTTCCCTTTCCCCTCTGTCATCAGTGCCAGACTTATCTCACTGTCACGTACCCAGATACGTCTCACATTGAACAATGAACAGCATGCACTAAGGTGCTTTTTTAGTCACTATTAAATAAAATGGGGGATCACAGCCTTAGCCGAAGACCGTACAAAGGGAAAATCACAAAGAACACACTGCAAGATATGAAGCAAGAAAAGATGATGATCTCATCCTTGGATGGGTAGATGTTTTTGCCCAGTTTTTGCTGTGTTTTCATTTGGGTTTCATTAAAAATCCTTGTTTGCCTGACCCTAACCCTTATCCTTGTTTCAGGATTTTTAGCAAAACAAGTACCAAAGGGAATTTCTGTACTTTAGATTTGGGAGATTTCCCCCTCGTCTGTAACACAGCCTTTCTGCCCACGCGTCTCTTTCCTTCCGGCTGCAGGTGAATTTCCTGCGAGAGGGCTGTGGGGAGGACAAGATCTGCCAAAGCAACCTGCAGCTCTCATATCGGTTCGGGACTCGGCCGGCCCCGGCGGACCCCTTCACCCCTCTGCCTCGGTGAGTGCCGTATCACTGCAGTCAAGACACTGCAGGACCACACTGGTGCACTTAAGCCTGGGTCTGTCAGGAAACCAACCGACAGAACAGGAGGATCCTAATGCGTAACCGTGAATCCCACAGAATGCGGAGTAGCACAGGGACCAAAAGACGAAATCCAGGGGCTAGGTCGATTAGGGAGGCAAAGAGTCCGGTAACGAGAGAAATCCAAAAGGCGTGGTCAAAGGCAGGAGCAAAGATTAGGTACCAGGAGATCAGTCAAAAGGCTTAGAAACGCGCGCAAGAGAATACTACTGGAGGCTTCTCAATAGTGAGCATGGGTAGGTGTGTGAGTGAAGTTTCAATACTGAAAGGAGAATTTGTGGAATCTAGTGCATGTGGGAATGTGATGGGTTCAATTAGGAATGAGATTGTGAAACTGTGGTTTTGGGAATGCAACGCCGTTTGCGAGGGAGAGTGTGGGGCGTGATAGGGTCGTGTCTGAGACAGGGATTCCCCATAGGGGCTGGGACGAAATAAGTTAGCCAAAGCCCCTGCTGAAATCCTGGTCAGCTGCAGGATTTGCAGCTTGCTCATTCACGTGCAGGATAGACATTGCCAGCTGGGCTCCGTCATTCCAGGATGCCACACCTGGCTCAAAACACCAGGGCTGGGTGAACCTGGGGCAGCTGGAATACCCTCTGTTTGCCATGCATCTGATACATGTGGGGCAGAGAGCACAGCTTTCAGGCAGTGTGCACAGGCCTGATCCCTAAAAGAATTTCAGAGGGCAGCAGAATTGATTAATTATTGGTAATTAAGTGCGGGGAATTGAATGGGGGGGGGGGGGGGAATTGTAAATTTCAAGTTCAAGAAAAATTATTTTTCATTTTCAAGGCGCCGTTTGTGGGCGGGTGCTCACCTTTGCTTCTCCTTCCGTATGAACAGGGATGACGACGGCATGCAAGTCTTCTCACTGTCGAACCAGAAGGCCGTGGCTTTGGAAGTCAAAGTCACCAACCTGCCCTCTGACCCCCGCCGCCCCCAGGACGACGGAGACGACGCCCACGCTGCCCAGCTGCTGGTGGCGATGCCCGACACGCTGTCCTATTCTGGGTTCCGCGGCCCGCAGGTGCCCGCCGTCACGCGCACACGTTCCCCGGCTGCCGACGACGGCGTCAGTTAGACCCAAATCCGGTTCACAGTAGTTTTGATCGGCAGTGTTTTCCCTCTGTGCAGGACAAGCAGCTGGTGTGCCAAGCCAATCAGAACGGCTCCCAGGCAGAGTGCGAGCTGGGGAACCCACTGAAGAGAGGGGCGGAGGTAAACCAGTCACCCTAACAGCGCCACCCACGGTGTGAACGACACAGCACTGCCAGGCCATCTCACTGGAGGAGCTTTCTGGAACGGAGCTGCATCGTGTCCCGGCTTTAAGAGTCTGTTTATTAATAGGGAGGATTATCAGAAAAGTGGTTGAAAGAATTTCAATCAACATACTGTATGCAGCAAGAGGAGATGTTGTGGGCGTACAAGACGTTTTTCCCCCCACCGAAGCACAGTTGTGGGATTTTTAGTCTTGTTTCATTTGGAACAAAAAGTCTTTTTTTTTGTTGGGGGGGGGTGGAGTTAGACATTTTTTCCAGGTGCTCTCCCAAGGTGCCTTAGCAGTCTACAGAAATACACCTATTCCTCCAGAGCAGACAAGCTCCGAGTGACAATCCACGTTGTGTGTTAATTGTAGTGCAACATGAAGACGATGAGAATGATTACGTGGGAGGTTTGGTTTTGGGTGTGTGACTAGAGAGAAATAGAAAAAATGAGCTCCTGTCCACCGTGGCTCTTCTGATGTTTTTTTCCTCTCCCTTTTCGTAAGCCTGTATCTCTTCCCACACCCTAACACAGAATTGACATATCTCTCTCTGTGCCTCCCAGCTGACCTTCTACCTGATCCTGAGCACGTCAGGCATCACCATAGAAACCACCGACCTGTCCGTCACGCTACAGCTGGCCACGTGAGTGCTGCTGCCCGTGTCACTGCAGTCCTGGGTCAAAGTGCGTCCGGGGGTCAAAGTGCGTCTAGTGCACTGGTGCACAGCAAAGAGAGCTGGGTTCAGGGTTCACAGTCCTCTCTGTGTGGGTGCGGGTCAACGTGTTGCTTTTTAATTCCACTGGGATTTGATTTTGCTGGAAGTGGGCTCATCACGTCTGCCCACAGATATTGCTGTTCTGGTCTGGTTGTTACTTGTTGTATTGTAATTCTAGTTGTAGTTGTAGCTCAATGTGTGATTTCCACTTCGCACCAATAGAGGTTTGCTCAGTGGCAATTACTATGTCAAAAGGACTTGTGGATATTACCGTGTGCATTGTAGTACAATTGTCATTATGTGACTGTCTTCTTCGGTCTGTTGTTTTTTGGGGATGTGCTGACTGTGCCCTCCCGTGTAGTGTGTCACACTGTGTTTCCTCCTCCAGTATAAGCGAGCAGCCTGACCTGAAACCTATGAAGGCCCGAGCAAAAGTAGTGATAGAGCTCCCCCTGTCAGTCACTGGGTAAGTGAGTTGTTTCTACAAGCCCCTGGCTAATGTACAGTACAGACATCACAGCAGTTCTTCAAGTTGTCAAGGCATAAGCCCTTTGCCCCAGCAAAACAGGGCTCGCTTGCTAATCCACTGCACTGTGGCCCGAGAAATAGAGCACACAGTTCTCATGTAGAGCATGGTTCAGCTGCAACCATAGACTCCTGGGTTTTACTTGTCGTGGGTGTTTTAAATGAAGGGCAGAGCATGCCTTCGTATTTATATTGACAAAAGAAATGTCTTTTTGTCAAAAGTAGTTTAATTATTCTGCTGCAAAGTGATCAGCATTGTTCCTTAGGTTTATGCCCTCCAGGCATGAAAAAACTTAGTGTTATGTTACTAGTTTAAGCAGAGTTTGACCGTGGGGGGGTGTTTCTGCAGAGTGGCCCGACCCCACCAGCTCTTCTTCAGCGGGGCGGTGAGGGGTGAGAGCGCGATGACGTCACTTGAGGACGTGGGCAGCCCGGTGGAGTACGAGTTCACAGTGAGTAAAGGATGCATATCCATCAAGCCACGCCTCTGTCTTTATCTCTTCGTCCTTCCCTTCTTGGCACTCCTTCAGTGCGCACTGTCACACAAATCATCACAAAAGCTAGTCAAGAGTCCCTTAGACAGCTACAAACACGCTGGCTCCTGAATTCCGAACTCTCCCGCGCCTAGATCCTTATAGGAAGCAGCAAGGATTTGATTACCTGAGTGTTTTGAATATATGATTCCTTTAAGTTAATAGTTTGGATTCCTGTATCTTTTTAAAAATAAAACAATGTAAATTACAGCTCTGATTATAGTAAGATTATTGAAAAGTAATTACTTTTCTGTATATACAGTAAATAAATCAGTACTGTAGGAATGTTTTTAGACACAGGATTGTTGTCAGAGTAACGTTTATGAGTAAGTATGAACATCCTCCATCTCTAATTTCCACGTCTCTCTTCTATGTCTCAGTCATGAATCCAGATAATTAATTTAAATGTCTGAATTTTGACTCTTTATGTCCCAACAATGGAATATTGATTCCTGTCTTCAGTGTTTCGATTTGCCTATTGAACCTTCATTTGTAGGTGAAAAGTTGGGTTTTTCCTGATGGTGTTCTCTGAACCTTGTGTCTGTGTCTCAGGTGACCAACCCAGGGCAGTCCTTACAGACACTCGGCTCTGCTTTCCTGAATGTCATGTGGCCTCACGAGCTGGCCAATGGGAAGTGGCTGCTGTATCCCACTAGCATGCAGTTCAAGGGACACCCCAACACTCGCTGCACTGCTTCTGAACCCCTTGACGTCCTGGGGCTGAACCGTAACTCCCACTCCCAGGCTGCACAACACACGGTGAGGGCCTGCACTCAGGGAACAGACGGGAGCAGAGGTGGCCGAGGGTATCTGTGTAGTACAGTTATTGGCCACATTTATGTAGCTCTGTTACTGCACACAGGACATCCATGCTGTATTGAATTACTTCTACAGTAGCAGAGTTAAATCACCCAGTTTCCTTCGTTCCTTAAAAACAGTAACATGGAAAAAGAGGTGAGAGGAAGCCGTTCTTTCTCATTCAGCCTGACTTGCTGTTTCGGATGCTGTGTGGTTTTGGAATAATGTTTTTGTGTAGTTATGTGCATTTCGATGAGACTTCCATTTCATGCTCAATTTGTTTATTGGCTTTCATTTCAGCCAGTGTTTGCCTACATTGAAGCTCAATTGTTACAAACTATAATTCAAATATTTGAATGTGGATAACCATTGATTACAGGCTTAAACATTTGGATGCTAATACGCAGGTCTCTGTTGAACACACCTTTGTATTCTGTGCTGTGTAGCTCTTAAATGGAAGATGTCTCCCACCCAACAGAGCTCTCACAGCAGGAAGGGGAGGTCCCATCCAGAGGAGCAAGACAGGATACTCACGCAGAGCATCTTGGGTAGGACAACGCCAGCCGTAGCTGCTTCAGAGAGGAAGAAGTCACTGACGCTGGTGAGTGATTCACATCAGTAGGGCCTACGTCTTAGTGGCTGTGTTGACCTCCATTGATCATACCCACAATACCAAAGTTAATTATGCTCAAATAGAGAGTACATACAGCATGTATAGTGTGTTTGAATAATATAGCCGATTGTTAAACGATGTCAATGATGCTCCAGAACTAAACCATGCAGGTGCACGTAATAACGAAACTAAAATACAAAAGGGTAGGAGAGCCCTCTAGAAGAGGGATGACGATCGTGAAATTACACCCTGCATGGGATGCTAGTCATCCAAAAATAACAATTTTTTTATTTCAGAATTTTAAAAACTTTTCCAGTTTGAACTGAGTAATGGACTTGGCTCTCCATTCCAATCCCTGTAATCCCTCTGACTTTGCCCATCAGAGCTGTGTGACACAGAGCTCTGTTGTGTCTTGCCCTGGAGTTAACACCAACTGGAGAATGGATGCACTTCCCACTGATGGCATTACGAATCCGTGGGCCACTCTTGGCCTCCAAACCACTAGTGCTCTGCCACTTGAGGAGCCCAAGTCAATGCTAATAGCACAGCCCGCAACCAGCCTCGTGACAACTGGACTCTAAAGCTTTTCCAGTGCTGTGACTGGTTGATCATCTGTGGTAAAATATCAAGGCCAATGCAGTGACTTGCACATAAGGGTCAAGGAGCAGTATTTGTCAATGCAGTCAATGTTAATGCTCTGACATTCTGGCAATGTCTTCTACTCTGACATTAGGACTGCCTGCTAGGCTCAGCCCGCTGCATGCTCATCCAGTGCCCCCTGCACAGCTTCGCTGGCTCAGCCACATTGAAGGTCCAGGCCCGTCTTTGGAACAGCACCTTCCTAGAGGTACCGGGTTTTACACTGTCCCTCCCATCCTATCCTGAGTGTCCATCCTGTCAATTAACCAGGCCATAGACTGACAGAGATCTCATCTGAGTACAAATCAAACACTGACAGTAGTTATCAATCTGGAGATTTACCATTTCCTTGGAGTGAATTCCTTACTGTGCATTCAGAATTATTTGATACATTTAAGTGTGTCAGAAACACAAGTGTTTCTCTGATAACTGCAAGTGGTATCTCCAACCATTGAACAAACAGAATCAATAAGCTTTTGAATCACAAACTTTGCTACAGCCATGCAACTCTGTACACTGTGTTCATGGCAGGCCTCATGAAGAAGGCGTAGGATGTTATTTGCAAACTGAGCAATAAACTGACAGGAATTGCTATGTCTGTTCAATTCTGGAAGACTAATTTCAAGCAGAAATGTTTTCTGAGGGTCATGTGGCTGTATTGTGTATGTGTTCCAAATCAAACAGCATTTAAATGAAACAGCAGTGAGAAAATTGAAAGTATTTTGCAATCCTCTCTTCTCCTCCCCCTTTCAAGCTCCTCTCATCACAATTCCCATATTCTCTGTTTAATGTCTCTATGCCTGTTTTTGACTTTGACTCTCTTTGTCAGGAGTTCCCTTCAGTCAGTGATCTGGAGTTGCTGGTCAGAGCGAATATCACGGTCAAGTCCACCATCAAGCATCTGATGCTGAGGGACGCTGCCTCCGAGGTAGGCCTCACCCCTCTGTGTCACTCCTTCTCCCTGCCGGGCCTGGCAAAGGACAGCGCTGCTGCTGGACATGCCTGTGGTGCTCCTCTCAGAGCCTGGTGTGCTGTTTTTCTCACAGAAAAATGTGCAAATAATTGATTAATTCAGTTCAAGTTTTCTCCTGGGTGGTGCAGTGATTAGCATTTCTGCCTCATACACTTGGGACCCTGGGGTGCAGCCCGCATGACATTTGTATGTTCTTCCCATGTTCAAGCGGGGTTTCTTCCGGGTGCTCCAGTTTCCTCCCACAGATCAAAGGCATGCTGGTAGGTTAATTGGCTTCTTGGGAAACTGGCCCTGACGTGTGTGTGTGTGTGTGTGTGTGTGTGTGTGTGTGTGTGTGTGTGTGTCTATCTGTGTGTGCCCTGCAATAGACTGACACCCCATCCAGATCGTAACCTGCCATTTCCTGCTGGGATAGGCTCCAGCTCCCCGTGACCCTCAATTAGATGAAGTGATTAGAAAATGCATGGATGGAATTTTACTCTCTCACTAGGTTTTGGGAACTTGTTCAACTGTTACCCAATCCTGAATGATCAGAAGGGTGGTCTTTTGACTCATTTGAGGCACTTTGAGATTCGACAGGATAATCAAACTGACCTTCACTTGAAAGATGGAGATGTGTAAATTTAGCATTACACCTTCTCTGAGATATTTTACAGTGAATTATTACATGTATACTGAATAACAAAGTCATTTGGTCACTCCACGGGTCATTTATTGCCTTGGTTTGTAGAAAGTTATCACTTCATTTTATTCTGCATTTTCACTTTGAAAACCTTTGTGAACAGATTCCATTGAGGATCTACCCAGAGCACGGGATTTCGGATCAGTACGGGATCCCTTGGTGGATCATTCTGATAGCAGTTCTGGCCGGGATCCTGGTCTTGGCTCTGCTGGTGTGTCTGCTGTGGAAGGTAAGCATGCTAAAGCAGAACGAGTTGGAAAAATGTGGCATACATGAATAATGCAGAACTACAAATCTGAGAGAGGCGGATTTCTCTTGGTGATCTCTGGAGCACACATGTGTTCTTACCAAGAATACCCCAGTGTTAAGGCACAGCTCAGGTGTGTGTGTGTCTGCTTGAACATAATCTTCTGTAGAGCGCATTCAGGTATGGTGAAGACATCTATTCCATCATTAGCCAATTTCACTTTCAGATAACCATATCAAGATGCATGTTCTACCCGAGGATGTCTTTTTTTAAGAACTTTGATTCTGCATCAAAATACCCTGCATCTGATGGCCTGGGCCTTGTGAATCTTTGCAGGACCTACAGTAACACAAATGGTCATGCAGAAGGATGCTCTTTAGCTATGTATTGTATAAATGGGAAACCAAATGTTTCCATTGTTTTTTTTAGGAAGGAGAGTTTCAGGCTGTAATCATTATAAAGTATTTTGGGTGAGCTGTACGAAACTTAAGAATGGTTATGAACAAGAGGATGCCTTTCAGTTCATCCTGCACCTCTGGTTGTTTAGAAAGCCTAAAACTGAACCCAGAACTTGGGCCCTGACAACCTGGTTGGGAAGACCTCTACTCTTTCTGTAAGGAAGCACTTTCGATCCTTCATCCTAAATCCTGTTGCAACCCTGGCTCCCGGTTGACCCTGTCTGTACCCTTAGGAAATTCATATGGTCGGATCCTCTCGATCTCTTTTATTCAAGACTGAAGATATTGACTGTAGTTCCTTCTCTGTGTATGTCTGTGCACAGCAGGAAAAAAAAAAGTAAGGACTGAAATCAGAGGAAAGAGAAGACAAGATCCTTTCCCCCTCCAGTAGGAGACAGACCTGTGCCATTCTGGGGTGGCTGTGTTGCTGTTCCTCCCGTTGCTGATGAATCTCTGATGCTGAACCTCCCCTCCTTAACCCCTCCCATCCCCCCTCTCCACAGTGTGGGTTCTTCCAGCGCTCAGAGCGGCGCCCTCAGTATGAGACAGAGTATTACCGCGCCCACCTGCAGGTGCAGCCCTCCGAGGCAGAGAAACAGGCGGCAGACCTGCACTAGACCCCCCCCAAGCTCTTCCCCGTTGCGGTAATCCAGCCTGTGCCCTGGGGCAGCTTGTTGTGCTGTGATCCGCTGGGCTGCGTGCCCTGTTAGAACAGTTCACCCTGGTACAGTGCAGTTACCGCAGACCTGCAGCAAAATCATCCACTTTACATGTAGAACAAGAGCTGTAATTGATTAGACACAGTCCAGGCTGTTCACTGCCAGCTGGAACCCCAAAACCCATTAGAAATCACTATGGTGGTGCACAAGCGAGAGGACAGAGAGAAGAGTTGCACTCTGAATCTCTGAGCACATGCACCAAACAGGCACGGAGTAGCAACGTCAGGCTAGGTTTGACCAAGTTCAGAACATACCGGGTGAAATGCTGCACAAAGCCTGGCCAGAGTGAACTTTTCTAGAAGACATTGTGTGTGTTTCATGAAATCACTGCTGGGCTTGTGTGTGTGTCACTTTTTTAAAACTGCCATTGAACAAAACTCGTTCATTCCCCATAAGAAACATGCTGGTCCAAGGACATCCCGAGACAGTCCGACGGTACATTTTATCAGACATGCTGTCATGGCCTAGTTAGCTTTTGGTCCTGTTGTGTGAGACACAGGCAGATAACAAGCAATGGGAGTCTGTATTTATACTGTCAAACTCTACTGAATGAAAAAGAAAGGACGTTTAGTCTTTAGTCTTAATTTTAGCTGTCTTTTAACAGTGTAGAAGGTTTTTTACTGCCGTATCATGTCGCTGCATCAGTAGCCTAGTCCTTCATACAGTACATGTCCTGACCCACATCATATGAATGTGCTGGCTGCTCCCTGTAGCTCTGGGTTTGATACCCTCAGTATGCGAGGCTAAAACACATGGGCCAGAGTGGTTCAGAAGGTCAGACTGGCATCCACTCATTCTCAGTCTTTCAGGGTCAGCTCAAAGGAGTTTTTGTATATGAGACATTCCCAGCCTGCATGTTGTGTATGATGTGGGAGGTAGTTTGTGCTTGATTAGCGATGTCTTGCTTTGGTTAGCTGCTGTTTTTAAAGCTTTTGTGTTTGTTTGCAGTGCTGCACCACATCTAGATAGACTGTAGTTATATATTGTCAGCAGATGGTGGAAACTGCATGATTCTCAGTTGTTTTTAACATGGTTGTTTCCTTTTTCTTCCATGAAATCTGTCTACGGTGCAAAAATGAGAAGAGGCAGAGTGAGAAGCTTCTTGTCCAGAGTCCTTCAAACACATTTGCTTTTGTGTAAAAAAAGAAGGATATGCTGTGAGATGAAGTTGTGAAAATGACAACTGTGTCAATGATTCTGGTCACCCTTCAGCGGTTTAAGCAGCAGATGAGTGCAAATGTTATTGAGAGGTGTTTCAGTAGTCCAGTTTCATCTGTTTCAAACAATAAGGGAGTTTCCCTGTATCCTGGCCATATTCCCCTCTGGCCTTTACCAATCACGGCTTCCTAATAATCCCCATCATTATACTGGCTTCATCCCTCTGTTCTCCTCCCTGCTGAGAGCTGGTGTGTGGGGAGCACACTGATGCACTGTGGCTGCTGTCGCATCATCCAGGTGGGGCTGCACAGTGGTGGTGGTGGAGGGGATCCCCATTACCTGTAAAGCGCTTTGAGTGGAGTGTCCAGAAAAGCGCTATATAAGTGTAAGCTATTATTATTATCTCACCGCTCCTGGTCTCCCAGTGTCCCTGATCCAGTACCGTCTGTCTCGGTGCTTCCGGTCTCTGTCTGGGCCTTGGATGTGTCCGTGGATGTGTGTGTGTGACCCCTGTGCTTTGCTCTGTTCCGCAGTGTGGGTTCTTCAGGCGGGCTCAGTACAAAGACACGGTGCCGCAGTACCACGCAGTGAAGATCCCGAGAGAGGACCGGCCGCAGTTCAAAGACGGGAAGACCGGCACCTTGCAAAAGAAAGAGTGGACCACACACTGGAGCGACGGGACCTCCTGAACCCCCCGACTGCAACACTACCCCCCCACCCCATCCCCCGTGCACCCCCTGCAAACACGCACCCTCCACTATACACTCAGACGGACTGGCCACGCGGGCCTATCACAGTGCGGAGAGTGGGAGAGAAGACGACAGAGAGCTCTGCCCCCTCTACAACGCGCCACGCTCACGCGCCCCGATTCGCCCTTGCCCACCCAGACTGCAAACGCTGGCGCCCGCAGAGCCGACGACAGAGAAAACAGACTGAAATGCAAACTCTTCTAAAACCCCTCTGCAACCCCTGCGATAAGGATGCTTACACACACAAGCAGCTCCGATGCGCTGCAGAGGCCGAGTCCTGGACAGCCGAACCCTGCCAGGGTGCCTGGGTCCGATCAGAGTGCCCATACAAGCAGAGCTCTGGGGTGATCGGCAAAACCACGACAATCTCGGACCTACACACACCTCACACGCTGGAGCTAGAGGTGCAAAGCTGCCTGAACTGTACACGAAGAAATTCCTTTTTAACCTCACCGCACTGGCAACATAGCTGATTTGCAGAATGACACAGGTCTACAGTCAGCCCTGCTGGAACTGAAGGGGCAGAGTCCTTAGTTTGCGATAGACTGATCAGTTGTATCGGTGTTGAATGTGTCTATCCATATCACAGGACCAGCACGCAGGCATTGCAGGACAAGTTAAGTCAGCCTCCTAGACCTATACTTATAAAAGTAAAGACCTTTCTTGTCACAGATCACTGCTGTAAGGCAGTGGCTTAGACGTAGAATCCTGCAGAACATGAATGCCAGCAGAATCCCTGTGCATGTTCGCAAACTCTGCACAACAGAGCAAGTCAAATTAGCTCGTGCAAAACTTAATTCAGCCTGTTACTGTAACACTCCTGGTCACCTTTGATCTGAACAACATGTGCTCTGAAAATATTAACCTTCAGCATGATGTGCAAATTCTCCGGTGAACCAGAGCAGCTCTGCCAGATTTCAATGAGGGACATGGATAGTTATTTCTGAGACACGTAGAGCAGGATAAACACCTGTCCAGTGTTTAAACTTGGATGTGTATCTTATTTGACCTCCTAAAAGCAGATTGCTGTTATTAAGCTTAGAGACAGGTTCTGAAAGACAGCTTTAAGGGAACCATCAACAATTCATTTTTATGTGATAGCTTGTGTACTGTATATCTTAAAGCTCTCAGCTCCAGTCCCGAAGGGCTGCATTCCTGCAGGTGTTCTAGATCTTCTTTAATTGCCCCTGTGGAAAAGCTGTTGCATTGCTCCAGTTGAGTCAAAAATTAGTTTGGTTAGAGCGTTAAACATTATACTTCATTGAAAAGACAGGACTGGGTTTGGGAATCCATCTCTTAAAACTACCTTTTTCAACTTGTACAATATAGTTACTCAGTTTGTTGAGCTCTTTACCTGTCAAAATGAAATTGTTCACTACCTTTAGAACTTAGTCATTATTAGGGCCTTGCTGTGGCAACCTCTGTCTGTCCTCTGAGAGCTGTCAAGAGTAGAAGACTATATAGTATTGTACGACACTGTGCATGGGTTACACTGGACTCTTGGGAGCTCAGAAACATCTGTATCTGAGTGCATCTTTAGATGTTTTGCAGTGGGTGATGCTGGTGAACAGACTGGTTACTTTGAAAGAAAAACTAAGGCTCTGTTGTATTATAGCAGATAATTAAAATAGCATCAGCAAGTTCCTCACATAGCTTTTAGGTAAGGCAGAAGGAAACACTGTGACGGTTTTGTAAATACTTGATCATTTAGAAAGTAATTTCACAGTACGGAAGAGGTCAGGATTGTGGGAACATAGTATAAAAGACATCATTCTTTTTTTCCTTTTTACTTATAAGTGCCTTATTGTTGGACTGGCCAATTTAACACCTGAAAATTGCTTCCTTTCAAGTTCCTTACTTGTCTTAAATCTGAAAGATGGTCATACGGTTTGCATTTCCTTTCGATATTCTGCCTTGCTCATTGTGCATTCTCTTTCATCTCTTTTTCATGTTTTTGCTTGTATTGTGATGAACTGGACTTATGTATACAACCTTGAGGACACTGATTCACTCTCAGTTGCATTTAAAAACCTTTTTAAGAGCCATAGCTGACAAAATAAGTCCATTCAGGCAATTTTAATAGTGCCAGTATTTGCAACTGTAAGGGTCCCAATAAACAACTTGTAGGTTCTGAAATGAGGACAGAGAGAAGTTAAAAGCTTTGAAAAATGACCACATTCTTAAGGGTTACTTATTTTATAGCCACTTTAAAAATGCTGAACATGTCCCACTCTGCTTCCCAATGCCAGGCAGTTCTATAGATTAGACTCATCATCACATCACTCAACTGTGTAAAATTACAGGGGGCGCTTGACCTCCAGTCACAGCTCAGTTCTTCTGGATTCGGTCATTTACACTAGAAGATGTTTTAGGCAGGGAAAAGGCCAAAACACATGAACAATCAGAAGTGAAGTTGGCTTCAAAGGAACGGAAGTGTCTACCCTACTTTCTAACAGTCAGATTGTGAGCTCTTGTTGAGAACCTGTTTTTATTTTGGGGGGTGGGGGTGGGGGGTCATTTGTTTTTGCAGGAATAATTAACAAAGTGCACAACCTGAGCTGTAACACAGAATAACAGTTAGTCAATGCCCGGACTTGTCACGGATATCGGAAAGGACGAACCCTGGAATGGCAGGAGAGTGAAAATAGACCCTATGCGTAGCGGCGAGACCGGGGTTAGCCCGGGCTTAGCTGTTCAGGAAATGCCGTATAGAAACCTGTGCCCTCAGGCCATGGACAGGAGTGACCTGGTGCTAGGCGGGTCTCAGGACATCCGAACCTCAATACTGAGCCAGGAGCAGAGCAGACACAGGAAGTAAATAGGCTACACAACAAGACCCACCAGAAAGACATGAATAATCACAGGGAACTAGGAACAGGAGAGAAGCAGAGCGCCCTCGAGGTGTACTGGGCGTGACAGGACGAGGATCCACAGGAAGCAAAAACAGATGCTTTAAAGGCACTTGTGCATCATCCGCAGTGAGCGAGTGACCTGAGGTGTAGAGGAACTTGTAAGGACTTTGCAGGGTTGAACCTGGCCAGTCCAGAGTTGCGGGGAGGGGTATGTGTTCTTTCATGTGTGAATAAACCAGGGAGAAGGTGGGTGGACACACACACACTCACATGCATGTTCACAGTCTAATCCTCATTGGTATTGCTGGACAATCTTTGTTGCATGAAGGTTTTATACACCTGCTTGTAATGTTGAAACCATTTTATTTATTCTGACCGTCCCCTTGTAAAAACACAACAAGAAAAATAAAGTCTTCAGGCAACAAGAGCAAGGGCCTGAGAGTGAGTGTGTTGGTGCACCCTGACTGTTGTGCATGTTCTTGTGCCAGATCAGTGCTCAAACACAGACAGCACCATACGGCAAAAGTACAGGGCTCATCTTTTCAGTAATGGCAGGGAAGGGGCCTACTGCTAATGGAAAAGGTCAGATATTACTGTAGGCGCTAATTACATCCATTAAAAATGCAATCAGTGTGTTTTAGATGCTGTTATCCTTATAATTAGATTTATTGTGTACACTGCCCATGTTACTCTGTGCCCTTTGAAGGAGGTGAGTCAAAAAAGCACTTAATAGACTATTGAGAGCTTATGCTAGTCCAGGAGATCTGTAATCCTCCAGTTTTTAAGTGGTTCTTGAAATCTTCAATGGGCTAAAGA
The DNA here is from genome assembly GCF_040954835.1 of Lepisosteus oculatus. NCBI lineage: Eukaryota > Metazoa > Chordata > Actinopteri > Semionotiformes > Lepisosteidae > Lepisosteus > Lepisosteus oculatus. The sequence goes on from NC_090696.1 coordinate 16,387,180, forward strand.
CCTATACATCTGAAATTGTGATCAATACAGTAACTAACCCAATTGATTAGGTGATTAAATGATCACGAGGGTTGAAACCTAGTTGACAGCCAAACAGTGCAAATTAATGCAGGTGGGTAGCTGCGTCACCATGCGTAGTCTGCAGAGGAACAAGTAATAGGTTTATTCCATGCTGAAAAGAGAAGGGAGAAAACACAAGGTTTCAGCTGTGAAGCCGTCTTCAGGTGTGAGGCAAATTAACTGCAGTCAATACTGTAGCTTGTTTCAGACTTCAAAAGTCTCGATCCCCCAGTATCACATTTCCTCCTACCTGGCATCTTCTTCATTTAATCGGGCAAGTTGGCCCAATAGAGTTTTCACTCTTATGCTGTTGACCTTCATTATCAACTCCAGCTCGCCCAGCAACTTGGAACAGGACTAGCCTGATGCACATGAGGTGTGTGTTCAGATCCATTCATGTTCTTCAAATTAAATTTTCACTTGATTTTTTTTATTGTTTGTTTTTAAACTGGTCATTCTGGTACTGTTAAAACTGTACATCATTTTGTGCTTTATATTTATAAATGTATTTAATTATATCGAATTAATGATTAAAAACAATCTAGAAATCCCATATTTCTGTTAATATATCTCATTTATTTTTTGACCTGCATCAAATGGGGGGTAGGGAGTCTGATGTGTGGGTTTGTCTGTGCTGTGTAACGTTTGTGTTTGTCTGTTGAATCAGGAATGCGAACGTCTGTCTGCACATCTGGGCATGCACAGCTGTTTTTGTGTGAAGGGGGTTGCGTGGCTTGGTGTCGCCCTGTGTGAATGTAAGAACAATCATGAGTATCTGTGTAGACCTTATCCATTGACAGTACCTTTTAACGTCGAGAATGTGCAAATCTTTAGGTGCAGAAAAGAAGCCATTCTATCAGCTTGCAACTAATGACTGGCAGCCCACTGAAGATTAGCAGGTGTGAGCCTGGTCAGTACTGTACCTAGATGGGAGACCTCCTGGGAAGGTTGCTGCTGGAAGAGGTGTTAGTGGGGCCAGCAGGGGGCGCTCACCCTGTGGTCTGTGTGGGTTCTAATGCCCCAGGATAGTGACGGGGACACTATACTGTAAACAGTCGCTGTCCTTCGGATGAGACATAAAACCGAGGTCTTGACTCTCTGTGGTCATGAAAAATACCAGGGCGTTTCTCGAAAAGAGTAGGGGTGTAACCCCGGCGTCCTAACCAAATTTCCCTCCCTAGCCTTTAGTAATCACGGCCTCCTAATAACCATGTGGCTTTATTATTCTGTTCTCCTGTTGCATTTGAGAACAGGTTTCGTACGGAGCTATGGACTAATTTCAGCGGCAAAGTGCGTTGCAGTTTGTCTGAAGTTAGTGCACTAGCTTAGCACGGAGCTGCGTGCTAACCGGGGTTATTACGCTGTTTTTAGGTCACTGCAATTGATCCAGAATGAGCAAAAAAAAAACTAATAAAGACGAAATATAAAAGTCGGCGCGCTTTGCGTCTCTGGTGACGGCACAGACTGACACTGTATCGTGAAAGTTTGGCTGCATTTTCACAAGTCGCCACAAGGCGGCACAATGACGCCACGTTTAACGCCTCCCGCACTATCCCGCTTTGAAAGCGCCGTTACACCCCGTTTTACTTGGAAACCTCTTGAGTTCGGACCTGCATATCAGTCATGTTGAAGCCTAAGGGCAGATCGTTATAAAAATTAAACGTGAGCACTAGTCATCCATTATGTGTGGTGAGCATCAGGGTCTCCGAGAGCTCAGACGAGGCCCGGGCCATTTCACATTTTGAGGCCAACACATTGTTTGGGAAGAGGGGTAAAACATATTTTAACGTTAAGAATGACAAGATGGGAAGAATAAGGCGGGCATTTTGAAACTCCTAAAGAATGGTAGGTTCATTTATTTCAGTGCTGTGGACTTTAGACGAGAATCACACAGTATATGGTAAGTGGAGGACCATGCACCCTGGGCTGAGGTGAGGCCCGGGCCAAATGGCTCTGCTGCCCCCCCTTCTCTTGTAGGTCCTGGTGAGCATATTGGTGCACTTTGGCTGCTGTCTTCATTATCTGTAAGCGTTTTGAGAACTGACAGGGAAGCGCTATGTAAGTGTTAGGACTGTTTGTTTATTTTGTGGTGTTATTACTGTGTGCGCCCCGGTAAGCGGTGGTTGACGAGACTTCAGCTGTCGGAAAATAATGCGCCCGCGTCTTATCCTACTGTTCCTCCACCGCTAGGTGGAGCCGTAGCGCTGCGCAGAGCTGGTCTCCGCACGAGAAATCGATCGAGGTGAGCTTCTGGGTGTTCAAGTGTCGTTGATTTTTTTAATGTATGATGCTTTCGATTAAAAAAAAACAGCGTTTGGATTATAGTAAGATGAACCTTAACAATGCAATTTAACAGTAAACTTCCACGTGGTATCGGAAAAACGGCCGGGCTTAAGTCTTGAGTACCTCTTGAAGAGGTATCGGCTTGTCTTCAACGGTCTGGCTCTGAGGAGGGGCGCGGGCGGAAATCTTAGCTGCATCATTTGATTTGAAAGTTGAAATTATTTTTATTTTTCCATTTGGTGGGAGCAGTTGCGTTAAATTATCCCCCCTGGGGATGAATAAGGTATTTTGAAATGAGTTGAATAGCACATTCCCACACAATACTCGACACCAGTTTTACATTCTCAACTGTTCCCTGTTTAGTTACAGTTGAGAGGTGAATTTCGGGGAGTGTGGAACAACATGCCACCCCGTCTTGCCGTTGAAGCCGACACCCTGGCTTCCTTCAGGAAACGGCGGGATGAGATTCAGGATCAATTAACTGCTGACTAGCACACAGGTCCTACGGACCGACCGGCCTCCTCTCGTTCGTAACTTTTCTTCTGTTCTTGAACACTTCTAACTTTCCACCGTTACTCAACTGCCAGAAAGACTAGTAAGCCAGCGGCACTGCTGAATGGCGTGACAGCCCTAGAGGGACACAGCTCGTAATCGAGCTCACCTGAATGTGGTGTGTGTGTGTGAAATTCACCCCGTCCTTCTTTTAAAATAAATCACCGGAGAGAAAAAAAAAACGGACTCCGAAGCCGCAGCCTCTATAAAGAAGTGAGAACGATCGCATTCAGAGCGACGCTTCCGCAATACACCTGTGGCCAATTCCACGCCGCGCCACGCTGGCTTGTACCAGTCGGAAGCTGTTCTTGAACCCGTCGCGCTGCCGTGCTTAGGTGCGTCGCCATCGCTACAGAACCAAATGCACCAGCAAGTGGAGTAAAGTATACTGGTGCCTCCTGCTGGGACTGGCACCGACCGGATCGGACAAGGGGACACTTGCTTCGGCTACTGGTGTCCCTCACAAACCAAGGACCGTGGAACACGAGGGACACTCTCATCCGGCACAGCACCGAGTGGGGAGCGAGGGAGCTGGAGGAGAGGATCCTTATGGACCTCAGAGGGAGGGTGAAGTGCGACATCCCCAGCTGGAGCTTCTCAATGGACAGGGAGTGCAGGAAGGGACTGTGGGCCCTGTACAGGGACTAAAGTGGAAATTCCCTGTTCCCTGAGCTCCTGCTCCACAGTTTCAGAGCCGGGCCAGGGAAATGGCCAAAAGCAAGCGGTAGGGCTTGGAGGAACTCTTTCATTGTGCAAATCTGCCCCCGTCAGCCACTTGCAATGATTGATAAAGGACAATCACCTGATTGAGAAAGTTCTTACTTGATGTGAGTTTGATCATTTGTGAGAGTGTGCACTTATGGTTAAATGTTTTTTATGTGTGAAATAAGGTTTATTTTGATAGGAAGAAAAACTCTACTGGACTCTCAGTGGGGGTGGGAGTAAAGCAGAGCATCTTCCTCTGTCTCTTCTGTCTCCCTCCCACAGGGCACTGTGTTGAGTTGCCATGGCAAGTAATGGACTGAGCGAGGGAGCCACATGAGCAGCCTTGACTGGAGTCGAAGCACTTTACAGCCGCCTGGGAGAAACCCTGGCAGGGCTGGTGCTTGATTCTACCCGATGCGCACCACTTGTCACCTGGCAGAGACTGCTGGCCACACCCGCGACCATGACAGGGAGAGCTTGAAGGAAATCGGGTGCCATCTTTAAAGGGACAGGTGTAGCTGTCTTCATGGAATTGTGTTGTTTTTTTGTCGATGAAAGCATTGGATCCATTGGACTCGAGTCTGATACTAAATGAGCACAAGGGTTCCCTTTGGGCCAGTACCCCTGCAGAGCCCTGGGCTGAACCTGTCTGTGATGGAGAGGGTGATGAGTTAATGGATCTCAGCAGCTCAGACTCCCCAGTTTCAGATGTGGCTGTGTGGCAGCTGGAGTCTCTTCCAGGGGGCTCACCCAGGTCAGGTGTGTGAGCTCATTTGCACAGGCTGGCGTGGCAAAGTGCCTCAATATTGAATTGGGCGTAGGCACCCCACCCACATCCTCGCTCTGTTGGAAATCACGCCCACATGCCCGGTGGGTGACGCTGGACAGGGATTTGGCACCTCCCAGCCAACCTGTATCCCACAACAGGTCCTGCCATGTGAGCCACTGTGCCCCGTGCTGGGAGGGGTCTCCAGTCATGCTGGGGTACAGGGGATCCAGTCTGCTCAGTCTTCCGTCTGTCGGGGCCACCTGGGCACCCACATCCTGCGCCCGATGAGCTCGTCCTCCACGCAGACACGGAGGAGGTGAAGTGCTCAAAAACCGCAGGACCGTTCCCGAGCGTTCAGCTCAGCACGGGGCCTGTCGGCACTCTGGCACCCCGAGACGCCAAGGTGCAGCGACTCCTACAAAGCCCCCCGAGAGAGAAGGGGGGTTAGTTTCTCAGTCCTGGGGGGGGGGGGGAGGGCCAGACAGGGCGCTGACTCCCACCCGCCAGAGCCGGAGCGCGATGAAGCATCAGCTGAGAGGAGGCTGATTTCCGCGGAGTGAGGGATGGTGGCTGGGTGGGGGGGGGGGGTGAGAGGGTGACGAATGTGAATGTGCCCGCGCTGGGGGGGCGCCCTGCGTCGGAAGTGAGTGACGAACGGCACTTAATTACCGGGACGGGCTTTTTGCCTGCGTGCTGGAAGATTTTCGGTCCATTTCGCAGGATTTATCTGTTTAATAATCCTAAAAGTGCCGCTTCCCGGGAGCTCTGGGGACTCCCAGTCAGGGCTGATGGACGCCGCCCCCCAGCCTCGCCGGCCCCCCGGGCCCCAGCAAATGGCCACTGAAAGGGCTTAAGCTGAGGTGTGGGATGGGGGAAGGCGGGGGTGGGGGTGGGGGGGGAGAGGAGCTCCCGATGTCTTTTTTGTTCGGCGAACATTACTCTAATCCTGCTCGGGGGTCCCACGAGAGAGGCGTGTGTATATAAGGAGTGCGTGGGCTCGGCGGGAGCACTGGAGCAGCCCAGCCGGCACGAGGCAAGAGCGTCGCACCCGCGCAGCACCGATCCGCAGGGCTCGTTCTTCCGGGATGGACACGGCAGCCTGGGTGACCCTTCTGGGGCTGGTGCTGGCCGCGGCCGGCGTGGGCGGCGCGCTGAAGGAGGAAGGCCTGGAGTCGGCGGAAAACCTGCAGCGCCAGGAGGGGCAGAGCCTGACCGCGAGGCTGGCGGGGGTCTTGGTAAGGATCGGCGCTGGCGGGGTGGGGAGGGGTGTTGGGGCTGGGTGACTGGGTTGCGATCAGGCTCCTGGAGAGCTGGGGCTGGCTCTTGCTCTTCCTTTCCAGAGGAGCTTGGAGCAACTTACCTGAAGCCGTGATTTGCTTGGGTACTGTATGAGTCATGCCTGTTTTCCAAGTCTCTGATTATTGCAATGAATAATTTCCTCTAAGCCCTGCTGGACAGTGGCTCTCTAGGACCAGGGCTGCAGGTTCCTGTCTTACAGTGTGACTCCAAAGCGACACAAGGGTCATCTGCTTTAAACAGATTTCTTAGTCTTCAGTTACTAGACTGACCGACTTGACTGATCAGTAACGACTTTACTTACTCTACTTACTCCGACTGCTGAGGTTGTGCACATGCAGGTATTCCACCCTGAATCCTAAGCAAGACTGTTGACAAGTTTAAGAAGTGTGATAAAGTTTGCCTTATAAAGTGGACCGTGCCTAAGCATTTAGCCTGCTCATTTGTCCGATCACAAGTGGTAGACATGCTGTAGTGAATACGTTGCAAGGTTCCAGTGCTACAGACGCCTGGACCTCCCAGAGACGCTGTTCATTCTGAAATCACACGTGAACTATGAAGTTCGAGCGGCTGATGTAAGTGTTGACATACTGTGAACTTGGCAGATCAGCAGGTGTGCAGTTACGATTGCACGAGAGTCAATATGCTTTGAATGACGTCAACTTATGGTTTCATAAAGAATTTCTTTCGACACTCTAGAAAGGCAGGTTTAGGAGAACCGCAGTCCTTCGCCGCCTGGTCCTTAAGCAGACCAATATCCATGTGCTTTTTCTGTGTTGAATTTTTTCTTGGCTCATCTCAGCCGTCCGGCACATTAAAAGGCAAAACGTGCACTCAGCTTGCACAGGTTTGAAACAGTTTCATCAGGCTGTTCTTCTCTGAAAGTGAGAGGAATACATTTTAGAACAACCACTGTACTTTTTGTAGCTCAAAGCCCAGTGTGTAATGAATCAATCATATGAGTTTTACACTAAACTGGCTGTTCTCCTCTGCGTGATTCTCGCCCTTCAGTGCAGCTTGTCTGAAGGATCCCTGTCTGGGACACCAGTTCTCCTCCTGTCTTTGAGAACATTAGCATCTCTCCCTTTTCCTTCTGGGTCCCATCTGTGACGTGGTCTTGAAGCAAGGAGCCAGGTGTGGCAGGAAAAGAGAATAGACTTTAAAGGGAGCTTGAGAACTACATTAATGAGAAAGTCTTTTATTTGAGTCTCGAGTAAATTACAGTGAGAGCAATCAAGGACAAGAGGATATTGAGTGAAGTACAGGATGCTCTTGATCCATTCATTCGCTCTTGAGAGTGTCTGAAAATCGCTTTCAATTCTAACTGAGCTTTTCTCAGCTCTGGTCCTGCGTAGCCAGTAAATACTATATATATATACAGTATATTACTTAACCCAGTGCTCATGAGAACATAAGAATGGTTACGAATGTTGGCAGGCTCTGTGGCTCATCTGGCTCTTTTGCTAATTGGTAATTTATGTGAGGATCTAATCCAGCCTCCTCTTGGCCCTAAGTCTTTGATTGCGCAATTTGATTAGTAGCAATGATAGTAACAGCTGGAGCTCAGGTTCAAGCCCAGCATCTCACACACCTCTCAGTAGCGATCCAGCGCTATTGAGCTGTTGAGTTAATGAATAGAGTTGCTCTGTGAATGGAGGTGCAGATTGAAATCATGATTCTATCTGGAAGAGTGTTTCAGGCTCTCTTCCACCCACACCAAAATGGAAGGGGAGCTGATAAATGCCCCCCCCCCCAGCCCTGCGCTGTACTCAGCAGGCAGCATGTGTGACTCCCCCAGGTGCAGCTCGGGGTTCTGCAAGCAGGGGGGCACCTGCTGCTGGGGCTTCGTGTGAGAAGGGAGGATGCAGACTGGACCGGGGCAGGAGTGTCCCGAACGGCTGCTGGCTGCGTGGTCCGACCCCGGCCCAGAGGGGCCAGTGCGTCTGTGGGTTTGCGAGACGCTCCGAGCCAGACGCTTGGAGCAGCTGGGAAACCTCTCCAGCTGGTTCGGAATGAAAGCCTGCAGAGTCGCCGTCCCGTCCTGGGCTAAGCAGTGAACACAAGCCCCTCACTCGCTTACCAAACACGTCTCGTGATTTAACGTCTGAGAGGGGTTCTCATCTCCTGGAGCCTGCATCAAGTGTGTGTTCGAAGCCATCCACTGTAAACCAGCAGGCTGCCGTAGTAAAGGAGGGAAGGAGAACCAGTAAGCTGGTCGGTTGCGAGGATTTGGAAGGAGAAGAAGACACTCCAGCCCAGAGAGCTAACGCCCCGCGCGCTCTGACACTGTGCTCTGCTCTCACGCCCCAGGACGGCGAGGACGCGGGGGTCCGGACAGACGAGCGCCTGCTCAGCGCCCTGCTGCGCCCCCTCCTTCACGCCTCCCAGAGATACGGCCGGAGCCCCTCCTTCCTCTTCCAGCCCCAGAGGTGAGTCCCTGCCCCCCCGGGTCTCCACTGCATAAAGGAGGAATTCTGGCAGGGTTGTGTTGGTAGGGACATGTTTCCGGGGAAATTTAAATTCTGTTATCCTATTCTGAAGCTGGGTTTTTGTTCTTCACTCCTCATTTTCATGGACGGCAGCCACGCATAGTGAACCCCAACATCAAGGGAGTCCCCTAGGGTTGCCAGTAGTGGTCCTGGACGCCCACACACCTGCTTGCTTCTCGTTTCCAGCTGAGCTTCATTACTTCATTGAAGCCTTAACTGAATGAATACGCTGCTTGATCGGAACATTTGCAAGTACGTTTCAGACTCAAGAGCGTGGGATTTGATTTTCATTCGGAAACGCACTGGTCAAGAGGCCGCCTCGGATAGGTTTAAAATTTGAAAAACGGTCACACAGTTCAGATTGATCCTGTTATTCCGTTGATTAGAAATTCAGTGGTGTGACTGACAACTTGGCTGGAACAAAAGCTGTCTGGTGTGTGGGGTCACCAGGGCCAGGAGTAGGAATCCCTGCCTTTGAGACCTCCAGTATTAGCTGGTTTCAGGTTCTCGGTCTGTGCAGAATGCAGGGGGTTTGCTAGTTCGAATCCCGGGGCAGACACTGCTGTTTTGTCCCTGAACGAGGAACCTCACCTGGATTTTTCCAGTAACAAAAAATGGAACCGCAGAGTTGTGTGGAATAAAAAAAAATTAGTCAACCAAAATAGTTCTCAATTGTATAATTAGAAATCAAATGCTATTGCTCCACAAGGCACAGTTCCTGGTCACAGATGTTTTAATGTGCCATGTAACCTAAATATCTATAGGTTCAGTATGGCCTTGGCTCTCTGGAGAAAAACAGCTTCTGATTGTGCCCCTCTCTCTGTGTCCAGGTTTGGCCGGGAGACCAGAGGAGGCCTCGGCTTCGAGGGCAGGATACAGTCCCGGGACTGGGAGACCATGCCGCCACAGTTCTGGAGCATGGCGGTGCCGCAGAGATTCGGCAAGAAGAAGTGATGGTACAGCAGTCAGTCAGCAGGACCCCAGGAAGAGACCCCGCCCCACTCCCGCCCACCTTCTCCTGGCCCCACCCCCTACTCCTCCCCCAACACTCGCTGTAACCAATTAGCCTCCTTTGACTGCACCTGATAGCCCCTCCCCCTGTTACCTGATTGGACTGCCACGGGAGGAGGGAGGCCTCCAGAGAGACTGTAAGGGGTAACATAATGTGCAATGGACTTCTCACATTTCAGTCCCCACTCTCACCTCCACCATAGGATTCTCCAATAAAAAGCTTTAAAAACAGAATTGTGTTGTCCACATCTCTGCAATGTAAATAGAGACTCTATTAAATGTGGGGTTTTCCAATTTAGCACTCAAACCCATCTCACTATGGCACATTCACAGTCTCACATTTTTTAAGAGACGTGTTTATTAGGTGTACATTAGTGTGCATTTACACAGTACATCTCATCTTTAAGGATTCTACTGTACTCTTCCCTGTCCAAAGCCCCCTTTATTCATAATTGATGGATTTGCAGGTTGTGCATTTAAACAGTACATCACATCCTTAAGGATCCAAAAGCACTTATATAAGAGAGAACCCACTTAATTAACTACGGACATGTAGCCTGGCCTGTCTAGGCACAGCAGATCAGAGGGAGGAGAGAGGAACAGCTGCTCCAGGCCGATTAATTGGGAAGTCATTGAAGGCCAGACGGCACAATTTCAGAGTGTGTAGTGAGGACAATGTGGTTCATTTCCCTAGTCTTGAAAACAGTGCCAGGGGATCTTTAATGACCAATTAGTTAAAACGTTATTCAGTAAGATCCTTCCAAAACCACATCTAAAACACGCAAACCACATTTAGGGCTACTGTACATACTTTGAGTTTTTAAAATATACTGTTTCACCAAGTCTCCATTTTGCCCTTAGAAGGGAATTCGTAATTCCAGAATTGCACGTGTGGTTTTGGTTATGCCTAATTAACAGCTATTGATTTGTTGTTGTTTTTTATTTAAAAACGATTTAGATAATGAAGCCAATCGTCTTGTGAACGAGACTCGCAGTTAAGAAAAAAAAACTCTTTCCACGCCTGGCTAATGGATTAAGCTGTCATGATTTCACTTGTCCGCTGCTCCCGGTGGGAAGCGATGTAGTTATTGTAGGAGCTCGGCTCTCGCAGCGTTATCGGTTAGTGATGCGGAGTGGGAGGAGGTGAACGCGGGGATAAAGAGGGCACAATTAATAGAGACTCCGGGCTCCTGGGAGTCCGCGGAAAACTGAGCCGCGCACACAATATCTCTGGCCCTCTTCCCGAGGCAGTAAACCTACCGTATGTCATTTCAATTGATAGAGTCATTTAATGAGCTCGCCTCTTTAACACGTTCTACAATATAAAAAAAAAAAAGACCGGACAGACACCATCGCAGTGCCTGGGACTCTTGGTGATTCCATTCCGGGTGCTGGCCGACCCGCGACTTTCCCGGGGTGGGGACGCCTGGATGGGCAGGCGTCGGTGCGAGAAATAAATTGATGAATTATCGCAGTGAGTACAAAAGGGAACTGACCCGCCTGTTGCAACCAGAAAACAGGAATAGCACACAAGGGTTGGACATGACCATCATCAGGCTTGTTTGGTTGCTAGGAGCTAATTGATCCGAGGACTTCATCCATCCGCTTCTTGAAAGAAGCCAGGATATCGGCTTTGACAACATGGCGGGGTAGATTGTTCCTGTCTTCTGTAACCCTTCTCCTGTGACCTTTCTCACAGCTCGATGCTTAGCATGCATTGACGGTGTCCTTTTCTCTATCGCACGCATTCCCAGCTAATGATGAGACCTCTTGCTAGAGCACTAAAACATTAAAAGAATCTAAATGGAGGTATTAACTTATTTCACAGAAAAATAAACGCCGCTTTTGCCTGTACGTGTAGATTTCTTCCAGTTACAGACAACTGTAACAGTAGCTCTTTCACTGGGGGAACCAGGGGTTTGAGGGGACTGATCTGATGCTGTGTTCTGGCCGAGTGTGGAGTGTACTACATTTAGTCCCTTTTTGACCAAACAAACAGAAAGACGAAGGCAGGTTTCTGTGAAAAGGTGATCCCACCTGGCTGGATATTCACAGGTAGTGTCTGTGGAAGAGGGCCATGTTTCTAAATTAAAAAAATAAACCCTGCTTTACCGTGAAGAGAGTTTACAGCACCATTCTCTTGCTTAAGACGCAACATGCTGAAAGCCTGTGATTGTTGTCTTTAAAGCGTATCGGTTCATTCCAAACTTTCCTGGGAGCGTACGAAAGGCGACAGAGGAGAGAAGGTGGCCTGGCAGCTGGTAGCTCGGTGACCCCGGCGGTCTGTGATGTTCTGTGCTCAGAGCCGTGGATGACGAGACACCAGCAGCAGTGTGACGGCACACGGGGGGGGGTCTCAACCTCCATCCGGAAGTTGGCAAATTGTACAATGAACTGTAGTTAAACTGCCCTTGACATCCAGGAGAAAACAGGGAGCTGGTCGGAGAAGAAAATGGGAGAGCTCTGGAGTGGGTTTGGTGAGGGAGTTTTTCCTGCTGCTATTGGTTGCCATGGAGACAGCTGATGCAGCGCTCCTCGCCCGGGTGGTGGTGGTGGGGGGGGGCAGCGAGGGGTGACTCAGAGAGGAGCAAGAGGAAATGTAGTCGCTCATTTTATTTATTGCTGCTGCCACTCTAGAGGTTGAGGCCCACTCAGACTTTAATTACCCCTGCTATCGATCACCTGGGTCCACCTGGGCTGCTCTCAGGGGGCACCTGACACAATCTAACCCTCGTTCTAAGGAGGGGTTTAATTGGATTTTGGAGAACGTCTGTTGTGGAAAAGGGTGCTGTTACCCCCCCATTCTCCTCTCAAGTGAGGGATCTTGACACAAGACCCCCTTTCCTCTCAGGCTCTGAGGTCTGATTGGAATTTGAAGGTTTTCCCAAACTTAGCCTGCTATGTGGGATTGTCAGAATGACCCTGTTTTTTAATATATATACCACTAACAAAGCAGACTCATTCCAGAGGCCTGGGGGGGGTTGAGGCGATTGTGGGGAGAGATGAATGTGGGAGGGGGTGGTCTCACTGTGTAGAAGAAGACCAGGTTTCAGAACATGTCTTCACAAGACAGTACAGGGAAAAAGTGTGTACAATCAAGTGTGTTTTTCCGTCTTCTCTCTAGTTACTACTGGGGTCTTCTTTTTACCCCTGGCCCAAAACCAGCCAGCCATACTCCACAGGGCAGGACTTTAAAAGGCTCTTTACTCCTGAACACCTCATTGAGCAGTGCAACAGCAGGGGGAAATGTGCTGTCCCATGAGGAGCTGAGGTACTGGCAGTGTCACAGGTAAAGTGGCCTGTGGGGTGTGGGGAGTGCCTTGTGGGACAGGGAGTGGCCTATGGAGTTTGGGGAGTGGCTTGTGGGACAGGGAGTGGCCTATGGAGTTTGGGGAGTGGCTTGTGGGACAGGGAGTGACATATGGAGTTTGGGGAGTGGCTTGTGGGACAGGGAGTGGCCTATGGAGTTTGGGGAGTGGCTTGTGGGACAGGGAGTGGCCTATGGAGTTTGGGGAGTGGCTTGTGGGGTATGGGAGTGCCTTGTGGGACATGGAGTGACCAATGGCGTGGGTGGGAGTGGCTTATGGGGCAGGAGAGTGGCATGTGGGGTGGGTCGAGAGAAAGTATTTCGGTCCTAATTGCACTTCTCCACATGTAATTAGAGGTGATTGGAAGGGGGAAGCAGGTGTGTGATGAACCTATTAGGAATCGTTATCCCTATGCCCTGATTGTCCATAGTATTGCTAGTAATCATCTTTTTTGGATCTCTGCTGGGTGTTTAATGCACAGTGTGTTCTGACTTTTATTTTCAGTTCATTCCTACTCAATGTGTAGTGACTCATGTTGTGGTCGTGAGTTGTCATTTGCTTTTGTACTTTGTTGGTTTTGTAAAATAGTCTCTCATGGTGTTGTTTTCAGTGACTTTAAGGCACAAAAAGGTTTCTGTTGGGCGAACCTAAATACAAGCCTTGGCTGATTCCCGTACCCTGGTTTCTTTCAGGAAACAGCGGGATGAGATCCTGGGATCTGTTATCTGCCTGAATTTCAGTGAGCCAAGTGACCTCCTCTCTTTCGCTCTTGAATTTCTCGGCTTGCTCGGAAGGTCAGGCTGGAGCCGTGCTCTTGTTCAGGAGCCTGACTCCGCTGTGCGCTTCGGTGCGTGTCTTGTTGAAGCCGGATGGCTTGTAAGTGCCCTGTCGCTTGTGTGTGAGTGGGATTGGGCGCTTTCAGTGGGCTAATATTTTGTGGGGTTTCGGTGGCTCAAAAAGAGCAGAGCGATCTATGAAAGAATCACAGAACGGTTTGTATCGTTCCGCCTCTGCAGAATTGCGCAGAGCTCATTTGTTTCCTGGCAGCCCGTCTTGAAAACGTCCTTTAAGGAAACAAAATTGGTAACAAGCAGTGTTCTTGACACTGAAGTCAATTAAATAAGAGAATTGGCAGAATTTCAGCATTTAGAAGCTTTTCTGTCTTCGTGTTTATTAGGCATTCTGTCTGGGGTTTAATTTGAGTTTGTATGCAGAAATCCATGTAAAAAAGACAATTCCTCATAAGTTTATGAAAGTAAAACAAACCAAGTTCTGCGTGTGCTTTTACAGGAGTGTGTAAGTGCAAGCTGCTGCTGAAAGAGTAGGGGATCGCCTAGCTCCTCTGCACACGGACTGGCAGGAATCCTCCCCTCCCCCGATCAGCACAGCTGGAGTTGAAGTGCTGTGCAGCTCATGTGAATTTCATGAGCCGCTGGGAATGGCAGGGAGAGGGATGTCTGCATTTTAACTGTAGCCACTGCAGAGACTGGAGCGGCCCGGCGTGAATCCGAAAGCAGTTTTTCTCTCGCTGGCTTCAGCTTCCAATTCTCCGTCTTGCAACACGAGCGATTGGCAAAGCCGGGCACTTGTCCTGAACCTCCTCTGGCAGGAGGTATGTGTCGGTGCACTGTGACAACAGCAGATGCCAGCTGTACCCTGTTTTCCCATGGTCACGCTGAGCTACAGATGTAATCGCCCCCGGGAGGAAAGTTTGATGATGAATTGGAGCAGTGGGGTGACAAATAATCATCTGACAGCAAGGGTCCTGCTCAGCTCTGATCAGAGCAGATCATCCCATCCTTCTCCTCTTCTGGACCTCGACTTTCATCAGGGGCCCAAGACACAACACAGCAGCCCCCTGGGAGTGGGAATAATCATGAGTCACAAATGAGGCTTTGGGATTTTTCCATTTTTGATGCCGATTCTTGCAACGGAATATCAGTGTTTTCTGTTGCACCAAAGCAGGTGATGACATAACAGGCCTCGGAACACAGCATTTTATCAAACGATATAGTTCTTCCCATGATTGGCTGCTGTCTTAGTTTGGAAACCTCGTGCAACAAGAGCCCGCCCAGAAACATTGGTCAAGTCAAGCCTGTAGAATGTCTAAATAAATGTATTATAATAAAATAAGAGAAGAAGAGAACGCTCTTCATCATTCATCAGACCATGTAGTAAGAGAACAGCTTTTGAACAGAGAGAGGATTGTGCCATTTGTTTTTTTTATGTTTCTGTCATTTTCAATAATGAGCCAGAGCAGACAATGGGTACGAGGCAGGATACACCTGTGCTGGATGCCAGCCCTTCACAGGGCCAGTTCTTGTATAGTGTGGTCAAATTCACAGTCATCATTGTGCCTAAAAGTAACAAGCGAGAAAAAAAAACTGTTTAGATTGTTAGTGTAACTTGGAGGCTGTGCTACAATCAAAAAGATGTGCTTATTATGCAATTATACAGCGTCCCTGTCTACTGTGTAAGAAGCAGGGTAAATTAGTGTAATTAGGAGAAATTAATTACTGCAATTACTGAGCAGGTTGTTCAACTTGCAGTGATCACCCTAGCAAATTCAGAAAAGTGCATAGACATACCTTCTGCAATATTTTTGGAAAAAAAAACACAAGAATAGCTGCAATTATGCAATCAATGTACTGTAGGTCGTGGAAATGCTCACTTGACACCCCAGGTAGGGTTAGGGTTAGCATTCACACACTATTTAGACAATTTTTAAGCTCAGCGCTGGATTTTGGGGCCCAAGTGAGGTTTAGGATGGGTGGTTTTGTAGTCCTATCTGAAATTTTGTTTTTCAGAAACTGTCTGGATCCTGGGTGGCATGGTGCACCGTGTGGTAGGTATATCCCAAAACTGAGTCGGTTGGATCAAAAGTTGTCACCAAGCATTATTGAATCTTATTTAATTTCAAGAGCTTTGATCAACAGTCTTGATTGTTTCCCACTCATACCTTTATGTTTGGGGAACATTTCAAAATCCAATGCCCAGAGGCTTAGATATACAGCAGATACAGAATTAATTTTCGGATTTATTTAAGTCAGCGATTTCTGTTACTTATTGGAGGGATGGAGGGTGTACAGTATCTCTCCCTGTACTCTGTACCTCTGTGTTCTGTCTTCTCGCTGTACTGTACAGGAGGGGTCATAGGCATAAGTGCAGTCTTAGACATTTAGTGATTCCTAACAGGATGGTTTTTAATAATAAATTAATCTCTGGACTGCAGCAGGGAGAGATGACCGTTTATCCAATTCAGGGTCACGGCGGCCCAGAGCCTATCCTGGGCACACACTGGATGAGACGCCAATCTATCACAGGGCACACATAGACACGTACACGCACACGCACACAACACACCAGGGCCAATTTTCCAGATGCCAATTGACCTACCTGTAAACTGGAGCACCCGAAGGAAACCAATGTGAACATGCAAGCTCCACACAGACAGCAGCCCAGGAATTGAGGCCAGGGCACCAGTAACTGCAAGGCACCAATTCTAAAGATGGTGCTACCATGTCACTGCAGTGTACAGTATATTGTCTTTCTCTTCGTGTGCCATGGTGTTACAGCACTATTCTCTCCCTGCTTCTGTCCTGCAGGCCACAACATCTCCTGGGAATTCTTGTCAATGTGGGTTCCAAACATGTGTTAGGACACCTGTTTCTTGACATTCATTCTAGTCTCTGTTTACTCTTGATATGTAATACTGTTTTAAAAACATCAATGCCCACAGCGTTCAAAGCCTGCAGTGGATTAGCTGTGCGATGTTAGATTTCTGGGATGTCCTTAACATGTTCCTGGCGATGGGGTATGTCATGGAGTGAGTCGTCCTCATAGATCAGCTTCTTGCAGCTGTAGGCCCTGATTGCTGTCAGCACCTCAGCTGTGCCAAGGCAGAGCAGATAAAGCCTGTGATTAAGTCTGCTTCTCTTCTTTTCACCCTGAGTAGGGCGGGGTATTTTCTCAATAAAAGGGAGAAAAGGGAGAAAAGGGATGGGTGGGTGGGGGGGGGCATCACGATTTTACTTTCACGAGCCCCTCTGTTAGAGTCCGACTCCGTTCCAATGAGGAGACAAAAAGAAACTGTTAAAAACGAATGCCTTTCTCTGGGCAGAGAAGCTGATCTTATCTGTGCCAAATAAAGCTCACACTTTCACTGGTGAAGAAGAGGGAAAAATAACTCTGCCCTGTGAGCTGCAGCCACTTGGCAAGCAGTTGACAGATGAAATCAAAGCCTCCCTGTATAGGTAGGTGATTCGGTCATCTTGAGGACGTTCTTTGCAGCTGGTGGTACGAACCTCAAGCTACTGTTGGCTCCAGGGAGCTTGAGTTCATGTTGGCTTCATGCTCAACCTTGATCTTGGCTGCAGCCAAGAAAAACATCTCAATTTTAGTCAGTTTGGCTCCCCCATCAACCAACTCTCTTTTGATTTTTTATTTCTGAAATGACCACTCTTAATCCTTTGTGGCATAGGTGACATAGCCTGGCTGTCACTATGGCGATGACCTGTGGATAATTTTAAAAATGATCACAAACTTCCTAATTCATTTCCCCCTTTTCCCAGAAATCGTTCTGTAGTTTGCATATTAATGTACCACAAGAAATATATTTCCCACACTCATTTGCACTGCCTCTCCTTTAAGTCTCATTAATGAAATCAGTTAAGGAAATGCGTTTCAATTATATTTCATATGTGTACGCCCCACCTCAGGGATAGCCCTGGCCTGAGCTGGATGGACTCTCTTTCATGGAGAAGTGTATCAACAAGCTAAAGAGGAGAGAATGTTTAGAAAGTCCCGTGAGGGAGACAGACTACCAATGTTAGTGGTGTAAGTACAACTGAATTATAGCAAGTGTATTAGAATAACTGTCTATAAGACAGTTTAACATGTTTAGCATCATATTGCAGTTTAAATGTAGGGCCATGCGTAGATAATGATAATAATGTTTCTTTATTAGCCCTATACAATTTCTTGCATTAGGAATTCATCTTTTCGCATACCCCAGCTTTTCTCCATGAGACACAGACACACAGACAGGGAGAGAAGCTTGGGGTCAGAGCGCAGGGTCAGCCATTGTACAGCGCCCCTGGAGCAGTTGGGGTTAAGGGCCATGCTCAGGGGCCCATCGGAGTAGGATTCCTCTGCCGGCTGCAGGGTTTGAACCGGCAACCTTCCTGAGCCACAGAGCCACCACTCCGCCCCTTCATCTGGGCCGCCACACACCTCAGCACCGCTTCTACAGTGGCTCTGCCTCTGTCCCTCACCAGGACTTGTGTTTTATCACCTGGAAAGCAAAGTGCATCAAGATGTCAAGGAGCTTTGTAGCGGACATTTTCAAAGGTTCATAGTGCAGGGCTACCCTTCCCAAAATTGGGAACCCACTGCCACTTTTTACATAATTAGAATTTGTCGGCAGGCTTTTTCTAATGGTAGTAAATCAGTGATGATGGTTATCAAGTGTCTGTAATGAGCTAAAAGCTGCCTGGATCCAGCAGGCTAATTTGGCGTCGAGAGCTGTGGAGCCGGTGGCCTGTTTTAACTGCGTCTCCCGCACTGCCAGCCCGGTTCCTGAGACACTGTCTTCAGCTTGAGCTGGAGGTGTTTGTCAGAGTGTTCCTGTGAGCGCCGATCGTGGGCTCCGCTGTGGAGGGAGCAGTGATTGTGCTTTCAAAAGGAGCACCTTTGCCTTTAAGACACGGCTTCTGTTGTCCCCTCTCCAGCGTGTTTCCTGCCAGGCGTGCAGCTGCAGAGGGATGTGAAGTGGGATCAATAATTGATGATTTCATCTTTGCGGCAGGGAGAGGGGGAGGAGGTGGAGGGCTCGTGTGTCAGGGGGCTGTTCTCTGCCCTTTTTCTCCTCTTCCCTCTCTCTTCTCAGATCTCTTCACAGGCCCATAACAGAACGGCTTGTACCCATCAGCCTCGCGGGATTACTGCTACTCCTTCCGTGTTGTCGGGAAGGCCTCCTGTCTCTCTCTCTCAGACTTGTCACAACGTTTTGTGTTTCATGCGGTTAAACTCCTGGCTCTCTCTCTTATCTGAAAGGAATGGGTGAGCTGGGGTACTGCTAGACCCTCTGGCTCGACTCAAACGATCTCCTCCTCGAGTCGTCCTGTCATGCTCTGGGCCAGTCCGGTCAGGACACCTACTCCCTTGGGATGAGGATGCTGGAGAAGTGTGTTACATTGTAAAGGTCCCATTCTGGCAGAAATTTGAGATAGATATAGATTGGACTTGTTTCCCAAACCTGAAAAGAACAACATGAGCTCTAAATATCCATCCATTCTCTAACCTCTCCATCGTAGTCAGGGTCTCGGGTAGCTGGAGCCTATCCCAGTAAGCAATGGATTGAAGGCAGGTTACACCCTGGACAGGACATCAGTCCTTCACAGGGCATACACGTACACACACACACACACACACACACACACACACACACACACACACACACACACACACACACACACACACACACACCAGAGCACATTTTCCCAGACGCCAAGTAATTCACCAATATGTACTATATTGGAAAATATTGTATATATGGTACATATATTGGGATTGTTGGTTTATGGGAGGAAACTGGAGCAGCTGGAGGAAACCCATTCAAGCACAAGGAGAACATACTAACTCCACACAGACAGTGCCCCAGGTCTGTAATTGAACCCAGGGCCCCAGCTCTGCGAGGCAGCAATGCTAACTGCTAACCACCTCACATGCCCTCAGTCTGCCCTGTCAAATCGGGGATTCATGCTCAGGGTGCATGGCTGGCAGCCCACAGCAGTGTGCCAGTGTGCAGCAGGCAGACCTGCAGGCCGAGCTGGAGAGCAGGCTTTGGACTTCGAGCAGCTGTGGGCTCATGTAAGCCTGCTTCCTGGATCGGAAGTGTCGGTAAATATGAAAACTAAACTGGACAAAACAGCAGGCGGGTATGATCCATTCCTGGGAGAATCGATCATGGAAAAGGGCCATGAACAGGGACATGCGTAAAAGTCCAGAAGAACTGTACAAAAACTTACCCTGAGAAGAAATCGTGTGTTAAATAGATTTGAACACTCTCTCTGTAGGTGATCAATTTATGGTGAACAGAAAGCGGGAGGAATAACTGAATCACAGTCAAAGTGTTTTATTCCTTCTGCAGGTTACATTACGCTGGTAATTCCTGCAAGCACACCTGAATGAAGGCAGTCCCAAAACCTGATACAGGGAGATGCCAGTTACATATCCCATTCGTTATTTTAGGAGTCTAAACCAGGACCAAGCTCATGGATTTCGGTTTTGACGCAGAGCTCAGCGGGAGCAGCAGACACAGGCGTCCCCCTAGCACTGGGGGTGGGGGAGCCCTGCTCTTGTAGTTCGCCCACGGTCAGCTCAAGTCTGGGCTCGTGTCCTTGGCCGACTCTGAGCACAGCAAGCGGGGCAAACTGGGGTAGTTGAGCTCGCTCTCTCCACAGCAGTGACGCCTGTGACCCGTGGGACACCTGTGAAGTTGTGGTACAGTTGGCAGGAGCCACATGACTTCTAATCTGTGCCACCTCCCCTGTGGGTACAGTGGGTCTTACAGCCTGAATGCCAGATGATGGTGTCATCTTTATATGTCCACGCCAGTGCTGGTCAGCACAGCTCTATCCATTGACTAACAGTCGCAGGTTAAACACTGGGGGTTATTTGCAGATGGGATACTGTAAATTAAGAGAATCCCCCATAATACTGAGAGCCGGTGACAAGTTGCTGTGAAATGATTCAGAGATTTTGCTTGTTACTGCACAAGCATTTTTGGAGAGGCTGTACAGAATCACATCTCTCCTATCGTCGCGCGCACTGCCCTGCTCGACAGTCAGTCTAGTGCCAGAGTCAGCAGAGTGGGCCGAATTGCGTCTGTAGTAAGGCAGGGCAGGGAGTTTACAACAGGCCATATGATGGCTTTCATTTACACATCTGCCTACAGTGATATGACTTTATCAGTTTCTAATACTAATCAAAGCTTTTATTGATCAAGGTTGAGAAATAAATCTGTTGTGGTTGTATCTGTGGCTGCTGAGATGTATTACTGATGGTGAGAAACCTCATGATGAGAAATTATGTAGCAATTTCATTTTGTTTCACTTGAGCACCACCCAGCAATGGCAAAAACATTTTTTATCTCATTCTACATTCAGAGGAGAAAAAAGACTGATGCTGGTTACAGTTTTTGTAAAGAATTGTGGAAAAATAATTCCGAACATTTCACATCTTGTCCTAAAAAGAGAGTTTTGCTTTAGTAAAAAAACAGGCTTATTTTCGTATAGATTTGTATAGATAGCCGCGTTTTATTGGAATGGAACACGATACGGTTCTCAGATTAGCTGTATATCAATGGATTAAATCAGAACCTGGCAGATGTTTTTTTCTAAGCATCTATCAATGACAACTTTTTAAAGACAAACAGAACCATATTCATTTCCTCTGCATTCCAGTGCTACGCAGCGCTGTCTTAATGATAAAAGCCCGTGCCAACCTGCGTAAAATAATGCCCTGCCAAGGAAGCGTTAATGTGTTTTTGTGCTTGGTTTGCACTAATAGATATTCCTGGACTCTGGCAACCAATGGGGAGAGAGGGAGAGAGAGGGAGAGAGAGGGAGGGGGAGAGGGAGGAGGAGAGGGAGGGGGAGGAGGGCAGACAGTGAGCAGAGCGAGAGAGACAGAGGTGTTCAGTGGAATAGTGTCATAGACTCTGCATTAACTGAAGAGAGCAGTGTGGATGTCTGGCAATGAAGTGACTCCAGCTGACTGAAGAGGCTCAGGCATCAGAACAAAGGAGAGGTAGACCGAGACGGAGAGACAGCCCAGGACAGCGCCGGCCAGCCCCCTCTGCCCCTTTTCTGCCTCCTGGGCTCGACCACAATGGAGACTGGCAGCCCGCGCAAGATCCAGTTCACTATGCCCCTGCTGGACTCCCATCTGGACCCAGAGGCTGCTGAGCAGGTGAGGGCGGGGGAGTCTGGCGTACTATAGCGAAAGACAGTGTGGAGCTGCTGATGTATTATAGGCATGTTAATTAGCTGTTTCACTCTCATTCATTAAAGTGTAATAGAATGGTAGCTTCAAATACTGACAGATTTCCATCTTGCATTGGATCTACTTCTTGCAACTAGTTTGTTTTAGCTACAATTCCCCCACATTTTGATGTTGATGAGACTGGGACATTGCTTCCCATTTTAGTACAGTAAACAGATACTGATTGCACATGGACAGCCTGGGTTAAGATTCAGGAAGGATCCTCTGGTTCTGTGTTCAGCAGCAGTGAAAAGAGGGTTTGTTTAGGGAGAAAGAAAAGATCTTGAAGTCTCCTGGTTACTGCAGGGCACAGTATGAGTAGCCCTGCCAGGTTACACCACCCAGAAATGTCGAGGGAGATTGGTATATCTTCAGTCTGTTGTGTCTCTGTTATTGGGTACATAGATATTATTTCAGGACGCACATAATATTTTTTAAAAATTGTACAAAGACTACTGTATGTGCAACCACGGTGAGATCCTTACTCACAAGCACACAGGAGCTACCTACAGTATACTGTTCCCTGTTTAGGATTAAGACTTGCAGCTCTGATGCTTGAAAATTCAGTGTCTGCAGAGGGTCCAGAGAGAGCTGTTATGATACTTGTTGTAGCCACTGTGCCATGGGAAGAAGGATGACCAGGATATAGCTCATAAGAATGTCTGAAGGCTTGAAGTGGACGGCTAGTAATTGCTCTGCAGTGTTTGAAAGGAGTTGGATTAAAAAAAGCCAGGGTCAAACAAATCAAACCTCAGTCTCGGTTCTTTCTTCTGCGGGTCCCATCTCTGTCCCTCTGTGGGGCAGTGGAGATCAGAGTGGAAGTGTGTCCTAGAGATCCCACTCATTCAGCAGCACAATGAGAATATGTCTTGAGCTATCGCTCACACAATTATTAACCCTTCAAAACTGCAGCTAGATTGCAGCGACAGAGAAAAACAGAGACGTGCCAGCTGTGTTTTTACAGGGGGTAGCAAAACCTAATCTTTTGAACCAGGAGAGGAAAGCATTTATCAGCAGACACTTAGAATACCACTGCCTACTGCACTGCCACAGCTCAGCTGGCCAAATTCATATCTGCTGCACACTTTGGAAGAGGGAGGGTAGTTCATGCTCGCAGTAGTACCGAGTTAAAGGACTGGGTATAGGAAGGCTTGGCAGGATGTGTGCTTTTCACATAATACCATAATAAAATACAGTCCTCTTAGTCTAAGGCGGTTGGGCTTAATTGAACCAGTAGAACAGGTCGAAGAAGTGTGTTCTGCCCTTAAAAAACGAGTATCACCGCTGTCTAACAGACTTGCAAATCAGGTACATTTAAGGAACATACAGTACTAGTGTACCCCCCTGCCGGTGTTGGGTAACCTCCTGTCTCTCCATGTGCTGAACAGACACGACTCTCCCAGTGTGCCGAAACTCAGGGATACGAAGCAGCTTTCATGCTGCTACTAATCCACAGACACACACTCACAAAATAAACAGATAATTAATTGCAATTATGGCTTTGAACAGAGAGGCTCCCTGAACAATTAGCAGGTAGCAAAGTCGACTTGAGTGAAGCCATTACCTTTACAATGGGAGTGCATTTTACTGTATGTACAGTACAGCAAAATTATTTTTTATTCATTCAATTTTTATAAAATCTATCAAGACATACAGTATAACACTGTAGACAAAAATATTCTGACGCAGTCATGACGCCCAAAATCGGTGAACATCCTCGGTTTCATTTTTTTCCCTTTATTTCCTATAAGTCTCTTTTAGCATGTCTGTTTCTAAAGTGACTCAGTGTATTTTTATCAGCAATTTGCTGTTCTCTCACAAATGACAGGGAACAGAGAGCTTTGCCTTTGAAAGCAGGACAGTGAGTACATTACCGAGCGCTGTTGTTTACTCACTTGTGCATTCGTGATGGCCCGTGAACTGATTGTTTAAAGCAGAGACGCTGTGCCCTGTACTTGGTGTCCTGTTGCCAGCATTGATTTCCTGGAACACTATCATCTCTCTGAAGCAGCAGATTCTGTTCAAACACAGCGCTGATTTCAACACTGTGTGGGGTGAGGTCACTGTGCCCTGGGTTGAGAGTGCTGGCCCACACTGATCCCTGTGATTTGCTATATGCTATGTGCTCTGGCATTGTCACCTTTGCTTCGGTAACCTTACCTGGTACCGGTCATGTGCGATTTGCTTGTCTGCCTTTAAAATATTTTAACCAGTGCTTCGGTTATTAAATAAGAAAGTGCTCAGCTCAAGCCGCCCTTCTGTGCTGACAACTCATAAATCCTGAAATGGATCAAGCTGCTCTGCAGCTGGAGTCTTGTTTGCTGTTTTTGCCTTCTATTACCTGTTTAAGAATAGATGTGTTTTGGGATTGAAAAGAAATAGTCAAATCTCTTGTGGTTGATCAGACAGGTGACTTGATTTTTATGGGGGATCAGACAGGTAACTAGAGGTAACAGCTCAGCCATGGTGACACACTGGGAGCCACTTGTAGTTTCCAAGCAATTTTCACCTGGTCTGGGCTTCCAGTTTGTCAACCCTGTCTTCCGCTCCAAGGAAAGGTGCCTTCAGTTGTGAATTTTGGCCCGTGTGATTTGGCTGCTGAATCAATGTTTTTTACCTGGTCAAGGCATTTGACTGAAGCAGTCCTGTGTTTCTGATGTCTCTGTCACATTTCCCTGTAGGCATGTAGTTCTGTACTAAAGAGACCTGGCTTATTAAAGCAGGACTTCAGGGTCCCAGCATCTTTAGGGTTCCTCCTCTCAGAGCAGTGGGGTCCTTACGGCACTGTGGAGGCTAGCGGTAGGCTGTGTTTTAAAAAGGGATGTGTGCTCAAGAGTGAGTATGTTTCTCCACCTGAGAAAAGAAAAGCCTATTCCCGAAAGCCACGTAGTGTTCGAACCGGACACATTTCATCCCTGCAGGTCTAACAGGTGGTAGTTTCCAGCGAGTAGTGTGTGGATCTGTCAGGATGGAGCAGCGAATGGTGGAGAAGCACTACAAGCCCAAATTGCCTTCTGCTCCATCTTTAAAAATTGAAGAGCCGTGCGATGGAGCATGTGTGGGTTGACAGATGAGTGCAGGCGGAGCTCTGCACTGGTGCAGAATAATATCAAGACTTAAGGGGATCAAACCGGCCCGGAAAAGCTTTTTTTAATAATTAATTACAAAACTGAGAATTAAGAGCGAGTAGCAAGAAGCAGATTTTTTCCTGTGTGCTGCCTTATTTTTTTCCAGGAAAATGCTACGGTCTGTCACTCTGATTTACACATGCTGGTGTTCCTGCTGTGGGTCGTTACTGTGGTACCTGTTCAGGCAGGCATGCCTGGGGGATTTCAGGATGCCCCCCATCCTGACATGCTAGTCCACAAGGAAAATTCTGGGAGTTGAGGGACATAGGCTTCTGTCTTCTATTGTTCCGAAGTCCGATCGTCCGCTGCAGAAAAGGAGAATTTACATGTGCGCTCCTGAAACAGCTGCAGTCATGAACTGGAGAATTGCATCATCCGTGTTCTTCTGGGAATTTCCCTTCTCGCTCTTTAAGGGATGTGTCCCACGTTTCAGCGGATCCCCGCTGTGGCTGGTAAGGAAATCTGCTGTGAGCAAGCTTGATGTGTCCCTAGTCTGACAAGCAGATTTTGTTCAGTTTGCAAAGCCTGCTGTGCTCACCTGCCTCTTGTGTTTCATTTCAAAATTTTATTGTGGAAATGAAGGACAAGATCTGTGCAGAGCCGCTTGATTAATGCATTCCTGCTCTTCATAGAGCTCTGACTTTTTAGGGTTTGCACGCCTCTTGACGAAAGCATTTTCTGCACTGAGGTTTCTTTATGGAGCAGTTATTGCTGTGGGCTCAGTTGTAGCCTTTCCTTCTGTCTGTTTGCTGAATTGTTCTGCTTTAGGGCCGCTGAATCTGCACTTTCATGAAATAATCGTGATTGCGTGGCACCAAATAGACTGGGCCTTTTAGGTTTGATCCCAAACTTTTTGATTCTTGAAATAAGTGAAATATTGCTTTAATCTCAGAAAAAATAAAAGGCATTGTAGCTCTTTAGGAGCTCAAACTTCAAATTGGCAATGTAGTCTTGAGAGGCAGATATTCCTAAAGCAATTACGAATGGAGGTTAAAGTAGTTTTAGGTGCCCTGTTCAGCCATTCCCAACAGTGGCTGATTAAAATGACACTAGCTTTGGCCTTCTCGCACTCAGAGACTGTTGAAACTGTCATCCTGTAGGATAAAAACACAGTGAAGCAGAAACGTGCTGTGTAAATCTCTAGGTCTGCTAAGAGTCACTTCACAATGAATGTGGACATCTTATTCAGAATCGTGTGAATTTAGGAAGGGTTTTGAGGGTTCAGACGAGGGATAAGATTTTGCTCCACCTCCTTGACAGAGTGCTTGCCCCCTGGCCAGAGGTCAGGACCCCAGCATGAGGAGTGATTGAAGGGGCAGCTGCACAGGTGGAGGAGGGAGGAAGAGGAGGAACCAGGAAGAGAGGGGGACTGTCCGTGGTTTTAATGGCTTTTGGGAAATCCTCTCTGAACTGTCATTGGAAACTCCATTATAACATTTTAAATGTTGACCCCCTCCACTCCGTTGCACTGTTTTGCTGCAACCAGCTCCTTAATTATTTAATTGATAGTTAGGAGGATCAATATACTGTAGCTACAAAGGAGCTGGTTATGTCAATAAATATAAATTGAGCAGATTGTAGGGGCCACAGGTTGAATAGCCTAAGGTTAATAGATTATTAAATGCATAACATTTAGAGGTTTGCTTTTTACACCAACAAAAATACATGAAGCATAATATACATCTTAATGTTACATAACATGTAAATTGTTGGTACAATGTTTCAGCAGCGAGTAATTTGCGAATAGGAAAAATGCACTCTATTTTTCACGACCTTTCCAAATCGTCTCTCACAAAGAAAGAGCAAAACTAAAGGAAAGGGAGACAGACACAAGATACTTAGGAGACAGACACAAGACACTAGATAGCAAAATACAAACTTTGGTAAACAGTCTCTGAGAAGCAAGAAAAAGGTGGAGGCCCAGTCCTATCAGGTTTCATCTGAATAGCCAGTGGATGACAGATTGAGGTCTACCGTAGGGTGCAGAAGCAGGATCAAAGGCTTGGTGTACAGTAGTTCAGAAAGGGTTGCCGAGCTTACTGGTGGCAACTAAGTGTGTATCTAATTTCTCATTAAAGAAATCTTATCATATCTCTGACCCATTGAACGTGTGGGTGGGACAGTTAAACAGGATAAGGTGCAAAAGCCGGGCTGTCAGATTGTATATCTGATAAAAGAAGATTATCAGGTGGCACACCAAAAACAGCAATAAGAAGGAATGGTTCCAATTTCAAAGCAGAGTAACATGTGAGCAGTATTTCTTTTTTGAACACAAACAGTGTGAACGTGTTATTCTGCACAAGGCTTATGTCTGTCTGTGTGTGTTCAAAACCATGACAGACATAGTCAAGGTCAGGAACAGAAGCGTGAGGAGGCAGCCTGCGTCTCTTCAGGCTCGTTTTGCATGTGTCCTGTGATCCTCCACAGTTCTTGCTGAGATTATTTTCAGAGCTAAACACAGTTGATAAAATGAATCAAAGCTGACAGTACACTGTATGTGGGGGAAGCAAATAAAGGTTGCGCAGTGTACTGAAGCCCACTGTAGGTCCATTTTTTCCTGCACCTTTTGCCATGAACCTTCTAGTATAAAAATATGAGAGCCGAATTATCTGTTTTCCCTAAGGGTTCTTCCACGTCCATGTACTAAGTGTACATGTATATAAGCTTTTTGCTGTTGGCATGAGACCCTGCACATGTTTTTGAGTGTAGTTCTTGAAGGATGGTGACAGTTTTGTGTTTCATTTTGAAATGGCAGGGCTTTTTGCAGTGCACACAGGCTGGAGTGAAACATCAGCAGACGCACATGGAACTATCTCTTAGAAGCTGATGTGACACACTCTGCCTTTTTTCCAGCCTGCTTTACATATGAAAGCACTGTTCTCTGTGGGAAACTGTGCCCTTGTGTTGCAGGTTTGCTGCAAGGCAGTCTTAGCGTGGGACTGTAGTAGAAACCAGACTTGATGAAACTGCCTCTGACTCCCCCTTTTTTAATTAGATCTTATTTTTCTGCTGTTACCGCAGGGTGCAGGAGAAAGGGATTAGTGGAGCTATGCACTGCAAAGTAAAGCAGAAAAGCGTGGGACTCGTGTGCTGATTGGCCAGATCTACTGATGTTCTTTGCATGTTACAGCAGTGACATGGAACTGCTGCAGCATTATCAAAAATGGTTTCTGTCTTGCACTGAAGAGCTACAGAGCCGGAGTAGAATTACGGATCCATTAAAGATTTGTCAGGTTTAGTTAAACGCCAACCACCTATTGCACAGCTCCAGTTGTACTCTGCAGTGTTTAAAGTGGGGTTTCCAAAGTTAGTATTATGCTGATAAATGGGTACTGGAGCTCAAATCAGCCAGCTTCAGTGCTCCTGCAAGGCTGCAGTGTAAAAACTGCGATGCAGTGCTTTTGAAACTGCTGCTTTGGCCCTGTGCAGACTCCTTCTGTGTGTCCGGCGCAGCTCTGCCAAACGATTTTTCTCAGCCTATGGAATTGTAACTGGGTGGTGGGGGCTCCTCTGAGACAGTGAGGAAAAAGAGTGACTCACTGTTTCGAACAATGACGTCCTATTTAATACCTGCAATGTTCTGCATTATAAGAAAGCAACTGGTAATGGGCCATGATTTTGAGGAGCCCTCGGTAATTCATGATTTCCGGTGGTTATAATAATTATATGTCAGTGAAGATTACGTGTCAGAGCAAAGAGAGAAACGTATTATTGATAGTGTAATAATACAGGACTTAATGTATTCCTGACTCATGTTGTTGTCTCATGCCTCTCTGGTCTTCTGTGTTCCCTTCTCTCGGGAAAATGGAATTTAGTAACAGGATAGTTGGGTAATTGTACCCTTATTCTTCTTTTAATCATCCTCTTTGTTTGCGTCAAACTGCAAGAAGGAAAACCTAAACCAATTAATTGAGCTGTCTTCGGTAATTAACACAGCATACAAGTTTGATCAACACTGTTTGGAAAATCAGTGTTTGTTTTAGAGTGGAGTTTTAGAATCTGAAGTTAAAAAACAAGAGCGTCTTTTAGAAATCCTGCCAAAGCCAGGAGGCTTGTCTCTCTCATTTGGGCCTTGCATCCTAATTGATTAGTAAAGCCCAGAGATGATGCTCCAGCAACAGAGCTGGCCAGTTTGTTTCAAGCTCTTTTTCTACACTCAGGCACTTTGTTCAGAGTTTTCCAGACAAGAGCACAGTGTCAGCTTCGTCATCTTGAGCCCTCTGCACAGCTGACCGAGCATGGGCGTGTAGTCAGGGTTCTGTGGCAGCAGTTGAGACTGGAAGGATCCCCGTCTATGAACTGGCTTCATCCCTCTATTCTCCTCCCCACTGATATAGCTGGTGTGTGGTGAGCCTCTAGGCCTCCTCTGTGCAGTTAAAGTCAAAGTCGTTCTAACACAGGTAAGGAAATGAGACTCCCATTGGATAGCAGTTTGGTCCACATTGGGTTTTACATCTGCCTGTGCAGACTAAACATTCATGAAGCATCCAGCTTTTGTCCCTCAATTGGCCTTCCAGATATTGGGGCAGTGTGGTGGCTCTCTGGCTAAGGACGTGCTCCTGTGGCTGGAAGATTAACGGTTCGTATCCCGTGGCCTGCAGAGGAATCCTCCTCCACTGGGCCCTTGAGCAAGGTCCTTAGCCCCAGCTGCTCCAGGGACGCCGTATGAATGGCTGACCCTGTGCTCTGACCCCAATCTTCTCTCTCCCCATCTGTCTGTCCGTGTGTCTCATGGAGAGCAAGCTGGGGTATGCGAAAAGACAAATTCCTCATACAAGAAATTGTATATGGCCAATGAAGTGATCTTATCCTATCATTTGGTTTGGGACCTACAGTATACAGTATATGTAGGATCCCGCTGTGTGTGACACCTGGAATTGCTCTGGTTTTATGCACTGAAGTGGAGCATAGTGGCGCAGTGGTTAGAATGGCCTATCAGGGGCCCTGGGCTCAACCTTCTGAACCTGGGATGCTGTCTGTGTGGAGTTTGCATGTTCTACCTATATTCGCATAGGTTTCCTCTAGGTGCTCCCGTTTCCTCCCACTCCAAAAACATACTGGTAGGTCAATAGGCTTCTGAGAAAACTGGCCCAGGTGTGAGTGTGTGTGTGTACCGGTGTCCTATCCAGGGTGTGCTGTGCTTTGCGGCAGTTGCTTGCCTGGATGGGCTTCCTCTCCCCTGCAGCTCTGTACTGGATAAAGCGGTTAGGAAATAGATGGATGGAAGGATGAATTGATGAACGGATGAATGCTACGCAGTGAGGAGAATTCCGGGGGGCTCATAGGGGGGGTGTAAGGTGTAAACTGGTGGGGGGGGTGGGGGGCAGCAGCAGCTGTGCCTGTTCCACTTCTTGCGATCTGGTGAGTCGTACCTGGTCAGGTGCTGGCTGTCTTCCTGCAGACATGCCGCGATGCTGCGGACATCTGGGAGGAAGCAGGTTTGGGTAAGCAGGGATGACTGGAGCGTACGGGGTGGCCCCGAATGAAAATGAGGTGTGGCTGACATGTTTTGCTGACGTAGGAAGAGCCCTAATAGTGTTTATTTGCGAGCGCTGCATGCTGTATCTCTGATGATAACCCTGTGCTATTTCTGTCTGCTACTGTGCTTCATTCTCGCTCTCATGTTTAAATTTAGCACAGCAGAGCAATAAAGAAAATCCTTCCTGTCTATTTTCTTCCCTAAAACTCCCTTGGTACTGCACAGCCCTTTTCTGTTGTTAAATAAATAAGTCCAAATTACATTTGAGGCAGTTCAAAAGAAGCCCATATTTTCTTTGTGCACGAAGCTCTCCCTGGGGGACGCACAGTAGGAGAGCATGTGTTTGCGCGACTTTAATGAGCTTTTTACTGCTGATCCCATTGTATTCTACAGCTGACGGTTTCTGGTGCTGGTAGGGTTAAGGTTACCATGCTTGGTTGCACTGGCCAATACTAATGCTGGACAGGTTTAATAGGCAGGAAAAGGGTGTTTTTGTCAGAAGTCAATAGAAAAGCCTGGTTTAGTCTTAAAGTGACATTGCTAGTTTTGTTGTTTTCTTTGGGCTGTCTGGTAGAGCTGCCAGCCCATGTGTCCTGTTGTATTGCGATTGAACAAGATTTGACTAATGAAACTGAATTTAAACTCAGGCCTGCAAAAAGGTGTCCACATTCCAGCATGCTTTGAGCTTTGGGCTGCTAGTACCTTGTGTATAAAACCCAACCAGGCTGTTTCATGTCTCTTAGCTTATTAAATGCAAAAATACATAGAATGGTGGAATCATGTTTGTTACATCTGGGTTTGACTTTCTGCTTCATCATGGCCTTACTTATTGTGAAACATGGCAGGGATACATGTGCTGTGAAATGGGAATCCTTTGTGCATCTTTTAAATGGATTTTCCATTAGAGTTCCTCATATCTCCTTATAGTCTTCGGTTTGGTCTATAAAGAACACAGAGATTTTGTGATTTTAGCCTGTGAGGGAAGGACATTCCTTTACTCCTGACAGTTCATCTGGCTGCTCCATTCTGCCTCCACACAGCAGCAGGTATTTTGTTAAAGTGGTGGCCTTGTCTTTAAAGTGCTGGAGTTTTGATGGCATGTCAGATGTGCTTGCATTGTCAGGTGTGCTACTCTTTGTTATTGACTGTATTTCCTTGAAACAGAGACCAGCCTCAGTTAGCAAATCCCTTTTCTCATGACCCACTTACAACTTTTGTTACCTAGACTTTTTCTTTTTGTTGTGCCTCACTAGGGGCAACAATGAAACGGTTTTCATTCTTATTCTTTCTATTCTTTCATTGTGTGTAGTTGGGAAATTAGCCAGCCTGGACTCGGGAAGCTCCAGTAATCTTATCGGAGAGCCAACTGAATATCAATCTGTTCCCTGAGCACTGTAACTCTGAGAGGCAGGCGGAGCTAGGTGCCTCTCACTGGAGCCCAGACCCAAGCGCTATGTCTGTGACCTGGTTCTTCGGAAGAAAAGGCTCTGGATGTGTGTACGAGTGTGCAGGCATGTGCATGTGTGCACCGGTGTGTGGAGGCATGAGAGTGTGTGCACGAGTGCATGTGTGTACAAGTGTGTGTACACGAATGTGCAGGCGTGTGCATTTTTCTACCAGTGTGTGGAGACATGAGAGTGTGCACGAGTGCATGTGTGTACAAATGTGTGAGTGCATATGTACACAAGTGTGCAGGTGTGTACTAGTGTGTGGAGACATGAGAGTGTGCACGAGTGCATGTGTGTGCATGTGTGTACGAGTGTGCACAGTTGTGTGTGCATGAATTTGCATGGCTGTGTGTGTGAGAGTGTGTGTGTACACGTGTGCTTGGGCCATGTCCATACTCTCATGAATCCTTGTGTAAAATAAGTCCCTCCTGTTTTCAGCTTTCAGTATAGTTCGCCATAGTTTCCCCTTGTTCAAAAACAAAACATTTGCCAGAGTAGTCTTTTGTGATCTAGATATACCACTGAATGTGTTTTTATTAAAACTCCTTTGTAATGCATTATCTCATGCAGAGTATATTTTCAGATCTGTATGCACTTAATGAAAGAATGTACAGGTCTGCCTCCCAGCATCAGTGAAAGCTCATTAAATGCAGTCCCATAATTCAAAACGGCGATGTGCTCTGAAAAAGACGGCATAACCCTGACAGGTGTTCCTTACATGACATGTTAATAATGTACCATATGTCTTTCATGTGAGTCCGACCTGAGCTTTCTTTTGTGAAATGTGGATGCCTGCTCCTGGAGGTTTTTGTCAAGTTCATGTGTTACTACATTTTTTTCTGGCAGTTTTAGCAGAAACATAGCCTTGCTGTTGTCACTCAGGCTGGTGCATTATGCAGATCAAGCTTGTTTAAGTGACAGAAGTTGCTTACTCCCAGTGGCACTGACCCAGACAGCAGACTCTGCCTGTCATTCCACTGGTGCACTGTAGGTGGTGCAATGGGGTCAGATCTGGCATTCAAGGTCCTTACTTGGCCTGGATCAAGACCAAGGAACACACTGGGAAAACCTGGGAAATCTGCAATGCTTTTGAGATCCAAAGGATCCAAGAGCACACTTTGTGGAATACTTTACCTAAAATAACACTGGCAGTGCACTGTTGGTTCCTCTGTTCCCTCCCACTTCCCAAAGACACGCCGGTGAAGTTAATTAGCATTTCTAAATTGCCCCTGTGATAGATTAAGTGTAGTCCTACTATGTCCTGGAAATCTGTTTCCTATGCTTCTGATAGGCTCAGAGTCCCGGGGTCCTTATCAGACATAAGAAGCCTTCTGTTAAAGGATGCATAGATTGTTTATTCTGTTCTCTAGTTAATGAATGAGTCACATCTGCTTTCCTGGTTGCAGTTAAATCCTTGCTGCAGGCTGCTCTGCTGTTAGAACAAAGAGAGTACAGCTTGCAGGAGCCCACTGCACTTGGTGAGGTTTCTTGCATCTGCAGAAGGACTCTTAGACACTCTTCCACTCCATCTTTCATTATCTCAGCCCCTCTTTTCTCTGTCTCGCTCTCCTGTCCATCTGGTCAGTAGCTCTCTATCATCTATCCGCTCTCACTGATGCTCTGTCCTTCTCTCTCCTTCTCGCTCCAGATCAGAAGGAGAAGACCCACACCCGCCACTCTGGTGGTGTCCAGTGATCAGTCCTCTCCAGGTACGTCTCTCTCATGTGAACATGCTTCAGCAAGAACGTGTGCACCTCTGTCTGTTCCCAGGCTCCTGGTAATTGAAAATGTCTTCTCTCATGATCGGAGATAATGTACACATGAGTGGTGACACGCAGTAGATTTATACTTGTGCAACGCATGCCAAGAAACTGCTGCTTTGCTTAGCTTCACTTTAGAGCACAAGTTAAATCAAATCTCTGGTCCACTTGCCAATAGCAAATTACTAACACAGCACTCCATGGCAGGCAAGGATCTTGTACCCTGCAAAACGCCAAGTCAGGGGATTTTAGTTTCATAAAATGTCAGGGGCTCCGCTTCCATTCCCAAAACCCCACCAGAATTTTCCTTTATGTTCCCTCTGGACTAAAATCATCTCCCCGCTGTACGATCTGGCCTAATTCACAAACACGCTACACAGCTTAGGAGCTAATGCTCGGACATATCGAACTCTAGACTACTTAACTCTGTGCAGTACTGAAGTGCAGGTTCCTCCTCAGAAGCCTCGAGGCGCCTGCAGCCACCAGGTGGAAAAGTGCTTTAGAAGATCTTGAGGTGATCTAGACTGTGCAAGCCCAGAGTGAACATATGGCCGGGTCGCTCAGTCCAGCGCTGCCACTTTTTTGACCAGCCGTGGGAACTTTAATGACCAAATAGGCAAGGCCTCTATTTAACATCTGGTCCAAAGGACGGCCCCAGCAAGGGCACAGCGCCCCCAGTTTTGGAAATTCTGATCCAGCTGGCAGAGCGCCACCCACTGGTCCACCATCGCTACTTGCAGCAGCCTCCTGGTTTATCCTGGAGGTCTCCTGTCCCAGTACTAACCAGGCCCAGCCTTGCTCAGCTTCTGCTGAGATCATTCCAGCACCAGTATGGAAGAGGTGGCTCTTACCCAACGCTGGAGTGTCACTCCTGCGCCGCAGCAAGACCCAGTGTTGGGGGGGGGAGGCAGCCTTTCTCTTCTCTCTTCCTTCCTCCCCCATGCATGGTCTGTGAGCATCTGTGTGCTGCCGTCTCTGTCCATAGAGCAAACAATTCAGTACAAGGTGACATTTGCGGTGTTTCCCCTGGTAGCTGTTGAGCACCACTGAGTTGAGCAAAGAAATTACACTTTTTGAAACGAGTAAAAAAAATATTTTACTCATCAGGTAGGGTCTGTCTACTAATTCCATCCACCAGGATGAATTTGTGGCCCTCATTGATATTGACTACGACCATAGTTTTAATGTGCGGCCAGGCACTGCAGAGATTGCCTTGCTTAAATTTCTCCTCAACTTTGTTTTTCTACTGTAGATCATGTTTGCTTGCTGTTTTGCATGTTTAATTTCTTTATTTACTCGTTTTCTCTCCTCAAGTGATCCACCGTAGACATTAAGCCAAATTCAGTCACTGAAACTGAGACTGTAGAACAAGCAATGAGCTTTTCTCTCTGCATTTAGAGCCAAACCCACAAATGTTTCTAACAATCAGTGGTCAATACCACCAATTGTTAGAAACAATCAGTTCATGGGTGATATCCAAAAACTTATGTTTGGCTCTTCCAGTACCATTGTTTAATCCAGTGGTTAAACAGAATTTATCAAGAAGGGCTGCCAGGTGCCTACTGCTGTAATTGTTGTCAATTCACCCTGTAATCTATGGGACGTGTGAGAATTTTGTTAAAGACTTGATTTTTTTTGCTAGTTATCGGTATATTAAATGTGTCGTCTTTTGGTTGTGTTTTTTTGTTACTTGTTCAGCAAAAATTGTCCGTGAGAAAAACGCATCACAAACGACCAGTTTCAGAACCTTAGAAACAACCTTAATTGGTGAAAAAATGCAAATGAGTCTGGAAATAACTGCAAGGTCTCTCCCTCTTCCCGTGCCCAGCAGCTCTTCTGACCTGGGGGGTCAGGGACTCGTGGGTGCTCGGCCTGGGTTGCCAGTTGTTGTGGAGGTCTCACCAGGGTGACCCAGAGAGGCTCTGTCACTGCTGTAGTCTTAGCACACGCCTCAGAGCTCCAGCAGTCTGCAGTACGCCCAGCACACGACACACAAGGAGAAAAACGCTCTGAGCTCGGCAGGCAGGATGTCTCCCATGTAAATTGTGCTAACCACATTATACAGATCTTTTCCTTTTGTTTTCTGCAGCCATGTATTTCTGCACCTCTTAAGTTCAAGTTTCAAGTTCAAATATATACTGTATAGCGAAACATACAGGTACTCGGATTCAGCAGCAATAACCACGATTCTCCGAACTGAAGTGCATTTTCTGTTTGCGGCTCAAAAATAGACTAGATGGTCAAACCATGTAATACAGCAGTATTTGACACATTTCCATAATGTCTTATTCACCTGAGGATAGACAGAGCTGGAAGTGATGAAACGCCTCCCCCTGTTGTTAACGGGCAGTAATGGCAACAGTTAACGCTTTGTCAAGGTCACTGTAGTGGATCACAGCTGGAGGTGTTTACAGTAGTTACCTTGAAAGGGAGCTCTGCATTACTGTTCAGTTCCTGGGCTTCTGAGCTTGCTTTAAAGATAGCCAGGCAGGTTTTTCTGATTGTCACTCTCCCCAGTCAGATTATAATAATTCTACAAATAATATATGAATTATGTACTACTACTAATAATAATAATAATGTCTTGCATAAATGTAGCAGCCTGCATCCTGAAGGATCCTCATATCCATATACAGTACATATTTCAGTATATAAGAATACAACCCCCTGGTCTTATTGACCTGGAACCCCATCCCAGGCTGGTGTGTGTTAAGAGCTATAGATTTGTTATATTAAAGTTATACTGTTATATCCATCTCATTGTGTCTTTTTGATTTTGAATCTCCTGTAGTGTTGTGACTGGACAAGAGCTAATTGATAGAGTATTATGACACCTGTTGTCCCCGAATCAGGCACTTCAGGGGTTAATGCTCCTTGTTTACTCCTTCATCTTGCTCATAATCTCTGCAAAGGAGCTGCAGCCATCATTTGCGTTCTTACTCCTTTTTAGGATACAAGTTACGTATGATTTCTAAAAATAATTTCCTTTCATCTGAAATCCGAACCAAAGAAAGAAACAGCAGAATGATAAATCTGGCCCCATTTTGACTGTTCCCATGCCAGACTGTCATAATTGAATCAGATGCGCTTGCTACCAAATCCACGGCAGTTCCATTATGTGCACGACAGCAGTGCCTTTCTCCGCCTCTCAGTGTTAGTGCTGGACTGCCTGTAGGTCACCTTACAGTTCACACTGGCGCAACTGTGTAATTGCAGTGTATGAGCAATCAGCCTGTGTGCCCTTCAGTTCTCCGTCTGCCGTCTCTTGGTGCACAGGCAGGGGTTAATCGTGCAGCAGACGCGCTCACACACGCAGACGCACGTACCCACACAGCACTTGGGTGTCAGGGGATGTTTAGGTTGCTTGGCAACAAGGTGGTGTCCTAGAAAAGTTTAAAGGCCTGCAACTGGAGGAGCTTGCACACGAGCGAGCGCAAACAGGGACCTGATCTCACTGCCACGTCAGGCTTTAAGGAGATAAACTGCTCCCAGCGTCAGGAACCTTTCTTGTCGCTGTCTGGTTTTACGCTCCCCTGCCTCCTCACTCCCACTCCCCCCACCCTGTGACGAAAGCAGCTCGTTGGATACTGTCACCATCTGGGCTGCTGCAAGGTCACCTTTCCACCCCAGATATGATCCCTGTTCGCACCTATCTGAACGTTTTTTGCTCGCGGAAGATGCGCTCATCTGTCTGTAGCACCAGGAGAGCCTGCGGAGATGCCCAGCTTTTCTGCCAAGAGCTCCGAGCCTGTGTAGATCAGCCCTCTGCTCTCCGTGCAGGGTTCCTGCTGGCCTGCGTTCTCGCGATGACCTTCCACTGTGCTCTCTTGCAGAAATCGATGAAGACAGAATCCCCAACCAGCTCTACAAGGTAAGCGGTGTCCTTGCTGCCTCTCAGGAAGTCAACCCCCACCCCAGCCCTCGCCTGCTGTTTAAAAATCTCATCAGGGTCTGAATCCTAGTTGTGCTGCCGCAGGTGTTGCAGAGGAGAACCAAGTGTGTCTCCCACAACGGACAGTTCAAGGTCTGAATAAGCATTTTGCTGTTTTGAACAGAAAGAGAAATAAAACTGGTAATTCTGGACATGACAAAAAAGTAAAAACGTGCTCAAAGATCTATTGTGGGCTTACATCCACAGTTTTCCAAACTTGTTACCTTATATTAAATATTAATTTAAAAATTAAACAGCTATGCATTCATTCCATATTCAGTAGCCTGTCAGCCCAGTGCAGGGTCACAGTGATCTGGAGCCCAACCCTGCAGACTGTGGGCACAAGGCAGGGCACACCCTGGGTGAGGTGCCACTTTATCTCAGGGTACAAGTACACACTGATATGGGGGCGGTGTTAAAGCATTTTTGACAAGAAGACATGTCTTTGGATGGCGGAAGGAAACCTAAGCAACTGGCGCATCCTCGTCTGGCCACACGGGGGAACATGCATGCTCCACACAGAAGGTACTAAAGAGCCAGAATCAAACCCAGGACCCAGGAGCTGAGAGTCAGCAGCGCTACCCATCACGCCACTAAGAGGCTCACTGACCCGCGTGTGAAATGAAATCTCCGGCTTTGTCAGGGCGATGTGTACATGGAAAGACCGCTGTGCAGAGGAGGTCTCGCGAGTCTCACCCACTTCCTTTCTTTCAGGCCGCCTTGATGAACTCTCCCCGGCAGCGGCGGAAGGGCGCTCGCGGCACCCCCACCATGAAAGGTACGACATCGCCATGGAAACGTCAGGAGATCCCCCCCCTCTGGAGTCCCTGTGACACATGACACATGACGTGACACATGCTTCTCTTAACTCTGGTCCATTCACAGCCAGCAGGATTGCATAGGCTACAGCTTTTCTGCACATATCAATAAAGGGTCTAGAAGTTATTCTAGTTTCGAGGAAGAAGGAAAAAAAAGCACTTTTCTTCTGAGCAGCTTACATACTGTACGTACAGGCAAGGTGTCAGTGCTCTGAGCACAGGCCAAGTCAACTGTGAATGGGATTTCCAAATGTTGAGGATGGACTGGGGATGGCACGGTGTCGCACTACAACCCTGGGGCCCTGGGTTCAATTCCACCCTTGAGGTGCTATTTGCATGGAGTTTGTATGTTCTTCTCATGTTTGCGTGGGTTACCACAGTCCAAAGACATACTGGAAGGTTTGGGGAAAATTTTACCTGTTGTGTGTTTGTGTGTGCCCTGTGATGGTCTGACATCCTGTCGGGGTCTGTACCCATTGCTTCCCGGGATCCCCCACAATCCAGAATTGGGAAAGGCGGATAGAAAATGGATGGATTTATGGACAGGAGTGGTTTGGCCTAAGTTGGCTCGCAATGGCGACCCCAGTGGGCTGACAGTGTTGCCTGTGAGTCTGACTCTTGCAGTGGGGAGATTGGCTGGTCTTCTGGAGAAAATTCACTGTCTTGTTCCCCCACCCTGGGCACTGCCGATCAGCCCAGTTGTTTGGGATGGTACTGTATATCGATGGTATAACGGGCAATTCCAGATTACAAATAAAACAGCCAAGGTAACATCTGAAGGATTACAGAGATTGTGATCCCTTTCGCAATGATGGTGATTTAAAATCTAGCTTTATTTTATCCTTTTATCTATATTCCGTACCTCTGTGAAGTCTGAAAACTCCAACACAAGACAGACAAAAAGTTTTTTCTTCCATCAAACTCTGCGTCTTGATCACTGAACTGTAGCAAAAGCCAAGCACAGCTGCTTATTTTCAAAGCTTTTATTGCAAGAAAGCTAACGTTTCCTTCTGGCTTCCAGCAAATAAAGCTGTTAATGTTTAAAGGTGCAAATCTTACAAAAATGACAATACAGATGTGGAAAAGTGAAATGAAATGAACAGCCGTTGCACACAAACATAGTTTTGAAAAACTAGCTGGTGCTTCTTCGGAGGCAGAAAAAGAGGAGACACATTTGTCCATGACTTAAGTGGCATGAAAACGTTGCAGCACACAGGAGCTCATTGGATGTTGTCAGTGACTAATAAAAAAACAGCATGCCTGCCGCATGAGAAGCCTAGGTAGCTGAAATCCTGGGCTATTCAATTACAAGCAATGGATTTAGATGTTACACTATCAGTTCAGCACCGGACAGCTCCTTTGAGAGTGGGAAGCAATTGCTCAGCCTGCCTTAGCCTTCCTCTCATCTCTCTCTCTCTCTGGCCAGAGCTGCAGTTCCTGGTGGAGCATCATCTATACCGCCAGCAGCAGCAGCAGGGGGGCGGGGGGGACGAGTGTTCCTCCGAGAGCTGCCTGTCGGACCGTCCCAGCCCGGACTGCGGCCAGGGCAGCGCGGAGCTCCCCGAGGACGAGGCGGGCTGGGATGCAGAGGACAAGATCAGCCCGGAGGGCTTCGAAAAACTGCGCAGGCAGATGGAAGGTGAGAGGAGCCCGTGGCTGTGTCTTTGCAAAAAACAAAAGGAAAAGTGATTAGATGAGATTCAGAAAAGGCGCCAAAGCAGTCGCACAATGTGAAAAGCCAGAGTGAAAATGTGAGCAGGAAGTCATTTAGACCATTAAGCCTTTTTGTAGTCAGTAGCTAACTGACCTCCTCCAGATGCTTCTCAAACTAAGCCTATAATATTGGGTTCAACAGTATGGCTGGGGTCAGCTTATTCCATACATTCACAAGCCTTTAGGTGAAGAAGTGCCATCTTTTCTCCTGGGCACCTAAGGACCTGTGCACGATCACCGGTTCTGAAGGTGACAGCTGATGCAGTTTTCCACTCAGCTGCTGTGTTGTTTAAAGTTCAGGTTCTGGTTGCCAACAGCCTGTTTCTTCACAGAAATTCCTTGCAAACGAATAGCCCCCAGCTAAATGCCAAGATGTATTGACTGATTGTAGCCATTCCATCTGGGAGACAGACCAGCTTTCTGGGTCAGAGTGCTGCTGGGGAGAGAACAGCTATTAACTAAAATGCAGCACATTAATTCTAAAGACGTAGTGGCTCTGTTGAATATCCTTTTAACAGTTTTGCTTTAATTAAATGTGTTTAAAGTGTTCTGAGATTAGTAAGGCTTGGCATTTCTCATGATGGCAGTGGTCTGTTTTAATTTCTTTGCATCCATTCTTACTAATGGGTTTAGAGAATTGTGCCTATACTGTGCCTCAATTCACCTTATTTTTGCAAATTAAACAATTAAAATTGATGGTTATGAACAATCAGAAAGCTCCTAAAACATTGCCATCGAGAACTGATTGAGCACTAGGTCAATTTACAGATAGTGGCTGTATAGAAATTTTGGCTTAATACAGGCCTACAACAACAATAATAATAACAACTTGCAGATGTGAAGAGAGAGATTGTGCAAGCACAAAGATGAATTCCGCCTTGACATAGGAGTGCTAAAATTCTTGTGCGAAGGGAAGAGACCACCTCCTGGTCCATCAACACCAGTTTCAAAAGCAACCTGATTTTCCACGGAGGTCTGCCAGCCCAGCACTGTACAAGCCCAGCCTTTGCGTAGCTTCTGAGATCGAATGAGATCAGGCTAAAAGTTGGCGATGGTGCTGCTGAATGCTGAAGTGCTTTCTGTCTTAAGTCTGCATTGTCTTTTCTAGGCTCCGCTTCAATTAAAGGATTAATTTGACATTCAGGACTAGTAGATGTGAATGAAATGTGGCCAACAGGAACAGAGTTTAGCTAAATTGTACAATTGTGCAATGTCAATGGAGTCCAGCATTATCAAAAAGAATCTCAGGACAGGAAGGAATCATTTCCAGCTATACTGAATGGAGTATTTGTTGAATTTGCTTTTGTTGAAAGCATTTACTGCATAGCAGCAGCAAACTCCAGTCTCGACAAGTGTGATATTTAAAAACAGGGATCAACATTTATTGGCGTATTTCCACGGTAGAAGTGAGGGAGTTGGATCGTTAACGTGGTGAAGATTCACCGAGGCAGCACTCAATCATGCATGTTTAGAAAGTAGTTTCATAAGGCTGACCTTTTCTCTGGGCATCCTGGGAGCACAGGGCCAGCTGGACAGCTCGGGCTTGTTTCTGACTGCCTGATTTCACACTGGAATGCAAACTGCGCATTTAGTGGGAAGACGCCAAGAAGAATCTCTCCAGTTCTTTGTTTGAAATCTTTGCTCTTGGCTTGGTATGGCAACAGATTTTGAATTTGGAAGCAGAGGGCAGAGAGAACAGATGTTTGAAAAGCCAGCTAGAACAAGGCAAGCTTGTGTTTCTGGGATCATCAGCTCCAAACCAGGAAGAAAGGGGCTTGCTTTCTGAGGGGGGAGAAAGGTTGGAAACGTCCTGTTGAAGAGCAGGATAAAATCCACACTCAGGCCTTGTTAACCTTTCCCATTGCTTTCATACAGTGATACACAGCCAATCAGAGGCCAGCGGGGGGGAGGAGCTCCCATCATGCAAGTCTCAAGAGGAGGAAGGAAGTACTTCTAGCGTCGCCATGGGATCACAACAGACAGAAGCAGGTAAACTCTCTCTGTTTCCCAGAACTTTCCCTCCAGACGATGCCTGCCTCATTACAACATCTCACTTACCAACATTGCCGATGTTTCTGAGGCCATCTAAGGATTGATCTGCCCCACTGCACCTAATGTTCTATGAAGGTGTTGATTTCTTTATGTAGTCAGGGACTGATCAATAGGGGAATCATTTTCATCTAAAGCCTGAGATCTTACTGGCAATGTGACAAGACTGGAGTCTGAAAGGAAAGAAAATCCTTCAATATCTATTAATTAGTTCTTACTAACCTTAATAAACTTGTCCTACGTGTTGATGGATCCTGGACAAATTCCTCAAAATCCTTTGTAAAAAAATTAAAAACAAAATGTTTGTAGCAAAGAATTCTATTCTCCATCCATAATAAACCACAACATTTCAATAATAAACCACAAATAAAAAAATGAGTAAAGCCACAAAACACAATGCTGTGCTCTTCAAGGAAACTGACATTTTGCTCTCCTGTTACTTAAAGGTAACGGCTGATGCAGAGCACTGTAGTGCTTTCTCCAACCTAAATGAAGAACGTCTGGTCAGTTCCAGATAACTGCCATTAACAGAGCTGTGCAGCCTGTCCTGACACAGTGTGCACATGGCACCAGGGATGTCAATGTAAAACATGCCTCTGAGGGTGTTATTAATGGCATACTGTATGTGCACAGAGTGCAAAGAGCTTGGCAGCACATGGACTGCCTGCCTTGGTTTTTCATGGCTCCGTTAGGATGTGGCAAGTCCCATCTTGGCTGTAATACTATAGTGAGAATAACAGATCAGTAACACTCTTAACACCGTATTAAAATACTGAATTAGAGAAGCAGCCAGGGATTTCTGACCCTCTGCTCTTAAATTAAAACAATGAAAAGCCAAAGCTGTTATTTCTATAGCCCCTGAGTGACAAATGTTGAATTAAGATGTGTTGTTTTAAGACAAAAAAATATAAACTCGCTGCATTTTCAAGATGTTGTTCCCAAAAGGGTAAACATCAAGCCAGGCATTCAGTTTCTTTCATCACGGTGGGTTAAATATGGACAACAGGACAATCAGCGTCTTAACTTGTTTCTGCTTGGCTCTGAGTTGAACCTTGCGATCTAGGTGCTGTTGTTGTGCCGGAGCAGATGTTTACAGCTCAGGAGTCACTAGTGCATTCCTGCTAGAGGCTTTCAGTTCATTAGGGGCCCTGCAGTGACGTGGTTTGGGATCTTTAATCGGGATGAAAAGCACTTACTAACTCAATTAGAATGCACCTTACTAACTCATTTGTCA
The DNA here is from genome assembly GCF_040954835.1 of Lepisosteus oculatus. NCBI lineage: Eukaryota > Metazoa > Chordata > Actinopteri > Semionotiformes > Lepisosteidae > Lepisosteus > Lepisosteus oculatus. The sequence goes on from NC_090696.1 coordinate 16,430,258, forward strand.
TCTCTCATAGATATCAGACCTATTGGATAAAACTGTGTTGTATTTGGAAGGATAAATATGGGTCTGTTTTATACAAGTGTTATGCTGGTCTGGCAAATGTATCAGAAGATATTATCATACAAAAGTGTCTCTCTACAACTGCAATTTTTCAGTACGGTCAACTGTGACATGTTTCTTCTGACTTTTTCTGACATTAGTCTTTTCCATCATGACGCATTGGATAAACGTCCTACATTGCCCAAGTCTGGTATTTTGTCTCGTAGTGGTTGTTGCACCTGAGAACCACAGGTGTGTAGAAGATTTTTGTGTACGTTCATCATCTGCCCTTCCTGTCAGTCCTATCACAGAGAGTACAATCACGGGTGCTCAAAACCACAGGACGGCTTATTCAAGCTGCTTTTGACCACAGTTACTACTAATGAATAAAACGTTTGTGCACTTGCTTCTACAGGAGGAGCCAAAACGGACTCCACAGTGTCCCCAGCGGATGAGAGAAAGAACGGCAAGCACGACAAAGAGAAATAAACTGCCTCCTTGCTCCAGACTGCCCTACAGCAAACAGAAGGAAAAGGAAACGGATGTTCTACAGACTCGCATTCCACAAACGTCTCCAGTGTCTCGCCTCTTCCCCCACCCTCCCTAACACCTGTGGCTGGAGTGAAGCAACCAGGTGATTTAGAGGCACCTCCGCGAACTGTAGCCAACAAGGTGTTTTTTTCAGAGTTTTGAAATGTTTTCGAGAGTACCTATGGCATTAACGTTAAACAAACAAAACCAAGCCTACGGGATGTTCTTTAAATTCCCCACGAGTTCAAGCTTTTTTGAACGGCCGCTAGATCTGATTGCCGTTGCAAAGCAATGAGGAAAATGGCCAATCTAGACCTATGTAGGGTCTTCAGTCATAGAGGTGTTTCCATGTTTGCCTTCACAGTGGGAGGGAAATGTGGGGCTGGTTGGGGGCGTTGTGCCCACTCTAAACATCACATGTTGACGAGATAAGGGAAATAACAGAAAGCAACCCACAAAGACCCATGGGATCAGGAAGCATGAGGTATTAGAACTGAACACCAGCAGATGGTGTTGGATGTACTGTACAAAGCCACTAGCAAAGGCAAACCTGGGAACCCACATTGAACCTGCTTAGTTCATTTTACCTTGCATAACCGAGTCTGTATTAAGAAAATTCCTGGGAAGTGAACTATTTGTGAATATTGTGTTGTCTTTTCTACCTTCTATTTATGTCCAGCCCCTGTGGTCCCGTTTAGAGCAATAATCCTCATATATATTTGTATAAAAACATCTACAGTATATGCAGATTAACTGCTGTGTAACAGCAGGAAAAGTGCATTAAATAGAGACAGATGATTGCAAAGCAGAAATGCACGATCAATAATGTGCATTTTGACTGCACAGTCTTGTGAATATATTGAATCCCACTTTCAAATGAACACAGGTGGAAAATCGCAGATTGCTGAGCCGCCTGTCGGTAGGGGCCAGTGTGTTGAAATGGCTTTGTAATGTGCCATCTCTTCCCTTAACGTATCCAGGGCCTATCATCATTCTGCTGGAAGAGGTCAAAGGGCACACAGTCGGCACATGTGGCAGCCCCTGTAATGAAATACAGTGCGAGAGAGGATATAAAAGTGAAATGGATTTAAACCTTTTTAGGTAAAAGCTTAATTGCTGGAATGTCAAATCTATAAAGAATAATTTCAGGAGAATTAAAAAAAGGAAATAGTAGTGACATGCAAGAATAAAATGCAGTAATTAAAAAAAAACTGTCACTTGTTTTCTAAGGGCAGACTTGCAACATACTGAACACTGCCATGGTGTTGTCTGCTTAAATCAGAAGCCAGTCTTCCTTTGAAAGTGGGCATCTATTTTCTCAACGAGAAACCATGTAGATTTCGTAGGTAATTCTTCTCACTTTGGCATTACTGATTGCCGGCAGGAGTCTGAAACCTGCAGCTCCTCTGTAGGTCCCCTCAGACACTGGCAAGATGTAATTGGGAACAGGGTGTTTTTGTTCCATTTATAATAACTGACTTTCTACTGTAATGCCTGTCCTTATTTGTAAGTTCCTCTGCCAGTAGAATCTAAAAGATTGAATTTGTTAAAGAAAGCAGGAAGAAAATAACCCCCCTCCTATTACGCCACTGTTTTAAAAACCTTTGCTTGGCTGCATTAATTTTACACCCACCTAAAATTGCATTTAATTAAACATAAACAACAGCATCAAACGTCTGTTCCCTTTAACTATTTAAAGAGGTTCAGCACATTTTCTTTCTGAAAATGTTTCAGAGCTTAAAGCTGGATTCCACCAAATCTCAAAACCCAAACCATTTTCCTCTAAATATTGGGACCGACTCACAGATGTTAAGGAATGTTTTCCAGTGCTCGCTTGTGTTTCCTGGCTCACAATTAGCTATGGTGTACAGTGTACAGTGGTGTACTGCTCTGAACGTAGTGCAGAAATGTGTGATGATAATGTTTGTCCTTTAGCTGACTTTATTTTTTAATCAGAGCAAACGATAGGACATTGGTTTTACATCTCACTGGAAGAGCAGAGCAGGTCACAGGAAAGTGAGGCTGAGTAGTTCGCAAAGGGGTTCTGCACTCTAAGTCTGTTTCAGAGCCGGGGCCTGAATCATGAACCTTCTGGTGAAGAGCCACTCTTCTGAAACCACAAGGATCGCCTTGCTTGCATGCAGGCCATAGCTCATTAAGAGAGGCCCTCTGGACCTGCTGTTCTCTGTTGAATAAAAAAAAAGGCAAATCTATACAGTGATGAAACTGCCATGGCACACAGACTTCACCAAGATAAAAAATGCCTTAAATGTGTCAGTGACTTGTGTGCTCTGTCAGTTCCTCGTTGTGTATGTACAATCTGAAAGGAAAAAAGGCGTTTACTTCACAGCATATGTTTCTGGGTTCCTTATATGCTGCATATAAAAACCAGCCCAATGTGTATAAAAGGTACAATACACAAAGGGTTGTAGGGGTCTTGAACAAACCTCCCAGCCATGTTGCTGAAGCAGGTCCCCTGGGGTCCTTCAAGAAAAGCATGGATGGAATTCTTGGATCAGTAAATTGCCAGAGTAAAAATGCTAAAACAATCTTCTTTTGGTCGTAACTGGTTTTATGTTCAAATTGCATTGATGTCATGTATCTGGGGTCAAATTAAATCCAGACCCGTATCTATTAGCCAAATGCAAAATTACAAGCTCAGTTTGGGGTAATGCAAAGTTCCTCTGCCTGGTGAATTAAAGATTTGATGAAATCTGGTTTGGACGCTGGTCAGTTTGTGAATTGCCCTCGGTTCACCCTTCAGACACATCTGACTATCACAATGACATATCATGTAATAAAATCAAGATTAAAAATCTTGCGTGAGGAGTGGGGGGATCAATTAAATCCATAAACCGATGTGGTCCAGGAAGTAGAATCCAGTATCATTAGAACTTTCAGACAAAAAAGCATTTTGTTGTGGTTTTCCTAACTTTCTCAGCATTTACCGAAAAAACATTATCTTGTGGGGGTGTGTGAGAACTTGTGAGTGTGTTTTGACAAAGGGGCACAGTCTGTTGAGCTTCCCCGATTGACAGCTTAAGTATTCTGCAGGTCTGATAGACAGCACCCAGGGACTCAGATTGCCAGTCACGAACCAGAGGACACAGGTGGAAGCTAAGTGGAAGTGCACCTAGAACAGGAGAGACAACTTTAGGCAACGCATTTTTGGAGTCTGGATAAAGCAGCCCCAGCCGTATTGTTCAAGCAGATATTATGCCTTCATTAATTCAACAACTGAATAATGAGCTCCTTTGAGCAACAGGCTACTAATTGTTAAACAGGCTTGAAACTGGAAAGGTCTCCTTTTGTTTGTAAGCTTTCTTGTGAGTGGTCTCTAGTCTCATTTTTACTTAGACTTCTTGCCATAGCAAATTGTGTTTTGCAGTGTCCAGGCTGCCTAGTCACCTATTTTAATTATTGTGGTTTGTGTCAAGTCCTAACTGACCCATTGAATATAGCCTGTGATTATAAATACTGTATATCTGTGCACAGAAGGGAAATGGAATCAAATGCTTAGGTTGAAATCAGAATAGCAGGCTGCCTTAATGAGACTCCTTTAATCTCATTAGACTAAATCTGACATCTTCACATTCTGCCTTCTTTGAGAGCTGATTTGCTACGAATACATGCGGGACGATTTCAGACTTGCTTCACTGCTTCTTCCAGACAACATGTTGAGATTTAAAAAAAATCATAGACAGTCTTTGAGAGGAAAGTAGGGTAATCCAAACCAGAGTTGAAAAGCCAGGGTTGTGGCAAATGAAAAAAGGCAATGCACAAGTCTGGGAAATGAATCAGGACAAGGATCTGATTTTACATGCTGATGGGACACATTCCTGCTGCTGCTCAAACCAGAGACAGTGAGATTGTTCATCCTATGAGTGGCAACCAGCACTTGTGTCTTGTCAGCTCTTTTGAGATCAGGAGTTTAGAGCATTCATTTCAGAACTGGGATTTTTTTTGTTCTATTGCTTTCAGCATGGGAGATATGCATGCACGATATCACACATTTGAGGTTTTATGTTTTGTTTTTGTTATGGGGCAGGGGGGACCCCTGTTTGTTGTGGCAGGCCTCACCTTTTGGGTGTCGCTTTGCTCTGAGTGAAAAGAAAATAGCTGATACCACTTCAGAAGAACAAGGGGGACCCTCTACTAGAATATAGTGAAGTATACATTTGTATACATTTCTGTATATGTATTGCTATAGATGCTGTACAATTGTAAGCCTACACAGCTGTATAAAAAAGTGTTCTTTTATGATAAAGATTAATAGAAAAATATACAAACATTAATATCTGTCATTTGAGTTCTTTGTTTTTTTTTCCTCGCTGTTTTGGTATCTTGACCAGCTACCACTGTGTTGTCTTAACACAGGGGCGGCACCATGTTCAACTCACGCTTAATGTGTAAAGAGGGGTGAAGGGTGCCCAGTAACAGTGGTTGCACAGCATCCCCACCCAGCTCATTTCCTACAATAATGAGCCATTTATCATTCTGGTGCTAGAGTTTTCATACTGTAGGTTAAGGTGGGTGGTTTTGCAAATTTCAGAAATTCCAGGGAGCATTACAAACTGGATTTACGCTTTACACTCCAGGTCGGCAGTCAGGCATCTGGATTTCTAAACTTGAAGTTTGTGGGCTCAAATCCCAGGTGAGCAAGGTGCTTTCGCCTGAATTGCTCCAGTGAAATACCCAGCTGCATAAAGTGGTGCCAATGTAAGTTGCTTGGATAAAACACATCAGCCAAATAATTTCGTATAGAAAGTGCTTGCAGGCTATACTGCATATTCTTTTAGTGCCATATCTTTGATGTGCTGCTCAAAAGAAAATTCACAGGCCCATTGAAGATGTTCATGCTACTCTTTGCTGTTTGGGTTTTCATCATCTCTTGTGGGCAACACAAGAGGCATGTAAGAGATAAGCAAAACTGAACATCATGGCTTTGTCCTGATGCATTCTGCTATATATCAGATAGAATGATTTCCGAAAACCTTTGTACTATTTCACTTTCCCTCAAGCAGAAGTGGTGTACCATGTGCAAGCTCAGCAGCTCAAATTCAGCACTAGGGCCACATTATTTAGAGTGTGCTTTTCAGGGTTGATTGAAGAGACCATATAAAATGATTTTTTTATCATTAAATGGGCAAAGGGGGGTAAAAAAAACACATTGCATTTGAGTTTCAAAGGTCTTGTGTGGATAACCACATTTTTTGGTAACAGCAAAATAAAATTATGGATTTTTATATTAAAATTATATTACCACTTTTTAGATTAGTAAGGAATGTATATTTAAGTGGTGATGATTGTGAATTAAAAGCTTTCAGTGCCCAGTGGTGCATTGTTATTTGAAAATTGTGTTATTGTGTCAAATACGTATTTGTATATTTCAGTTTTCCCCTTGTCCATTAATACAGCGACGGCAATTACTGTACTTGTCAATAGCTGACTGACCTCTATCAGACTCTGAGACACCCTGCAGAGAAGAGATGTTTTCTGGCTCTCTGGTTCAGCTCCTGCTGCTTTGAACACAGAGGGAGTAGGTTTGTTCACAACACTTCCAGATGGAGAACCCATGACACACAAGAGAATGGTAAAACGAAAGTTTATTTACAGTATGCAAAATTGAAAAACTTGTTCACTTTTAATAATGCATTACGTTCCCTGCTGGGGCAGAAAGGTGTCCCCGCTCTGGTAGAGAGGAGATCTGCGATTCGAGCGTTTGTGCTGGAAAAAACACTGTCCTGCAGTGACCCTTTGCAAAGTTCTAAACATCTTGTTTAAAACAAAACTAATGCAACTTACTGTGTGAAAGGCCAGGACGTGCAGCGGGCACTTATTTCTCAGTGGGCGCCGAGATCAATCACAGCACTCGTCCAGAACAGTGAGGAGGTTTATTTGCCTGTACCCATTGCTCAAGGTGTTTTTTTTACGTGTCTTGTGCCATGTCCTGACCTTTCACATACAGTAATAAAGTGTGATTTAATCAAGAAACATAACTTTTTTTTGTATTCCAAACTACCTTTTCCCAATTCACATTCCAGTAGGGACAGCCAGGAAAAGTGAGGAAACCTTACATCCCAGCTGGAGAATAGGCACAGTCCTGCAGCGCCTGAACAGTCACAGTTAGTCCATAAGTTAGTGCCCGCGGTTACATGAGCACCGAAAAAGGCATGCATCCTGCATACTAGCACCCCGGCCATCTGTGCCTTTCAACAAATCAACCCCTTTTCTTACTCCCACCTGCTCAGGTACAGTAAACACGCTGACAAGCAGGATGTTCCAGGATGCACGCAGATCTGTTGGGTGTCTTCAAGAGACCCCCTTGTTCATCCTGGCCTTGTGAAGCAGTTCTTCCAAAATGCAACATTATGGTGTGAAAGCCTATGGCGGTGCTACAGCTGTGAACTCTTAATGTTTAATAATCAAAGGAATACACTTACGTCCAATAACATGTAACTGGAAAGGTATTTGATATGCAGGGGGAGTGCTTTCAGTTTTCAATTAAAATGCAAATAATTAAATAAATAAGACTCATATTGTAATCTGCCTGCGCCTCAAAGCTTTCTAATATGACTGAATAAATACCACATATCTATTAATTTTTGATTAATTACTTTACAGAGTTGTCACACTCCCAGGTCCCAGAGAGCCACAGTCTTTTAGAAATTGTTCCAGTCAAGCCCCCCTCTTACTTATCTGTCTTAATTGTTTTAGTAACGAATGATTGAACATCCGAGGGCTGTTAAACACTTCTACAGCTTTTTCTCCATCTATCAAGTGAATCTTTAAAACTATCACCTTTAACAATAAAACCTTGAGAAATACAAAATACTGTGTTGAGCCTAAATTAAATGCCAGCTTGAAGAAAGTAAACAGCCTCCTGAGAAGTCTGCAAGACAGACTTTTACAAACATCCACAGTGCTGAAGCACTACCTACAGTAAATCATGTCTGTACCCTCTGGTTACATAACTACTGTATACAGTACCTACAATCTGAAGGTGCACACAAAACCCAACCCCTTTCCGATTCCATGAAGATTAAAAAAGAACAAAAATGAGCAAAGACATTTTTAGTTTAGTTGTGTCAGTGCGCAACTAAACTCGACTGGTGAATGATCTGTATGGTGTCCTGGGCGAGGCTCACTGTGAAATGGTTATAATGGGGAAGCCAGATGCTTTCTGGTGCGGGCCGGGTATCAGTCATGTACCCACTTCATTGGCCACACCCACTCTTAGCAAATGACAGGAACTCGTCACACATACAGAATCAACTGGGAAGAACTGTGCATCGTGGTAAGTCCCGGCCTCTCTCATTGTAGTGCAACTGTTACAGAGGTGATGAGAGCATCTCTGTTGCATGGTCTGGGGAGAGGGTGCATGTGGATTTATTTTCTCGTGGTTCATATTCAGATTTTCTGCCAATTGCTAAAAAAACAACAGCCCTTGAAATGTGTTCCGGGAAGCAGAAGGACAATGTCTCTGTTGATTACTGTAAGATGCTCTGCTGCAGGCACTTCCAATGGATAGTATAAATAACTGGCTAAAGGCCACTGGGGATTTTGCCACATTTTTCTTCTGAACACACCTCCAGAAACAGTCCTTTTGTCTGATGATGTGACACCAGAAGCACGTCATGAGTGAGTGTTAAGAGTGTAACCTCCTGTACACCTCTTAACACGACCTGCATTCTTGCATTGTCATTCCGTAGCTACTCTGTGTCACAACATTTTGTGTTACCGACTTGTTTTAATGACACCAAAGCAATGTCCTAAAGGACGATGGGGCGCCCGCTTCGTGGACGCCCTCTCGACGGGACACTCAAGAGGGTTCGAGCCGGGATGGTTTGCACACCACTTGAGCTATGTAAAAGAAAGTGATGGGCTGTTTTCATGTCAGGCTGGCTGGCGTGGAGTGCATGGGTTCTCTGCCCGTCTTCCAAGCTGGCTAGTCTTCAGTGAAGATCTCTGTAGTGTCTTCCTCTGAAAGGCCTTCCTCATTGGGTGACAGCTCCTCAATGGAGCTCTGATCTGCTGAGCCTGTGGGGACATTGAGGACTCAGATTTAGGAGATGGTTCTCGCTCAGATGTTAGTCAGGACACTGGGACTAGAAACAATATTCATTACCTCAGGCCCCAAAAGGACGAAGTCTCCTCTAGGCTTCCATTATTTAGTTTGGTCCCAGTTGATAAGCTGAAAACTAATGTGATGAGTGCAGCTCTCCCTGTCCGTGGCCAGGATCTGATCCCGGTCGCTCACAGGCTCCGGACACACACAGCACTTCTCCCTGGAGAGTCTACCCTCTCAGAGGTGGGTGACTTCACTTCTGTAACTCGGTGCTTGAGCCCTGTGACACCTACACTTTCCAGACAAACTCAGAACTAACTAAATAAGCCTCAGCTATCCAGTAATGAGCTGCCTCTGTTCTGTTACACCCTAAGAAAGGCAGTCCTGTAATTTGCATGTCTGATGGAAATGGGGTTCCTCAGCGATCATGAAGCAGGAACAGGTGAGCTCGAATTCTAAGAAACTAAGTCATCAGCTCTAACCCTAGACAAAAATCTGACTTTTGAAACTTCGTTTCTTAAGGTGTAAGTCCATTCCTGAACCAAGCAAATATGTAAGTTGTACACATTTAATGCTTTCAGTAGGAATGCTTTGCACATATGGCCACTTACCACATAGTAACATTTATTGTGCACAACTCACTCAATAGTTACCTCATCAAGCAAGAAACGAGCGTTTTATGGACAAATGAAACTGCCATGCTAAATTGAATCAGGTCGTGCGGAGGTGCGCGTTGAATTCACTTCCTCTCATAGTAACAGGGGAAGGGTTAGGGGACTCATTCTGGAAAACATTTACTATTTATAGCAGTAGTATTTTCCCTCAGAATATGTTTCGTACGCATTAGAATATTATACTAATATTTTTTCTCATATAGTTAGATCTTGAGACAGCGTGGGAGAGGTACTGACTCTCTTACTGTATGTCCACTACTAGGCTAATGCCAGTGTTTTTTTACGTGTGATCAGATGGTATTGGTGAAGCTGTAGGCGGATCTAAAAAGATACAGTTTCCATATAGGAACCGAACTTCAAAGCGGTTGCGTTATTAGTATTGGTATTCGTTGAAGTGGACTGAACGTAAACGCGCACGGTGACCCCTCGTGGTTTTGAGGCGGAGTAAGAAAAGCCAGCATCCCAAGGCCTTACCGTTGGATGCCCTGTCTTTCCACTTGAACTTGTTGTCCTCCGTGTGTCGCGTCCACGTCGAGCGGAAGCTGACGAGCTCGGCGTTGATGTGAGCCAGGCTCCACTGGAGACCCCAGGAGCTCTCTTTCCACAGCGAGCTGGGGGCAACAAAAACAGGTACAGTAAATTGTACTTTTAAAAATGGCACATGGTGCTTCCGTGTACAAAATATCACTCCCTACAGTTAAACCGGACTGCGCTGAGAGAGAAGGTTCTCGAAATGAGGGCCACGGCCTCTGGCGCAGTAATTGTTTCGAAAAAAGCGCTCGAAATACTGTAGCAGACGTAATAAAAACTTTTTACCCCCTTCTGTAACGTACTGTACACAATTGAACATAACCGTTCTATGCATTTAAAACAGGTTACAACACCAGTTATACCCGAGAAACGTGAGGTTTTATAAAAAAAATAGCATTTGTATTTTTTCTTAACGCACTGTACTATTGCCCTGATATTGCGCGAATTTTATACTTCTCACTTGAATACCTGCTGGTATTCAATTATTATGATAACGGCGACTACGTACAGTACATATAAAATTACAGTGCAACCAAAATGGAATAAATAAGCATCATTAAATACATATGAACAAGTAAAGGTTTATTTTATGCCGAAAACAACACAGCCGAAACGTAGTTTCCTCTCTTTTCAGCATGGAGTAAACCTTCACTTGTTCCTTTGCATACTACGCATGCTGAGGCAGCTACAGTACCTACATGAACTTCATTAACAACATATAACAATTTTAATTAAAGTAACTGAATAGTGTCTTCCTTCCACCAAAACCATTGATATGCAGATACTGTATTCTAGTCTTAAACCCATGTTTACTGTAGCACTCAAGTGGATATAAGTTATTGCAAATCATTACCACCTGGTGACACCAAGTATTACATTAATAGTAGGCTTAATTAAAATTTGGGGAAGAGATCATCCTAAGTTTATCACAATTAGAAGAACTGTTTCCTGCTGATATAGTTTCGTGTTCTGTTTATAATTAGAGTGTTGACTTTCTGTGCTTTTTCCCATGAAAACAGTTAGAAGTGCATACTGGATAAGTACATACACAGTACCTGTGTCGTTTGCAGGGATCTGGTGGGCTGGGGTTCTCCTGAACCAAGGGGATAACAATCTTCTCTGCCATGTCGGTCAGCAGGGAAAAAGTAGGGTCCACGATGAAGTCGATGAAACCTGCACAGTTATTATTTGTTTAGCTGATGCCCTTCTGCAGGGCAGCATACAGCAGACGTGTGAGATTTACATTAGGTCAGTAACAATCATGTGCGGATGACACGTCAACAAAATGAAACATAAGGCCAGCACAAACTGGAAGAGCTGTGCAAGCAATAGGCAAAATAAAATTATTTAAGATTTAACACCATATTCAGCGTGGACAGCAAGTGTTTTTCCATATGTCACAAGGTCCCCTGCCTTTGCTTAGTGCCACACTTGTGGCATGGGTGGATCAAGATATTTTGTAACAGCACGCTGCCAGTTAACCATCATAGTGCTGGAGGGGTGCCTTTGCTTGTTAAAGATCTGGGCCTGTCTGTGAAATGCAAAGCAGCAGCAGGCCTGATCTTGTGCTTGCAGATTGTGACTCTAGATGCTCTATGCTCTCATACCGCTTGCCTGCCTGGAGCTTTCCTATGTGTTGAGTTAAATGTTCATATGGGGCGAAGATAATGTGAGTTGGTACAGTACAGGTACTTTACCGATCTGGGATTCTGCTACTAGGGTGGTCTTCCGGTCGCACAGAGGAGAGAAGGGAAGACCCAATTCTGCTTCCATGTCCCCCTGGGAGAAACAAGATCTAGGAGTTAAATGCCAGTGCTATGACTTTTTATTTGTGCAATAACAGAAAACTAACTCCAGGACTTCTCGGAGTCTTTCAGTGCGACTAGCACCTCGGTTTTCATATTGATCCAGCCAATTATCACTGAAAGAACCACGGAGCTGCGTGAGACTGAAGTACTGCAGTGTACTGAGTCTGACAAGACCTACCCTGTCTGGTTAACATCAAAGATGGGAATGTCAAGTGTATGTTTATCTGCTTCTTTCACTGTGCCGTGGAAATGCCAAACAAAAAAAAAAACTTAATTGCTGTTCAGTTTTCAGTTATTTTTTAAAGTCATTTCCTCTTTTTCAGTTTGGATCAATCATTTCAATCTGCAGTGTATTTTATGGCAGAGGCAGTGTTGGTATTTGAAGTGATTAAAAAGTATTGTGTATTAAAAGTAGGAATTGATTTTGACAAAGGATTGGAAGTGGAACTATAGTTAAAAAAAACAGAGAAATGTCCTTGCACTCTGATGGAGATTGAACTGGCAATTGATCTGACTTGATTGCCTTGTCTTATCCTTTTGTTTTCTAGTACATTTTAAATAAACCAAACCAATAGGTTCTGGCTCCCCTGCGACTCAATATTAGATAAAATGGATGAATGGATGGATAAACCAAGCCAGAGTACTGGAGGGTGGCTCTAGTGCCATAAGGAGAGCTAACAACTGCTAGTTTTCTGTCTCTTCAAAACCTCGTAGACAATGCTTGCACCCGTAGAAGGCTCCACAGCCACAACGTTTTGTTTTCTTTCTTCTCTTTTCAGCATGGAATAAACCTATTACTTCTTCCCTCATAGACAATAGTGTGTACCAGTTTGCTACTGTAGGTCCCTGGGCAGGATCATGAGTTTAGTGCAAATTCAGCAACTAGTCATACTGTAGATGGAGTTTAATAGTTGTTATTAGATATTGGGATTATTTGAAATTGATTGGAACAAGATAATTTTCTAGCCCCAGCTGTGGTCCTTACTTAGGTCGTCACCCTGACTTGGCAGTCATTACCTGTCTGAAGAACTCCTCCATTAGGGCTTTGGTCCAGCGAACATGCAGTGGCCAAGGCTTGGTAGGGTGGCTGATGTCAGCAGTATGAAGCAGCAAAGACAGAGCCTTGGGCTTGTCTATTCTGAAGATGCATAATGAAAAAAATTAACTTTTATCCTCAACACCAATTACCGAAAACCATTTTAATACCTTTTTTTTTAAATGCTGACAGTTGCCATAGTTAATCACAGAAGGTAAAACTTTGAATTTCCCATTGAATTGGTGCATCATGTTTGTCACCTTGTAATACAAGCCCACCCCATTTCCAATTGCCATCAAGGACAAGAAAGCACTGTCATAATGTAATTATAAAAATTTTTTCATTGGTAACAGTTTGGCAAGAGGAAATGTTTTCAGATTTCTGACCAGTTAAATAGCTAAATTCTTCCAATTGACTTTTCCACTTTGTTCATTTTGGAGTCCTGGAAATACAAGACAGCCAGGTCTTGTGATGCCTCCCCCCTGCCACCAGAGGGCAATCAAGTGCTGGAAGCACAGTACCTCTCCTGCTGCTGTAGACACGTCTTCATGGCTTTCACCTGCAGTAGATGGGAGGACATGTCTGTTGCCAGCACCATCTCTATGACCAGCGATCGCAGCTCCCTGTTCACAGCAGAGACCGAGAGAGACAGAGACAGAGATCTGTCATGCACAGGTGTCCATTACACTAGGAGATCCCAACTCTAGGTCCTCATGGTTTGAAATCTAGTAGGTTTTAGTATTGCAGAGCTTTTCACATTGGAGAGGTGTTAATGTGATTCAAGTAGGTATGGTTAGTTATAATTGAACCTACTTATTCCTGCTCTAAAGCCTCAGGATAGTGACTATTAAAAAGACAGAGAAGACCTGCTGAGTTTCAGACCCCAAGCACAGAAATTGAGAACACTTCCGTCGCATCGTTAAACTTTGTGGTCCTTAAATAGCACTGTGCTGCTTATGTTAACTTGCATTTCTGCACATCCAAAAGGGGTTTGGAACGCAATTCGGTATGCACAGAATAGCTGAGGTTCGTGATGGAATATTGACATGGTTGTCTTTGAGTCATTGGTGCATTTTATAGATTTTACAGAAACATGGTTGACTCTTTGGTAGAGCATTTGTCACATGAATGAAGATTTCTGAATCTGAAGGTATGTTGTCAGATGGTAGGTTGAGGTGTTTTTACATAGAGCTACCTGATAGGAGTGTCAGTTCCCTCACATTTCATTTTCATGGCCAAGGCAAGGAAAGGATCATTTTCAGTATACTGATACAGCATATACACACCTGGGCTGGTGTGATGCACAGAACCCAGCTTTCGATTTAAGGCAGTGTTTGTATCTGCACTTTTGTTGAAGTGTTTCTCAGCCTCTGGGTGGAGGCTGCTTGTTTTTTAAAAGCAGGTGGATGTTAGGAGTGCGGAGGAGAAGGGAGTGAGTACCCCGCTGGTTCTTACACCCATTCTTCCCGGGAGAGGTTGCCGAAGATGTTCATCTGCTGGTCCTGCATCAGCCTGAAGGCGGCGCTCACATGGTGACTCTCCATGACCGAGCGGTCATTGTAGATCATGGCATAGTTGGATCTGTCGAGGAAGAGGGGTACACCACATGTAAATACAGTACATACGGAGCAGTGACACTGTGGCTGATCTGCGCCTGTGGCTGGAAGGCCGCTGTTTCAGATCTCGCAGCCGGCAGAGGGATCCTACTCCGATGGGCCCCTGAGCATGGCCCTTAACCCCAGCTTCTCCAGGGGTGCTGTACAATGGCTGACCCTGCGCTCTGACCCCAGGCTTATCTCCCTGTTTGTGTCTCATGGACAGCAAGCTGGGGTATGCGAAAAGATTAATTCCTAATGCAAGAAATTGTACAGTATATGGCTAATAAAGTGATCTTATCTCTCTATACGACTCCAAACATGAGGAGGCCATTTGGTCCGTCTTCCTTATGTGGTTGCTAGTAATTAATTGATCCAAGTGTTAACCAGTTAACACACACTCAAGCCAATGAACCTGCCAGCATGTCTATGGACTGTGAGAGGAAACCCATTCGAATGAGGGGAGAACATACAAACCACCGTTTTAAATCCCTTGATCTAAATTCTAACCTTAATTATGTATTCTAATATTTGTTTTGCTCTTTTTATTGATTCCGGTAGGTGTGGTTAACCGGGTTCATTCAGAAGTGCTTCCCACTGTTGTCTTGTAAGAAGGTTTTGAAAAAGTCAGGCTACCAACGTCTTTCATCCCTGCTCTGAACTGCAGTGTTCTCAGTGAACTTTATTATTTGACAATTAGTGGGATCAGTTTTACACTTAAGAGGCTAGTTGTATAGAAGCACTGCAGTCTGAAGTCTTGTTACAGGCACATGCCTGAGAATGTAATATAAGAGGCTTTAATTCGTGGAAAAACCTATCTTTTGGTTTGTAGTAAAATCTCAACTTGAAGGGAGCAGAGTAATTTTAACCAACCTGTATCCATACAGTATGTCTGTCTAGTATATAATATACCTCTGGTTAGGCTTTTAAGAGGCAGCACGCTTTCTTTCTGTGGTGACTGGGGGAATGTTAGAGGCTACACTGCAAACTGGTTCTTTTTATGCAAAATTTTAAAATCGGAGACTCAAATTAGTTTTGTAATTAGAAGGGAAATTGCTCAGAAAATGTCCCTTGGAGCTGCTGTTTTGCAAAGCCAAGCGGAAGACATTCCTGGTAAACTACAGGTGCTCAAGGGACCGATTTAATTAAGCAGAAGATAAAATTATGAAAGGCCCTTTTAACAGAATCGAAATGGCAGTAGTGCACTCTTATTGGTCACGTCTGGACAAGATTTGGATGGGCTGGAAGTGTTCTTGCCAAATAATTGTGTTTATATAGTGCTTTTCATCCCAAAGAATTCTGAAGCACTTCTACTACATATATAGAAGAGGATCCAATTCATCCATCACTATAGTGTAGCATACATCTGGATGATGTGCTGTAGCTACAGTATTATACATCTACAGTACATGTTCATGCAGCTTCACTACAGTAAACCACGTATCGGGTGGTGAGAGAGAAATTGCTTAACAGGTTTATTCAAGAGGGAGGGTCAAACTGTACAGGAACAATGTGGAGTTTAGTCAGAACACTAGGTAACATTTCTGTATTTTACAGACAGTGCTCTGGGATATTAAAAAACCTACTACTATTTAAATAGTAGTAGGGAACTTAGTTTCAGTGTCTCATCCACATATTCACAAACACTTTTCAGTTTCAGTGTTTGACCTGCATATACAGGTATATATATGATGTTTGACACATATAGATGCAGTATTTCTATTGCAAAAACATCATCTACCTCAGAAATATTGTCAGACTATATTCTATGTTGTAACTGATTTTAGCTGAAAAGCTGGTCAAACACTTTTGTCTTCTCTCGAATTGATTACTGTAACGCTCTACGCGCTGGGGTATCTAAATCCACACTAAACAAACTTCAGTATGTCCAGAATGTGGCAGCCACAATCCTGACCAGTTCTTGTGCAAGGTATCACATTACTCCTATCCTGGAGTCCTTGCATTGGTGTCCTGTCAGGCTTTGCTCAGCTTCAAAATCCTCATGCCCATCTATAAAAGTCTACATGGCTTGGCACCGCAGTACCTGTCTGACTAAGTGCCATCCTGTTCTCCATCTTGCAGCCTTCATCTAATTCTATCCCTAAGGATATTAGGGAGTCGCCTTCCCTGAGTACCTTCAAATCAAGACTCAATAACTTCTTACCCATGTGAACATGGGGAGAACATACAGACTCCATGTAGATAGGACCCCAGGTGTGGAATTAAACCCAGGGCCCCAGTGTTACTGTGCCACTCTCACTGTAAAACTCAAAATAAAAGTTAGTTTTCGGGGTGATGAAACAAATCCAGATCTCTTGGTAATGGTGATATATTTTTCTTTTCTAAAGCTTATAGGACAGGAATAGAGTAAAGGTTAGTTTTCGGGGTGATTAAACAAATCCAGATCTCTTGGTAATGGTGATATATTTTTCTTTTCTAAAGCTTATAGGACAGGAATAGAGTAAGACCTTTCTATGAGACTATAGTGACTCATTGCAAAGTCCTGGAAATGACATTTTCTTGTTGGTCTGGTTTTAAAATGTGCAAAGTAAATAAAGCGAGAACTTTTGATTCCCAGAAATGAATCCCAGCGGTGAAGAGGTTAGCGGTGTCTTGTGTTTCCTGTAAATATCCAATTTTGGAATGCAAATATGGTCTTTAAAGTATTCCATGAAAAATGATAAGACTTCTGCATATCACTCCTTGCTTTCCAAATTTAAAATATTTTTTTATTTTTTTCTAATACACGGACTAGACAGCTTTATTGTTTCAATGTATTATTTGCTTGCATGTGTTATTTTATAAAACAACACAGCAGCTCACGTAATAATAAATTGACGTGCACTGAAAGCTAGAGGGAAGCTTTTTTGTAGACTTTCAAGATTCAGTGACTGAAGAAATAAAACTGTTACAGAACTGGCAGAGTGCAATTTGAGCCTCCCTTTTACTTTCAGGTTCTCTGAGAATGGGCCTCGTACTTTCTTTCCAAAAATAAAATGAATAAAACGTGCCAGAACCCAGTCAACTTTGGTACTGAGACTTTGAAAAAAAAACATAACAGGAATTCCAATAGCCTGCTAAAAATATACCCTGTAAAAAAAAAAAAAAAACTTGTTTGCCTAAGCTGCACTGGTTTTCGGAGATGAACAAGTGTTACAGCCACTAGTACTGCTAAACCTTTAAGTATTTAGTGTATTAGGAATTTATCTGACCCTTGTCACCCATTTATCTGACCCTTGTCATGAATATTATTGCTGTTAACAGATATCTCGATAATGTTTGTCTCTAACGCCTTAAAACGTTTCCATGCAATGTCCTGGCTCTTGTATTCTCTGCTATAAACCAAGACCTGGTAGTTTCATGTCATTCCTTGACTTAAAGAGCTGTGCAGTGTCTCGGACCTGGAAGGATTCTCGCCTTCCTTCTTTGTCAGCAGGCTTTGATCAAGTGCCCCCCACTGTACTGTACATACAGAAGCCCAGTGCACCAGGCTGCCTCCTACAGTAAGTCAGTTGCTGCTCAGCCCTTCCTCTGTGGGGGTCGAGGAGGGGGCAGCGCACTCCTCTTGCCCTCTGGTCAGGGGCGTGGCAGTGTCTTACCGTGTGCGGATGTGGAAGTTGTTGGTTGTTCCGGTGTGCTCGAAATCGTGGATGGCGGCGGCGAACAGCACAGCGAGCACCTCCAGCTCGCTGAGCCAGTGCTGCGGGGAAGACGAGAGAGAACACCGTCGGGGTGCCATTGTAAGGGACATTGCCGGATCAACCACCATAAACATGAAAAATGTGGGCTGTGGGCTTTTCTTTTCAATGGCAGATTGACTTAGAAGTGTTCAGTCACCTAGTGCCAAAACCCTTAATCCCAAAGGGAAAAGCTAAAGGGAGTATTTAACAGGAACGTTTTTTCACAGCTGACAACAGATTTGTTTTAAGAAGTTCAAAGGTATATTAGTGAGGAAGAGCAACATAGTGTGTCACCTGAAAACACCTGAAGTGTAAAACCAGACTGTTGAGATCACCATCACTGAAAAAACATTACGCCTACTGTAAATACATTTGGAAACAAAATGATTCTAGTGTAGTAAATTATCAATCTTGCCTAATTGCATATTTTTTACTGGTTTTGGGAAAGCAGCCCCTAGAAACATTTGAGGTCACTTTGGGCAGTCTGAGTCCTCTGTCTCTGGCTTACCAGAAGAGAACTGCAGCTAAAAAAATACAACTTTTCATCTCCTGTCTTTCTTGGTGTGCATAAGGCTCCTGCTGTATCGCTTCTTTCCTCTCTTGTACTTTAAATATTTCATTCCTACTCTTGACAGGAGCTCCCCATGGTTCACAACGCACAGACATGTGGAAGGAGTCCAATGTGGCAGGTTTGTTTCAGGCCTTTGATATCAGATTTGGCAAAGTATGACAGAAGGAGGTGCTGGCATAGTGTACTGCTTCTCAATAATTGTCTTTCAGTGGAAAAAGGAACTTTTGGCCTGTCCAGTAAGTTACGATCTTTTCCTGCTCTGAAAGGTGGAGCTTTACTTCCTGAAAATGAGTGGCAGTCCAGCTAGAGGCTTCTGACAGCCATTCACTAAGCTGTGAGTGTTAATTAGCGAATCTGTGCTAATGAGCGTGCAGGAGTTAAGGAGAGAGCAGTAGTCATTTGTCTGTTTCCATTAGGATTCCTGCACAAAACCGGCCTGGGAATACGTAATAGTAAAACAGGTCTTCAAGCCTCCCACTGCTCAAGAGAGATCTATACGGGGTTCTTGTTTCAAAAATGACTGTAAGTATTTCCTTATAAGGGCAGGGATATCTTCAGGAGAATGGAAGTGAGCGGGTCTGGAAACCATTACACATCTAACCGTTTATATAGACAAGAATTATTTTGCTAATTATTGTTTGTGGAGCTTCTGCCTCCCGTAGTGGTCCTAGATATATTCAGCAGCAAAAAAACAGACTCTGTATTTGGCTGAGAGTTCTTTTGTGAATGCACTAGTAAAAATGAATCAGTGTATGATCTCCTACTTGATGTCATACAGTGTTTTCGCGAGAGTCGATTAGACAACCAGGTATGAGGTATAGACCAACTGTCAAATTTCAACATTGACATGTATTTCAATAGGTACAGTACATTATGTAAGAGATTGCAATTGCTGTAAGAGTGTGAGCCGTAAATATTTTCATGAGAAACAAGGGTTTAAGGTTTTAAGGGAGAGCCTCCTTTTGCTGATGTAAAATACATTGTGAATAACCTGTACTAATGGGATTGGTTATTATTAATTATGTTGATTTGTTACCATTGTACCACATACCCGGGCACTTTATTGAAACAATCTGAGTGAAGTACCTTACTTAACACTACAACAGTACCACCACTCTTGTTATTTAAACCCATATGGCTCCAGAGCCCAGCCAGTATTCCACACTTAAGGCCTGACTGTCTCTATCCATCACCTTTCAGAATGGCTGAGTTACTGATCTTAATCCCACTTTGACTATTCAGAATGAGAGTTGATCTTGTACTGCTCTGGAGCAGAGATGGCCTGGGCAGAATTGGAGCCCGAAGCAGCACTGGCCGGACACAGAGAGCTAGGATGGAAAAGACCCCCACTGTCATACAACGACGTGACATTGTATCAACGACACTGCCGGCATGCATGTATTTTCTTAAAATTGGAATTGCCAGTTACTTTTTAGCCTTACAATTAGACACCTGTCTGTGCCATTCATTATCTTTAAGTCCCAGTGAGCCTCACAGTTCCATGAGATTGGCCACCAGTAGGAGGAGCAATTTAGTGGCTGATGTAACCTCAAGCTTACACTGTCTCACCACTTCTCTGACCAGAGCTCCGTTCACGTTTGGCTAGTGGCGTGACCCAGACTCTTAACTGGCGATGTCTGGGAGTTATGGCTCAACATGAACTAAATGAGATCCTTAATTTTGTTTTTACTGCCTGGTGTTGACTTACAGAAGAGCCCGCCACTTTCAGTGCCTGAAAACTCAATGCTGTGTGCAGTGGGAATTGTATTGTTGTCTGCAGTCAGGGTGGAGCAGGGATTAAGATCGACAGATTACCACCAGGCCAGTGCGCAGCAGAAGGCAGTGTATGGTCTGCGTGACGTCAGCAGCATGGATCTGGCTGTGATAGGGGTTGCGGTGTTTATTGTAGCCTTTCTCCAGGGCTCCCAGGAAGGTCATCAGGAATGTGATTGGAATCTGCAATGTAAACAGCACAAGACAATTTCTTATTACCTTCCTCAGTGCCTAGAATCCCCATCATTCCCCTGCCTGTGTACAAACCAGGAGAGAGAGAGATTTTGTGACGCAAATGGCGGCATTTGGATAAGCAGGGTACCCTGAAACCTAAAATTAGTTGTCACAGTGTACTATTGCTAATAGTCCAGAGACACTGGGGGCTCCTAATGTGGCTTTTGAATCATAGAGCTCTTTTTTATACATTTTGTCACCTTAGGCTGTGAAGCTCAGTGTCCAGTTATAGTAAAAGCTGTATTGTAAATTTCCTTTCTTTTCCTCTTGGTGAATTTAGAAATCCTGGACAAAGCAGTTGAATGCTTTTAGGTCGATATCCTAAAGAAAATATTTTTATCTTCAAAACTTATGCAATGTATTTAATGATCTCACTGATCTTTTCTGTACAAGGGGCAGGAGAAGTGAATTTTATGCACCTTAAAGCGACTGATGAGCTCGTATCTGGTCAGCAGTTCAATGACCACGGTTTGCAACGCGTGCCCTCTGCTGGCTCTGTTCAGTGCCAGCACGTCGAAGTTCCATCTGTCGATGTTCTGAAAGAAATTGTAAACAGGTCACGGTGTGAGTTGGCTCACTTTAACAAAGGATAGGGTTTGTGTCATCTCCAGCTCAAACATGGATCAGACGTCTGCATGTCCACACCAGTGTGTTAGGACTAGTTTGGGGGTGGGGTTACTTTTGGGAAAATTCTAAAATATTTAGCAGTTTAAATTGAAATTTACTTGTTACTTAAATTGAAATTGATGCCCATGGAACCTGGCCTGCATGCAAACATTGACCACTGTGGGAACCACAAACAACTGTACATACCTTTCTTTCAAACTGTATCAATGCTAATTAGTCATACATTATTAGTAACCTAAAACCTTTTTTAAGGGGCTGATACTATGGGATCCCTGAACGCGGCAGATAAAGAAAACATTGAGGAATTTGATCAAACGTTTCCTTTAATGGTCTCAAGCCATGAAAAGAAAAGTGATGTGCATATGTTGTAACATGTGCGGCTGTTTGGAAATGAAGCTCGAGTAGCTCTTTTGCTGACCTGCTTGTAGGAGCTTTACCTTGCCTGAGACTGGCCCGTAAAGCGCCTGTTCTGATCTAGGCAGCTGAAACCATCCCACAGGCTATGGACAGACCTAGAGCCGTCTGCAAGCACGACTTCTCAGTCCCTGCCTGTGTAGAGCACGAGATGATAAAGTGTTTCCTTACCCGGAGGTTCTGAATGACGGCCGATGGCTGGTTAGGAATGGCAGCGGTGTAGGCTTTCCTAAACATCCTGAAATACAGCAGCATGAAAAGTTCCTTATCGTATTGATTTACAAGGTGTACACTGTATAACTGATATGCGTTGTTGTTGTTTTCCCGAAAAAAACAAATAGTACGGATAGAAAGTACTATACTGTAGGACTCCCATTCCACAGCAGTTTGATCCTTTTGAAGTTTTATATGCTGCAGATTCTCTTTCGGTTAATTATTGATGATGCAGAAAAGCAAATACTTTTCAGAAAGCTGTACGTAAACTGTTCAGAACTGTTTAAGAGACAAGGACAAATGTAAAATACTCAGCATCAGGTGTTGGTTTTCACACAAGAGCATGCAGTTAGATGGTAAAACCTTGGAAAGGCAGTGGGAATCACTGTGCTCACCTCTCGACAAAGATGCCAGCCTGCACCGCGTGAACGATGCTGCGAAATTTTGGTTTCTCATCTGACCGCCGACCTGGAGGGCGAGCCTTCTGGGTAAAGGTCGAGGCCAGCCAATCCCGGACCTCGGTCGGGACCGCCTCCGAGCGGATCTGCGGGAGGTCATCTTCTGTGTCCAGCATCTGCCTGAGGGGAACAGCGGGGAAAAAGGACAAAAATGGGCTTACAGAGGCCTAATCCTTGATCTCACCAAGCCAGGTGTTCACGAGGGGAACTATTTTCCCATTTACAGTAGTGATCTGGAGACCTGTTTACACAACAGTGGAGTTTTGCAAGAGTAGTCTGCGCAAAGTACTTTGCACAAGAACTGCAGTGTCTCACCTGTGGTTTCACCTCATGCCCACCTGGTCCAGAGGCTTAATCGCTTCTCCATTTTGCTGCCTATAAGTGAGCTATAGTGCATTGACAGGAAGTGCTTTGAATTACTCAGACTGCTCAGGGCTGTCAGGTTTCCAAAAAGCGGCTGGCTTTCTCATAACTATTGTCAAGGCTATTGTTTTTGTACAGGTTCTGCATAATTTAGCCTGCCCCCATTCATATGGCGCCCTTAAAGGTTATACATCTGGATGCAGCAGTATGTGCATACAGACGAACGTGCTGCAATGAAATCCGAGCCCGTTCTCGTTTTTGGTGAAGGGAATTTTTACGATCATTTTGGACAGTCCAGGGTGCATGGAGTTTTGCAAAGAAACAGGGATATGCAGGCTTAGCTTTTCCTACTTGTTTGGTTTTTATGATTGCTTGTTTTGATAACAAGGCCGTGTGTGTGTGTGTGTGTGTGTGTGTGAGAGAGACAGGTGGCTTGTGGCAGTTGTTGGGTAAGCCGTTATCGTGAAACCCTGTGGTATTATAGACACTTGTGGTGATAATGTGCTGGATTTTAAACAAGCATGTGAAACCAATGGGGTATGGCTTAGGTATTCGGCCATTTCGTACCATTCACGATTTCCCTCAGTGATTTTCTGCATTAACTTTACTATTTCTTTAAATTCTTTCACTTACATAGAGCTGGGAGTGAGATGTGGGAGTGGTTGTTGATAGCAGGGACTCGGTCTGTCCTCTTGTCAAAACGGTGGAGCACAGAGGCGGAGTGACCACTACGCACCATGTGGAGGGAGTCCGTTGAAACAGCTGGTTATATATCTGGGTGCAACAGTATGTTGCGCAGACAGACCTGCTTCACTTCGATCTGAGCCTGTTTTTGTTTTTGGTTAGGGGAGGTTTTCCGATTGTTTTTGACAAGGCAGAGGTTGTGTGGTGTTTAGCAAAGAGACGGGGGTATGCAGGCTTACATTTGGTTGTATTGCATTTGGGAACCAGCCCTTTAATACCTCAGCCTCGTAGTGAACAGATGTAGACGTGAGCAGCATCAGCATGTACTGTAAAAATAGTGGGAGATATGTGGAAAAAAAGATCAGTACCTTGTCTCATCGATGTACACTGCCTCCAGGAGGGATGCGGTGTAATCTAGGTTCTTCTTCAGAGCTTCAAAGTCCACATCCTTTTCGTCCAGCTGTTTCACCATGGAGCGTAACCTGTGTGTGCACACACAAACAGTTCAGCTTTTATCTGTGCTGTAGAATAGTTGCTGATGAACAGTCAGCTTCATTACATAAAACATTAGCCTGTTTGTAGATACGGTATGTGATGATATAAGGCCTTTCCTACCAGAACCAACACAAAAACACTTGGGGAAGCAAATAGAAAAAAAATGATCTGATTGTCGTCTTTGAAAATGAACAGGTGTATTGATCAAGAATCTGTTGAATGCTTTCTACCAAAGTTTACTAGGGTGCTCCACGTGGTTTTCGGCAAGACTTCGCAGTGGCTGATCCAAGTATTCTGTCTTGGGGAATGTTTGCAAGCCCACTGCAGGTTTTGTTAGGCAGGTTTATCATTCAGCTCATGTGAACCACCACATGATATGGGTGGTGTGGGATAATGACTGTTGATGCTGAATGGTTTTTCTGTGATGTGACTGCTTTCTGGGAAAGCAGACAGTTAAAAAGAATGTTTTGGAAATGGGCTTGAAGCAATTTGCTGCTCTGTGAATATCAAGAATGGAGTTTTTGCAGTCTGGTCCTTGGTAATTGGCGAAGCGATGATATGGAAGTGATTTAATACTAAATACCATGCTCTGTGGGGAATGTGGTGGCAGCAACAATTCATTAGAATTCAATTTTCCATGACAGAAGAAAGCTTACTGTCCTCACGCTGCACACAAAGCCACTCCAATGGGATTTTGTGTTTAAGACCTTCGGACTGGATCAGATAAATGTAACAATTTGAGAGCAAGCTAAATGTTCTACAGATAGAAAAAATCCATAAGACAAGAATTGATTCTTTGAATGATCTGATTTAGGACACAATTGTAGTATCCCTTTTGTACTGTTTGGAAACAAATACTGAATTGAATAATTTATAAGGGGTATTATTAGCACAGTTCCTTATAGCAATTAGCTCCCTTTGTCACAACTCCTCATCTTCCATAATTAAAATGAAATTTCATAATATAATACATTTAAATTGCTTAGAAAATAATTATGTCAAAGCTTGTTGTACTCCCCCCCTCCCCATTTCACAGGAAATGTGATTTTTAGTAGCTCTCTGGTTGACCTGTGGCTTTTGTTGAAGGCTGACATTAGCACTCAGGAAACCATCTTACAGCCACAGATGTACAGCTGACTGGTGCACAAGACTATCACAGACAGGGTCCAGGGTGCTACGTGATGTGACAGCAGAATTTAAATTGGGGAATGTTATGTTAAAATTGTTCAGAATGCTGTTAACTTTTGGTCACCTCATTGCACAAGGAATATTGCTCTTCGGGAACCAGTTCTAAGGTGACCAGATTGTTTCCCGAGCTCAAAAGAATGTCCCATCATCTACGAGAAGACCTGACCGAAGTATTCCAAATCCTCAAAATTTTTGGCCTTGACAGAGTCCATTCCACGGTTTTCTGCAGAATCACCAGTGAAACACGGACTAGCGGATTCAAATAGAGACTAAGCACATTTTTAACTAGCTTTATAAAAGGAGGATAATGGGTGTCTGGAATAAGACATTCAGCTAAGCTTTCCAAGCTGACATCCTGGCTTCTTTAAGAGATTTAGATGTACGGGCATGTTTTCACACGTGCTTGGGAGAGAATGAGACAAAACACATCGATTGATTTGTCCTTGGACGTGTTGCAGTCTCCATAACGTTCCATAACTCCTGGCAGGAAAACTGGTGACGTTCCATCACACTGATGGGCTCCCAGCAAATCACAGGTGAGCAGACTAAAAATCACCCGCTGACTCACTAATCCTGACTATCCCCAGGCACTGGCCATCATGTACTGCCAGTTAGGGAATCCTGGTCACATGACTCAGCCTCAAACATGGTCATAGAGCTCAGGCTGTGCCCCCTCTGTAAGTGCCTTTACTTTTTGAACCACTTGTCCCCTTCAGATTTTGAGAAAAAAGAAATAGTAAATTTTTGAGAAAAAAAGAAAAGTAATCACAGCAGATGGCAAATGGAAACTTTTTTTTAATGAATGTTTCTTAAACACTAAGGCAAAGTCACTGCTGCCTGTGGGTGTGTAGGGCTGAGTGGTTAGTTTGTAGGTGTGAAACTGCTTTGTCTGTCTTAAATTCTAATGTTCCATTGACTTAGAAAGGAACTGAAAAGAAAGAAATGCAACGCAGCCTTGTGGGTCGTCGGATATCAACTGCTGCTTGTGGCTGTGCTGCCAGAGGCAGAGAGGGCAAAGGCATGCCCTCCAGTTTGCGCTCTGTAACAGGCATGAATCTACGGCTGCATTTTTCCGTTCAGTATTTCATTTGGCAAGTGGCACAAAATGCCCAAGGCGTCTGGTCTGAAACTGAAGATAGCTGTTGGATCCAAGATTTCACACGCGGACAAACAATGTCACTTGAAAGCGTATTGCATATACTGACGCGCAGCATTACATGAGCAGCAAAAACTGTTACTGGAAAGTTTGGCAATGGCTTTTAAAGATGGATAGCCTGGGAGAAGTGATGCATCTTTACAAGACATACTGTATGTCTTTAAACAACTAGCAGGCAGTGTGACACTTAATAGCAAAGATGTGGCCAGCCTGCTGGGAGATTTAGTATATAGTGTGGTGAGAGATGGTAGATCGCAACTTATGATGCGACCTGCTACCTTCAAAGCTTTCTGAGGACAAAGTGACATTCATCACATTTTGACACACTTTCAACCACACTGTAACAGAAAACCTTGACGTTGACACACTTTCTTTGTCACAATTGTCACGATAGTGGTCAAAATAACAAAAAGAACGTGGAACTCATACCATGCAGAAAATGTACATAAAGCTTAAAACTGATACGGATACAAATTATTTTTAATCTTTGTTATCCATTTTTGAATGATTGACATCTTTCCTAGGCCAGCTAGACCCAGAAACACAGACGTCACTTTATAGCTAAAAGCTGGTGTAAGGCAGGCTTTTGTCCCCTATTCACATTCTTAAGTGGATTACTCTTAGTGCTTGGCTTTGTTATTTTCACAGGCGAGAAATACATTTATAGCCTAAGTTAGGTTAATATAGTTTTTTCTTCTTTGACCTTGATATGGTTTTCTATTACAGATGTATCATATTTTGATATATACAGTACAGCTCATCAGTGTTCCATTGCATGTATTCCAGGAACTTACTAGTTGGTTGCCTCAAACAATACACTGTTCTTGGAAAGCTGAAGAGGTCTTTCCTTTAGATATGGCTAAAGATGTTAACATGCTGATACACAGTACCATCCTAAACAAACTGACAAACTCTTAGCTATTATGCAGGTGTTTA
Organism: Lepisosteus oculatus; assembly: GCF_040954835.1. Taxonomy (NCBI): domain Eukaryota; kingdom Metazoa; phylum Chordata; class Actinopteri; order Semionotiformes; family Lepisosteidae; genus Lepisosteus; species Lepisosteus oculatus. The sequence goes on from NC_090696.1 coordinate 16,457,329, forward strand.
CTTTTTGTATGAATAAATATTTTTATCATATGTTTTCTCCCATGCAATTAGTTCTTTTAATTTTTTGCATATACAGTAGTAAATTGAATATTCAGTATATTTTAGTCTCCTGTCTGTGACTACTTTGAAACTGTTGCAGACCCCTTTAAGAGGAAACAACAGAACCCCACCGGTAAATCCTTTTAGGTTATAGACACTGAATTACAAACTCCTGCAAGGAGGTGGACTGTTAGTAAATTATTGTAGGAGTTAAGAACAAGTTAACTAGTTGCTCTGGATTCTTTCAAGAAATGGCTGGATGAGATCAATAGCAATTAAAAACAAGTTAGATGTCATTTTGTTAAGTAATGTCCATGTTCTTGTAAAAGCCCCCAGAATGAGGGACTGGAGGTGGCTTCAATCTGGGAGCGTTCCCTAGAATATAAACCCTTCCTCTCTCTAGCGCTGTCACTGCTCTATTTTTCTTTTGTGCCTATAGAAGATGCTTCTTGGTAAGTTGTAAGTTTTTATTTTTTTTGGAAACAGATTATTATACAATAACACAATGGAAGGCAATTCAGTATTGGGATGATCTAAAATACAAGAGATAAATGTGTCACTCAAAGACCCATACAGTACCTAGCACACTGTTTTATTGGTGTATAATCAGATGTGCTGACCACTGTCCTAATGTTGGTTCCCTAGCATTAAAGTACCTGTGTATTACAGCAGCCTGGATAAAGCACCTTGCACACCTGCTATAAAGAAGAGACACATTGTGGAATTGTTGTCCCCAGTGAAATTTATATCAAAAAAGGACACCTTGCAACTTTCACAAAACAACTGAAAACACTGTGAGGGAAGCTGACCTTCATATCATACAGTGCAAATTTCCAGGAAACTAGCTACATAGAAGTCCTCTTTCACTTTTTTAACTGCCATGCGAGCACTGAAGTTCAGCCAGATGGCAGACAACCTCAGTAGGAAGTTAGCTAAGTCTGGAGTTTTGACGCTTGGAGTTCGCAAAAGAACTTGGAAAGTTAAGCTGGTGAACCACTCCTCCAAAGTTTTGGTTACTACAAGAGCTTCAGCAAGAGAAGAGAACAGGCATGACATTCTGCCTAAAAAGCAAAACCCTCTACCTCAAGGCAGAGAGAGCGCGCCCCGCTCCTCGGCTTACCTGCAGATCGGAGCCTGAAGGTGTTTCTTGCGAACTTTCACAAGCTCAGCCATCAGGGCTGGGACTGGAGGAAGAGCTGCTGTGCCTGTGGTGCCCTCGAGCGAGAGAGTCAGTAAGACGGAGGCGCGCGAGAGTGGGAGAAAAGTGCTGTCAGGATATGACAAAAGTTGCACAGTCCTGAGACACCGCAGAGCGAACGCAGAGTGGTCGCCCCCCCCCCCCCTCAGGGCCCCTGCCCTGCCCTGCCCTGCTGTGATTGGCCGGATGCATGTTTGTTGTGCTGATGCGAGCGTGGGAGGTGGAGGTTGGGCAGGGGGCCAGTCATGCTGTTGGGATTTTTTTTTTGTTAGTATGGGTTTTATTTATTTATTTTTGCAAGTAATCTCAAAAGCGGAGATGCACCAGGTTTTCCATTGCACAAGCGAGCAAGCGGGAGGGAGCGGGTTTTTTCAACGCAATAGAAAACCCACATCATCCTCACCGCTCTGAAGTAACCTTGTCCCTCTGGGTTAATGTCATGAAAGTGCTGAGGGAAGTTAAAAGGAATTAAAATGATTCAGTATACAGAGTAGGTGACTCAGTTATGTCTTTAAAATCCTACATTGTAAGTAAAGCAGTGCATGTGTGTATATGCTGTACAGTATATATACACAAAGTTCAGGATTAAGTCAGAAAGATACTGAAATAATGTGCATCCTGTGAAGTTTTGACATTCTAGAAGTTTGCATTTTAATTCCAATTAAAATGTTCTAAGTTCTTATTTGACTATTATTGAATGCTATCTAATATAATACAACTCTTGGGAGATTTAGTAGAAATGGCCAAATGGTCAAAGCAACCTAACACAGGAAGCTACCTAATTCTTCTGAAAGGCAGAATGGGCAGCACTGCTGCTTTTAATTTGTTGACGGAGAATTTGTTTTTACTAAAGGAGTAGATATTTTTCACCCACCTAGTCCTAGTCTATACTGACCCTGCAACACGGAAAGATATTGTACTAAACATGTAAACATTGTAAATACTTAAGTCTTAATCCTGTATCTGAAGAATGTTGACCTTTTTCTTTGCAATTCAAGTGATCTGATATTTTTTTCCTGTGGTTGTCAATTGCTTGAGCACGTGGTCGTTCCCAGTGTGACAATCCATCATGCTCTTAGAAAGCACCATGTCTCGCTGGGTGTTGGGATGCTGTATTCAATGCGTTTAATTTTTTTTTTCAATTACAGTATATTTTACAGTTTAGGTCTGAATTTGCATCTGTAGGTAACTAAATTAAAGGACCAGAGCAAACTCAATAAAAGTATATGTGTATTTTAAAACAATTCTATTAATGAAATAAGTATTCCGGTGCCTGGCTTAGAGAGGGATAACATTTCAAAGTGTTGCTGTTTCAGCAGCTTTTTATCCTTTCTCAAGACTTCTAAATGAACATACAGGTATTTCCCTGTAGTTACTTCCCTGATTGAACATCAAGATAATTGATCTGTCAGTGTCATGACAACAGATGATGTCATTTCCTTATCAGAGACGCAGATCAGTAACGCATATTAGGTGGTTATGTTCCCAAGGAGTTTCAAAAAGCATGGTTACTGATTCTTTATGAAAAAAAGTGTAAAACTTATAACAAATAGGACTTAACATCCACATGTGGTTAAATCACAAATGGTAGATTAAGTGAACCAATTAATTGGATATTTTCAAAGAAATATACCTAGTTTGTCAGAATGATCAAACCTGGCAGAATTTATTTCATGGTTCTCTGCATTTGCATGTTCAGTTCTGAATATTTGAATGTATCATGGTTGGCAGTGCTAGTTCTAAAGCTAGTCTTCGTCTTATTTCAGTGTTTTGTTGTTACTCCTGTTTCTCAGCCTTTATGATTTTGGCTTCTGGGTCAAGTTGACTAAAGTTCCCATGTTCCCAGTTCCTGACTGCTATTAGATTAAGAGTTTATGACATTATTTAGATTGGAATAGCCTAACTTAAATGACTCCTTAATAGCTGATGAGAGAAGTTCCATATGGGGTTATTTATAAAAGCGTGCATGCTGCGAAATTAGCAGCTTATCCACTGACATCCAGTTGCAGTCTGATTATCCTTGTGCAATTTTAAGTCTGATTTATCATTGGGAAAACTGCACTTCTGTGAGCTTCAGTCAGACTGTTTTTTATGACACTTTATTAAAGAAATCCTTTGCTGCCTTCTTTCTTTTAGGGAGTTTGTGAAAAGTCTTACAATTTGTCTCAGCCCCTTGTAGTCAGACCTTCAGTAGAATTGCAGCTGACAGTGTAGCTGAAACGGTAGGTGTGTTGTAGTGCGGGAGTATTACAGTATTGTAGCTGTCTGAATTTCCTTCAGCCTGATTTTGTCAAAAAGGAGCAACAGCATAAAATAATGTCCCAATCCCTTTATTCTTTGTGTTCTGTTCTACCTGCTGGCTACTGTGGGGTAGAGGCTGCACAACAGTGATAGCATGTTAAGCATACAAGGGGCTATTGCTGTTAGGTTTTTAAGTACCTGAGTTCAGAACCACATGAGCCTTTCACAGGAAGAAACGGAAATGTCTGCATTAATTACGCCTTTTCTATGGTTCTCATGCCGAGACCAGAAATTAAAGGTTTTCTCTGCCTGTAATATACTGTACAGTATGGCTCATTCAGTTAGTAAAACAGATAGTGCGTCTCGTCTAAAATCTTTTGATCTTTTTTGTTTCGGCTTCTGGTTTTCACAGGGGGTTGCGCTCTCCAGCACGGCCCGGACCTCGCCGCGTAAAAAGACGGCAGCAAGGGGCGCAGTGGCCGCGTCTCCATGGAGCGGAGAGCGTAATGGCTCACTCCAGAAACCCCAGGGCCTGCAGCCCCGAGCCAGGCAGGTACGTCACCAGGACTGCAGGGACTCTGACAGCCGCAGCGAAAGAAAGCCCACCAGAGACCACCAGTGCATCCTGCTCAGTGCCAGACCGGGCTCTGAGCGCTCTTCAGAAACAGTCTACCAACCAAGTCCGCTGATACCACAGTCTCTGCAGCATGCGCGCACGTGCTGTGCCTAATTACAGGTGCATGTACAGTAGTATTGCATTCATTTAGGTTAATTCCTAAGCATGCACTGCTGCCTACGGTGCACCCCTTTCTTAATGGGGTCTTTTTTGATTAGGCCAATTAAAGAGGTTGTTAAGAGGTACCTACAGTAACTGCCTTTACTGCCAACCTGCCTTCCGCCTTCCAGCATGCGCTACTGCTGTTACCTGCGTAAGTTACCAAAGGCTAAAGGAGCTTATTTGCACAGTTCCCGTGTATTATTTTTTATGGGGTTTCATTAAGTATGTAGTTTTTATTTGCTAGATGATTACATACTGTATAGTGAAGTTCTTAACTTGCATCTGCAAGTTCTGTATTGTATAACAGAAAAATTTTAAAGATTAAATCTTTTAAATCTCGGTCAGAACAGCAACCACGCGTCAGTAACAGTTCACAACCCCTGTATCTCGGGAGTCTTTTTTCCTTTACCCAGTGTACAGTACTTCCAGGGCTGGGTTTGTATCTTGCAGTCCGTGGTCGAGTTGAAACATTCGTCTAATCATGCTTGTGACAGCAGTGTGTCCTTCAGAACGCGAGTGTTTTAATTCAGTAAGAGAGAGTGTTTTTCCTGTTTGTGGAAGTGATGTTTTAATTAAGGATATCACAATTAATCCTTTGTTAATGAATCCTCTTAATACTTTTATGCATTGAACAACAAAGCCTACGTGCCGAATGTGTGTGACATGTTGTATCACCAAACTGATTTACAAACTAAATTGGATTTCGGGTAAAGAGGATTTTCCCATAAATTTAAAAACAAAGAGCAAGTGTGTCTTAAAGTATTACTTTATTTTCTCATAAATCAGTGTTGGTAAGCATAATCTGCAGTATGTCAATGTAATCTATAGAAATGAAAAGTGTACTGAGTGTGTTGGGAGATTTCTGTTACATCCTTAATACTACAGGTTCTTGAGAAAGCAAGGGAAAGCCTCAGGCTACCCATTAAAATGTAATAAAGCTCTCCATTCCCTGTATGATCCACATATGAATGTAATTATGTAACAACCTTTGAACTTAGCTTTGAATGTTAAATTGTCTGTTTTGCTTTGTAGAAAGTGGAGCACTAACCTTATGTTATTAAAAGTTGTTAGTTAACATTTACTGTATGTTGCTTATGATAGAGTCTGGGCCCTACTCTTCAGATAGAGGGTGACCTGTAGAACAGGCTGGGGCTCCGAGTTTGGTGACCCCTGTGTTATGTATGCTTGTGTAGAAGTGTAACATTGAATCAAATGCTTTAGAGCAATACATTGGAGCAAATTCATTTTGAAAAATAATTGTATTTGCCAATTGACAAAATTGTGTATTTTTGTATCGACAGTATATGTCTTGATGAGCTACGGGGTGGGTGTTCTGATGCTGTGGTTTTGAGATAGAAATTGAGCACCTAGGATACAGAAGGATTTGCTCTGTGTGAAAGTGGCATTCAGTAATCCAAAAAAAGAAAATAATCATTCAGCATTTAACGTTTTTTTTTAGCATTTAACATGCTGTGACATTTAGATTTTGCAGAGGGCTCTTCCTTGCCTCCCTCCTGTCAGCAGCTGTGAGAGTTTCATGCCCTGTGATCCCTGGAAAAAGAGCCTAAGTCTGGCAGCTGACCTAAGTGCTGTTTTCCCCTCTGATTTATTTGCTTTTTTGGCAATTTTAGCCTGTGCTCCAGTAAGGTCTACAGCCGGAGACACTCTGTTTTTCCATCCTTAAGCTGTACCCTTGGCCTAGCTGTCTTTTCTGACTGGAGCGACGTTTTTAAAATTGGAAGGCGGGAGGGCACAGACCTGCCCTGTTCACTGTGGTGTGGAGAGAAAATCCTGGGAGTCTGAGTAAAGACATGCGTGAGTTTACTCAGACCACTGCTAGGTCCAGGCTGGAGTAATGCAATTACATTGCTGTCCAGTGAGCAACACACCAAGCTCAGTTTATTTTATAGTTTAAAACATTAGCGTAGGTAGAGTAAAATATGTTTTACTGATTGTATTTATAGAGTGCCTTTCATTCCAAAGAATCCTAAAATGCATTACAGTATGTGTAGGATGTGGGGATATTAATCTACCACTTAAGGGCAGAACATTCACATCACTGTAAATCAGGTGGAGAAGATGTTTCCCCAGCTGAAGGTTTCTTGTCTTTCTAAGCATTAAAAACGGAATATTCTGTAGAGCTATACATATGTGAATGTCGTTAGAAATGTGTGATTTCAAACAATCCCGGAAAGCTTGTTTCCATAAAGTAAATGCGTGGACTGACGGGATGTTGGGCTAACTGGCTGTGTATTACAAAGTCAGGGTAAAACTTTGAGGTGAATGTAGTTTGTTTTAATATGAACAGTAAGTCAGAAACCACCTTCAAATAATGAAGTTAAAGCAGGTAGGTGAGTACAGTACACGCTGATTTACTAATAGGGAAAGAAGTGTCCTAGTGAAAGATAATGACTGCCTTTTCCCCCCAAAACTCTGCAGGTTCTCTCTGAACTCTTTGCACAGAGGTGCCCAGCTGCAGCCCTGGAGACTTTCTAGGTTGGTTTGCATCGACAGCACCTGAAGAACTGGGAATTGCTGTTAAATTAGTCCGGTGAAATGAGCTGATCTAGGTTGTTAAGAGCTGAGCATAGCAACCCGAGAGTCTTGCTACTGTATAAAGTGTGTACATTTATAAAACACGGAGACCGCGTCTGGTGTGTACTTACACAGTAAAAGTCGTCTTCCATGTGCTCAGGCTGATGGCTGGGTTCAGGAACCGGTGGCAGGCACACTTCAGCTCTTTTGTGTATGGAGTTGGCGAGGTCATCTTTTCTTCCTTTGCATTGGTTTGTCCTGGTGTAGCCCGTAGTTCTGTGCTTGCTGTGATCTGCCCGTAGCTTGTATCTTGATCACCCAAGCTCCTAGAAATGCTAGGGATTCACCCTAAAATTAAGTCATACATTTCCTGTTCATTATTAAGCTGTAAATTACCTTGAAGAAAGATGCACTGTGGAGTATAATTGGAACATTACTTCTAATGTTACAGTAGTAGTTTTTTGCCAATGGATCAAAAACATTTAATTTTTAAGCCACTTTTCTATGTGGTCACTAACTTTATAAAATAAGTGAACTCAGATGCATCCGTTTTTTTTTTCTTGTTTAACCTTCATGCTCAAATGTCCTTTTTTAAGAGAGAAGTAGGTTCTTTGTATATATAGTCAATGCTGGCTCTTTCCTGCTGTTAATTCTGCACAGTGGTCTTTAAGATGTTCCTCTGCGAAGATGGCCTTAAATGAGTTTGTCTATATACACTGTGGCAAGCACAGCTTGCGTCTGTGCCACCCTCTCTCTCTTGATTCTTCGTCCTCTGGGAGGCTGTGATGTTACAGGCTGTGGCTGAGATCACCTGTGTGCTTAGATGTGCCTGGCTAGTTGGGAACCATGCTTTGTACACTACCACACCTGGAAACTGCAAAAATCCAGTTGTTTTTCAGAAATAGTTTTGAATGGGATTTCAAGTTTGCTATTCTCAGGCTCTCTCTTTTTAAGGGCAGTGGTCCATTTTGGTTTACATCGCTAGCTTATTGAAATGGAATTGGTCTTGTCATTCCTCCTTGATTCAAACCTTATTTCCAGAAAAATGAAAACTGCATCTTATTTCCATTGCTTTTTAATTTGCTTTCTTATTCCGTTTCATTTTCCCTTTGGATGCATGAAGGTTAGGAAGAGGTAACCCCTTCTATTACTTTTCTACATGCGTCAAACTGGGCCCCTGAGCAAGACCCTTAACCCCAACTGCTCCAGGAGCGCCGTATAAATGGCTGACCCTGCTCCTCTGACCCCAAGCTTCTCTCTCCCTGTCTGTGTGTCTCATGGAGAGCAAGTTGGGGTCTGCGAAAAGACAAATTCCTAATACAAGAAATTGTATATGGCCAATAAAGTGATATATTTATCTAACTGCGTATGCTTAGTAAAATGTAGTGTTGAGTACAATAAGTTTTTCACCTTGTGAAAAGTCTTAAAGTAAAGACTCTCAAACTCTTAAGACTAAGTGATGTCTGTCTTAGTTGCCATATTCCTCACAACCAGTCTGTGTGAATCAACGGACCAGAAAAATATGCTGCCTTTGCTTTGCTTTAACCACGGTGTTGTTCCGAGCTGGGGAAGGAGCAGACTAAATTCCCACACGGGCCTCATCCCTTCTGCGTCACTGTGCCACCTCATCTCCCAGGGGGAGTCTTTGCTGCTAATTTAATCCTCACCAAAAGAGATTCGGGCAGCCAGCTTCCTCCTGCTGTAGAGCTCATTAGAGTCAAGCCCCTAACGAGCGCACGCCAGCACTCTTGGCACCTAACCCCTAAGAAAGAGAGTGTTGATTGCTAAAATCCAAAGTGTTTGCCCCCGGTATGGCAGTCTTAGCGAGAGACTGGAGAAGAGGTTACAGGCTACTTGAACACTGTGAATTTACAGATGCGATTTCAGGAACTTGTGAAGGTCCCTGTACATCCGTAAGAGTCACAATCTTCCTTGTCCATGCATTTACTTTTTTTTGTTGTTGATTTATTTGGCAAGTACAGTATTTTTATCCAAATAAGCCTGCATAAAGCAATCACAGTACAAGAATCTACAACCAAATAAATAACATGCATGCAAGCTAACACAACACGTCAAGTGATGCAACAAAGCTAATTTTACAACATAACATTGAAATAAGTACTAGAACAATGCAATGTAGAGAGTGAACAAATAAACATCCAGGTAATCTGATTAAGTCAGTAAAAAAGGTGGGTAGATTTTAAGTAGATTACACTTAATTATTTAGGAATTAATTATTCTTGTTTTTTCAGCTCAGGCAATAATTAAAATTAATTGATAAAATATACATATAAATAATAAATTTCATTCAGCAAAAACAAACAAATTACAAAGTAATTAAATCACAATATCTGGTTTATTGACAAACATAGTTATAAATCCCTTAGGTGCAAATGTTTGATTTAACATGAGAAAAGAATAAATGTGCAGTGGTCAGTATTGGAAGTTAGGTAGAAAAGTCTTCAAATATGAAAGAATGTGCTCTTACAGTAGTTCCAGTAGCTGGGTATTTTAACATTTCATAAAGGGGGCATTTAGTTTTTTCTTCAGATAGTTTGTGTTTACAGTATATAAACTTATTTAACTGTTAAAAAAATGACAAGCTCTCTCTGTATAAGTTTAAAAAAAATTATGGATGGGGATCCGGGTTCATAGTGCTTAGAAAATGTTTTAACAAAAGCAACTTTTACAAAATTAGTAAACTGTGGATTAATACATACATTTTGTTTTTTATTGTACAAGTTCTTTCAAAGTAATGCCTCTTGTCTTTCACAATGTTTCATAATAAAATGTGTGGCTTGAGATACAGAAATATCAACATAAATGTCAAGTTGTTGCATAAAGACAAAGAGTCTCATGCTGTGTTGTTACATTTTTTCATCTGGCTACTTTGAAGTAGCAGTGCAGTGGGGATCATGCAAGACATTTTAAAGTGGGTTAAAAAAGTATATAAAATGTGTAGAGAAACTCTTGCTATGCACATAGCTAGGTTCCTGACAGTTTGGTTTGAGAGTGCAGGCATGTCTAGTGGAGGTCAGGCTTCTGTCCTAAGTGTGGTCTGGGGCTGGTGTGGTCCTTTTCAAGCTCTAAAAGAAACAACTCTAACAAATGTCATTGCAAGTGTTTGTACCAGTTCACTCTTAATGTTTTTCGCTTTTTCAGCAGTAGGGTCAATCAAGAAATGAAGGCTTTGCTATCTCGTTCAGACAATGCATCTGTTCTGCTGAAGTGCGTTGCATAAAGGAGCTGTAAAACAAAGGCTGAGCTAATAAGGTTCTGGTGTCAGTCGGTGTCCTGTGTTTAGAACAGTAGGCCCAAGGCTGCCTCAGCCGTGCTCGAGGTGACTGTGTCTCGCTTGTACTCATCCCACTGTGATCACAAAGGATTTGTAGACCTCTCTGTAGGCGTTGCGCAGAAGCACGTAAGGGAAACAGCTCTCCAGCATGTCTTGGGTTAAAAAGGGCGATTCCTCGACAATCTGAAAATCACACAGAATTTGAATTCAGTTGAGTTCTGTTCGATATGTGTTTGTATTTTAGTGACTTCTTTTGGAAAAAAAAACACAGAAGGGGTTTCCTTCTGTATATTTTCCTTTTGTGAGTTACATGTAAATAATGCATTAATTTCAAGCAGGATTGCTGTCTAGTTGCTGAGAATTCCTCAAAAATTTTTTCCTGATACAAGTACCACGTATACCATGTGCAGGTTACTGTACATGTTAGTTTACTTTCTTGTACTGTAGCAGGATGAAGTCACCTGCTGGGTGAATGATAACTGTATACAGTAAGTTATTACTATCCTGGCAAAGCTGAATTTTTAAAGTTTTAAAAATGAAACGTTGACTTTGTGATTTTGAAGTGCCAGACTTTTGCACAACTTTTGTTCTGTGAAGGCCACACTGGCAGAGACACTGGCATTAAAAATAAGACTGGGCTTTCTCTCACCAAGTGCAGCAGGAGGTAGATGGAATCCCTGTTTTTGCTCTCAGTCCTCTCCACATTCTGCCCCAGCTGTAGCAGAGTGGATGATGCCACCTGAAGAGGAATTTGGTTTGGCCGTTAAGCAGATGAAGTACTGGGAGGCGTGCCAGTCGCCATGCTCACATGAGAAAGCACCATTTGACCTCTCCAAGGTTTGACAAATATTCTTATTCATGAATAGACTTCTTTCATAGATTGAAAGTGAACACACCTTTGAAACTACCCTTAAATTAACTAATAGGGGTCAGAGTCAGAGACCCATTGGTGTGTTCTTAGAAAAAAATGTATTAATTTCTGTGTTTGTTTCATCTACTGCAAAGCCCTAATACACTGCTTCCTGCGGCACACCTGCATGAAGAGACCTTGACCCTACACCATATCTGATAAGGCAATCCATGAAGAAGTGCAAGTCTGTCTATGCAATTAGTTATGAATGTTAGCTATTGACCAGAGCAGGACGCATAGCGCTTGACTGTGATCTGTACTTCTCAAGCACAGCCTTTACCAGATTCAACCCTATAACAATGTGATGCATACAGACTGGCATTCCCATGTTAGTTCTGAGAATGAGAAACTGTCCAAACCCTCTGAAATACAGACAGTCATAACAGTTATCCACGCACTAGCATTGTAATTTATTATTTAGTGACGTCTGTACCCTGTTTGTTTTAGCTGAGAATTATTAATTGCTCTAATATCTTAAACGGAGCAAATGAGGTTTGTGCTTTAATTTGCTGCACATGAATCTGGATATTCTAATGTAAACAGACGTCCCTCCTCCCCACCTTTGGCTTTAAGCAGTGTAAATAGCCTTGTACAGGCAAAAAGACGAGCTGGTCTCACAAGCAGAACCTTTCTGGCTATATTAAGAAACAGAATTTCATAGTAATCAATTTTAATCTGACTTCACAGTACAGTATATCAACTAGAAAAGAGAAATCCCTATTTATAGCTAAATTGCTGGTCTTGCTATTTAAGCTTTGAATATGAACCTTTGTTTTTAAGACCATCCTTAAGAGCATACTGTAGGAATTCTTTTGAAGAGCTGCGGTTTATAAACACATTATTTTCACCAAAAACAGCAGTAAATAAAACACGATTGCAGCCAAATGATTTCTAGAAATATTTTCAAACAAATATTTTTTACGGTGATTTGTATTTTCTCTATGAAGAAAACTGATCTTTAGTACCCAAAACTGGCATTTTGTTGTTGCCAAAAAAGATTAAAAATAAAACATTTCTTATCTTAGGTATTTCCTAAAGAGGCCAGATACATGTGGCTGGGTCTAGATATTATTTAAGAAAATCTACATCATTGTTGTTTTGCAGCGAAACCTCATGTTCTCGAAATCGATGTTCTCAGGGCACACAGAGCCTTTCCTCGCCCAGGTCTAATCGTCAGCAGCTCTTCTGAATGTCCATTTAAAGGCCTCAGCTTCAACACGGTAATGCCATTATACAGTACCTATTAACTGCTGGTTTAGCAGTCCCATTTAGTAACTTTTCATCATAACCTTTAAAATGTTTGAGTATGAGTGAAAATAATGAATATACAGTAATTGCTGTCAACCAAACACTTCCCCTGATCTAATTTGAGATGACTTATTTTTTTGGGACCTGTTACCCACCAGCAGGAATTCCTTCAGGTGCTCCTCTATGTTCTTGTTCAGGTTGGTGAACATGGCCGCAGCTAGCTGGTTGATGGCCGTGGCCAGGCAGTGGATGTTGTTGTGGTGCCCTGAGGGAGATAAGAGAATGTGTCTCAGACTACATCATTTGAGACTCTAGCCAAGTGGTTGGAAAACACCAGGCTAGCAGCCAATACCAACTGTATTTTCTGTGTGGCAGAGCTATATATCTCCTTTGAGAAAAGCATAAAAGAAACGGGCCTGGCAATAACTCATTCTCATGATGCACAATATTTTAAGTCGGGTGGGGGGGAGCACAGCTGATGTTGGAAAAGTGTTGCTGCTGTGTGACCCGGTTTAGGATGCTGGGATTAGTTTGGGTCATTGGTTTGAAAAAGGAAATGTATCTGAGTACAGCTGAGAGAGACTGAAACTCTCCCAGCACAGACAGGAGAGACACCAGGATGTTTCTCCTCCTGATAATCTGTGATTTGATTTTTCTGATTAAACTCCTGAAAGGAACAGATGAGGGAGATAAGACAAGTTCCACGACTTGAACTTCATGCTGAGATCGGAAATAGGGACTAGGCCCGGGTTTTGAAGTACAGAAATCTTCTGCATGATTGATAATGAAGTGCTTATATTTACAGTATGGTGGGTCTGTGGAATAGGCTGCCAAGTCTGATGGTGCTGGAGCAGATAGATGACAATATCTAAATAAGTTCAGTGTTTTTTGGATATGATGTCTAAAGAAAAATAAGTTTCTTGAATCAGTTACCTTGCCTAGAGTGGGACAAGTAGAGTGAGGTGAATGACCCAGTCCCCCCCCTTAGTCTGTCTGATATGGTGCACAAGCAGAGGAAGCACTTCACCATGGTGAGGCGGACACCATGACCAATTCTGCATGTGCCGCAGTGTGACCATGCACAAGGCCACAGCAGAGGTATGCTGAAGTTTTACATTGAAGTGGTACAACATCCTGTCTCGTTCCTTCAGGTGCACTCACTCATAGTTCCCACTTGTACTTCCCACAGTACATGCTGAACCTTTCCTGCACAGGACATTGTCATTGGTGTTCTGCACCTGGTAATATCTGTTGATTGTTCTCCAGGGCTCTACTATGCTGTGACTGGAAACGTTAATATCTGGAACCCTAAGGAATTGATGCACCTTAGCCCCTTCAAAATTTTAGATTTATTCTGAGTTAAGAACACGCAGTGGAGCAGTTTTCTGGAATGCTGCCCTTGTGCATTTCCTTGTTTACCTTGTGTCTTTTAAAAGCCATAATAAAATTCCTGTCAGACATGACGAAGCAGAAGCCATTGATTAATGTCTGGTGGTTGCACATGGTATTTCCTATGCATGAAGTAAGTCTGTCAAACTGACAGATGAGTAGCCTTATCTAAACGGGTCACAGAGAGTAACGCGACTGCCTCTCTGAGTGGTTGTGTTCACTGCCTGTGGGCTGGCCTGCTGGTGACTGGAAGTTGGCGATTGTGTGTTTCTCCCTGCATGCCAGGGAGTGGGTTGGCAGCCTCACCTCCATATTCACGGCTGTAGTAGGAATTCGGGTCAAAGGCCAGGACTGGCAGTGACACAGCAACGTACACCAGGAGCAGACAGGCTAGTTTATACTCCTCATCTGTAGAGGAGTTGTCTGTGGAGGGAAAACAGGGAGCAGGGATCTGAACAACAGCTGGGTTATAACCATCACAGACCACTTCATAGAGGGGAAAAGGTCTTTTCTTTAATTTTCCTGAGGTAAACATGTGCTCCTGTCTGTAAATAGACATCATAGTACAGCTGGATTCTCACTCCTGAGAATCACTTCTGTAATCTTTGTTTCCATAGTATACAATCTGTCATCCAATTTATTTTTCATTCATTTTGTTTATTAGGAAGTGATGCAGTCTTTCCTCTAAATAGGAAAACTACTGGTGTTCAGGATTTTAGGAATCATAGGAGATCACTTAAAAATACAACAGACAAGTGTAATATTTGCTCTGGCAAAAAAAGTGTTAGACTTTTTACCCATGCAGCTTCTCTTAGGAGTTACAACTTTGTTCAAGTCTTTAATCATAGTTGATAGATTTATTTCTGCCTGTGAATCCACATTCAATCAGTACAACCCCACATAATATAGTTAAGTGTGCAATATTAGGCCTCTGTATATTTCTGGCCTCTTTATTCTTATCTTAAAAGTTTGCATCTTGCTTAACTAGCACTTAAAGGTTCAAGAAGGCAATTGCACATAAAAACCTTACATGGGGGTGTGCAGTACTGTAGAGTATGTGGCATTTCAGAATGTGTTTGATTCTATAAGGTGGTGATGGACTACACTATATAATGTGTATTGAACAGTGTTTGCCTCATCTGCTAAATCAGCAAATGCTTTTGCATAGAGCTCAGACTGAGCACTTACTGTATGGGTCAAATATCACCAGCTGAAGCCTGGAATTTATATAACTGACTGTTACTCAGATTTGACTAGTGAAGGTTAACAGTTGGCTAAATGCATTCAGGGGCTAAGTAGGCATGGAATGGACATGGGTGGGACACAGCAGTCAGTCTCTTGCAGTCAGTGATAAAACACTGCTGAGTTCAAAGCATGAGAAAACGGTTAGCAGTTCTCTAGTGAGGGAGTACAAGTACAAGTACAAGGTCTTGGCTGAGATTAATTTCACAGAAATCTTTTGGGAATGACATGCCATCCTCAGTCACCTGAAAAATTTGTGGACCACAATTGGTTGGGTGACCATAAAAATCAGAAAGTAGTGGCTTCCAGTTGGCCCCCGTGCCTCTGATATGTGCTGCACCAGAGCGAGTAGGGAGTGAGAAAGTAACTGATTGATAAGCCTGGGGTCATCTTGAGTGTGAGTTTCCTTGGGATAGATTTTTTTGGGTATGAGCGAGTGACTTTTGTATTCTGATGACAATAAGCAGAGAGAGACATTCAAGAAATATTGCTAAAGCTTGGAGACAGCTTGGGTTTTGTATTCTGACTTACATATGCTCTGCGTATATACAGTAAACCCCTTTTTTAAGTCATGGATATGATTGTGTGTCTGTTTTCTTTAGACCTGCCTATAAAAAGGGACCTGTTTTTCACAACTCCTGTGCTGTTTTAGGGGTCATTACAAATTAAAAGGGTAACTTTCCTTAAAATTTCTACAAGAGCCTTTAACTTTACAATGTTTAAAACTTTAAAGTTAACACTTTAACAAGAGAAATTAGATAAATCCCACAAACTGAGGACATAATCCAAGGAATTGCGCAGAAATTAAAAGACAAGAAGGTGAAAAGAGGTGATTGGGCAGCTCACCTGTGCGCATGCTGGCCAGGGCGCTGACAAGAGCAGGATCGATGTCGCAGGGCACGCCAGAAGCAGTAGCCAGTTCAAACACACTGAGGGTCACCTGCGCCAGTGCAAACAGAGCGTTGCTGTTGGACATCTTAGATAGTCTTAAAAGTGGTGAAATGTGGTCTTACAACTTCTGTACAGCTGTGATTATTTGAACAAACGATGGGCGTCTGGAAAAGAGCCCAAAAAACACACTGCACTGGACATACTGAATGGCTTGAGGCCCATACCTCTGTGTCTTATGGCAGGACAAAAAAACTACCTTGATGTCAGTATCCGGAGAGACAAAATCCCTCAAGCACTCAATGGGACCCATGAGGAAGGGGCAGTGCTTGTGCATCACCTGAGGACAAACAGTACAGGTAATCAGATCAGGATGAAATACTCCTGGATACACTGAAAGAATTTATGCATGAACTTGTAACTTGAATTAGTTGTTGAGAGGGTAAGAACTGATGACAGGATTGTGACAAAAAAGTCTTGTTTCTTGAACCTGAACCTACTGTACATACTTAAAGGAACAAGTAAAGGTTAATTCCATGCTGAAGAGAGAAGAAAAGAAAGACAATTTTGTGTTTCCTTTCTTCTCTCTTCAGCATGGAATAAACCTTTACTTGTTCCTTTGCAGCCTGCGCATGCTGACGCAGCTTCCTACTTGAACTACATACTTAAAGGCTGTATCTGAGGCCTTGTGAAGTAGCTGATCCGAACTTACTTCTCTGAGGGATTCCTGGGTCATGGCCCGGAAGGACAGGATCACTCCAATGATGGTCATTCTCTTCAGGACATTGTCAGCAGCTGGGAAGTGGAGAGTGGGAGAGCACTCAGCCTGTGTCGTACTGAGCCAAGCCTATTACTTGAGCAAATCATATTGCAGGGTTGTCAAACATTGTCCCCTGTGGCTAAAATTGCAATTGGCATCTTTAGTCCACCATTTCTCTAACTGGCTTGATGTGTAATTCATTATGAATTAGCTAACTGGATAAAGGGTTGGCTATGCCTAAATCTGGTGTTTTGACTACCTGAACTGCAACAGGTTCTTTTGTAATGTAGCTGCATTTTTGATTAAGATGCAATGCCTTTCAGATCTTTGAATGGAGGCATAAATTCATTTTCTTGATTTGTCAGTGTTCTTGTTGCTGTTTACTGTATATACTGTAGTACTGTATATTTTCCTGAAAGTAAGAGTGATTCTTTTTCCAAAATATTCTGACTAGTTTTATTTATTTATGTTTCAGTAGCAGAATTTGAAATTAAAGGTGCCATGTGTGTATAGTGTTGAAAACTGTTCAGCTCGTTTTTCACCGATGTTGCTCACATGGCTTGTGTCTCGCCCCCCTCCCACTCATACCAGGCAGCCTCCTTTGAAGAGCAGCCATTTGTTCTGGTTTGTCGAAGCTGGATCTCATTTGTACTAAAATGTCCATGTTCTCAACCACAAGTTTCTGAAATAGAGTAAAAATATCAGTAGAATAAAGGAGTCATGCAAAACGTGAGTTTTGTTTTCAAACTGTAGAAGATAGAACCCATGTTTTATTTCTTCAAAATGCCCAAACTACTGTAAACTAATGTAATAGTCTTATTTTGAACCCAAGAAAACTATAACCATGTTAACCTAGAAGGTTGGTGCACTTGTTGTATTTGAGGAAGATGGTAGATACTGTAAATACTATACATGTAGCTCATTGGGGTTAAGCAGACAGAGTTTCACTGTAAAAAGAGCACGGCTTTAGAAAAAAAATGTATTCGCTGGCCCTGCATTTTTGAGAGTTAGCCAATACATTCTGTGTTTGCGTCAGGTGCTGCATTTCTCTGCATTTAACAGAATTAAA
The DNA here is from genome assembly GCF_040954835.1 of Lepisosteus oculatus. Classification (NCBI taxonomy): domain Eukaryota; kingdom Metazoa; phylum Chordata; class Actinopteri; order Semionotiformes; family Lepisosteidae; genus Lepisosteus; species Lepisosteus oculatus. The sequence goes on from NC_090696.1 coordinate 16,474,921, forward strand.
TTGCTCACTGGCTGGCTGTAGGGACTGGGGCCCCCTGTGAGATGGTGTCTGTTGTGAGCAGAGAGGTTTATGGATATGGATCCCTACCTTTAGCTCACTGACTTGTGAGGTAATGTGCCACATCAGGTTCTCGCTTAGGAACTTCATCCCATAGGGGCCAATCAGCTCTGCCAGGGCTTGCATTTCTATCCAGAAGGCAAATAAAGAGGATGAATTCAACGCAGTGCTCTGTGTAAAGTCATGCATCAGGAGAGCGAGAGTCTGCTTGTGGGCTTCAGCCTGCACTGTGCGCTATGGATTCTATCTTCCTTGTAAAAAATACAAGTAAGATACCACAACTCAGTGTTGTAAGAATTCTGATTGCATGTATTTAACCTTGGATAAAGGTGTCTGCAAAATACATTAAATGTTTCCTTTGCATTATAGTTGATTGCATTACTTAGGCTGTGAAACCTTCACTGTCTTGTGACATTTATAGAATGCTTAGCAGTAGCGAATCCAAGAGAAGGCAGGAGGAGTTGAAGCTGGCTGTTCTCTGGTTTTGCCTCTGTAACACAGCGTGGTGTGGGGATCTGTCACGTGTGGTTTCCATGGATTTTCACCTGCATCCTGCTCATGCATTGTACTCATCCTGTACAACATGTATTGAAAGCGCATGATGATGCAGAAGAGCTTTGAGGACTTTATTTTCTTTAAATAAAAACAAGATGGGTTGAGGAAGGAATCCCAAAGAGGATGCTGCACTAGAAAACAAAATGTGCAACTAAAGGATGGAATTCCCTAGAAATTGTATCATTTTGGGGTGTGACATTGGAGCACGTAATCCTTCTTGTGTCAATGCAGACATGACATTAATTCTTGATTAAAATTTATTTTGTGCTTCACAAGGATTTGATCTTGCTTGACTTTGTGGCCCGTCCCAGTCTGGAGTGTTTAAATTAGCCCACAGCAGAAACAGGATATACTACCCTTTTGTAAATCAGCTTGGCCCGAGGCATTACTGAAACTAAACAAATGTAGACAGTATAAACAAACCGTGAGTGCCCTGGATCAGGCTGATGAATTCAGTGAAGCAAATGAAACTAAACGTGGCTGTAGTGAATGTGGGAGCTTCAAAAAGAGATCCCTTGCCCTCACCTGCAGTATCGGAGTACTGCTGGGCACTGAAACTCTGCTCGTTGTCATTGGGTTGGTTGATGAAACACCTCATGGTTGGAGAGTGGACGATCAGGGCGCTGCTGGCCTGGCGCAGGAGGCCCTCTAGGTACCTAGGTGATATAACGCAGGATATGTCAGTCAGCACCCCCCTCATTCCGTGTGACCTCTCACACCCTGCACCCTGTACCTCTTGTCCTGCTCCGACAGTAGCTACACTGTTTGCCGTGCATATACTGTAGCTAAGAATCTTTTTAAGGAGAGCAGGCGGCAGACATCCAGTAAACGAAATGTTTTACAGTACATCATCAGGAGGTGCTTATGCTGTTTAATTATAAAAAAGAGTCTGGGATTTTTCTTTGTTCGTGACAAGCTTTCAGCTGCCCAGGACAATAACTTTCCAAATGCCAGGCCACAGCTATGCAGCAGGCTTGCATCCTTCTGACTGCTGTCTGACTTTTATGGAGAGGCTAGTTTGTGCCCAAGCCAGTTCCACATTGGTTTGAGATGGTAACATCAGGTTATTACAGAATGGTGCAAGAATGAATTTTCTGACAGTGCATCAGTATAAGCTTGACATGGCCTTTACTGTTTGCAGGAGAGATGCACCCGTCAGGAGAAAATGGAATAATCTGCCTTTCATAGAAGGGCGTTTTATTTGGGCAGTAGTTTAGCCTTGTCTGCCATACCAGTCCTATATAGCTATACCAGTCCTCACTATCTAGGCATGTTATTGAAGCAAAAGCAATATTTAGTAAATAGAAGTGTGTCAACACCTTTCTAAACCTAGTATCCCCTCTGCAATTCTGTCTCCTTCAGTTCCTCTTCAAAACTGGCTTATTATATATCTGGAACAGACAGGTTCTGTATTTGGTTATAAAATACTGAACTTAACTGCAGTGTTTTGCCCTCACAGCCAGTCTCCTTTTGATAATTACTGGTAAGAGACAGGCTCATTTTTAACCAGCAGCTCAGCAGCTGTTACATTTTATTTCTTAAATGCACTATTCAAGTCAAAATGAGTATCCTAGTGACAAATTATCAAAAGTTAATTAACTAGAACATCAGCATCCTATGAAAACACTTTGGCAGCAGCAAATTATGATCTCCTCTGCAGTCAGGGTTTTGAAAGCTTTTTGCAATTGTCCAGCCTGCTGTGCTTTTTATTCTTACTACTTTTACTAAAAATTCTTACTACTATTATTTCTGCACAAGCAGTAAACAGGAAGGTCGCCAACTGATGTACTCGCTTGTGGCTTGGGCCCGGGAGAGGCTCATCTGTTTCAGTTTCCTGCATGGCATCATATTACTTCTGCAGGAATGAAACGTGGTGTGCATACAAATGGTACCAGACGCCAACATTACGGATGCCTACCAGAGGATGTGTGCAAGTCATTAGTTATGAGTTGATCTGTTGCTCTCTGGTGTGCACTGTTGTCAACAGCAAGGCGTTCCTCATGGCTCCATTTGTGTGCAAGTAAAATCCCACTGTTCCATGGTGAACCATATAACGATGAAATATAAAAATTGTGTTGCAGTTCCCCTTTAAAGAGGTGAGTGAGATGGTTGTGAATGAGCCATTCCCAACTTTGTTGTGACACCTGGTACAGAGCCGACTGTTATAATAACAGTAAACTTGGAGATTACGTCTCATTTTCCATCCGGGGATCCCAAAACACTAAACACTTACACAGTAAACGCAAGAATCAAGGAGTGAAACTGAACAGCAACACAAACAAATGTGCGAAGTGCTGCAGATAAAATTTGGCTCAGAGACAAAAGTTACAACAGCTCTTCAGTATGCTTTTAAATGCAGATAATAGTTGAACTCTTTCTGAACTGTTTCTGCAGCACATTGTATGGCATACATATGGAGTCTGTGGCAATTATATTCTGGTTAATAAAGAAAGACAAGGTAAGGTAAATTGTGGTAATTCCCAGAGTCCCGGCTGTTCTAAGGCAGGATAGTCCAGCAACAGTCCTGCAGGGCCAGTGTGTCCACAGTTTGTCTAGAGAAGCAGCAACTGAACAATTGGGAGAAACTATAAGGGTCACCCACTCAATCCAATAGCAACCTGAGCTGGAATGAGAACCTAGATATGCTCCACCAAGTCCCTAAGATCAGAGCTGGTCCACCTGGTTGTGGACTAAGGTGCTGTCACAGAGCGAGCAGTGCTGGAATCTAAGAGAGTTCTGCTATAGTAAAAACCCTGTTTTAGAAAAAAAAAGTTGAATATACAGTACAGCGAATGTCAAGTCATCCTAAAATACAACCTATTTGTTAGGTTACAGCATTGATTCCTTCAGTATTAAGTGTTTATGCTTAAGGTCTGCTTTTGTGCTTAAGCTATCTCATTTCTCTGCAGCTGGGCTCTATGTGAGCAGCCACAGTCCACTGGGGCCATGGAGAGTGAGCTAAAGCATCTGGAGGGGAGAAGCTGTGTTAGGTACCAGTTGGTATAGAGCGTGGTGATGGTCTGCTCCCCCTGGCTGTCCAGCGGCTGTGTCTGCTGCAGCAGGACACTCCTCAGCAGCCGCGTCACGTCCACGCTGATGTAGCGGGACAGGGTGTGCAGGGTGGTCATGTAGGCCCTGATGCCGGCCAGCAGGTCCGAGGGCCGGGCGATCTCCTGCGTCACCTGGTTGTAGTTGGCCATCTGTATGATGGTCCTAAAACGGCATGGAGTCTCTTCAGCTTCACAGTCCAGCATACATTTTTAAACACTTGGCACAGTTTGATTTCGAGGTCAAAAGCAGTTGATTTCTTTGAAGTAGCTCAAGAGATCATTTTGAAATGAAAACACTAGCACCCCTCAGCTGTTAAGAACCTCAGCTGGCCATTCCTGACTTAATCAGCCAACTAACTTGCTGTAGTATATTGATCAAAACTCAGGTATCTCACATCATATGGTTTAAAGTGTGCAGGGTGCTCTTATAAGACTGCTGGAATGTGTCCCACTTGTTAATATACAATAGCTCCTTTTCGTGGTATGAACCTAAATGGTTTGTAAAGTCTGTGGCATTGGAGAAGTTCCATCCTCCATGTTTTATAGATGACTTTAATCAATAATTAAAGAGCACATTCATTATGGAATAATCATTTGGTTAAATTAAGTATTTGAGAGCCCATGTACTGTAGCTATCCAGCAACAGGTTTGGAGACCCACTGTAGCAGTAACTGTAGGGTACTGTACTGATCAAGCTTGAGCTTCAGAAATGTATTTAAAAATATAGTTTGCATTAAGGCTTACTAATCTCACCGCTAAGTCCTCACAAAAGGACTAATCTCAGTAATCATGAAAATGTTTCTAGAATACATATGTACTCTAGTTAGGACGTTAAGGAAGTCTTCAAAAAGTTTCTTATTATCCAATATGCATCCTTAAGAGAGAAACCTATAACTTGTCAAGAAATGGTTAAGAGCAAGCAAGAGAATTGACGTGTCTTCACGTGTCAGATTAATGAGGAGAAGCCTGCAGAGAGGGTGTGGACAAGAGATGATATATCTGTTTGTAGTTCTGTACAGGTCTCTATGTGTGCTCACAAGTATGGTTTTACTTTACAGCCCTCGAAATGCAAAGACGAATTAAAAAGGCACATAACCCCAAGCACTAGCTGGTGACTGAGGTGCAGCAGACTGTTAGGCGATCCAGTCTGTCAGTGTGTTTCAAATCGACATCCTGCACTATCTGGAGTTGGACTGTGCCTCTGATCTGCTGCTGTTGCACATTGGGCTTTCCAGCATGGTCTGTGTGAAGGTATTCATGCATATTATTAGGTCCTTTTCTTAAGCGTCCAGTAAAAACTTCTACTGACTTTGTCCAAAAGAAAAAGTATAGAGGTGAGATTTCAGGATAGCAAGTAGCGCGGGAGCTGGGATGCAGGACGGATGGGCAGGGAGGGAAGAGGGAGGAGGAGATCGTACTTTGCCAGGCGAGCCTCCAGCTGGGAGAGGAGGAACTCGGCAGGGATGAGGATGTGCTCCCACACCTTGAAGTGGTTGTAGAGGCTGAAGGAGAAGCACAGCTCCGTCAGGGCCAGGTGCAGCTTGTCCATGCTGAGAGAGAGAGAGAGAGAGAGAGAGAGAGAGAGAGAGAGAGAGAGAGAGAGCACTGTCTTTTACCATTCGTCTCCGTCACTTCATCTGCTTAGGTTTTTGCACTTCATTCTTAGCACCCCGGCCATCAGTAGTGGCTTCAGAGTTATTCAGCACTCACTGAGCTGTAACTGAAAGTAAGTTTCGCATAGTAATCCAGGTGGCCACGTAGCGTTTATTATTGTATATACTGTATAGAATATCAGTTGCTGGTATTTTTAAGTGAATGATGTTCAGATGTATTCATGGGTCCCGCACTATTTTGTAAACTTTCTTTATTGCACATGAAAGTATTTTTAATATTAGAATATAAAATGATTACAGGAAGAGGATGCACTTCCTGCAGCCTTCACCATGAGGGCCACTTGACCACTGGTCCTCGCAGTATCTCTCCAGCTCCTCCAGGGGGTGTGACCTCCCCTTGTGATCTGTTTCATTCAAAGCATGAGGCTGCTACAGTGAATCAGGAGCACTGATGTGCTCTTTGTGCACGCTTTGTATCTACTGTAAAGTGTGCTAAAATATCCTGATAAACTTTTTATTCTCTTTTCTACCTTGGACAACAGCACCTGAAGATGCAAACCAACCCTAAACTGAACAAATCCGTGAAATAATTTTTCTACATATTTACTGGAAATAAGGGAAATATTATAGAAATACATATTTTTGCTGCCATGCTGCTATTGCACTTAATAAGTAAATGTTGAAAAACCTTGATATACCTTGATAACCCTCATTTTCTCCGCTTGGTCGACTTTAATTGCAATTCATGAAAAGTCAAGCCTCTAGTCTGGAAATTTCAGATACAGGCAGTTCGCTGAACCAAAGGGAATACGGAAATTGAAGCTGAAAACAGAAAATTCATTGCCGCTGCAATGGCAGGGATGGCACTGGGGGCGGGGGGTGGATTTCACTGTCCATTAAACAGACCAGACGAAGCATGGATGGCGCCTGTGTGCCCCGGCTCAGCGTGAGCCGCCAGTGCCCTGCCGCTAGCGGTCTGTGTGGGGGGGCAGCGGCAGCAGGGCCTCGATCCCGGGTCCTTACGTGGTGACAATGGCGCGGTCCTTCCTCTGGCTCTCAGCCCCCGGCTTCTCGCTCTGCACCTCGGCCTTCTTGGGGCCCGCTTTCTTCTGCTTCTTGTTGCGGGCCTTGCTGATGGTGTGCGCGCAGTGTTTGGGCAGGAGCTGGGCAGAAGTGCAGAAACGGGGGACACGGTCAGCAGAATTGCGAAAAGGGGTGAAAAATATGTCGGACCAAATCTCTTTTATTAATGGCTCAGTGATTATTCATGATTATTAGCTCCTAATTCATTGGATTGTCCAACCCCGGTGCCTGCGTCTTTTCTAGACCTTGCAAAGCAGCAGATGCTAAAGGTGGGAGTAGTCGGTGCCTCAGCCTCAGTCAGTAATGAGCTGATTTAGGTCATTAGGAGATGACTTGGAGGGGAACGTGCAGTCCTCCGGGACTGGAGGCGGACCACCATGCCACACGTGGTCAAGGAGCAGAGCTTACCTGGGAAGAATCCCAGAGGACCCTTTCTCTCTCCAGGATGAGGGCTGGCCACCCTCGTAAACATTTATGTAAACATTTACGTGATTATTTGTGTCATAGAGGTTTTTGAAAGCACAGTCTTTCTCACCTCGTACAGCTTGACTGTACTTTGCTAGTGCTAGGGGAATAAATACAGTTAACCTGTTAAATGACTACTCACTCTGTTGTTTGCAGCACATTGTGCTGTCACCCCAGAGGGTATTTATTGAAACAGGATTTTTGCCAGCATGGGTTTTTTCTGGTAGAACATTTAAATAAATAGAAGCAACTACTGTATGTTTCTGAAGCTCTTGTTTTACACCCTACAGCCCTGCGGAGGGATCATGTCAGTTCTCAGGAGCCCGTTGTTGCTTGTGCTGGCAAAGGACTCGCAACCGTGCCTCAGAAGCACTCCCTCAGAGGGATGGTATTGTCTTTTCCGTTAGAGAGTGAGAAAAGATGTAAGGAAATGCTGCATCATTACTAGGGTTTTGCAGTGATTTTCTTCAATGAGTTCTCTACTTAGCTGATGAACTCTCTTAACCCTTGGGATAGTTGCTTATAGGACCAAATGTGTGTTAAAACTATACATCTTTTACCTACCGTACAAGTTTAAAGCTGGTAACTTTTGTTTTATTCCAGGCGTGGTTGAGAGTGGACATGAACAAAGGTTGATTGAGGTGCTCAGTCTCCCCACCCACCCACCTCGATCTCCCTTGGCTGTACCTTGTCACTAAGGTTGCACTGCTCAGCGCAGATCTCCATGACAATGTTGCAGGTCTGCTTAGAGATCTCCTCCAGGAGCGTCATGCAGAACTTCAGGCTTTTGCTCTCCAACGTGGAGGTCTGCATGGGAAGAGAGGGTGAGGAAAACAGAGAATCCAGTATTCCCCTTGTGCTGTGCACTCTATTGATTTCACCAAGTAGAATTACAATACACACTCATTCCTGCTTTCTTAACCCTATTCAGGAGCTCCAGGACCAACTGGCTCCAGTGATTTAGATGTTTGATAATTTTGTGTATTGTGGCCTGGGTCTAAGATTTCATGCAGTCATCATCGATCCAGTCACCAACACTGCCTCTTGAGAAATTACACTCTTGGTCTCCAGGCCAGACTTTGCTGCATTACTTGAGTTTTATTATTTAGGATTTATGACTGGAAACATGTTTCAGGTGAATCACAAGAACCTCGATAATGGTTTTTGGGAGGTTTGAAGTTTGGAAGGTTTGAGTTCAAAGTTGTGTTGACTGTTTTAGCTGTTATTTGTATTTTCTTGTTAGACCTGAATATGAGAAGACATTTGCTTGAAGAAAATGTCTGACATGTTACCTACCTTAAAATTTTGTAATTTACTTTATCAGGAGTATAATTTCCTATGCTGTGTACTTCCAGAAACACATTATATATTTAAAAAATACAGTAGCATTTTAAAGAAAAAATTCCAAAACACACAGTAGAAATCGTGTGAAGGTGAATTTATCCACTGCAGCCCTTCGGTTTTCTTATTCATTTCAGTTGGTCAGTTATGGCATCAAGTTCTGAATTGAACTAAAGATTTGCCAAAAATGACAACTTAAATGAAAGCCTTAAAACTTTAAAATTCATATTGACATGGGGTTATCCTTGCTAAATATGTTGAAACGAAGGGATGGAAAGAAGCGAAAAGGTTCCGGGAATGTAACGAGAACCAGAATGCGAACCAAAGACGAGGGAAGTGCATCTTGGGGAAAACCTATTGAAAGAACTGGGGTTCGAGGCCCCTGGTATAAAGGGTCAGTTCCAAGATGGGCGGCCTCACTGGTTTAGCTGGCGTGCTGGTGTACTGACCTCCTCTGGACACATGGTGTGCGAACACTGGCTGAAGTGGGCGCAGGTCAGAGGGAAGGCGATCAGGTAGCGCTGCATTTGCACCTCCTCGATGCTCTGGGCGAACAACTTCTCGAACACGCGCGGGTAGAAGCTGTGCAGGAGCGACAAGGCAGCAGGCCATCAGCTTCCAACAATCCTTAACACGTCGGGCATCTCGCATTACCCCAGCTTGCACTGTCCACCTGTCTTTCATACTGGGGGTGTATGACAATCGCTCATGTGGTTAGTAATGCTATAAACCTATTTTTTGTTAAAGGGATCCCGGAAGCCTAGCCTCTCAGATTATAATTATAATAAACTTTAGATAATGCCTTTAAAGGTTACTTAAAGTGCTTTACAGAATGACGCCAACAAAAAAAATGCACAAGGTATACACAATGAGAGGAGACAGTAGATGGGTGTACTGAATATGGTAGGAGAAAAAGGGGTTTATAACAGAACCAGTTAAGTAAAGGTTCTTCTAAAGAAGAAGGTCTCAGATGAGTCTTAGTATTTTTCAAAAGGCTACAGTAGATCTTGGGCTGTTCTTCATGTTCCAGAGCTTTTGATGTTGAGCGATTTAAGTGTGAGAGCAGTTGGGAATACTGACAGGTCTTTTATTCACTTGCCTGAGGGAGAGAGCACCTGACACGAAGGAGGAGGCCATCGGAAAGCCCCCTAGCTGGAATGAGGGAGGGTGCGAGTAAGTTTTGCAGGGTACTAATGAGATCAATTTTATATTTATTGCACTATTCAAACCAAATACTGGGAACAGGTATGTGTATGTGTTATGTACAATACACGTGTGTGTGGTAGAGTATGTGTCAGTTTGGCAGTGCAAAATGGCTATTGCTCTGGTTTGTGTTGAGATGACAATTTGGAAAATTCTCATTTGCAAAAATGAGTCATTTAGAACATTAGACTTTTATATTTGTTGCATTCTAGCCTCCCCATGATATTTAAAAAATAAGGTCCTTCCTTTCCCAGGGAAGAAAGGGATTTAACTATCAATGTGTCTTTCTAACATTTGTTAGAATTGTCATTGCCTACTGAATGTGTGTGCTTAGCTTACAAATGTATAAGCATTTTAACCAGCTGTAACTATGATTACTGTAACTGTGTGTATTCTGCTCTGTACAGATTATAGGAATAGATACTCTCTAAAGTTGACTGCTTGTCTTAGTTTTCAAGGGAAACTTTTTTGTGGTTTTCAAGGGAACGTTCAGAAGATAGTCAAGAAGTGGTAGGAAGTAAATTTTTTTTATGTCTCCAAAAAGGGGAAATCTGGTATGTCGGAAATCATTGTGCACTTGTGAACCTTCATTTTGGCAGCCTTAGTGAGCTGTTGCTGAAGAATGGTGTGTTAAAACTCCAGAATTACTGTACAGCCTGTCTCTAGGAAAGTGAACTAAGTTGTTTTTTAAGAGCGAGGATGAGGCACTGACCAGAGGTTTGAGAGGTCAGAGGTCTCCTGGCAGAGGCCTTCTATGTTGTCCATCATCATGGTGTGGAAGACGATCATGTTCATCAGCCTGGCCAAGTCTGGCCACTCTCTGATGCTCAGGGGAGCCTTGGACACACTGGTGTATGCCTGTATAAAACATGTTATAAGCATCAGAAAGTGTTTTCTGGCTCACGTCAGCAAGCATGTACAATTACCACTGAAAACAAGATCAATACGCTGCAAACCTCATGCACATTTTTTTTGCTACTCAAAGACTAAGATGTCACAAGGTCATGCATGTAATATTGTTTGTGGTAAGCAGGCATTTTATTTATCCATATTAATAGTAAAACGTTTTGTGGTGTAAAACCATTCTTATTACCTGGAGTCTTAACCAGTCCAGTCTCATCCCTTGGAAGTCAAATTCCTCACCCTCTTCCACTGCAATGAGATCAGGAAGTTGGAATAACAGAGGCAGGTTTAAACATCAGGGGGTCACAGAGCACACGGCTCCGGTGCTTTCTGGACTTCATGATGTTCCAAAATGAAGAAAAGTGACATTTCCTGCTTTTAATCTATATTTTCTAAAAAATCATAATGGACCTTTTCTTAGATAATGAATGCCTTGTGAGACAGGGCAGAGTGACAGGTGCAAAAGGCACAAAGAGCATGTGCAAACCTTGTTTTACGGTCATGGCGGACAGACTGGACACGAAGGAGGTCATCAGGATGGACTCCTCCTCAGGACAGACAGACAGGTTCTGCAAAGGGGACAGGCTCTTAAATGACATATTGATTCCTGGATTTAGAACTGGACTCTACAGTAGATGTGGAATTGGCAAAGGGACTAGGGGAATTTTTCTCACCCCAGGACAATGAAAATTTGTGCTTGACTTTAACCACTGACTTTACTCCCAGTTTTATCTTCTTACTATTTTTCAAAAGAGACATTTGCTTGTCTGTAAACCAGGCAACTATTTAATCTTCATCCTGTCTTTTACTTTGAAGTTCACTTACATTATCTGGTTCACATGTAACCTCTGACATTGTTTTCTCTAAAAAGCACGTCTCATACCGCCTCTTTCTTCAGACTACAGTACTATTATTGTCTCTCCTTGGTACACAAATAGGATTGATTTCATGTATTTTCCCATTGTGCTTAAATCCATAAGTAGTACAGTTAGACTTGCATTGGTCAGTATACTATGGGGTTGTCTTGGTAATTCTGGTCCTGGTACAAAAGCTATAGAAGGTGGGTGACATTTTTCCCGTAGATGGAAAAAATTGAGAGTTTGGGGGTGCTTGTAATGCAACAGGGCTCTGTACAGTACATGCGCCTTGTGCTCTGGGAAGAGGAACGAGGGCTGTTTTTGTTCTGGTGACTCTAGTGTACCTGGCAAGGATATTTCTGTTTGTCTGGCATGTTGGAAGGCCCTCAGGACTCTACCTGCATGGTGTCGTTGAGTGCCAGGGCATCGAACTGCGACAGGTACTGCAGATGGTAGCGCTGCAGCACGCGGGTGTGCAGACGGAGCATGGAACGCATCTTGTCGATGTAGAACAGCAGCTCTGCCATCTGCCTGTAACCAAGAGGTCACACAGCCGGTTTAGCACGAGTTCACCCACTCTGCTTTCTCACTGCCCTGTCTAAGAGTCTAGGGCAGTCCAGTGTCTGAAAAGAGATGGGCTTCTTAACCCCTGTTCTAGTCTCTGGAAATTTCTTGGATCACAAGTGGTCCATTTAGCATGGGAAGAATGCTGCAGAGCACACATTCCATACTGAGGATTTGTTCATTTATTTTCTTGTGCTTGTTTGTTCCGGGACATTGGGGATCAACAGGCCTGAATGGGCTTATCTGTAATCTGGTGTCCCATCCTTTGTAATCTGAGCTGCCTTGTCTTTTGCATTTGTTTTTAATATTAAGCAGAGGACATTATTGTGTGCATTGGCACCTCAACAACTGTGTTCCAGAAATGAAATGCTGATCATCACTGCTCAGTATTGAATGGTGGGTTCACTGTATATCATGGACTATTACACAACAAAACGTTTGTCTTCCTGGGATTTATATTAAGAAGTGGCATAGTTTAGAAAATCCATTATCTGCCGAGGGCTGGAACAGTTCAGAACATTGTAGGTCTTGTTTATTTGTTTGGCTGTGCTTTGATGTGGTAATGGAGACTGAGGGAGGCAGAGTGCACCAGATTGTGAAGTGACCGGGACTGAGAGAGTGAGAGTGATTGGCAGGGGAAGGCAGTAGGGCTGTGTTTCACTCACGGATCCACGTAGTCTTCTGGGGTCTTGGTCTTGGGAACATTTTCAGCATGCCGAACAAGCCAGAGTACTTCATCACGGGAGAAGGACAGAGCCATGAACACAAACAGGGCCTAGAAAGAAGGGGGTGGAGGGGGAGCATCTGTCCCATCAGTGAGAGGGCTCTTGTCATCTTCGGTGACAGCACTTTCTTTAAACCGTATTGTTAAAGGATTGTCAATTCCATACTGCAATTTACATTTCACATTCTAATGCGGGTTACACTTGACAATAATTACTACGGTACCAGCCCGAACTTGGATTTGATTAATAAAAGAGGAACATATTACTTCCAAAACTGAGGCTGGAAACAGAGAGAGAGAGAAAAGCACCAGTTATAGAAATAGTGGCTTTTCAAGTGCCCTGGCCCCTTATTGTCCATCACAGCAGTACAGTACAGCATCACATGTATATTAATGATTCTACTGGCTTTTGCAAGCAAGCTATGGGCTTGTCCAGTCCAGAATGGAGCTCCAGCTTGTTGTACTCCAGTAGAACCATATGCCATCATCGATGAATCACACTGTGTAACCTCTAACAGTGTCAAGCAGTCACCTTGGGTCCGAGGAGCCCAGGTTCATCCTCCAGGATGTTGGTGAGCTCTTTCACAGCGTTCCTCAAGAAGTTCCTGCGTTCACGGTGCATAGCCCCACTGCAGACAGGCACACAGAGTAGGGGGTTTCATAGGAAAAAAGAAAAATTAAGCCTTGTGGCATAATTTAATATTCTTTAGTAAAAACACCTGAAAAGCTACGAATCCAGATACTGTATGAATTCAAGGACCTGGCTAGTTCTTGCTAGGCATCTAGAGAAACTAAACTTTCCAAGTCTCACCTCGTTGTTATGGCTTGTTCCCTGCTTTCTTTAATATCGGTGATCCGTTTGCCATATCTGTAATGGAGCAAAAAACGCCAATTAGAAAATGTTATCTTTCCTGCTGTGTACTGATCCATGTTCTTATGTGGCCCTCTAGTGGCAGACAATGTTATTGTATTAAATTTGATTCCATCTGGTTTCTAACCACTTTGCGGAGGACCCGGAGACTGTCTCGCCAAGCAGTAGGCACAAGGTGGAGTCCATCCTGGCGCCACCCTAAATTGGTATTTTTTGTTCTTTTCCAGCACTTGATTAGATAATCACATGTGATTACAAAGAGGTTATAATTCAGAAGAGAAAATGTTTAATCTTTGTTTTTCCAACAACATTTTAGAAGAAGCCATTTCAGGCACCCCCTTTTAGTTTTCTGTTTAACATGACACAGGGCACAGAAAGAAAGTGTCCTAAGGTGACACTTAACTTCTCGTATGTGCAATGAACAGAATTTATCGATTCAGACTAGAGATAACGTGATTCCCCTCAGGGGCTGGAGCCACTGGGGTGAAGTATAACAGCAGTCTGTGCAAACAGGGATTTGAACCCACAACCTGTCAGTCACGAGCCCACAGAGTTTCCTACAATGCTGCCCTTCCCCGTTTAAACATAGTGAGCCGTGGTATTTCCTGTACCCCTTAAGTGTGTCGAAGAAGTCTTCCGTGGCCTTGTGGAAGTGGAGCACCTCGTCACGGATCAGGGTGATGCACAGCCCGCTGCGCAGGGCCATTTTCCACAGGTCCTGGGAGGGCGGGTTTGTGTTGAGGCTGCTGTGGCAGAGCAGGAAGCCCACTGCAGGAGAGAGAGGGCAGCTCAGGACAGTGTCCACAGCTCTTATAACATCAAATGGTCATAGATTGACTCTTTACAGATACAAAGACAAGTACGGATTCCAAGGCTTATTGGAGTCTTTTAATCTCTTCAGACCATTTAAATTTAAATGTGATTGTTCTAAATCTTATTTCTAGAAACCCAAATTTATTTTAGTCATGCAGCCTGCTTGTGTTGGGCATTTTGGTGACTACATTGCTCTTTTCAACTTTGACCCTTCATCTGCTCAGTTTACAGCACCGTTCCCCAAACGAGCATGTCCCTGTTCCACACAGCTGGGACTTACAGATGATCCAGCGCTCCATCACTTCTATAGACAGGTACTCGCATGGTATCTGGGGGGGAAAGGACACTTCTTTCAGTTCTCTTTCTTTACAAATGCATAATAGCTGAGGTGGTTGGGATGCATGGAATAGTGTGAACACACTGCACTGTGTTGTTCAGGAAAAAAGGATGCCTAGTGGTGGAAGAGAGGAGTGAGGCTCATTGTGAGACACAAGATTCGATTGGTTATTCCTTGGCCATGCAGAAACCATTCTATAGTCTTCAAAGTGTAGATGGCTGAAGCAAATACCAACATAATCAGCAAGTGGTTTCCAGGAAATGGCTTTTCTTGGTCCCGTAACACTGATTTGCTCCCATCCCAGGAGATCACAGCGTCTGCGATGTGGTTACTGGCGTCTCAGCCGGCCCTGCTGACTCACCGTGTCGCAGATGGCAGGGCTCAGCATGGCGGCCGGCGCGGAGAGCAGGCTGAGCAGCTGGGCGCTGCGCCACTGTTCGGCCGGGAGGTTCCGGCGTGGGTACACCAGCCGGAGGGACAGCAGGGCCTCCGTAACAGACTGTGGAGGGGAGGACAGGAGGACAGTAACATCAGCTCGGGCTCTGGCAGAAACGGAGATTCGAGATCAAAGGTAGGTCATCTCACCTTGGTGTGCGGCCCGAACTCCTCCGTCAGCTTCTTCCAAGGATGATCATACTCCAGGAGCATCTGCCCAAGACGAGGATATGCTGGATCGCTGCAGCACAAAACAGAGCATTGGGTTTGAAAGGGAAAAGTTGCGCTTGAAAATGGTTTAGCAGTCAAAGAGGTTTGAGAATAACCAAAGAGGTCTAGAAATGTGCTGAGCAACCCTTTTGAGGTTCTCTGACCCTGGGGAAAGTCAGTAATTCAAGCACGGTATCATCTGCTCATCCACAGCATTTCTTAGGCTTATGCTGTAGACAAGATGATATCTTTTCAAGCCATGATTTGTGCTACAAGAGGTCATCTTTCCTGCTGCTCCTAAATAAACCAGTCCCTGCATTTTTCATGTTCCTCTTATCGTGTCTTAGCAAGAGGGGTCCCAAACAGCAGGACATCACGTTGCATGGTGTTGCTATGCTGCATGCTGTTCTTTCTCACACATCAGCTTCTTAGTTATGCATATAAAAGTGTATCAAGTATGCCATCACCCAGGTGTTTGTTTTCTAACCTATAATAATCATTAAAAGTCTTTGCATGAAAAAAATGTAAAATAAAAATTGTAGGTGTTGTGGCTGTACACAGCCTTTACAGTAGCACAGAGGATTTGCCACCTGCTTCAATCAACCCAATCACAATCGGAGAGAGGCGTTTGTGAGCAATCTTCTCTGAACCATATCGAAGCTTGGAGCATTGCAGACATTTACAAACCTGCCGTTTGTAAGTAGGGCGCTAAATTAAGAGAAGTCATCGAACAGTATATGAAAACCTTCTTGTATTAGAGATTGAAACCCTACTGTTAAATTCCAGATTTAAAAGATGGATTTAAAAGTTTTTGGCATCAGAATAGGGCAGCGCAGTGGTTTGGATTGCTGCCTCACAGCACTGGGACCGTGAGTTTCATTCCAGACCTGTGGCGATCTGTATGGAGTTTATATGTTTTTCCAATGTTCCTGTGGGTTTCCTATGGGTGCTCTGGTTTGCTCCCACAATCCAAAGGCATACTGATAAGTTAATTGGCTTCAGGGAGAATTGGCACTGGTGTGAATTTGTGTGTGTGTCTGTGTCTGTGTATGCCCTGTGATGGACGGGCATCCTGCCCAGGGTGTACCCTGCCTTAAGCCCCTGGAATTGGAAGAAGCAGTCAGAAAATCAATGGATGGAAGGCATCAGAGTAATACACCTAGTATTTATACTGTACACACACACACGATTAGCATTTTATATACAGTACACACAACTCGCAGTGTACAAAAGAAGTCCTATGACACTGCTGGGAAGAATGTCTTCAGTAATGAGCTAATTCTGGAATTAAATGGTAATTGATAGCAAATGCCCCTTTAAGGGTGGAAGTGCTGCCTCCCCTCCCTCCATGTTTTGGGTTGTGTGACGCCCACCTGGTTCCATTGGACATCTCGTGTGCACAGTTGTACATCCCCACCAGCACTTTCTTCTCATCAATGCGGGAGAGCATGAGAATGACAGAGGTATAGGTCACAATCAGGTCCAGGTAGTTCTTCGTGAAGTCGAAGTTCACTGACTGGAGTAGACGAGAGGGAAGAGAGGAAGAATTGCATTTATTTTTTCCTTTTCATTCTGCAATTTAAAATAGTAGAGAAATGTTGCAATGTACAGTACAGGGCACTAGCATGTTAAGAGTAGCACTTCCATATTTGCTTAAACATTTTTAAGCATGAGCGTTTGTGTTAGGTCCTGCATGAGGCATGCCACAAAGCCAGGTTTCTGGACGCTGTGCTTTTGTCTGCTCAGTATTGCTTGGTTTTGCCTCACTTTAGGTTTATGGCACATGATGGAAGCTCCGAATAAGAAAATAGTGTGCAATTCATAAATCATATACAATTTTATGTAACTGAATTTAGAAGAAATATGAATTTGCTGACTAACCTAGCTCCCAAAAACTAGCTACAGTACATCACACCCTGCATATGTCATTTGATGTTCAGTGTCCATTACTTTGGAACAGAATTGTCTTGGCTCCAGTACTCACAATGTCAAAGAAACACTGGCATGCGTCTATGGTGTTCAGGAGTTCATAAACATGATCCTAAAAGACATAAAGCAATCACATGTTAAATTATCTCTTCCTGGGAGGTTTAGGACAGAGCAGAATATGAAATAAATAGCACAGTCCCAGCCTAGAGTAAATGGTGTTAATCAAGTGACAAAATGCTTTTCATATGGGAATGAGTTGCATGTAAAATTCATTTTGAATGTACTAAAGACGTCCATCAAAATGGAAACAAATGGCATGTCTCTGTAGTTTACTGATTTATTTGGAAAAATACGAGCTTTAAGAATTTTTTAGCCCTTGTTCAGTGGCAGAGTTACAATTGGTACAGCCCTCATGGTTGAGTTAGTTCCCTCCCGAGTGGAAAAGCAACGAAAGCCCCTGGAGCTCTCCCTCTCTAAGCCCCCCCACCCACCCCTACCCCAAATCCACAATATCCAGTACTGTATGTATGTTTAAATTTAGATTTTAACCTCATTTCTTGGCTGTACTTTATCTTTAGTCATCTTCATGGTGGACTTTAACACAGTCCTGCTCCTGGAGGGCTGGTGTGTCTACAGGTTTCTAGGCCTGTCGGGTTCTTGATGGCATGAATCAGCTCACTATTGTCTTAACTAAGCCAATCTACCAGCTTCTCCCAGCTCTTCCAGTGTTAGAGCTTGAAATACGCCTGGAAAACTTGCAGACACACTGGGAGCAGGATATAGGAACCCTGATTTATATAGTCTGAGACTGAGCTTCCGCATTTTGGCTCTATCATCCCTTAGTCCCAATGGCTCTGCATGAGCAGAACATTAGGACACAATTCATACAGCCCAAAGGATGGGAATATCTTACCCTGAACTCCATCACATCAAGGAAGGACTGATAATAACTGGTCAGGACTCTCAGGACTTCGGATTTTTCCTTCTGGATATTGCTCAGGTGTTGCTGTAGTCAGTAATAAAAAAAAGAAACAGGAATCTCATTTTGTTAAGTTAATGCAGGTGTAGCCAGTTCCAGTCCCCAAAAACCACTGCGTATTTCGGACTGTTAATCCTTCGAATTACTGATGTTTACGATACTCAGTAGGTCTTTAGTGTGGGAGGTTTGGCAGTAGGTACAGTAGTTAATTGATCCTGGGATCTCATTCTGCCGTTTCTTTTAAGAAATTAATGGATATCTCCTTCAACAACATGACTGGGTAGCTTGTTCCTTATTCCCACAACCCGTTTTATGAAGAATTGCCTCCTCTTCTCTTCTTAAATGCAGTGCAATGCACTTTCCATTTGTCCCTCTGGTTCGTGTTTCACTGTTGAAATCCGATGGGTTGTCTTTGTCATTGCCTTTGAATACTTAGAAATTCTCAGGTCCCCTCGTAAACTTTTCTGTTCAAGACTAAAATTTCCTGTTAGTACCGCCATGTGTTTCTGTTGGTCACAAGAAGATAACATCCATATGAATTATTTCCCCTGAGAATTTACTACAAATGGACCTCTTGTCCATTCTCCTGATGGGCACTCCAGCCTGGACCTTCATACTTCAGCATCAGTACCCCAGAAGCTCCCCACTGTCTTGTTGAGGTGTCACTACCTTGTTCTCCAAGATTGTGACCTCAGATGACGAGACACAGGTCACGTATTTAGACCAGCTTCAAACCTACTGATAACAGTTATACTCTTTATAAATGAAGTTCATTAATTCCTTTCTGAGTTTTTCTTTATTGATTTTTTTCCAGGCTTGCATTCTATGAGTTAAATCATCTGTGCTCAATCGAAGTCATAACTAATGAAGTGCTTTAACATTTACAAGTGTGTCGTGGTTAGTCACGGATGATCAGATCATCAAAATGGTGCCAAAAATAACTAATTCATATACATTGTCTAAAAACACGCATGCATAAATATTAGTTTTCTTATGATGCTCAGTATAATGATGTGGCTCTGTAGTTATCTTCAGCTGAGTCAGTTAAGCTGTTAAGGAAAGAAAGTTTGCTGTCGTTTTGATTTAGGGTTCACGCCACATCTGTTCCAGGCTGGAGCCAGACTGTAAAGAGTTTGCAGAATTCCAGCACTTGTGGGTGTGTACCAGAGCGACACTAATGAAATGCTTTTGGTATATTCCATCATGTGAAAGCTTGGTTAAAGACTGGTGTTGCTGGTGGTCGAGGTTAGGTCATTCTTGTGTCTTAATGAGCTGAAAACTAAAGACGGGGATAGAAATTAAATCTGCTTCAGGTCCCAGAACTTACACTGTTTCCTCTGAAATCAATGGAGGGAAACTTCTTGTTGATGTATTTGATGGCTGGTTCCATGCTCTTCTCCATGAGGCAGGGGGGCTTGAGCCTGGGGTCCGAGCAGGTCTGGGGGAAAAAGAGGAGCAAGTTTAAAGCAGGAATCCGTCGAATTGATTGCGCGCAGAGTGTCTGCGGGCATGAGCGTGCTCAGGGGTGCAGTGTTGAGTGACTGATAGCCTTGCCTTGAGAGTTACAAGTTACAGCAGCATGCAAAGTACAGTACATTTATATAGTCTTTTGAGACGAGAGTGGACCGCAAGGCTCTTGGTGAAAATGAAAAGGCCGACGCACAGCTTGTGTTGAGGATTCATCATGGGTAAGAATATACTGTAGCCTTTCTTCTCATTTAATTTAAAAGGAAAATCCTGGATTCATCAGCCACCATTGTTTTCAAAAACATTGTTGGAATTGTCTGATGTAGTAAACCCTGTGGAGCAGCCCTAGAGCCAGAGTTGTACAGTACTAGAAAACCTGCTCAGGCCAAACTGCCAAGCTGTTAGGGGCTTTTTATTTCAATACTGGTACAAGTAAAAATGTGATCCAAAGCAGTTTAAAATAGGAGTGACATGGTCTCTGATTCTATTTCTCTGGACTAAGTGTAATAACCTAGCCATGGGCCTGTGCCTTGTTTTCTAAGAAGTGTTGACATCCCCTGTGTTAAATGGGATAGAGTTCAATGAGAGAGCTGTAGGCTCTCATCACACCTGATTTCAGAGCAGTTTAGTTTGAAACTGTTCACAGATCTTGGTTATCTAATCCAAAGAAATAATTGACAACATATGGAGTTTGTTACTGAAGATTATTGTTGTTTTTCAGTATTTATTTGAAAAAGACTATGAGAAGCATGCCAGTGAGAATGAACATGATTAACTCTGGAATGCATGCCAGTTTGGAGGCTAAACTATAATTCCTAAAGAAAGTACTAAATATGCATTGTGAACCAAGCAGAGCTCTAGCTCAGTCTTACTGTCTTACTCTTTGCATGTTTTAGTTGTAATACCCAAGCCCTAAACTTTAGTGCGCTTTAGGACACTAAAGGCCTGCATGCACACACCAGTTGTTACCCACAGAACACTCAATGCATAAATGAGCACAGCTATTTCAGCCTTCTAGCTCAGCGTACTTCTTCAGGAGTCATGAGCAGAGCGATCATGGCTAAGTGCAGTGCTGTTTGTAACTGCAGAGCTGGGCATGGTGAGTTTTCAACAGCACAGCTGTTCAGGTACAGCTGCACCTGCTCCTCCAACCCCAACTTATAAACGTGCATTTTATGCCACTTTCGCAAGGAATAGCTTGACTTCTCATTTTTGCCGTTGTTTGCAAACAGAGCTTCTGCTTCCTGCTTCTACTTCCTCTTTCTGCACTGGGTGGATTTTCTGCTGCGCGATTGCACTCCGCACCATCAGCAGGGTGGGAGAGTGCAGAAGCAAGTCTAGACACTAATGATCTACTGCTGCAAAATGCCCAAACGCAGCAACACTGAAGTTTTCAGCAGGGAAGAAAGTTGACTGTTGCTTGTTCGATTGACCCAAAGAGTGTTGTGTCCTGATGTTTCTTTTTGAAAAGCCACGGTACAGGATGTAAGGAAAGCAGTACAATGAGCTGTGAAACTGTGAGATAAGACGGCATCCCTTTTTTTACACTGAGGCGGCATTGATCCGCTGAACTTACACCTTAGCGCTTAACGCCGAAAGAAATAGAAGCTTTGAAAAACATAGGAACCGCGCTGGACCTGTTCCGACTGAAAAGTAAATCTTGCCAAGACAACCCTGTCGGACCTATAGGGATCGGGGTGAAGAGTTGTCTCTGCCTCTGTCAGTTCGCTGTACTGCGGCCCTCACGCCCCCCCCTTCAGCCAAAGGCTCCCTTCTCTTTCCTCCACAGTCTCCTCGCCTTCCCTTTTTCAAAGCACATCTCATTGTTCTGAAAGCACAGGCCCTTTCTCTGACCTGATTGTGTATCATTTAACAATTGGCTCAGACACAGCGGATGACAAGGGAACACTGTGGAAGCGAATCTCAGGATATGGTGGCTGTTTTCGTTTAGAAGCCTTTCAGCAAGCAGCAGCAGCACAGTGGTGCAGTTTGCCTTTTGACCGAGGCCCTGTATGCAACCTGCAAACTGAAGGTTAGCAACAGGTGTTCCTAAGTTATTAAACATCACTCAAGGCTCCCATTGCCCCTGGCCCCTCGCCCCCCACCAGTACAGGGCAGAGTGATCTCTTCCCTCACCTTTTTGATGTAGTACATTCGGACCAGCACCCCCCTCCCCCTCTCGTTGAGGATGGTCAGCTTCTCGGCCAGTTTGAGTTGGTAGCTCATGGTCCTGGACATGGTCTGTCAGTCCCCGGGGGTTCAGCTTTATACCCTTTATCAGCGTTGATCAGTCCTCCCACAGGTCACCACAAAGACTGTGCAAACTCATTCCACCCAAATTAGGAATGGGAGGAGACCCACCCTCAGTCAAGTTCTAAGTTTACATTTCATTGGATGAGCCTTGGTACGGTTGCTGTTACCGCTTTTCTGGTTGGCCGAGCTCCTCTACCCCTTCTCTGGATCCTATTGGCCAGCAGGGTAAGAAGACGAGACGAAAACCACGGAAACGGTGTTGCTGGCGTCATGGCTTCCTGTGGGCTAGAGCACGCTCACACAACCTTCTCTGTGCAGAACTGACAGGAGGGTTTGGGGGAGAGACTGGTTTAGTGTTTAAGAAGCCTTAATCAGCTTTGCTGGTGCAACTAACTTGTAGCCATTTTGACCTGAAGTGCAGGTTGGTGTGGTTTGTTTGTTTTTAAGACCCTGCATCAGCTAAACAGAGCCCCTGGCATTGTCAGATCTGCCATCCCTGGAGTGCATCAGTGAGCCGTTATTTGCCAAAACCAGACAACTCTGCAGCAGGCCGTGTCAGCAAGACACCTAAGTTACAAAACAATGACATGGCATCGGATTATTCAATTGCAATTACTCAAGAAAAGTTACAACTGCAAAGTGCCCTTCTGCCCCATCTTGCTTCTGAGGTTGCTGGTAGTTCATCGATTCAAGGGTCTTGCACAAATCGTTTCTTGAAGGATATCAGGCTATGAGCTTCAAAGGTATGGCTGGGAGCTTTGATGTAGGCTGCTACAACACTTTGCCTAAAGACTGAGTGCTGCATTTATTCCAAGATAATCCTTGTTTTGGGTGTAGGTCCTTAGGGCTGGTTATCCCCAGTTACAGGCTTTTAAATACTTGTGTCCAGTCTCCTTTTTGTTCAAGACTAAAAGGTGAACTTCTCCTAACCTATCTGCAAAAGAGATTTCTTGAAGACCAGAAATTAAAACCTTGATACAGAGATTTGGGGCTACAATTGTGCAAAATGCAGTATGGAGGCAATACTGCTACATCGCTGCTCTGGGCCACTAGATGTCACTATTGATCAACTTTTCTAAAACGTAAAAATCACTGCTGTTTTTTCTCGAGTCATAGTCTGTATCTGATTTACACCAGCCACTCTATAGAACAAATCCAGATTGTCCTAGAGCCAAATTTACTCTCAATCACACTCCTCAGTCCTACTTGAGAGTCATAGATTGTTCAGCATTTGATCAAAAACTTTTTCTTCATATCAGACGAGGATTTTAAACACAGAAAGTTTGTTCATTAATATCTACATTCCTTAAAGTTCTGCCTCTTTGTATAGCTTTTGGAAGCAAACTCATATTTATGTCCCAGGACAGTAGTGTATTTTTCTCACTCTCGTCAATATATCTCTGTCTTTTACTTGCTTATTTAGACAGTGTATTAGATGCATTTTGTTTACCCATTTAAATCATTTTTTTATATATCTTCTGAAAGCCATCTCAAAGCACTTAACAGTTTCATTTTGTTCACATTCAACTTTATAAAACACATCACGCTCAGTCTGTTTTAACAGATGGGCAGAGATCACCTGTTCAAGGTGGCCTTGGTATAGTTTGTTCAAACTTTGATCACAATGTTCTCCAAACCAACAGAAATGTATTAAGTGCAGAAATAAACCATAGTGTGAACATATTACTAACCAAAGCACCCCTTCCTGTTAACTTTTTGTTTGTTTAATTTCTCCAGGCTGGCTGACAAATCTTTGTGGCACCATCTCTTTGTTTTGCATGGGAAAGGATGAAATGGTGATTTTCCCCCCTCTTGCTCTGATACAACAACTGCAGCCTGCAGATATTGCCTCTCTGTAGTGATACTAAGTGTAGCATTTGGTGTGCGGTACTGCGTGCCTGTACACACTGCACCCAGCAGTCTGGGGCGGATTAACGAACAGGCTGGCATAGATTGTAGCCTAGGAGTCCAGATTGATCAGGGGCCCCTGATTGGCCAGAACTATTATTTTTTATTTTTGTAACGGACCTGTGGGCCCCCATTGGTCCATAAAAACATTGAATAATTTATGAATCGATGATTGGTTAGATGCAATGGGTTCGAAGTTCAAATTTATTTCTAGTCTGCTGGATCACCATCCAGTCAGCCTGAGCCAGACCCCAACCCCGAGTTTATGGCTTACGTTGCAGCCAGTGCTACCACAGCCGCGGTTGATAGGTTAGCTGTGGCCAGCTCTAGCCTGGGCGCAGACCGCATCTGTGCTGATCACGATGACGAGCCAGCTTGTAGATTGGCTGTGTATCAGATTTAAGGTGTTAAGCCTTCCTTCCCAGGAGGGCAGAGACTGTGGTTTTTCTTAGCCACTGGGGATGAGGTGGGGCCAGAGTGCTAACAAGTTATTAATTACAGGGCAGGGGGTCCGCTGTAGTTGCAGGCTGTCTCCCAAGAGCAGAAGGGCATGTGGAAGCCAAATCTCTGTGCTGACGGATTAGCACCGCGATAGACTTCCGGACCCTCGTTCCAGTTCTCGCACTTGGGGATTATGGGGAGAATAAAGGAGGAAAACGGGCAGAGCTAAATCTCGGTTAATTGCCAGGTCAATCACATAGCAACATAGGCGAAAGAGTGAGGAACAGAGGAGCGGGGGGGTGGCGTCACAGACACTGCTGGAATCCAGATGTGTGATGGCCTTTTCAGGTTTAGGGAACTAAGGAATTTAATCTTTAATTTGCACAGCTCACGGGAGAGCCTGTAAACCATACTTTCATGTATGGGACACTTGAATTTGTCACCTTTTGGCGGATCCGTCCATTTGTCTTTTCCTTGCAGGAGCTGTTTGATGAGTACGAAGCTCTGACGGTGCTTTCCCTCCCATCGTCCTGCTCTGCCGCAGTGTACTGTAGGCTGTACTGTACCCTGAGCTCTGTCGACGTCGACAGATGTGAAACTGGATCATGGCTCAGCAGCTCCTGCCTCCAGTGCTACAGAGCCCATCTTCCCTGTCTGTCCCTCAGTTAGAGGTCTGCCGTCCTCTGCTGTTTGTCTGGAGGAAACCGGGTCCTGAGACTCGGCTTCAGTGTTGTACTCTGGTGCCCAAACGGCCCAGAGACTGTTCCGTGTTTAAATGTTTTTGAGACAAGGCGTGGTTTGTCTTGCCCTCTTGTACGCCCGCTGATAAGAGCCATAATGAGTCTATGGCATCTACAGCAGTCGGCTGTAAAGGGTCAGTAGTTGTAGAGTAAATGTACCCCCTGTAAATTGTGGGTCAGTAATTTTCACTTGAGGCTTCACATAACTACTAGTACAGCAAAGGTTTATGGGGGTTTCGCTGATTAGTCACATTCCTAAAAAAATTGAAAAATAAGAATTACAGTCTATTTACTTTTAATTTTTTTTAAGTTGAGACTTGAAGTGTAAAGTGACATCCTGTGACGGATTGATTCCCACGTACCTAAAAAGTTTTTGTACCTCTCTGATTTCCACACGTGTGTGCTTTACTGCTATTCTTTGTGGATTGGCTCCTCCTCCACGGCCAGTTATAAGCAATCACCTCTAATTGTCGATGTGTAAATGGGTGAATTTCTCTGGGCAGTGTAGAAGCCCCTTCGTCTGTGTGCACCTATTCTTCTGTGTGTCCTCAAATTGAAACTACTGACCTAAACCACTGTGCCTCCAAATGTGCTCCTGTGTTTTGTGACTTCTGGGAAAAGAAGTTCAAATAGATTTTCACCTGAGATTATTATGTCAATTAAAATCACTGGGAGGTCAGCTTGTCAATACTGATCCTAATTGAGGTATCCCACTGTGTAAGAAAAAAATGATTTGCTCCAGGATCACAGCCATGTCTGTCTTCGTTTGTATGACTCAGTGGAAGACCTGGGACGTCCCAGCAGCATGGAGATACAGTACAAATCTCCATTCCTGGCACACCATCACAGACTGTTAAGAAAGCCATAGGTCTGACATCAGGCGCTCCTTGGAGAGGCAGTCTGATCCACTTTAATGCCTGTGAAGAAGGCAGCCTTTCTGGAGACAGGGCCCAGGAGGGAAGATTGGGTAAGCCCTAACAATTAAGCAAATCTCCTGTGCTGTCTGTATTCAGGGTTTTGGTATGGGATAGTGCATTGGTATAATATAATTTATGTTCACCCCTTCAAGTGATCGGAGCCGTTCCTCTAGTGCTGACCTTAGAAAAGATGGATTGAAGGTCTTTGCGAACAGGAGTTTGGTGTCAGTTGATTGGTTGGGCTAGATAGGGACATGAACAATTGTCATGTTTGAGGGCTTGTCATTGAGCCTTGTGTAACACATCATAACCTCAGGGCTTGATTTCTGCAACTCTTTATTCCATGGGCTTCCTAACACTCTTCTCAACATGTCCAAAACTCTGCAGCTAGACTTCTATCTCACACCAGATCCTGGCCACATATCACTCCTGTCTTTACATCGGTTGCCTATAAAGCCACATATTCAATATAAGGTCTTGTTACTGACTTTCAAGGCTCTGAATAATCTGGCTCCATCGTTCATTTCTGAACTCCTTCATGTTTACACTCCCTCCCGAGGGCTCCATTCAGCTGAGGCTGGTCGTTTGCTCACTGGACCCAGGACTTTTGGAGACCTTTTCTGTCACTGCTCCACTGTTATCGAATGCCCTTCCTCAGACCCTCTTCAAATCCAAACTCAAAACTCGCCTATTTACCAGGGTGTCTCCGCTTGTCCTTCATTCTCTCTGTACGCTTGTTTATTTTTTCTTTTGCCTTTTATTGTAGTTTTTTCTTTTTTACTATGTTATAGTGTCCTTTGGTTTGGAAAGGCACTTTATAAAAATGTCCCTATTATTGCTGTGTAGCGCAAGAAACATCTTAATGGCATAGTAAGGTCAGGGGTATTGGAGATAAATATCCCAGCCGACAGAGAGGTAATCAAATAAATAATTGGAATTTCTGTGTGTTATCAGTACAATTTTGTTATGTGAGTATTGGTCTTTGAATTATAAGGCCCTGTGGGGTGTGCTTCGGTCCACCTGTGTTTTGGTTTTCCTGTGCACTACCTACAGACAGGGTGTGTCTACATTAAAAGCCCAGGGCTCTGTAAGCCAGTCAGCAGGGCACATGGGGGTACACAAACACATGGGAGCTACAGTACTCAAAGGCAGGATCTGTGTTATGCTTGCTGTGACATGTCACGAGCTCTCAGTCCGGGATTGAGTGAAAACCTCTGAAATACCACCAAACTTCAGCGCAACAGTGGCGGGATGTGGCCTCTTTGGTTATTGGTGGCTTTTTTTTCCATATTACACTTCAACAAGTTGCCTTTCGCTGGCCACAATGACAAAGTGAGAATTGAGTTGTCCTAAATTAAGAAGAAGGACACGGTCATGTGGCACATTAAACCAAAAATGCACATATTGAGAGTTTGTAAATCGAGAACTGCCTGCATTTTCAGTATGATTTTGTCAGTATTTGACAAGGCAATAACTGGAGTTTGTAGGACTGTATCAGACCGAATCAAGAAAAGGCTTTTTTCCCCCTTATTTATAATGAGTTATTGTTCTTGTGGCTGACAGCTGAACTGAAAGAATGTAAATTGTTAGCAGACTGGAATCACCAGAAAGGGCCATTGAGTTTCTGCTGAGCTCTCTGCTGGAGACTGATTAACACACAGGTGGTCTAATTTGGGCATTTTCTACAAATCTTTTTTCTTCTGTTGTTGCCACTCTGTGATTAATGTACCTCTCTGCAGAGGCACTTGCGGTTATGAGAACTGGCTGTATTTTGTCTCGGATGTGAAACGTATGGACAGTCCAATTTGGCAGAGTGACTTCACATGCTTTTCCCTTTTGAGCAGTTCTATTTTCAGTACTTTCCTGCAGTGCCTGGTTCAATGGTCCGAGCATTATTGCAGTCATTGTATTTGAATCTTGTAAAAACACAGCATCAGCAGATATTAAACTTTGGGTTCAACTCAGGTGAGTAATCAACATGAGCTTTTATCTTCAGAACCTCTGAGCACATCAGAAACTATGGAATCACTTTGGGTTCTTCTTGCATTTCTATTTTCTCATAAGAGATGAACAGTTTGGAAAGGGGGAGAATGATTCTGGTCCAAATTGTGTGCATTTGTTCAATGCTCTAGAGCTTCTTTCAAGTGCGGTCTCTTTGTTTAACCATAAAGCTGTGCAGTGAGAATCGGCTGCATTCTGTCAAATTCTAAACCACTTACTTACACTTAAAGTTTTGCGTTTTAATAATGCTACTTTTTAAAATCAGACTCCTGTTTAACTTTGAGGCTTGTGCACTGTGCTGCAAGCATTCCGTATATTTTGAATTTATGATCTTGTAGACGATGTTATGCTCTTTATTTGTGGTTACATCACCATTCTTTTGTCCAAACTTGTGTTCAGTCCTCAGCAATTCATCCTGGATTGTTGAGACCTGCAATAACATTATTTGACCACAGGGGAGCAGCCTCTTCAGGTCTACAGTGGCTTTTATATATTTCTTGAGGAGACCTACCAAAAAGAGAGAGAACCTGTATAAAAGAGGCTTCAAATCAGTCCCCTGAAGACATACTGTACAGTCAAATCTGGTTTAAACATTAAACATGTTATCCTTGGTCTTGCCATGAAGACATGACACAGAAGAAAAAACAAGGCAGGCAGTGCTGCCGTTATCATGATTATTTTGGGCAAATTCAAAAGAATGAAGAATTTTAAATCCATAATGTCACCAATTTATCTTTTCTCATATTCCGATGTTATTCCGACCAGTGACTGCTGCTGGCTTCGGCCTGCGCTGGGTATGTGGGTTGGTGGGAGAGAGGAAGGCCAGCTTGGCCATGGACTCCCCTTCCTTCCAGCACAGGAAGGCCCGCTCTGTCCTGGAGCGCATCCAGCAGCCCCCACAAGCGTCTGCACCACGCGCACGCTCCGTGATTCACCTTATTTTGTCATCCGTAAAATGCGAGCGGCTCCGATTTCTCTGCTTTTCGGCCCCACTTATGACTTCAGTGCGCTGTAATGCTGCAGGAAATAGTTCTCCTTTTCTGAGTCCAAAAACCGTCTCGGTCCTCTCTAACAGGAAACCCACTGAGCAGCCCACGGTAGCTTTTCTGCTGTAGGATCACAGGCAAGAACGCAGCAGTGCAAAGGAAGACAAAGAAAATGATGGTGAGCCGGAGGCTTGCACTGAGGGCTGCGGGTTCGAAAGGTAGCGACTCCCAGCCATTATAAAATGAGCATTCCTCCAAAATTTTTCCAATGGCACTGAGTCTGCCTGTGATGGTAAATGAGTCTTCTGCAAAAGTATCTCTGTGAGGCCCTTAAATGGGTTACGGCCACCATGAAGTGTGACGACCAGATACCGTTTGTGCCTGCTGCTGTCTCAAGACTATTTCCATATGACTGTGCAGGACTAATGGAGCTCGTTCCCTGCAGATTGCACCAGTGAAGACATTTTCTTATTTTTGAGAATTTATCCCAGTTAATATAAGAGGTCCCTGCTGTGGACAATCCAATACTGCAGTGAGCTCAGTGGGATTCCATCTGTCCTGTACTGTCAGTGGTTCCTTACCTGCATGTTGTTTTCTCCTTAATGTACACTCTTCACTCTGCCATGCACTGCATTTCTGACGCGTACCTACCTCACTGGTTTGCCTTTCTTATTATTAGTATTTTAACTTAATTATTTTTTGCTGTTTGAAAAGCTTTTGTGTTTACTTTAGGTATGATTGTTTATTTTGTAAGCCACGTTTTTAAATGATATTTGCTAAGCAAATTATGTGCAGTATCTAACTGCCCTTTCATCTGTTCTTTTCTTAACATAATTGTAAGAATTCAGCCGAAGGACCTTTTTTATTTTCGTGCAAACCATTAATTAATATACTGTAACCCTCCTGTAATTCCATATACAGTATTTCTCCCTGCCCGTATCAAAGGTCTGATTGAGAGGTGTGTCTGGCGGTTGAGAGGTGTGTCTGGCAGTTCCGCAGTTCTGTCAGTAGGTGGCACACCCATTCTGTCCCTGGTCACCTAGCCTGTGTTTGCTGTGAGTTAAAAGTGGCCCGTGTATGTGCCCATTGTATCCTCTGGTAAAGATAGCATCTCCTGGGGCAGATACACACAAGGCCCTCTGTGTTCTCACCCGTCCAGCCATGAATGGAGAAGCCTGGCTTTTCATTTGCTTCACACTCGATCCCGACTCCTTGCTCCCACTGTTCTTGAATTCCTAATGCTATTTATTTTTGCCCAGTATTTTTCTGAGCAGGCCAGATTCCACTTCCTAAAATTTAGCAGCCGTTTAAGTTGCCTTTCCCTGCAGAGGACTCTCAAGTCGGAGACAATGCTCTGTTGAGGACTGAGGTGAGAATGTATCTGGAAAGACACGCATAGCTGGTGCTTAGGAAAGACTGTAAGGAATGCACCAAAATAAATACTGTTTATTTCTGTGGAAGTTATAAGATCCATTTTTAGGAGGCTTGGACAAAGTCCTAAGGTTGCATGCTTTGATTGTGAGTTTGCGTAGCAGTAGACACTGCCAGTGTAAGTTTGGGGCAGTGTTTTCACTACAGTACCTGTAAAAATGTTAATTGTCTGCTTATTGCATTGTGCTGATTCAGAAGCATTTATCAACATTAGTTTATATCCCCTACATTGCAGCAACAGCAGCACTGTCAAAATATGGAAAGTATGGGATATTGCTTCCCTTAACTAATGTTTTATTATTTCATTGTGTTCAACTGCATTGAGTTACTTGTATGCCCTTATACTTCAGGAAAAAACATGTTGTACCTCTGGACAGTGTTGGAGGAAAAAAAAGGCAAACAGTGTTAGATGTTATTAAAAGAGCAGAATTTAAATCAAGTTATGTAAACATTTTCCAATGTATTTATTTATTATTTAAAGACCTCAATTAGAATATTGATCTGAGTCAAGTATGAAAAACCTTACAAGTCAATTGAAATATCATCTAAATGGACATTTTCAGACTTAACAGTGAAAGATGATCCAGACAATTGGTTGAGATGCTGGGATCAATTAGCTGCCTGCAACCAAACAAGCTATTGAAAGGCCTCCTCTTGTTTGGAACTTTCCTGTGTTAGCAACAATAAGCTGGTACTGTCCAGAACAGCAAGACTAGTGTAGACATGTGTAGGGCAAGGCCTGACTGTCAGGTATTTGTTGTCTGACAGCGGGCTTCATGCTGATAGAAAGCTGTGATCAACAGCTCATCTAGCCAGCACGCCCAACAGTTACTGGTTATTTGCGAGGCACGATGACAGATTCAGTAATTGAAGTCATCCAACACAGGGAGAACGCCACTCCTCCAGCTCTCTGAAACAAGTGTAAGATGTGTGGCTGTGTTCCATAATGAGCATGAGCGATCTGTCACGTTTTGAGCCATTATTCTGAAAACAGTGTAGGAAATTTCTTCAGGCACTCGCTTCTGTGGCATTTCATTTGTCATCTCTTGGGGAAAAAAATGAGAGAAGTGTTACTTTCATCTTTAGGGGGTTATTTTTGCATGTGATTGTGTGGTGTGGTTTCAGATTCATGGAGAATGATCTCAATACAATTATTTTGTGTGCTCTGATCCCCCAGTTATACAGTGCCACCGTATAACAGATGCACAGAAGCTGACTAGAGTCTGACCACAATGCCATTTATTTAATTGATCTCTGTTGTAGTGGAGCCTTAATTGCCAAAGATGGAAGGAGTGAAACTGAGTCTCTTGCATGGTCTGTCCACACTCCCTGTACTGCAGTGTATCTGATTGCTGTGAAGGTCATCGATGATGACAACACTGAAACCTGTGGTCAGGTTTCTCCATTTTCTTTGTTGATCTGTGTGCTTTTTAGCTGTTAATGTCGGCTGACCTGTGTCTTAGATAGACCGGTTTCATCCTTTCTTCTCCAGCACTGGAGTCAGTATATGCATACGGGTGGGCACTAAAGCACTCTGTCCTGTTACAGTGATTTACCTTGTTAAACAGATGGTTCTTCTTCGCTTTTCAGAGCTTTAGTTTTTAATAATATGCTGCTTCAAGATGCGCCACAGCCATGTCCGTCGAGCCAGGGGTTCCCAGCTTCAGTGCGCGGAGATGATCACTTTTAAAGATGCTACATAAAATGGTTAGTATTCCTGAAAGTTTCTCAGGTCTTGAAATCAACACCATCTAAAAAGCTGGAAAATCATCAAGACTGCTCCAGACAAGCTGATAATTCCCTGAGCAAGATTGTCAAGAGTGCTGGAAAGACAGCCTGCCGGCCCCGGGCCCACCAGGTGTGGTGTGGGGGCCCCCTGTGCAGAGCAGGAGGATCCTGATGGAGGGGCTGGCACGGTCATTGCCAGGAGCTGGGGGCTTTGCCTTTTGCCCATTAAAATAGAGAATCGAAGGATCTTTTTCAGATACTCAGGATTTATTCTGCTTTTGGGCAGAGCAACCACACATGCATGTACTGTACTGTAGAACAACCTCACCATCCTTTAAAAACAAGTACAGGCTGTCTCAAGATGCTTTTTTGAGTCAGCACAGCATGTAGTGCAGGGCTACAAATGCAATAACATGGGTGGCTCGAGGACATTGCTGGCACCTCAGTGCCAATAAGGACAAGTGGTGCAAAAGTGGTACAGTAAATGTTTTTGAACAGGACCTCAAGCTTTGTTAACAAAGCTTCTTGCAAAAGTATGACCTATGTTTTGATGTAGGTGTGCCAATTAGAAAATAAGAGCACTGTACTTTAATCATAATCTCAGCTTTCATGGGAATTGCTATGAAATTATGAGCAAAAGTCTGGAAATGACAACTGATTTGGAGGTGAGGATGGTAGACTTGAGGCTGAGGGTAATTGAGTCATCGATTAATGCTAAATGCAGATTAAACATCCATCACATTATGTATTCAATCAGAATAAAGTTATTTTAAAAAACATGTGCCGTGATTCCTCCACTCTCAAGGGACGCCTGTAGAAACGCAGATGGAATTATCGAATTCTTTCATTTTGGGGAGGCTTTCAGAAAATGACAAGAGTTTTAATCAAGAAAGTCTTTTTCCTTTCAGCCTCCCACTGAATACAAAGGACACGTTTATGCAAATGCACTTTTCTTCTTTTTCACATTGTCTTTGCTTTGGTGCTTTTGGATTGTGTTGCACTATAATGAGTTTTCTCAACAGGTCAACAGTCCCTTCTGAGACCGCAGCCTGACCTCAGCAGGCAATGTCGCTGTTCAGGAAGGAGGATGTTACATCTCAGCTGGGTGGCTATGAAGTGAAATAAATTGTTTAAGTAAAATAGAGTAAAAATAAACTGTTCCAGTTTTATTACAGTAGAAATTTAATACAGTACGCTTCTTGGAAGTACTCGGTCACCCAAGGCAAATATTTTCTTTTTGAAAACTTAGATTTGGCATGTGTGGTCTTGAATTTCAGCACCATGATTCTTCTTGTGACCCCAGTGCTTCCTGTACCGTACTGCAGTCATTGTCGCCCAGTGTTCCGCTGTGATGGTGTTTGTCCTTTCAGCAAATTCACAGGTGAGCCTTTTGATGCCTTATATTGATTAAGGAGTTGATCCAGATTGAATATGAAATCTCTGCTTTTGTTCTGCTGATGTCCAAAGCCGAGATGATGAGGTTTGCACTCTCTTACGTTCCTTATTGTATTACCCTTCCTGGTTCTAGCCAGTACAATTTATGATCAGCCTTCATGCTAGCAATGGGAGATTTAAAAATGTTACATTTTCTCAGCATTGAGACTCGTATCCCCATCTTGCTCAGTGCTAAGAGGCAAGTCAGCACGTGAAGTCAAGCTGGACTTGTGTCATTCTGGCTGAATGGGGATCGCTTCATTGCTTTGTGTATCCTTGTTCATGCTGGACATCGCGTAATTGGAAAGGTGCTACAGCCACACACTCCAGTGGCCCTTAATAAACAACTACATATGATTTTTGTTATCGTTCCCCTGTCTCAAGTCTCTTTGCCTTGCTTTGCTCCTCTGAGATCTGAAGGCACTAGACTCCCAGAATCTGATCAGAGGCCTCTTAAGCAGGTCCTTCTCTGCTCCGTTTTCAAAGAAATGTTTTCCATTCCTGGGGAGATGAATGGTGGCTTTGTCCCACTTCCATCTTGACTTCTCCCACAGGAAATGAGACGTCCTGAGCCGGGGAGGCAGCTCCTTGATCCAGGCGAGGCTTTTTTCTGCACGGAGGAGCGCCACAGAGCCGGCCGAACAGTGGCGCTCAGTGTGAGAGTTGATCTCAGACCTGCGAGCCCAGTCATGCTTGTGGAACACTCTCCCTCCCTCATCCTCTCGGCTCAGGAATGTGTCCTTCCTGTAGCACGGCCATTGCTGTGAGGTCATTACAGCATCAGTGAAACAGCATTCGTGCTTACCAGCAACAGGGCACAAAAAACTTAGATTGGGGAAGAAGAAGTATTTTTTTAAAACAGAGTTAGATTAATGGATAACCTCTGGCAATTTAACTGGCCACATGTCTGGCTGGTTGACATAACATTGCTCACCTACCAGTGCCATCTTGCTCTTTGAGACTGTGACAGCCACTGTCAAATACAGTGTTCACAGTGGGAGGTTTTGAAGTTGTTGAGCATTGAAAGAGCTCGGACCTAACCACCCTAAACAACTTGGTGATGACAGCGTGGGGGGAACCCACTGATCTCTAGTGGTATGGGATGATCACACAGTCCATCTACTCCTCTGCACTCTGCACCGAACAACCACTGAAGCCCATGGAGCAACTCACTCTGTCAGCCCTGCTTTCCAAAACCAAGAGGGTTGGTGTACAAGAGGGCTACATTCGAGCGTGGTTTTCACTCTGATGGAATGATGGAACTAAATCCATAACTGGCAGCTTGATATAACTTTTCTCTTAGAGCACACTTTTGTGCAACTCGTGCTTTGTCACAAATGATCAATGTTTGGTGGTTCATCAGGTCCGGACTTGTGTTGGTTTCTATAGCATTAAAAGGACTGGGAGTCAATGACTCCCCCCTGGCGGGGGCCTGAGCCCATAACAGGGATATCCCACAGCTAGATTTAAAAAGTACATTAGAACGGGCACAGACAAGAGGAAGTCATTCAGTCCATTAAACTCTTTTGGTTCATTTTTTTCTTTAGGCCTATTGATAGCACTGGGAACAATGTGTCGACCCCCCGACCCCCGAGCATGAAATTCCCTGAACCCTCACCTGCTTGGAAAGGGACCCGCATGTTATTGGGAGGTGGGAGTAAACTTTAGCACTTTAGCACGGAATGGTGAAGCAGTAATGCTAATGAGTAAAACGGAGGAATTGTACAAAGGCTTAGCTTGAGGAAGCGATAGCAGTGTACATCCTGCGGAAATGAACCTATTTCCCTCCTAATTAGGAATCAAGAGCCTTAACCACTATTTTATAACGGTGACACAATGGTTTATAATGCTGTTTTGTTTTTTCTGTTTCTCTTAAGTTATTACAAAATGCCATCGACAACAGTACCAAAACAGTGGCCTAGAGCTGGCGGAGAGTGATATGTCCCATTAGCTTGTAAAGAATCTCATCTCTTTCAGTGAAGATTTCAGTGTTTTCTCAGGTTTCCCTTTCAGCTGCAGTATTAGAGGTCTTGCTAAAAAAACAGTGATAGGGCTGTGTGCTGGGGGGGGGGGGGGGGCATGCAGAATGATTTCTGAGGGTAGGAGATTCCTGAAATAGGATAACAGTTCACACTGGTCCCCTAATAGGGCACAGCTGCCTTTTAATACAGCAAGAGCAGCACAGGGGTGTTTGCTGTTCTTACAGGACTGCTTTATTTATTGTCTTTGCCGAAGAAAAAATATTTTGCATTGAATGGGTTTCCTGACGGTATTGTACGTACGACTGCTGTGATTCTCTCACAAGGAAAGTACTGTTAAAATCACACCCTGAAAGCACAAACAATGCCCCACTCCTCCAGCCTCCTTTTGGTGTTTTTTTCTTTTAAGAGGTTGAAGAATTTCTGGCTTTCCCTATAATTAGATTTCCCTGGCTGGGGGTCATTTGGGCTCTGTCAGAAAGTAATTTGGGAATTTGAGAAGGCCTAGACAGAGCCCTGTAGTGGAAGCAAAAAACGCACTGCTTGTCATTAGAGTGTACAGTGCTGTATGAGTCCTTGACACACTGCATTCAACAATTCCCATCATTTCTGTATCTAACCTCTGATACTCTGGGTCAGACTAGTAACAGAAAAGAAATTTAATCACCTGATAATTGCTGCTACAACTTAACCACTCACATTGTAAGTCTAAGCATTTCAGATTGTGTATCGTAAAATTGGACCCTGACTGCAATGCTGATGTAGGTTAATTGTTCCTACTTTTGCAGTTCCTGGCCTGTCAAGACTGGGATCTGTTAAGTGCTATGTTAAAGGTGTTGTAGTTTTACCATAAAATATGAACACTAAGAAATCACGATTTAGGTGATTTAGGAAATCAAAATGAGTTAAGTATGATGTTATTGTGTTTTGTAATAGCTGGTGAGATGAAGGCCCCTCTGAGTGATACAGGAAAATGAAGTGTCTACAGTAGAGGGCATACAGAGGAGGCTCAGCTTGTGTTGATATTGCTGAGGGTCTTCCATCTGGCCTGCACATGTCTCCTACTATATAGCAGGAGAGAGGGTAGTACTGTTCTTCCAGGATCTCCTACTGGTGCAGTTCGCAGCAGAGCGACTGATCTGGCCTGACTTTGGTGACACATGGAGTGGAGGTGAAGACCCAGGAGAGTTTTGGAGACCCTGCGCAAGTTTTGCTAAGGGTGCCAGGGTCACGGTTCCTGAAACAGTTTTGCACGGGTGGATGCCTGAGCTGGGATCAGCAAAACAGGCTTTGAAACATTAATCCATCACTGTCTTTTGGAATCAAATTCCATTCTGGTGCCACTGATTGCTGAAGGGTTTTAAGGCTTCACCCACAGTAGTGTTGGCAGAGAGAGCTGAACACAGGGTCCTGGGGTTTGTTATGTTTTTCCTCGCCTGTACTGTAGATGGGTGTCCCATCCTGTTTCAGTTCCTTGTGTGTGCAAAGCAGCAGTGATGATCCCATGGCCTAATGAGATTTGTGGTGGAACTGGACCTGAGAGTGAGTTTAACCACCCAGTAAAAGCCCAGAGGCATTTCTGTCAGTCCTGAATTTATATCCAGGCTGCATTTGATCAGCATGTATTAAATGTTTTCAACACTTTTATTCTGGGATCTTTATTCATTTGTAATATAATTTATTATATACATACAGTAGTATATATTTATTATATACAGTGTGTATCTTATTTCTTATAACAGCAATTTTTGTCGCAAAATACTGATCTACTGTACGTGTTTCCCCGTCTGTAGTCCTATAGACCCACTTGCATTCAGGTTTTGTGGGTTTTTTTTCAGTTCTGTCCCTCATGTAACAGCAAAATTAATTATTCTGGTCGAACACATTGATGACTCTTAAATCAGACGGCTTATATACCGCACAGGCATTTTTAAAACTGACCCTGTTGGATTAATTTATAGCAAATGTATGTCTCGATACTGTTTTTTTTAAATCA
Source organism: Lepisosteus oculatus (assembly GCF_040954835.1). NCBI lineage: Eukaryota > Metazoa > Chordata > Actinopteri > Semionotiformes > Lepisosteidae > Lepisosteus > Lepisosteus oculatus. The sequence goes on from NC_090696.1 coordinate 16,512,191, forward strand.
GTTTAACTATCTCCCCTTCCCCTGATCTGTTTCTAAGAAAGAAGCTTTTTACCACATCACGTGTGACTGAGCCAGACGGCTGCTCAGCTGCTGTCGGTCTGGGGTGAGCGGCCCGGCCTTCGCTCGGCTGCGTGTCCTGTAATGTGGAGGTATTGGAACGTACGCGCTCCGGTCCAAGAATAACACGGGCCCGTGAGTCCCTGGAGGAGAAAGGGCTTCCTGTTTGCTCCCCCTTCCCCTGTGCTGTGCAGCTCCGGGAAGAGTCCTGAGGACAGTGTTTAGTCTGCGGCTGTCCTGGTGCGGACTGCAGCACCCCCTGACATGCTGGCCTTTGTGTATTCATCGCAGAAGCGCCAAGGCCTCTTCTTTCAGGATGGCCAGAGAGTGCTGCCAGTAATAGACCGGTGCCTCTCCCTTCTCCCAGCATAGACTGTGGTGCTGAGGTCTCGCTTAGAGACACTTCTTTTTTTGGTACCGATTTCTTATTTTAAAGCATTGAGTGGCCTTGATTAACCCACCAGTGTCATTAAGCGGACCTCATTCCTTTTCGGATGTAAAACAAGCCCGTTAATGACTACTTTCACTGAGGTGATTTATTTTACAGCCTAGTCGAGGTCTGTTTTATTTGTAACAGTTGCAAACGAGAGGAGGCGATTTACCCCGTTTGACCTGTTGGGTAGTTAGTTAATTGGTCCCAGGATCTCTTCCAGCCATTTCCTGAAAAAAGCCAAGGTATTTGCTTTAGCAGCATGTCTGTCGAGCTTGTTCTACACCACCTTTTCAGTAAAGGAGTGCCTGCTGTCCTTGGTGTCCTTGGTTTTAAATGCACTTTTAAATCCACGTCATTTCCACTTGTTCCCTCCAGTTCATATTTCGTTGATCATTCTGAAGATGTCCTCTTGGGTCTTTGTGTTATGCCTGTTGAATAACGCTTCAATACTGTGTGGAGATCTTGATGTGAAACCAATAAAATAAACAAACTGAAGAGTTTATCAAGAGATGAGACCAGGAGAACTCATATTCAGGCACGTTATCAAATTTTATCAATTGGATATCTTCTCTAGCCTGTGCATCTACCACAATCCCAAGGAACAGTGTAACAAGTGCAATTTCAGTGCAGTGCTGCAATTAACAGCTTTTTCATGTCTACTCCTGTGATCCCACCATGATGATTCTTAACTTGCACCCTTTCCTCAAAAGCTGGTTTTTGGGTAACCATCCCTCTGTTTTTTTTTTCATTCCGAGAGTGACCTGTTGCCTGTGCTGGAGAGTTCGCATGGACCATTGTGAAGCAAGCAATGTGTTCTCTCCCAAGGGACCTCCATTACATGGGAGGCAGAGATGGAGTCAAGCTCACCCAACTGCTGACCAGCACAAAGCTCATAATCCTTTCACAGGCTGTTTGGTCAACAACCACCAACGTAATACAGAAAGTGAAAGAAAATTATGGTGACAGGAGCAGCACAGCGTTGCTGCCTTGCAGCTCTCTGGCCCTGGATTCAGTTCCTGGGATAAATCTGTGTGGAGTGTCTTTGTTCTCCATGTGGTTGCTTCAGTTTCCACCCACAGTCCGAAGACATACTGGTAGGTTAATTGGCTTCTGGAAAAATTGGCCTCATGTGAATGTGTGTTTATAACTGCGCTGCGATGGACTGGTGTTCCGTCCAGGTTGTATTCTGCCTTGTGCCTGTTGCTTGCCAGGATGGGCTCCAGCCTCCCCAGCTTTGTCCTTGTATTGGATGCAGTGGTTAGAAAATGGATGGATGATTTTAAGAGGCTGGGCCTTACTGGGAGCAGGCTGGGCACAGTGTAATATTCCACGTAAAACCTGTATGGGGTTTTAGAAATAGCTTACGTTAGGTGTAACACCTCATTAACTTAATTCAACACATGCATTGAACTATGGGCTTTTCTTTTTTTACCACCCACACTGACTTAAATTCCTCCTTATCTGTCCCTGCTTTTTCTGGCCACCTTCGTCGCTTTATCATAAGGGCTGGTCTTCTAATGGTGTGCACTCGCTTTTGTATGAAACAAGTCTTTTATTAACTCCCCCCGTCGTTTCTTTGAATTCCCGTGGATCTCAAAGAGTTCAGCTGGTGAAAATAAGAAAGGAGAGAAAAAAGAGGGTTTGAGAGCGAAAGCAGGTGAAGAGAGGATATTCTGTTTTAGTTTTCCTCTAACTGTAATGCAGTGTTTATCTTGGGTTGAGATGAACTGTTACTGTGGCTATTTAAGAAAATTTCAAGTTTAGAACAGAGTGCTGCCTCAAAAGTCCCTTTAGTTCTGTGAGACAGAAGGCTCCAGCAAAGCTTCCTTCTGTAAATCCCTTTAGTGCTATATAAACCTTTATGGGGATATGGACATTTTACTCTAAATGACACACAAGGTATATATTTAGAAGCAAAGACTAGGCATTTGTGCTGATCATGTCAGCTCATTCTACACTGGGTTCTGTCTCCAGAGTATGCCAAAACAAAACTCTGCACACACAGAGAAGCACACAGATTTACACAAACGTGTGTTCCAATAGCTATACACAGGAAGTTTTGTATACTGTAGAGATGGAACCCAGGTAGACTTACTGTACGTGGTACTGTAATGCAGGCCTCAGAGATGTGATGGCTGGTAGTTACGTGTTGGGAACATGTTGGGGAAACGCTACTGGGCACAATCTGCTATTTCCAAATCACTGTTTCTAATCACAGTGAGGTACAGTAGGTCACTGATTCTGCCATGACAGGGCTGTAAAGAACAACAAATTACTCTACTGCATGTTCCTTCTGCTTCTTTTCACTTTTTAAAATGTATTTAATCCACTCCTCCAAAATGTATCCATCCCTCTTCAGCTTAGCAGAAGCCTGTCATTCAAGCAACCAGATGCGCAGATGTCTCTTTCCTCCCAGTTTGCCTACAAATGTCCGTTGTGCGTCTCATTAACTTTCACTTCCAGCTGCTATCCGTGTTTTTGATGAATGCAGATTCAGGGTTATACAGTAAATGTTCTGTGGGTGGAAATCGCTCTGGCAGTTGAAAACCATTTAGATTACCTCCCTGGGCGGCTCCAGTTCAAGCCTGGCACCGAGACAGAAACAGGAGAACCTCTCTGTCCTTTTACATTGCGTTGGATCTGGCCCAAGCTACTGTGTTGGAATGAAGGGCTTCCTTCAGCAGCCAGACCAATTTGCTAAATAACAAAATGCTAAAATAATCCTGGGCCACTTCAGAGGCTTCAAAGTCTCTGTTTTATTTGCAGTGGCAATGAAAACGAACCTTATATCCAGCTCGAACCTTGTTCTCCCAGTGTCGCTGGCCTGTTCCTTGGTTGATAAAGATACAGTGCTTTTCCTAGAATGCAGTGCTGTAGATTGGATGGCCTTCCTTTGGCTGGTTTCAAATCTTCTGATCTGAACGAAGAAACTGACGCTTCTTAAGTTTCCAGCTTTTGGGTATGCTCAAAAAGCTTTGTTTCATTTTTGTAGATTAGTTGGCTCCTTATTTCTGCTGTCTTAATGGGTATTCTGAAGATTGGGTATCATGCTGTGCGATCATCAGATATGTGGAAGTAGAAAACTCTAAAAATGTGGGTTACAGTGTGTAAGAACCCTGTGATGCTTATTGTAGCACACATTGCACTGGAGTGGAATATGGAAGATGACTTGGGATTTGGGGTTTACTTGATTTATTACAGTGTCCTGGGCATTTTATTCTATATTTAATTATCCCTACACGGCCCTTAGTCCTGATACAGGCATTCTGATAGAATGTGATGCCTGGTCTGCGGAAGCATCCATTAACGGAGTAAACTGGGGCTGCACATCTCTTTATCCTGAGCTTTCACTGGGGTCCGCTGTCCACACCTGTCCTGCCGCAACTGTGTGCCAACGAGACCGAGACTTGAACAGAGGGCTTATACAGCGGTTGTCTTTGCTCTGTGCGGTGGAGGCGCAGGACAAGCGGAGCAGAGTGTGCTCAGACTGACCGCGTGGATCCCCACTCAAGGCCAGCCCTGTGTGCAAATGTCAGGGCGCGTCGGCCACTGCCTCGCGGTCTCCCACATGATCCACGTCTCCCTCACAGCACCAGATCTGCGGACCCCGGCGCACAAGGGGATTTTTTATCCTGAGGTGTCGTTTTTGGAGCCGGATCTTTCTTGTCCTCAATAAAAATAAATAAACTGGGTTTTTGTTGAGAGCTTGCTCTGTTTGTGAACAAAAAACGAAAGCCAGGCCCAGCCCTGCCAAAGCTAATGAAAAGAGAATTTGCTAGCTGGCTAAATCCATGGAACCTCTGTGACATGGAGGCAGTGTGTCCCCTGAAGAAGGACCAGACTGAGCTGTGAGGAGGGTCCATAGTACACAGAGCTGAGAGGAAAAACAGCCTTGGAGACTCCTGGTGATGTCTGGCTTTTTTTGTAGAGGTTTGGGAACCATGCAAAGGAGAGGGCGATTTTTGTTGATGGGGTTCTGCCATTGCCAGATTGGTGTGTTTTTCAAACACCTGTGTACTCTTCATTTCAGGTTTACCGTCTTTTGTCCGGAATGTACTCCCCCCCTCCCACTGCCACCCCTTCGGTAAACGAAGTTATTTCCTTTGATTCATGCACAGGTCCTGCTTTTTTTCCAGCAAGCAGTTCTTCCTAAAACAAGATGCTAAGATGACTGCGTGCTTTCCAGCCACCGCAGAGCTCTGTGAATCTGACCATTAGCATTAAAGCTAGACAGTTTTCAAAAGCCCAGGGAAGACTGATTGGAGCTGTGGAAAGTGCCATTACCATACCTGGACTGTGTTTCCAGCAGATGAAATGGGAATTTTAAATGTCTTAAGTACATAGATGGAGAACCTTACTTCAATGTGGAGCAAGTAATCAAATGTTTCATTAAGGGTTTTGAACTGCATGCTTGAGTTTTGTCTATCATCAACACTGTTCAAAGATATTTGGCCCTTTAGTCTATATACTGTACGCACATAGAAGGTACATGGTGGTCTGCTATAGCACAGACTGGCTTTATCTCTGCTCCAGCTTGAGACTGGGTTATTTTCCTTCTGTGTCAAAGCTGTTCCTTTTAATATTACAGGATTCTGGTGTAAGAATCTGTCATGCAGTGTTAATGATTTCCAGAACATTTGTTTGGGTGGCACTCTGCAACACAGGATGGTGTCTACCTAAGCGGAGCTCTAGGCCCACCTGAGTTCATTTAAAGTTTTATTACTGAAACCTTGGCTGATGGGGGTGCACAGACAGTGTAAATCATTCATTGTCTGTTTTCAGTACAGGTGGGGTTAAATCTGAACTGTTTATTGTGTGCCGCAGTTACCTGTAAAAACTTTTTTAACATGATGTCATCTCACATGCTTGTTAGAAACAAAGACTACTTTGCTACGTACAAAACGGAATAAAGGAATGCCAAAACATTCCTTAAGTTTGAACGCACACAGAGCCATTGGAATTCTGGCTTGAATTCAGCACAATATAAGAGCTTAAATGGTACAGTGTGCAGCTGGAAGCCAGGTTGTAATTGGTTTAACAGCAGGCTTTTGAATATGACTCTATAGCATGTAATTCTAAAAACAAAGTGGCAGTCCATCCCAGAGTTTTGGAGCGCTTCATCTCTCCAGTTTGTGCTGTAGCTTGCCCTGCTGGAATGGGGGCTGCATCCAGATCAGATTTCTGGACAATTGAGTCCAGATTGATAGAACAGTGAGGCGATTTGGAAGGGAGGAATGTGTTTGTGGAAATGAGAAAATATCGCAGTATTCTGGAGAAATTCCAGTCAACCCGTACTGCAGTTGGCGCTAATTGGAGGAATGTTCCTGTGTGCTTGCTGTGATTAGCACACTGGGAAGCGCAAGCTGAAATGGCATTGCGCTCGGCTGTAAGCACGGCCCAGTTTGGAAAGCAAGAGCACCAAGACTGAGCACAAAAAGCCCTTTTTTTAGCAGTTTGTGGTTTCAGGGATGTTTAGGGCCACATGCAGCATCTTTCATACTGTGTTTTTCTCCACGGATCCATCATGTTAGGGAAAACCTTTGCTTTTTTCCCCAAAGTTTTCGCCCTGTTCCCGAGGACGCAGCACTTACAGTACAGCAGACCTAATAGAGCTAGATCTCTCTGCAAACATATTGCTCCATCTACATACAGGATTGGTAAAAGAACGTATCTCTTTGGAACACAGCAAACAGTCCAGGTAGCCATAATGAAAAGAGCAGACTGGAACACAGCAGTTTTTGTGTTTCACAAAAAATGTATGTAGAGAAAGCACTTTCCCTGGACTGAAGTTGGATACCTTGTTCTTCCTTAACCATGGAAAGCCATGGCACAGATGGAGTGCCCGTTTGTGCGGTTTGGTTTGAGTGAGAGCGCTAGGAACCGGTGGCTTTTCCTGAATCGAAGTACTGTACTTGATTTATTCTGTGTCTGTTCATCTCCTACCCAGAGAGCGTTATACCTTTCCATCATTCAGTGTGACCTTCAGGGAACAGGGGTGAGTCTGTGTTGAGTGGTTTTCAAAACTCATGGCAGTTTAAGACAATCCAAAAACTTTACTAAGAGCATAAGGTCACAAACTATAGTCTAGCCCATCTAGCGCGGAATCAAGAAACTCTCCACCCATATCTACTGACGATTCAAATAGAGTTTATCAGCAAAAAGACCATTGACATGCATTCTGTTAAACTGTAACCCCAGTTTGGGCTATGTTATGAACCAAAGGTTATTCATTGAACTCATCAATGGACAGAGTATACTAATTTATAAAGTGATACAGCTTAGGAAGTAGAAAAGATACTAATTACTTTTTGTTTGCTAGATTGCACTGGTATTTTGAGAGGCATCTTCTGAAAACAGAGTAGTTAATTCACCTCTGGAACAAAACTGCTTCGAAAATCACCTTGTAATTGTAATAGCAGCCCAGATTCCAAACGGGCAGAAACGCTGTGATAGAAAAAGAAAACACGAGTCTTGTGATTGCTCTGATATATCAGAGCTCAGGGCGGGGAGGGAGATGGATGGGAGATTCTGTGATCTGCCAATTATGCAAAAGTGAATAAATTGCATGCTTTCAGCGGCTAGCCTGCACACACTAAACATCCCACTGCATTGGTTTTGCATTTCCTGTTGCAGGCTTTTTTCTGAAACTCAAATAAAAAAGAAGGATTTGTGACTGACCCTGGGCATTAGACTCAGTTGATCCTATTTCAGATCTTTTTCTTTCTTTGTGAAGGTTATGGAACTCAAAGCACAGATTTTAAGGTCTTGTATTTTGGACTTAATCCAAGTGTAATTTGAAGAATTGAATCGTCGTGCATGCCTCCAAACCAACAGGTAAAAAATGTAATGTAAATGTATCCTTTCCTCCAATCTGGAATCGCCAGTTGTCTTTCTGTGCCTCAGCCACAGCCACAAACCCAAACTGTACAGCCGCTCACGGGGAGAATGAGGAAGCGTGGACAGATATCTCTCGCCTACCCACCTCTACACCCTTAATCTTTCTGGATTATGTGACAAGCCACGCATGCCTGTACAGGATGCTCAGCACTGGTGCACAGTGAGCCTGCAGGTGCCTGGGAAGTTGCGGGGTGACATGCTGTGAGCCTAGAGAGCTGGGGCAGAGTTATCAGTTTCCCTACGGGATCAATAAAGTCTTATCTATCTTATCTATCTATCCCAGTCCTTCTGTAGGCACTGCTCAACCACCTCCTGCTCGGGAGATCCCCGTCAGTCATCTTACTCACATGCTAGACCTGGATGACAGTGCTCAATCAATGCACTGGTGAATTCCTTTACCACACGAGGTACTAGGGAGCACATTCGAGGAGCGTTTCTTGTGTTAAGCCGTTGTTTTGAGCTGGTATCTATACAGTAAGTGCTGCTGTCTTTCACACAGTACAGTATATGCTGTGAACGTGCACTGCTGTTATTGACTGGAGCCCTGCCACTGATCAGTAGGAAGGAGTGATTAATGTTAATGGGGGGACAGAGTCACATACTGTGAAGGGCCTTTAATACAGAGCTGAGAAAATCCCCAGGATTTCAAATGGCTTAGCTAAAGCCAGTGCCCCGTGGTCACGCAGGGAAAGTAAGTGTTTTTTGAAGATAGGAACTGTGCATGTGTTTTTCACACTAAAACCTTCACTGCTGTGAAAAACACCAAGAGAAAAATCCATGGCCTTTTTTGTAGCTGGCTTTTGAGTAGCTTTTGAAAAGACTTTATTGTGAACTAATTTATTTTAATTGGGCATGAACAGAATGAAAAGAGTTCTCCCTACACGCACCTCCCAGCCAACCTCAGTGTTACCTTCTTCCAAGTTTCCCTTCAGAAGACTCCAGCAATGTATTGTAATAAAGACCTGTCTGTATCATTAGCAAAACTTTGTAGCCCCCTGCGCTATAAATCCGAACAGTAGAGAGCTCTGCATCAGTAACATCTATAAATGACAGGTTCCAGTGACTCCAGGGTAGGAGAAGCTACCAATGTAGCGCAAAAGTGTTTTTAGCCATGATGAGGGCAGCTGACCAGTTCCCTTTCTGCTACTTTGCAAATCCAAGGCTAGAGTTGCCATTCAACAGTGGCACTGGGTCTGAAAATGTAAGAAGAATCCTGTAAAGTAAAAAAGTTTACAATTGAGAAAAACCACTTTGGCCCAAATGGTCTGTGTGGGTAGGTAGTAGCTTATTGTTCCCAGAAACTCATCCAGCTGTTTATTGAAAGAAGCCAGGATGTTGGTTTTAATTATGTCGCTGGTTTGCTTCTTCCCTACTCCCCCAACTTTGGGGGTAAAAAATGCTTCCTGTTCTTAATATTAAATGCGCTTCCATGTAATTTCCACTTGTGCCCATGTGTAGTTTATGTTTCACTGTTCTATGTTCGCTTAATCAGCGTAGTGGCCAAGGAGTCTTTTTAACGATAACCATGCGACATTGTGACAGGTGTTATAAATCACTCTTAATTCGGTATTTCTGAATAATGTCGAGTGAACATTTGGGCTTGAAGATAAATGTGGATCTAGTGGTGGTATTTATCATCTGAATGGGTTGTGAAGGAGTTAACAGGGACTCATCCGGAGCTCTGTTTGGGTTTTCCTAGACGGTAGTTTCAGAGCCGCAAGGTCGGTGTTGCTAGGATACCACCTGGAGTGTCCTAGCATTGTGCTCCCAGTCGCTATCGGAATTCGCGCCAGCAGGGTCAGTCATTAGGCCTGGCTTTCAATCCCATTTCCATAGCAACCGGTCGTGAGCTAGCCTGGTTGTTGCAAAAGGAGACCTCGGGAGGCTGTCTCCCCAGAGGCCACCCCAAATAAAACCTCTCGGCTCTGCCAAGGCCCCCAGGCGGGACAGTGACACTAATGCAACCGGGGTGCGTTAGAGAGGACCCAAGGCAGGAGGGATCACAGCTCAGGAGCTCCTGCGCAGCCTGAGAGCAGAGAGGCACACAGTGGCAGGGAGAAGACTCTGGAGTTCGTTTCATGTACAGGCTCCCTGGTTCAGAGAGGCTCGAGTCGGGGGATGGGTTGGCATAAGGCAGAGCAAGTTGCACTAATGTCATTTTTGTTCAGGTCACCTCAGCTGTAATTGCAGGTTACCAGCTGCATGGTTGAAACTGGGTCTTCTTGCCTTTATGAGAAATTCATCATTTGCCTACAAAGCGTCACCAGTGGATCCCTATCTTGACATGAGCTAAGTGATTTAATCTGGCCATGCAGCTAAATCTGTCTTGTTTTTAGGATTTTTACTGCATTCCAGCAGAGAGAAACACATTTGCATACTTACAGATTGCCGAGTCAGAATTGGAAAAGGTACACATGGGGATAGCATCTTACAGTATATCCAGTTTAGGGGCCGTTTTTTTAATGCCAAGTACATCTGTCGGACTTCTTAAGGGCATCAGGTGAGGCTGCGCAAGAGTGGCCTGCGCAGGACCCAGCCCCCTGGATTTAGTGTTTCAGTAAGGTCAGGGTCATTCATGTCAGCGTCTGCTCGACAATGAGGTAAACTGGGCAGAAAAGAAGCAAATGTGAACATAGAAATCCCCTCTCTGACCACCTTGTTATAAAATGTTTGAGCTACCTGCCACAGAGCCACATAGTATCACTCAGGAACTGGTTGATGTCACCAGGTCTGTCATAATTGAAAATACTTTTTGTTTTTCACTGGGTTTAACAGGGTGTAGGGTTACAGGTTTCCAGCCTCTGTTGTTCTGTGATGGCAAGTGACTAAGCATGTGCTATTGGGAGCCAGCCGGGGGAAAACATTCTTTCCACAAGAGGGCGCTGGTACACGAAAGGGCCCTGACAGTGACGACTACTGTACTGTTGCAGCTGAGCACAACTGAATCATTCAGCAATATGAAGCCGCATGGTTTTTCAGGCAATCATACACACTGCCTGACACTGAAAGATATTATTAGCCTTACCCTGTAAGTGAGACCAAAATTACATATTAATAAATTATAATCTCCATGTGATTGTGCAAGAGGCGCATCTGGGAACACTGGCCCTGGTGTGAGTGTGTGTGTGTGCGTGTGTGCCCTGTGCTCCTGTTCAGGGTGTATTCAGCCACGCACCCGTTGTTTGCTGGGATAGGTTCTGGCTCCCCCAAAGCCCTGAAATGGGTGAAGAAGTTAAATTGCATAATTGTGCAAGTGGAGGTTCTGATACAGTATGTGCTGGAAACGAAAAATCCTTATTGATACGAACCTGTGCAATTATTTTGCCAATCGTTAATCCAATCGTTTAGCTTAAAACATGTATGAAGTTGGAGAGTTCATGTGGGATTCTTTAAGGAATAATTGTGGAAATGTATTGTGTAAGGGGCTTGTTGAGAATACTTTTCATCCTGACCTGGTGACCTGCATTCCACTTTTACTACGAGGCTTTGCTGAACTCTCATACCCGGTTTTGTTTTTCATGACAGTGATGTTGTAGGTTGATGCCGATTCAGGTGTTCTGATAATCTGAAGAGGAGATATGAGATGGACATTTGGACATTTTTCCCCTCACCTCTCTCCATGGTTTATCATCACGTTGGAGCAAGAATCTCTGCATATACAGTTTATTTTCAAACAGAATTCACAGTGGACCAACCCTGTTTCTGTCTGTTTTCTACAGATGCACAACCTATTAATTCAACAGTTGTGTGATTTTTCTGTTTTCATTTTTAATTTAATTGCATGTATGGTACTATCGGTAGCATGAGCAGCAGTTTAGACTATATGTATTTTCCAGTAGAGTGAAGACTGTGTATACTCAGTATACAAGGTTTATTTTCCTGTATACGAGGATAATGACTAATCATGCTGTCAGTTACAGCAGGGAAGACTGAGCGGTGCTTCAGCTGTACTCAAAAGCACTCTTGGACTGCATCAGGCTTGAACGGTTTAGAGATCAGATGTTCCCTGGGTGATGTCTTTGTGCTTTCCCTTGTCTGAAAGTGATCACAAACAAACACCAGGCTGTTGACTCTTCTTAACACAGGAAATGGCATTCCTCCAGAAGAGAAGACATTCCAGGAGTCCGATGAAGGTTCAGCCCCTCCTTCCCCATCCTGCCTGACTTCTCCTGTGTGCGCGCACCATTTCTAACGTATAGTCATAGGGTCTAACGTAAATAGACTTCCACTGGTGGCATTGCTGAAGCCACCGTGCTGCTGTGCGGCAAGGGCAGCCAGCACAAATGGCTCTCTCGGCTGCTGTGCTTGCAAGCTCCGGCTGCTGCCATGAGCCCTGTTGTTTCCATCTTCATTTTGTTTTCTGAAAAGGAAAAAAAAAAGCCGGGATCGTCCTTAAGAAACGTAAATGCGATATAAATTAAGGAGAGAGCTGTTTTGTAGTCCCGTGTCATGCCTGTACCCCAGGGCGCGGGTTTCAGCCTGCATGCTGGAGAGTGGCCACCCACACCACACTGATGAGCAATGTCCCAGCTGCCAGTGCAGACACTGAATTTACTGTATTGCAACTGCAGAGTAACAGGGGCTCAGATGCAAACAGTTGAGCAGAGCTGGGCTTCATTAGCAAACCACTAAGTGTACAATCTTTAAGAACCATGTGGCCTGCCGGTTTAACACAGTGTCTGCTTAGTGTGAATGGCTGATATACAGAGCTAGGCCAAGCCCACATTGATCGTCGGGCACTGAATACTGGTATGGAAGATGCACTCCAGCTTCAGAAACTGTTCTTGCTATTCAGAAACGAATTGATATGTTTTGCAGATGTCACACTGTGGACCACACACTCGTGCTGATGTACTGAGATGACACAAGCTTCACCAGTACCAGTCCCTGCTCTCTTCTGTTCTTGAAGAGGAATGTTCTAAAACAGTGAAAAGGACGGGCTGTGCTTTCGCAGCTCGCTGGTTCAGTTGTGCGTGGCCGGGTGAGGTGGAGGTTAGCCCTGCTGCTTCACAGCGCTGGAGTCTGGGTTTGATTCTGCCAGTGGCACCTTCTGTGTGGCACTAACATATTCTGCATGCATCCATGTGGGCTTTCTCTGGGCACTAGTTTCTTCCAACAGACAGGAGACATCCAGTTCTCTGTGTGTGTGTCCAGTGTCCTGTCCAGGGTGTAGTCCCACCTTGCCACCTTGCTCCAGGTCATTGTGGCCCCTCCAAAGAACAGCTGACTTTCTGACAATGGATGGTTCAGTTAGAAATAACTAGTTTTTTTAAATGTGTTGCTTACATGTCAGCCATATATTCAAGGTGAAAAAGAGGCTTCTGAAAAGCTTTCTGAAGACTTGTTGGCAGGAAGCACACGGAGGAGTTAAATGTGTATCTTATTAGGCTGCTAAACATACTATAAACTGTATTAAGTGCAATTCCCAAGATTTCGCTGGACAGGTTTGTTGGGCATCTTGTGTTATTTTTTAATTTCCTAACAGCAGTAGTGAAGCTATTAGTTTAGTGATAGTCTTGTGAGTGGATCTGGTGTATCGGTGTTGGGGTTACAGTGTCCTTAAGCCATAGCACTTTCAAAGTTCTGTTTTAGAAGTCATCAGGGAGTTTAACAAATTATTATGGAGAGACAACCTCTGTTTTATGTTCAACAAGGTCTCACACCACTGCAATTTTTAATCTTTACCTAATTCAGATTTGTGCAAAACCAGAACTCATTCAGAACCATATGATGACTATCAAGAATGCAGATAATGAGGCATACTGTATGTGTGCTAATACCAACAGCCTACAAATTGAAGATGTGTGATGGTAGTCTTTAATATTGGATTAAAAATAATTCAAAAGGATGAGAATAAAACCTCAGATTTACCTATCATTTTTTGGTTTCCATCGAGAACGCTTGTCCTCCTCTCTCGCACTCTGTCTCCGTGTCAGACAGGCGCTGCGTGACTGTTGCATTGCACAGTCAGCCAGTTGGCCACGCTTTGCTTAAACCCAGGCACCCTCTAGTCCAGTGGAGCCTCGATGGTTCTGGTGCAGTCATGAAAGAACTAGCCCCCCTGTCTCTCCTCCAGCCTTCCCCATTTCTCTGCCATTTCACAACATTCCTCAGCCCGGCACACAGAGAGGGCCATTGTATGAGGGGAGCGAGAGCACACAGTCGGAGCACACACTTCGCACACCCATTGGGATCACCTTAGGATGCCACGAATGGCAGCCGGAATTTTTTTTTTTTACCTCCTCCTCCTGCGACGACGGCTCCTGGAAAACGGCCACTGTAAACAGCCTCCTCTACCCAAACGGTCATCTCAAAGAAAGGGGCAGTTAGAGAGAGGGAGCGGGGTGGGGGCTGGGAGTGGATGAATGACTGGGAAGACGGAGCTGCTCACTGGAATTGCAGTTCCAGTGTTTGCTGTCAGTCTCTTATGCTTCAGCATTCTTTGAATAGCTCAAGGCACAGGTGACAGAACATAAGAACATTGGTTACAAATGACAGAAGGCCATTTGGACCTGTGTGCTCCTTCAGTTACTTGCTTCATGATCCAAGGGTCTCCTGCTATTCTGTGAAGGGCCTCAGGAAGTCAGCTTTGACAGCATTGCTGGACAGTGTGTTCCACACACCCTTTGTGGACAGAGGCAGTTCCTATTTTCACTCTTTCGTCTATGCCCTCTTAGTTACTGCTTGTTGGTAAAGAAGAGGGAACACGCGACTGCCTTTTTGTTTCACTAGTTACAGGGCTCAGCTAGCGAGAAGATGGCTGGGGACACGTAATCAGAGGGGGGCAGGCTTCAGTGCAAACTTCAGTGCAAAAACAGGCTTTTGCCACTAGGCATCACATCATTGTGCCTTACGGATTGGGTTACTGTCCCCTCTGTATTTACTGTCAGCTTTATAGAAACGTTTCAGAAGAGATAATGCAGCAGAAATATCCAGCAGGAATGAAAACTAACAGTCTGTCAAAACAGCAAAAGAGAATCTTGTCTACATGGTACATGTTGGAGAATGCAACATCCACAGAATTGCACAGCTCCTTTCAGAACGATTGAAACTACTGCGGGTACTTATTAATCACTGAGCTGTTAGGAAGACAGAGATCATTTCATACACCGAGCTCTGCTGAATTAAATGGAGAAAAACATTATGGAAAGGAACAGTTTTATAGGCAGTGCTTCTGACCTCTGGTGTACTGTATATTAGTCTCTGGATAAGACCATGACACATGCTGCTGTGCTTGTCTCCTCCTTGTGGTATCTGGTGTTGTCGCATGCAGTTGTCTCCACAGCAGTGTAATATAGCAGGCCTCTGTGGATGGTGGAGTCCTACTGTAGGTCTTGGCTCTGTTGGGAATGTAATATGACTTGTTTGTTTTCCCTGCATTTTTTTTCAGGATACCTGCCAGCAGTGGCCTTTACAAAGGAAAGCTAATGAAAATAAGTGGGATGTTCTCTTCACACAGGGTTGTTCCTTAAGATGGGGGTTATGTGGCTCCTGGGGACCCCATGTTAGATTGGATTACAGCTGCTGTGTCTGGGGTGTGCAGGGTTAGTTGCTGAAGAATTTCTCCCTGCTGTGTCAGAGGGTCACACAGGGTCTGTTTACTCCTGTGCAGCGGTGGGGGCTGTGGGCTTTGAAGATATTTCCACTGTGGCCTTTCGGAGCGCTGAGCTTTGCCTGAGCCTCCCTGTCCAGCCGCTGTGTGCTAGGAGCAAACAAAACCCCGTGCTTATGGTTTCAGTTCAGCTCTGCCCTGGAGCAGAGACCCGCAGGCACTGTGAATGCATGACTGCTGTAGACTCCTGGAAAGCAGAGGTGTCTTTCACAAGAAGTAAAAAGTCTGACTTAAGATGACGATCACACTTCATTTACTGGTGTCAGAGGTCATAGGCAGTAGTTCCCAATTTAGAGTCCATTGGTTTTCCTACAGCTGACAACGAGGCTGAAGACCTGCCTGTTTAGTGTATTAATAACCACCAAAATAACAAAAGCCACAGTGTTTGTCTGAAGACTGTTGAGAAAATCAAAATTAATTAAAAGAAATGGGTCCCTCAACGTTTACATTGGAGGAATGAGACGGACAGTGTGATAGTGCTACCCTGCGTAAAACTTGTGGCTCTTTGAAGCTGATGTTGGGAGCTGATTGAATCACCCAGCCCTACACTCGCTCGAAGCGACCCCAGAGTTCTCTCCATGGCCCCCCACACCCCCCACCCATGAGGTGCAGAGGCGGAGTGTTCATGCCAGGCTGGGGTTTACTCTTTGACTTGGCCTGTCATTCGGCAGAGGCATGAGGCTGGCTGCTGTGGAGAACTGTGCCGTCAGTGAGAATGAAGGGCGCCGTCTAAATGGGCGTCTTTGTTTGGTCTGGTTTCGAGCAGTGGGTCATTAAAGGAATCCTAAGGAGGGGGGGGGTCCTCTGCTGTCTGCTGATGAGTTCGTGTTGAACAGTTCAGAGCATTCTCTTGCATGCTCAATGTAACAAACCAACATGGGACCATGTGTAATTCAATTCAATTCCCTGTGCACACATCATAGGCTCTGCAAAGAGGACGTCAGTAATGCCTAAGCATGAAACTTCAGATGCTGTGCATACAGCAATATGTACATGAATGAGAATTCTGCATAGCAGGTGTGCTTAGTCCTAGGGAGCCTGATCATTGAGCTTTTGTACCAGAGGTTGACAGCTCAGGTCCTTGGTGTCCAGAGTCCAGCAGGTTTTTTAAATCATCAGCATCTTTAGGTTTTAGAGTAGCAATACATTGGGCTATTTTAACATTAATTACAGTAGATTGGTTTATCTGTTCTCCCAGGTGCAGGATGATTTCTGACAGAAAACCTATGGATTCTAGACCCAAAGGGACCCTGAGCTAGCAGACCGTGTTTGATATGTTTCCAACTCTCCCGCTGTAACACACCTGGGTTAAATACGGTTATTATAACTATTTTAGTAATTAGTAATTAATGAAATTCTAATTCTGTGATTCAAATTCTTTCTGCGCAGAAGTAATCAAACCACTGCCATTGCAAATTCTTGTAAATAGTCAGAACAAGCAACTTAATTGGGCTTTCGTTTGCTAAATGAGGTTTGGAGCACATTCAGGTAACAGGCTGTCTGGAACAGCATGTTGACCATCCTAACAAAACAGACTCAACCGCAAGTTAACAGGAGCACCGCAGACTTCATGGTCCAGCAGGCTCTTCCACCTGGGTAGGCAGGGTAATTGGGCAGAATTGCAGGTCCTAATTTCTGGGGTCAGAGTTCCTTTTTTGAATGTGATTGTTTTGGAGTGATTGGAAAGTGCTGCAGTTCCTTGGATTTTGTCCATGTAGCCAACTTCCTTTGCACCATTAAAGCACCGAGCTTAAGAACAGCTTCTGCCCTCCGGCTGTGTGCAACATGAACAGCTAACCGTGTATGGCCTCAGAACTCAATGCACCTGTGCACTAAACACTACTACGACTTTCTCAGGAAATGATATTAAGAAAGATTCCAGGATACACTAAATTCATCCTGTGTCTCCAGTAAGCAGTTTTACACTTCACCCACAGCTATCTATGCTAGTGGCTGTGTACTCCTGTTCAAACATGGCTTGTCGAAAGGGTGAAGAATATGGTGTTCCCAGGTAGGTGAAAGAGAGGATGTCCATCCAGGCTCTCCTTTGCCACAGCTGCTCAGGGCTGATTAATGGATACTCTGGCAGTTTTATCCTCCGAAGGGTCGCATTGTTCCACAACTCTCGGGTTACCCCAGGAAACAGGAGGCCCATGGACATCAATAACTAGCTCCCTCTCCCTACCCCCTGAGGACGGCCGAGACACAGGGTTTGGGAGCCGATGGGTTTTCATTTGAAAGAAAAGAAAAACGCCAGTCCTGACCCGGAGTGTGTGATGGACGTCACTCTTGATTTCAGATTTTGTGGAAAAGAGGGCTTACACATTTCAGTCCAGTTTGAACATCTCTGGTGCCAGTTATTGGATACGCTGTTACGATACCTACATCTGTGTTAATAATAATGATTCCTCTCGCTTATATAGCGCTTTTCTGGAAACTCCACTCAAAGCGCTTTACAGGTAATGAGGACTCCCCTCCCGATGTGTGCACTGAGACAGCAGCCAGAGTGTGCCAGTACACTCCCCACACAGTTATCAGTGGAGAGGAGAGCAGAGCGATGAACCCAGTTCATAGATGGGGAGAAAGGATTCCTACTCTGTTGGGCCCCTGAGCAAGGCCCTTAACCCCAACTGCTCCAGGGGTGCTATACAATGGCTGACCCTGTGCTCTGACCCCAAGCTTCTCCCCCTGTCTGTGTGTCTCGTGGAGAGCAAGCTGGGGTATGCGAAAAGACTAATTCCTAATGCAAGAAATTGTATATGGCCAATAAAGTGATCTTATCTTATCTTATCTTATTAGGAGGCCATGACTGGTCAGGACAGTGGGGTAACACCCCTACTCTTTTTGAGAAATGCCCTGGGATTTCTAATGACCATGGAAAGTCAGGACCTCGGTTTTATGTCTCATCCAAAGGATGAAGCCTTTTTTACAGCATAGTGTCCCCATCACTATACTGGGGCATTAGGACCCACACAGACCACAGAGTGAGCGCCCCCTACTGGCCCCTCTAACATCTCTTCTGGCAGCAACCTTAGCTTTCCCAGAAGGTCTTCCTTCTGGGTACTGGCCAGGCTCACACATGCTGAGCTTCAGTGGGCTGCCAGTTGTGAGTTGCAGGGTGATATAACTGCTGGCCTTGCTTGCTAAAACGAATCTTGCTATTTGATCAGCATGGTTTGTGACAGCACATGCATGCCTGACCTCACAGGCTGCCAATTTTGATCCAGTACAGTCAAGTAACCTGAGCATCGGACAGGTGAGCAGGACAGCTCCGGCTCCAGCTGTGGTTTCTGGTGCCAAGAAACTGGTGCCAAGGACAGAGAGACGTGATCTGGAGATTCTTGCTCCTTGAAACCCAGTTTCTTAAACCCTCCAAACAGGCCTTCTGCAAGGGGTGTGGATCTGTGCATTAATAGTTAAACTGCATCTTCAAAAACATAAAGCTGTCATGAAAGGGCTTTTCAGAGGAGGCGGAATTTAAAGACTAATGGTTTGAGTGGTGAAAACTCCCAAAATACCTGCCACGGGTACTCAAAACAAGTGAGGGACAAGGCAGGCTTTGTCTGCTGTGCTATTAGTAGCTGTGAAGATGCAAGTCGGTAAGAGAAAACATTACTGCTTTAATAGTCTGTTTCACCTTTGTGAACCTGCTTTTATGGTCTTTTCACATTGCAGCAGAATGCCCAACATTTTGTGCCTTCTGAAGATACAGTATATATAGCACTCTGAGGCATTTCCCTCTGAATGCAGGAGGGCAGGTACTCTGGGCTCTGGGCTCTGGACCCAACCCGTCATGGCGGGTGTTGAGTCAGAGCTCAGATAGAAAAATGAAGCAAAGAAGGAGCACCAGACTAGAAGCGGGGAGCCGAGCAGGAGAATTGGCCTCAGCACGGTGTACCCCCCCCTGCAGACTGGACAGAGTCCAGTAGGTAGGGGGTGTGAAGAATGCAAGGCTAAGTCATTAGGGGTGCACCATTAAGACCGCACTGATCTTTATTGACTCAGCTGGGTCAGACAGTTTATCTGTCAAAGACCTAGTGAAGACCGGAGGGGGTTTCTGGGAAATTTACTGCCACCCCATATGAACAAACAACCATCACTTCCCAGAGGTCTAACATCTAGTCATTTTGCCCCTTATGGTGAAAGGTGACTTTCCCATCTGTAAAGTGTTTTGACCCACATCCTAGTTATGCACCATTTACTTTAGTCTATTTTAGAATTTATAAGTATAAAATAATATTTTATAATAAAATACTACAGCACTGAACAGTGATGACATTGGCATTATTGATTATGTACAGCACGTGTTCCTGTCAGAAATGTTGTTACAGATCACAGCAGACCTGCAGAGCTGCATTTTACAGCAGAAGTTTTAAAGTTTGTGTGTCAGGTTTATTGGCTGTGATGTCCAGTTGATTTCCCTACTCTGTGTGGTATCTCATGGCAAACTGTCATAAACCTTTGCTTTTTTTTAGGGCTAGAAATCCTAAAGTCAGTTAAGTAGGGTGTGTGCTCATGTATTAAAAATGCTTACTATGTACAGTACTATTCCATGAATTAGATAACAATGCTATAAAGGAACTCAAGAAAGATAGCAAGAGACAAGCCCAGTGAGCCCACTTTTCTCATGTGAGTGTTGCTGGGTTTTCTAGCAGGGTCTGAGGGAATCAGCCCAGTGGTTTGACTATGTGGCCCTGCGGGAATGTGCTCCCCTCCCTTGCAGAAGAGGTCAACGGAGTCGAATGCCAGGGCAGGCAGATGCGCCACAGTGACCAGAGAGCAGTGGGAGGGTTTCCCGGTCCTGCACTCATCCAGACGCTGTCCCTCTCTCTCGCCGTTGGCAGTGAGGTGACCGGTATGCCGCTCTCTGCTCGGTTGTTTTCACTGGACCAGCTTGAAGCGAGCCCTACGCAGCAGGCCGCACATGTCTGCTTGGGTCCATCCCAGATTGTACTGCGTGACACTGCTCAGCAATGGCATGGGAGCGCTCTGTTTTCTGTTGGAGAAGCACCTCCTAGCTGCTCTTAACCTTTTTGTTTTTTAAAATGTCTGTTTAAGGAAAAAAACAGCCCCTGTGTGTAGGTTCGAATCATGGCCAAAAGTGTAGGCCTTGTTTTGCCAAGGGTATGTTCCCCATCTATTGCTGTGAAAGCTATCAACTCACTCGACTGTTTTGTCCGCTTCTCTCACTCCCTTGGTTCTCTCTCTCCGTTAAAGACTTTTTCCTCAACAGCTCGCACTCCAAATAAAACAGTTGTGGAGAAGTAGCCCGACTGATTTGGTTAAAGGTCTGTCTTTGAAGCTGAATCATGACCCTGGCGCGGTGCTGCTCAGCCTGTGTACAATAGGAACATTCCGTAACTACCAGAGGGATTCCGTTGCATAACTCTCAATACGACCACAGTGGATGTATCCAGTGTGATTTGTTCTGAATATTGAGCCAGGTCTGTCTTAATTATGACAGGAATCCACTTGGGATAGGTGACAGAGAGCAGAGCACTTTTTCTACAGTGAAAGTGAAATTGGATAAATCTTCACATGAAGCAGAGTGACCCAGTTTTCTGACAAATGGAAAAGCAAGCGTTTCTTCTTGGGGCGGCTGCACTAATTTACACAAAACCACCCGTGCCTTGATCTGGTAGGTTGTTGGTGCTGTGTAGCGTGTCGTGCCCACGCAGCATCTGAAATGATTTCCCTCCCGTCAGCGCTGTAAAGGTCACTTGCCAGTTTTTGCCTCTTGTGTTGAGGGCCGTCTCGTTTCTCGTGCCTGCTGGTTTGTGCTTTGTTTCGTAACGGGAGAAAGCTGCACCGCTGCAGTCTGAGTGAGAAACTACAGCAATAACAATGTCAAACTGAAGAGGGATTGTGAAGCTTTCATTCCCTGTCTTCAGCGCTGGCTCATGTTACTCACTAATGTCCCCCCCTAGGAGGGCTCAGTGGGGCTGGGATATTAAGTTAGTGTCATTTCATTTAACAGTGTCAGGATTTACTGCCCCTCCTGCCCCAGCCTTGTCAATAATTTATTAGACACAGTCAACAGTGCCACAAAACCTACAAAAGCCCAAACCAACTCCAGGCCTTTGTCACTCTGTGAGTGTTTTCAGATTGCACTGCTTTTTGTGCTGTTTTTGCATCATCCTTAGCTGTGAAATGCTTTTTAAAATGAATGCTGTAAGCTCAGTCCCCTGCTTACTTCTTTGAAAGCTGGATTGCAGGGAAGGAGGTAAGGGTGCACAGATGCTTTAAGTTGCATCTGGGTTTACAAGCCACAGCCTTGAAATACTGTATCTATTACTAGGTCAAGACTATTACCTGATTTTCATGCATGTTTTTGCAGGCTCATGACAGGTTAATATTAAATATATTTACCTTTCAGATTCATCAGAAGGTTGGAAACCCGCATTTGAATTTTCAAGCATTGGCAGAGTGTGGTTTGCTTCATTGCAGTGGAACGACCAGGATCAAGAGCTTGGGCGATAGAGGGAGCACTTGCTAGGATGCAAAAGGCAGTGCAGTGGCAGTCTTTTCTTTTACCCTGGCTTGCAGAACACAAGGAAAATCCAGCTGTATCTAGAGAGAGTTGTTTCTGACACATTTTCACTATTAAGAAAGAGGCCTGCTTATTTTCCCTGGCCTCAGTTTCCTCAGTTGTGAGAGTTGTCTGTGAACAACACAGGAAGCTGGTATTGCAGAAATCAGGTTTCTTAAATAGATGGGGGAAAAAGTTTGTTGCTTTGCTTTTCCGACCATCTTAAATCTTTAGACCTTGGTATGTTTCATTTCTCGCACCAGCCCAGTCTTCGTCCAGGGATATCTACTTCAGAGCTCAGCCCAGATTCCAGCTCCCCGCCCACCTCCCTGTCAGATTTTGAGATCTGCGCTGGCTTATTGTGCCATATTATTATGGCACAATTATTATTATGATTTTTGTTGTTGTTGACGAATTAGTGCTTTCCTAGCAGCGATTTCAGAAAAGCATTTCTTTAGATGAGCTGATTACCCTCCCTCTTTCTTAAAGAGCAGCCTCGCTGAGCGTCAGGGAGATCCACTGTGATGGCTTTGAGATGTGTGCAAAATGAGTAAATCTTCTCCACAACTGCAGTGCGGTACCAGCAGCCCTCTCTGATGTGTCCCATTTTCTAGGAGGGAGGGGAAGATCTACTCATTTGCCAGTCTGTTGGTATATTGCTGTTTAATGTTTCACCAAAATGAGCCTCATTCATCCACTCATCCAGTGTTAAAAGGGAGCAGCTATGTTGTCGCACAGCCTCAGACAAAATAACTTTAAGGACGTTAGGAAGGTGTACTCTGTTATTGCTACATTGGTTAATGTTAGGCTTTGGATTCATAATGGCTGTTATCTTTGTTGCTTGCGGTCTCTGAGTTAACCATATCATCTCCAACAATTGCACGTAATCAAGCATGTGGATTACATTCATTCATCTTAAGGACCGGCGTGTAATTGTACAGGAAGTTGGAGAGAATGACATGCCTGTGGAAAAACTCTGGCCAGCTTCAGACCCTGGCTGGCATAGCATCCCATTCAATGTTGGCTAGTGGGGTAGCCCAGTTTGACAAGTGACATCCCTGCTTTTACAATTTCCTTTCAAAGAAAGGCGTTTGATAGCCCTGTCGCTGCCTACTCCCCTGTTTGTTTTTATATTCCGTGTCAATTTTGCTGAACCATTGTGTTGTGGGTTGTCATTTTAAATGATACATTTTCAGATACTCCTGTCCAGGAGAGCTACTTTACAGTGATGCTTGGGGTCTTGGACACAGCACCATGCAAAAGTGCAGAGAAATTGCTACCACTGTGCTTGGTTATCCATGTAAAGGGATCACCTGCTGATTCATGTGGTTGCCTGAGTGTTTTTATTAGGGCCTGTGTCATTAATTATTAGCTTGATGGGCAACAGCTTTGCTATGCACTTCTTTAAAGACCTTATGGAACAAGTAAAGAGAGTTGTAACAAGAAAGGGAACTGTTAAAGCATCTGACTGTAAAAACTGGAAGACACAATTACTTTATACTGGTGTAAAATAACTTCTCTCAGATCTAAGTGCCATCTTTAAACACATCCAGTTGAAAACTACCAAAATTGAACTGGGGAAAGCCCCTGTAGAGGTTTGTAAAGAGTACGTGTCACACATCTAAAAACATCAGTGTGCTGTGTTTAAGATAATAGATGGCGTACAGTCTGTTGCATTGGGACTTTTTATCCATTCAGTATTTTCCCCTCTAGGGGCACTGTGGAAGAGTCTTCTATTACTGAGAATTCTATTACCTGAAATCCATTCTAACTCAACTTTGCTCTTGCTGTGTCAAAGTAAAGCCAGTGTAATGAAGGGCTAAAAGGCTCCTAACCTTATTGTGACTCTACAGCTGCTACCCCCAGGGTTTCTGAACACAGGAATGTCTGACTGTCTCCCTCCTTTCAGGTCTCTGCAGGTGTTTCCTTTTGCTACCTGAGTCTCAGCACTGTGCACGGCAGCGTGTTCAAGATCAGAGAAGCCAAACAAATTCCTGTCAGTCACTGAAGGGGTGATTTTGGAAGGCGTTTTCATTTTAACTGCAAGGGCTAAACTGCTGTCGTCCATCATCTGCACTATACACACTGTTGTTTCAAACACTTACCCTCCTCCTCACCCAACTCCAACTCAGTCTGAAAGGTTCTGTATTTATTGATAGCGAGTAGGCAATAGAGTGAATGAAAAGCAGGAGAAAATGAATGTGCTGGATGATATGAATAGTGAAAATGTCTTTGCATTATGCTATGTTGAATTGTGCGGGACTGCTCTCATTTGTTAAATTTGTAGCCAGGCTAACAATTACATCTGTCAAAAGCATAAATATAAATAAGCTGAAGATTGTCGCACAGTTGTGTTATGAACCCCATGTGTGAGTCCTACACTCATTCCATTTGAGAACAGCTTAAGATAGCAACATGCAAGAAATTAAATCAAAATAAATCGTAGCTGATCTGTTCCTTTAAATGACGATGCCTAGTTGGTATAGATGGTGGGCAGTGAGCTATCATTGTGAGGAAACTTCGGTGCTCTGAGTCTGTGATGGCCTCTTTCTCACCGCAGGCAAGACACTGGCTTTTCAAAGGCTGGTCTTGCTGTACCGCCGCTGCTGAAAGCCCAACAAAGAGCCTCATTCATTCCCACACCTGAGCCGAGCTTTGCGAGGGGAAGCCAGCCGAAATAGACCCCAGTCCCTCCCGGCAGGAGCAGCGTTTGAAAGTGACAGAGACGAGGCCGCTGCGCAGTGGGCGTTGAGCTTGACTCCTTTCCCCTCGGGCGCTGTGTGCAGAAATGGAACTTTATTTGTTTCCCCCTCGCGGTCTCTGTAGACAGATGTTCGGATCTTCGTTTGTTCCTTGACCACACATGCCGACTCAAGGGGTCAGACGGAAAGGTGAATTTGCCTAAACAAAGCTCTGCTGGATTAAAACCGTTCTACAGAAAACAGAGTTCACTATCGGCTGCTGATGGTGATTAAACTGTACAACGTGCAAGAAAACTTTTTCTGGTCTGTACCCGGCTCCCCTGCAGGCCCTAGTGCTTGTTTTCTGGTGTAGCAGGGTGGTGTGCTTCACTGTCTGCGAACAGTGTTTTATCAAAACGAGGTAACTTTATCCAGATCGATGTTATCAAAAAATCTCACAGGCCTGCCAGCCTGAAACTTTCTCATCTTTATTTGCTTTATGTGTGTGGCATGTTTTTTACAACGGATTTTCTGCATTCCTGGTGTCTTGAATGCACATTTCTAAATGTATAGTAGGTAAATGCAGGGTGTGGAAACTGATTTTGTTTTCTCTTTTGACATCTTTGATGTGTAAAGCGTCGCCATGTGTCACTGTGTGTCCCTCACTCTGGGGGACTTCTGGCTGCTGGGGCAGAGCACACTAGAACATGCTGCCTTCACTTTAGCTGTCACTGTGACCAATCAACTGCATTAGCTGTTATGTTGACTCGTTATTGGAACAGTTGGGGTGAATTTAGTTCTCTACGCATTTAAGTTACATTTTTTGTTTTATGGTGAGAAGCCTTTCTTCCTTTAATGTGGTAGACAGTCGCTGCTGGTTTTATATTTTCGGATCAAAGATCTGCAGATCTGTGGCATACTAAAATGACTACCCTCAGAAAATAGAGGGACATGCAAATTTCTCCATCCATAGAGCTCCTGTTTCCCCGCCAGTCCAAATATCGCCTTCCTGTTGGGGAAGTTGCACCAGTCATTACAGGATGCACAGATTCTAACTATCAGAGGAGAATACTTTCCGCCTGCTGCCCTTTGTGCTTGGCTTTGTGATCACTTTTTCATAGAGGAGCTTTGTCCTGACAAAGCGGACATTATTTTCATTTAGAGAACAGCACCATTAATGACATGTTTCACCAAAAGAAGAAACTAATGATGAATCTGAAGTCTGTTGCCCCTGAATAAGCCAGCAGTGATTTTTGGTTAACTTTCTTCTGTGATAACTCTGTTCTGTTATTAATTAATCTGTTTTTTTTCTAGTGTCCAAGCATTAGGGGATCATCTCCGCATGTTTGTATGGATTTCTGTCTTGCTGCACAAAAGCGGCGTTGTTGGCAGGAAGGAGGGTTGTGGGAGATTGGGATTGGAGGAAGCTGGGGGGGATACTCAGGTTACCATCAGTCAGATTGTCTCCAAGGGTCTAGTTTCTCTGCCCCATCACCATGAAGGTCCCAGCTCCCCAGGACACATGAATGCTTCGCTTCCTGGCTGCTTCTCCCTGTGCGGAGCAGGAAGTCTGCTGGTCCAGGCCTGGGTGATGTCATCCCCAGCTGTCCTGTACCCACACAGAGCTGTAGCACTGTCAGTGCAAACCGGCACCATCCATTAGGACCTGGCCTTATGTCTGACATTCGCCTCAAATCTGCATCACTGTTGAAGCCTGGGATAGCCACTTCCTCCTCCTGTCCTTTTCTTCTCTCAAATTTCATTTTACCTCCTGGAAAACATGAGCTTGCTGGTAGCAATTCGGCATTTGGAAAAAATAAGGCAAGGTCCAACGTGACCAGGCTCCGGTGCTTGCCCTGCAGGCGATGTCATCCGCTGTTCTTTGTGAGGCACCTGGTAAAAAAACAGAAGCACGCACCAAAAGGGCACTCCACTGAAGCAACTGTGAAAAAGGGATGTCGCATATGCTAGCGCAGTACACCAAGATCGTTTAAAAGCCGAGCACGTTTTAAAAGACAGATGCTTTCTGACACTGCAGAAAAATATTGCTGGAGTACAGCGGGCCCTAAGAGTCTTTTTGAACCCATTGTTTTCTGTTTGAGACAGGATAGCTCATAAACAAAATCCAAGGAGTAATGTTTATTACCACCAGCACAGCATGTGTGAAACACACAAGTCAATGCAGAGGATGTCAGTAACTCCTATGGAGTAAGTATGCACTGAGTTTAATGGTCTTTCAACATGTCCTTGGACAGCTGGGCCAGGCTGCTTATTTTAACAAGTGCTTAAAGGGTAATGAAGCTGACCTGCGTGTCCCCTGATGCAGGAGACAAGAGACCTCATTCTCATCTCCAGATGAGCTTTATCAGAACCATGCACCCCAATACACAGAGGTTATCTGCCCTACAGGTCAAAGGTCATATTCCAAGACCTAAATGGAGAAAAGAATCTGCTTTTGTGAACTGTTTTTCTGTTTTAGGTGTCTCTTGTGTCTGAAACCTAAGTGTGGTTTTCTGCTTGTAGTGCACAGCCCTGCCATTTTTAAAATATGATAAGATAAAATGTTAAGCACTAAGGCGACCAGACAAAAACACACTCATGACTGGTAGCCCGCTCCTTGTGTGTCAAACAAGGTCTGATGCAAATTAGCATATACTGTTCGTTTTGTGGGAATGTTGTACAATTCCCACCATTTCAGGAGCTTTGCCCATTTTAACTCAGCAGGCTCCAAATTGAATGCCTTTTATTGTCCTCCATAATATCCAACATACGTACTCTTATGTGCTTCAAGAGATTTTCTAAAAAGATCACTGTTTGCAAACTTTCAGCAGAAGTTGAGTTTTAGACAGACCAATTAAAGACTCTTTTCCCCTGCAATCTTGACTATCGCAGAGCTGTTATTTTGTCCTTCCCAGTAAAATCCTAACTGATTTATTTTATTCCCGTCTTGTGCTCTTCCCTTATGGCGAGAGATCAGACATTGCTCTTCAGTACGTGGGATCAAAGGCTGGTTTTACATGAATTCTGCATTTCATTAAAAGACGACTCCAGGCTTTGTGTTCTGTTGGTAAGAAGTGAACTCCAAACCTTTCGAGCCACGGGCAAGGGTCTCTTTTTCCTTATACTAAAGACCATACCACAGCAAGCTGCTCGAGTTACAGCAGCTTTTGTTTTTTCCAGAGAGGGTTCTCGCAATCTTGGTCAGAGATTCAGAAGTTACCCTTTCTCGAATCTCAAGCCACAGGTCATGTACCTTTCATGGTACTGAGAAAACAACATGATAATTATGCTAACGGTAATATTATGTAGCAGTCTTCATTCAAAACAATCTGACAGCTGCGTGCAGGTGAGCTGGGAAACACGTAAGCAGTGGCCGAAGTGGTACACCCTCTGGGCAAGTCAGCATGAACTCTTGCAGCTCTTTCACCATTGCAAGAAATCTTTTAAGTCTCGGTTGGCTTTTAATGACCCAAGGAACCCAAAGTGTATTTTAGCTAGGTTTTGCAAGGATGAGTGCGTAGAACTCAGTTTGAGGATGAATGAGTAGGACTAAAATGACTTTGCAAATGAGAACAGGCAGGATGAGAAGTCAGGATGTTGTGCAGAGCGCAGAGGTTTTCTCTGAGAAGCGGGCGGGCTTTGGCCAGAGTGTTGAGGAAACCGTGGGGGGTTGGCCGAAGTACTTCTCAAGATGGAGCAGTGTGTGAGCAGGGGGAGGGGGGTGTGTGTATGGGAGGACTGTCCGGCTGTTCTGTTTTGGGCAGTTCTTGAACAGTGACCACACCACTCTGGTCTTTTGAATTGCTCCCCCCCTCATTTGAGGTGAGTTTTGCAAAGCCCTGTTCTCTGCTGATAACCTTCAGAGCAGACGTTTCAGCCCGTCTCCCACACTGGCCCCCCATGCTGATGGCGCTAGGGACCCTGTTCGTACAGCCGGGTTCAGACTGTCCCCTCCATTGCACTCCTTCCACTGCCTGGCTAGCCGAAGCATTATGCCAGAAGAGAGCACGCATTGTGCCATTTTCTTGATCGTTTTGTTTTAGATTTTTAATAATAGCCCTGGTGTGAAAAAACATTCCTGGGTGTCTTTTATGGTAAATCTGTGCCACTTTCACATGCTTGTGCTGTTCACGTGCTTTAGTGTGGTTTTCTACCTCCGTCTGCCAGACGGTGTGAGGAAGCAATAAAAAAAAGGCAAACAGCATGTTGGGATGTGCAGTTCAGAGTGCAGACGTTAAATCAATGTTGAGTTTAAATTGTACAACCTATAGATTAAAAATTCTTAAAGGCATAAAACCAGCATAATGGCCTTTTCCATGATTAACAGTGAAGGACAACCCAGGGAACAAAAGGGAAACTACGGAGAAGCAATGTAAAAACTGAAAACAGAGAGAAGAGGCACTTCTTTACGCAAAGGGCTGTGGGAGGGTGCAACAAAATATGAAGCACTGATGTTGCCGGTGGGACATGCAAGTGACTAAAAGTAACTACAAAAAATCAAGACAACATTGTGCATCTACAACAGGTAACGTACAACACAATGCAATAATGCCTAAAATACAACAACATAGCAATAAATACTATAAAAGAACTAGATTCAAATGCCCTATGACTGGCCACAAGGCCATGCGACAGGGGCCTAGCACACTCATATGAGTGGTATTGTGCTATACTATGTTTAACTGTGCTTGGTTGTGCTTTTGTCACAGCTTCCTCATGTTTTCCTGCACTTTCTATTTGGTTACACAGCTGTTATCACTTGTAAAGGATACTCCTTCTTGGATATTTTCTACCATAGTCAGCCAGTCTGCTTTTGAGACTGAAATTAAGAGAATATGTGCCTGACAGCCCAAAAGAAAGTTCACCTTTGGTTCTCTAAGGTTTCAGATTCAGGTTCTTTTGCCTTGCTGTGTCATGAGAAATGTTTCTAATGCATGTCTTCACAGTGGTTGGTAAACTGTAACTGGAAGATTGAGGTTTGAAATCCCGGGTGATGCCCTGCTGCTGTACTCTGGAGCAGGATACTTCACAACCCATTGTAGTGGCGCAAAAAACCCTGCAGTACACTTTCAAAAAGAGGTTTTCATAATGTTGTTTGCCCTCAGTTTGCTGTGGTACTCTTTGCCTTACTTCTAAGCCCAGCAAAAAAATGCAGCCATCTTTCACTTTCATGTCGAGTTTCAGATGGAGCAAAACATTGCTTCCTGGGAGGATCCCACCCACCCTGGCAGTCACCGGCACGCTGAGGCGTCGTTCAGTCGTGACGCTGCATGTGTGGCTCTGCAGACGGACTCTTGCGTGTGGTGTCCTGGGGCCACGTACACAACACAGTGCGGGAGCAGCATTGTACAGGAGAGAAACAGACACAGGAATAACATTCTGGGGGTTAGAGTACCGGTCAGGCCTTTAAGCCATCTTGTTCAAACAGTCCGAAAAACCTCCTGCTGGCCCCCTGTCAGGAGCTCGCGGCAGTGGCCTGATAGACTTAGCAGACGTTTTTCATTGTACAGCTCATATTTATACCAGCTCCCCTCTGTCCCTCACAGCTACTGCTTTGTAATTTGTCTGTTGATGTAAGAAGTTTTCCCCCAATGCTATAAAAATCGTCTGCTTTCCCTGGGAGGCCATGAGTAGTTCAGATTAGATCTGGGAAGTCAAATTGCATTTAAATGAAAAATCTAAAGGCAAATCCTCTATCCTTCTAACATGCTAAGCCATGATGTCCTTCTAATTAATAAAATAGGATATTGTCACATTGTTTATCTGATAATAGATGTCAGGCCTTCGGGTGGTACAGAATACTATCTTAAAGTTTAATTAGTATTTCACAGGCAATACTGATCAATTCTGACACAAAAAAGGCTGGTTTAAAACAAAACCTCCAAAATGAGTTTAGCAGACGCCCATCTGTGCTGTTCAGCTTGTTTTCTTTTACATACAGTAACTCCAGTTCTTGTGATGTCTTTTAGTTTTTGTTAATGGCTTCATTGATCTTATAATTGATCTAACAATCTCAATTTAAACCTTTTTAATTGATTCAGCTCTCAAACCCTTGGAGCTTGTAAGCGTTCTACAGTAGCATTATATAATTAAAATGTACTATTAGAACTATTGAAAATGAAAGCAAAAATGATATTGCAATTAATACCAAGTACAGCTAAGTACTTGAAACAGAAGATTACCAAGGATAGAGGAAATGGTATTGAAATGCTTTTGTGTGTTTGCACATGGCTGTAGTCTTTAAAACTCCTTTGGCAAGCCTTTATTGTAAATGACTGCGTGTTCTGCAGGAAACAGAGGAAATGTCAGATTGATGTGAGTAGTTCCCTTTCTGCAGTGCTTGAGCGCATCAGTCATTAGGTGTTGCACCAAGTGGCCAACAGAAAAGCGATTTCCAAATGTTTGCTGGAAGGCTGGGGTTTTAATTCTCTTAGTCAAAATGTTACAGTACAATTGCAGGCATGGTACAAATGCTTAATATGTCTTCTGAAAATGAGTGCACCTAAAAAATTTCTTGGAGATGTTTTGTACACATTAAGATGTCAGAATGTTATACAGTCCCAGGCTGTCAAATGAGAAAAGCTACAGCGTTGTGTTCATGTTGTATTTCGGTTGCAACAAAATAGTGAAGTGTGTCTTGATAACTTCCCTGGAGTCTACACGTACTGTATGCATTGCCACATCTTTTCTGTATTAATTACAGCTTTGCCACAATGTCAGTAATCTCAGCCCACTCCAGAACTCAGCTCTGGAGTGCAGCTCAGAGATGCAGATAAGACTCCTGCTATGATGCGATTTCATCTATCTCAGGCCATGTGAGCTGCAGGATCATATGCCGATTGTATCGATGACACTGCTTAGCAGGCAGTTGTTAAGCATTTCCGTTCTCGGCCTGTCTGTGAAAGTGCCCTCGCAGTGAGCTAACGAATGTGGTTCCGTTCTCGGCCTGTCTGTGAAAGTCCTCGCAGTGAGCTAACGAATGTGGATGCCCGGTCTGGAAGTGGCACCTGGTCAGCCACAAAGCTCATTTCCATCTCCGCGAGAAGTGGATGACCAGCGCTGGACTCTTAAGAGCGTCCAAGAATGCAGCATTTGTGTGCGGGCTCTTCCATCCACCTGGTTGGTGCATCTCTTCTTTTCTGGTGTGTGCTTCAGCGTGGGCTCTGAAAGTGTAAATCAGTGCGTAGCGACACTCTCAAACTGCTGAAATCTAACTCCACCAGAGCTGACGCCAGCGGTGTGATGGGTCTTTTTTTATGTGGCTCGGTGAAATATTTCCATTGCAAAGCTGAAGCTTTCACTGAGAAGACCCCCCCTCTTCATCTGCCCCACTTTGCCTTCTGTTTTCTTTTTCTCCTTTGCTGCCTCTCTTGCTTTGGCTTCCCTCCCTCCTTCCCCTCCTCTTTCCCTTCCCTGTCTCACTGTGTTGGCCTGCTGGCCTGTCACCTGATACTGCTGCTCGGATCCAGTCCTCTGCCGTCTTCATGGATGAAGCCAATGTTTCCAGCTCGAAAACCCATCCAGCACACTGAGTGTTCAAACTGCGCTGACAGAAGAATTCAGTTATGTCTTTATTCACCAGGCTTGTTTTGAGTTTTTCAGCGACAGCACCAAAAAAGTGGTTTGAAAAAAAAAAGCTCTTAAAAAATGACATGTATGTTATTCGGCTGCCCAAGATAGCTTACCAGGACTTAAAAAATGCCTGGGATTGTGCAACGATAGCAGTTAGTACTGTTTTTAAGTTCTTTTTTGAAGTGTGCATATCCCACCTTTGCAGGAGGCTGTGGAAACTGTAGATGATTCCATTTATTCTACAGGCTGAACATTAGTGAACAAACTCATAAAAGCTGACTACAGTGTACCATTCTAAAAGAATAAAAGTTTAGTTAACGCGTGGCAAAAATACAGAAAAATGTATCTAGAAGAGGCCAGCTAATGCATGATATAACCAGAGAATAAGCAGTGTTAAACTGCAGAAACGTGTACTGTGAAAACCTCTCAGAATAACAAGGACCAGGATGTAGTCCAGGATTCCAGGGTTCAACAGGGGAATTCTCTCTAAAATTGCACACCAGACCTTGCTCAATCTGACAGAGTGCTTCCCCAACACAGCAGTTTGAATCATTCCCTGACCAAGGTTCATCGTCCCCCGGGAGCAGTCTGGGAAGGGTCCCTGGGAAAGCCTGACAGCACGTTGCCCCCAAAACAGGTAGATCAGTGACCCTACAGCACTGGTCTTGCTGTTGGTGAGTAGCGTTATGATCACGAAATTTCAGCCAACACCTGTGTCAGTTAAAACTGGGGAAATCGATGTTCCTTGCTGAAAGTACCAGCTTGAAGGAAGGTCCCCCTGGATGGAGAAGTGTGGGAGCCCCTGCTTCCATCTGGGCTGTTTCTCTCGGTTGTATGTTAACTATCCCACAGCCAAACAAAGACAGTCTCTCCCTCTAAACTATGACTGGCCTGTCTAAACATGGCACTGCTGTAATGTTGACTTAAATGCTCGGTGTCAAGAGGCTTTAAACATGCTGGTCACTCCATGATCCTGTCCACTACCTCAGAATCAAGGTTCCTGTTCATAAACACCGGGACCAAGTGTCTGCCCCAGGTGAGCTGTTGGGGTTGTTAACGTCTCCTTTGCCTCCACCATCCTTCAAAATCTTTAGTCCTGGAAACTGGTCTGTGTTAACCATTTCTGTAAGGCAGCATTGAAAGCATTTCTCATTTAAGAGGCAGCAGGTGAGAACACCAGTGATTTAATGAAAATCATTTTCGAAGGAGACTGATTCACAGAAGATGATGATTTTGTAGAAGCAGAACACAGCCCACAGGTGGCTGTCTGGCTTTGGAGAGATATTGAGGGGAGGGGTCTGTTTTCACCTCTTGTCTGCATCTGCGATCTCACCCCTCTGCTACCTGTGAAAGAGCAGGTGAAACCACGTGCAGCAGAGGAATGCTGGGTGAAACATTGCTAGTGTGAACTGACGAGAGCCAGAGAGCAGCACACACTCATACTCTCGAGTCCATGCCATTTCAGAGTTGATCCCAGACAAGTGTCTGCCCAGAAGCCTTTAATCTCACCATTCCTTATGTCTGTTGTGTGTTTCGAGGACTGACCCTTCCATATAAACATCACTCTGTCCACCTCAGGGGGCAGTGCTCTGTGTTCACAGAGAACATTTTCTGCTCTAAATGAGCCCTGCAGCCCACACTGGGAGCTGAATGCCTCATCCGCTCCTTGGAGGCCCATACCTTCATATGTCCCTACAAAGAGCTGTCTTGTTTTCCGACAGTCTGATGGGCCCAGCGGAGATATACACCGTGTCCTGTAATTGAAAGTTCACGAGTTCTTGGGAAGTTACTGTTGGCTAAATGTGACCTCGTGTTCCACTGCTTTACCACAGGGGGAAGGGTTAAAAGTCCTTGGTCAGCTTTTTAGTGTGCCTTACTTGAAAAGTGGATGGGCAATCCATCACCTTGAAGTCTCTCCAGGGTTCAGCATTGTACTCACAGCTCTTGAAGACTGTTCACCACATTTTGTGGTGGAGCATTTGTGCAGCACATTTTGTGGGTGATTACAGTTAGGGTTAGAATCATGTTAAGAGTAAGGGTTAATTTTGGAGCTGAGTTTGTGAATACCCCAGGCACTTACTGACATTAATTTTGAAGTGGACAAACAGTGTTTCAAAGAGGGTGCCCAATGAGGTTAAAGTAGCACCTACACTTGATTCACTACGTTAAGGTCAGTAAGAGGTGGTTGACGTTTCTACCATGTGATTGACTGACTGAAGCATTTTCAGATAGTTTGGACTGAATCTTGTACACAAAGACAGTCCACAACTGATGTATGAGTTTGGTTCAGCAACCATTACCACACTCCAATTTCATCCTTGAACTGTGTGCACGTTTTTTATTTATACTTCAGTGGTAGTTGGTTCCTGCCTGATCCTGTTCTATGTACCGCTTACAGTAGATTATTGTAATATCCAAAACTCATTTTGTAATATAAAAAGCATGCTGTATTTTGCAATGTATTGAAAGTCATTTTCAATATATTGAAAGTCGTGACTTAAATATAAAACGACCTATTAACCAGCATTGTGGACCTATTAAACAGTTAAACATCTGTTTCAGGGAATTCTGTATCAGGAATTCCAAAGGTTGAGGAATGGAAAAATGTCTAAAAGGGGGAACACTGTGGCAGAAATGTCAGTTTCCACCTGAACACTGACAATATCTCCTCTAAGGTGGAGCACAAAGCTTTCTTCTTAAAGAACAATAGTGACTCTGTAATCTGGCTTGCATAAGTTTAGTTACAAACACTTTGTGTCGAAAAAGAGCATCCAAGACAATCACTCTATGATTTACTGCTTACAACGAATTTTCCGCTTTGACCCTGGCCTTGGAAAATGGGGGATTTGGCTCATAATGCAGTGTAGAATACTGTTCATTCTTCTTTGCTTGCTTGGTTGGTTGCATTTGCATTTCCTGAGCCTGTGATCAGCTGGCAGTGTGTTGACATCATACAGCACTATCTGTTCTGTCTCTAGTAACCTTGGTTGCAGCAACAAACAGCTGTGCCGCTCAACCAATGACAGAGTCTCATCGCCAGTGGGGTTGGAGGTGGGAGGAGAGTTGCAAATCAGGACTTTTAAACAGAGTTCTGGGTCACAGCGGGTCACTTCATCTGGAACAAAGTGGGTGCAGAGTTCTCTCCTATTGGGAATGACTTTTGCAGGTCATCTGATCTGTTTCTGAAAGAGAAGGCAAATCAGAGCAATTCTTGCAATAGAGAATGCGTATAATTATTTCACAATCCTTTCCCCCACATATTTTTCTATGTACTGTATTTCTTGTATTTAAAAGTAAAGGTAAACATGTAATGGCTTAAGACTAGCTAAAAAAAAATGGCAGTTTTACAGAGGGACAGGTTCAAACCAGATCACAGAGCTCAGCTTGCTCTTGGACTGAGCACCTTGACGAGCTGAGCCACTCAGGAGCATTGGGTCCACGTGTGTTGGAGCGCCTCTGTACCTTTATACGTCAGTCTCTTTATAAACGCAGGTGTTTGTCCTCTGTGCGAGACAGTGGTGTAGATATTGTCATGAAGCCAAACGCCTTTGACAGTTCTGTGTTTTGTGTGGGTGTAAAGAAGCAGCTGACCTGGTGTTTTGGTTTTCATCCCTTTGCTGTTTCTAAATCACCTGGAGCAAAAAAAAATCCAGGAAAGCTTTTCCCTCTTGCTTTGTA
This sequence comes from Lepisosteus oculatus, assembly GCF_040954835.1. Classification (NCBI taxonomy): domain Eukaryota; kingdom Metazoa; phylum Chordata; class Actinopteri; order Semionotiformes; family Lepisosteidae; genus Lepisosteus; species Lepisosteus oculatus. The sequence goes on from NC_090696.1 coordinate 16,547,650, forward strand.
AAGGCGGCCAAAATCCTTTCTTTTTCCTCTTTTGTTCCTGCGGCCGCTCCTATCGCCTTACCGGCTGGCAGCGCCTCCTGACATAATTACACACGCTCTCCCGTACACATCTGCGGGGTTTGGCATCAGTGTGTTTCCTTGCTCCAGCCCAGGCTTGTCGCCTCTGCGGTTTCCCTCCTTGCTGGAATGCTGCGTTTCCCCCCAGTGCGCTCACGCTGGCCCTGTGGCAGTGCGCGGCCTGGCCTCCTCGAAACAGCTCACAGCAAGGCGATGTTCACTCCGTTCAGAGATGCTTCTCAAACAGAACCTCTGGATTGTTGTGTTGCAAGGGCCTGAGCCACTTCCGTTTTCTGATCGTGCTGCATTTAATTAGTAATAATAATAATTGCTTACACTTATATAGCGCTTTTCTGGACACTCCACTCAAAGCGCTTTACAAGTAATGGGGACTCTCCTCCACCACCACCAATGTGCAGCATCCACCTGGATGATGCGACGGCAGCCATAGTGCGCCAGTACACTCACCCCACACACCAGCTCTCAGTGGGGAGGAGAACAGAGTGATGGAGCCAGTTCAGAGATGGGGATTATTAGGAGGCCATGATTGGTAAAGGCCAATGGGAAATTTGGCCAGGACGCCGGGGTTACACCCCTACTCTTTTCGAGAAACGCCCTGGGATTTTTAATGACCACAGGGTGACCACAGAGTCAGGACCTCGGTTTTACGTCTCATCCGAAGGACGGTGCCTGTTTACAGTATAGTGTCCCTGTCACTATACTGGGGCATTAGGAACCACATAGACCACAGGGTGAGCGCCCCCTGCTGGCCCCACTAACACCTCTTCCATTTCACACTCTTAGTGTGCACTTGTGTTGTTGACTTGGAATTGGGAAACATTTGTCAACCTCCTGTTTGTTGCCCTTGACTCATAATTTAATTTCAGTCTTTGATTATGCAAGAATTAGGTCTGTAGATTTGTCTCAAGTCTTAATAATGTTTTTCATTGATATTTGTAATGGAATGACCATTCTGCATGACCTACTGTTCTCTCCAAAAGTACTGGGACATCAAAGTCAAAACTTTTAGTCAAGCAGTATGTATTTGTGTTAAGTGAGATTAATATAAATGTACAGACAAGATAATAAACATTTTTATTTTTATAATTTCATCCATACATTTGGTCATATTAGAATGAAAATATAATTTGTGTTCAACCTGTTGATTTCAAGTGACCGTAAGTACGGGACATGTTCGCTTTAAGTAAGTTTCAGAGTGTAGACGTAAGCATTTGTTTGCATATTCCTTTGAGGCAATAACTGCGTTAAGTTTGAGTCCCATTGAGCTCACTAAACTCTTTGCAATGCTTTCGAGATGCTTTGCTGCAGCCTCTATGTGTTCTTGCCTGTTCTTGGGGTATTTTTCAGCATGTAAATGTATGTTCAATTGGAGATAATTCTGGAAATTAACTGGGCTAGTCTTAGCTTTTCCTGATGAACTCCCTGGTTGCACTGGCCTGATAGTTAGGGTCATTGTCAATGTTGCATGGTGAAGCACTGCCCATTAAGTATGAAAGCGTTTGCTTCTAGATTGGCAGATAGAATGTTTCTACAGTATAATTCATTCCTCCATGAAGACAGGAGAGCCAGAGGCAGCCATGCATGCCTAGGTCATGACATTACTTCCTTCTTGCTTCACGGATGAGGCATCGTCTTCGGAGCACCTAAGGTTTCTATTTTTGTCCTCACTTTCACCTTTCCATCACTCTGTAAATGTTTTTTTTTGGCCTCATCTGTCCATAAAATGTCTGCCTTCAAACTCTAAAACTCAGCTTTCTCATATTGGTATTTGAGCAAATCCTGAAGCATTGTGATGGATTTTGACTACATGTATTTGAATGATTAATTGTATTTGATTCACCTTTAAACTACCTACTATAAACAGTATACATGCTTGCCGTATTTGCATAGTTTCTCTTGAAAATGGCCATGTGCCAAAGCACTAAGCCATTTTTATTTCACACTGTGACTTGGACACAATAAAAATTCTTTGGACATAAATCATTCTTCTGCTTTGATCGTTATGTATGTGTTTGGTGATTTTGAAACTATTTCAGACCTGGCACTTGACATCCTCTTCTTGAGTGATTTTAATGAATCAGCTTTTTTTGCTGCAGAATCTGTTCTCTTTAGGTTTTCCTGCACATTGTGTTGGAATTTAGGGATGGAGGATCAAAACCAAGCAGACTCTTCTGCCTACAGGGAATGTGCCAGCTGTTACTTTTGTCTACCCAGGGTGGTGTCAAGGGTCACAGGTCAGAGGACAGGATCTGTGCTGCAAGCCATGACCTTATGCAGGGGGTCCAATGCAACTACACTCATGTCTGTATAAAGAGGAATGGTCTACATGATGTGTAAGCCTTGGATTTTCCAACCCTATGATGTGTTAATATTTTATGTTCGTTAGAACATGTTTTCTAATGGTCTCGGTGGATGATCATGTTTCTGAAAACTTTATTTGAAGATGATGATAAGGTAAAGAAAGGGAAGACATTACAAAAAGCTTGATATTGCTGTAATGTGATTTTCAGTTTCCACTTCTGATAATTATAGTGAATTACATTATGTAATAGCAATTATCACCTAACATGTTCTATTCATTTTCAGCACACTTCTACATCTCGTGCTTTCTATCAGTAATACAAGGGGGAGCGGCTGTCGTTTTCAACTCAAGGTATAAACCAACAGACATTGAATCTCTTTTATTTCTTCAGCCATTGATGCTCTGCAATTACACTGTCAAACGAATGCTTCAATTGCATTTGTAATCCCATGCTTTGTTAAAACACACCACATCGTTGCAGTATTGTATGATGTATCTTGTAGGATTTCATGTTGTATTGATTGTGTTTTCTGTGTGCGTGTGTCTTTTTCTTTCTATTAGTGAAGGTTGTGAAACAATATTGGAAAATTCATTTCCCAAATTTGGGATAATAAAGGACTTCTAAAGGTCTAAAGAGGTTTTAGGCTACCAGTACCGTACCAATACCAATACTAATTCCGTACAGCGTGCTCTCGGCTGTGCTCCCCTTCCGCTGGGTCAGATGCGCGTTGATGCTGTAACAGGGTTGGATGCAGAGAGCTGCAGGCGGGCGGACAGATGCCCGGGGGCCTGTGTCTGCTGGCACGCCGCAGTGAAGCAAAGACGGGACTGGAGCGAAACACCCAGGCTGGGGGAATTCCCATTCACTCAGAGACGCGCTAAACAAAAATCCAAACCGAAAGTCAGACAATGGGATTGTGGTGCAAAAGGAAGGGCAGGGGCCAGCCAGGAGCCTGTGAGTCAGGGCGGCTGTCTGTGACCAGCTGTTCAAGGTGTAATGTTTTTCTGCTGGGCAGGGCACAAGGAAACACATCTCCCTCCTCCCTGAAGGTGGAACTGTGGATCCGCAGATCAGGGGCTGACAGAAGCTCAGTCACTCACGGAGCACAGTTGGGACAGGGCTGACGCTGGGTCCTGTTTTTAGGGTGAGCTCGTGTGCCTATTGGGTCTCTTTGAAGGTGGTGGGGGAGTTGATGTTGAAGGACGCCAGCACAGTCATTTGTGTTCGGTGTTCCAGGGGGTGGAGGGTGTCCCCCACTCTTGCTCTGTTTTCCAGAGGCAGGGGAGGGAAGTAGACTTTTTTCTTTCCAGGAGTGAGGTAATAAAGTTGTGCCTTCTCCAGGGGAAGGGGTGTGAGGAAGCACCTCTGTGGAGGGCACAGCTGTTCCTGTGCGTGTTGGTTTATTCTATTGAATATGATCTGAAATGGGTGAGGGGGGCAGTGCTGCATCTACGGTAAGATCCTTCCACCCCCCCCTGGTTTGATCATTTAAATTATTTCAGTTTTTTTTCCCCAATTTTCCAACTTTCCATATCACATACAGTAACTAAAACAGATCATCTCGTACTTAATCCAAATGAGTTTTTGGAATTCTTGTTATCATTAGCTGCAGATTAAGGACACCTATAACAGCTAATGTTTCAGCGTTCTCCAGGACTAGGGTGGGAGAGCTCTCCTTACGAAGATCCAGTACCCCTGAAACTTTGCAGAACGATTGGGACCTGTTTCACCTTTACCCTTCTAGCGCCAGGCAGCCATCAAAGAGTGTCCTGGGTGTCTTCTTCCTTCTATTGTTTCACAAAACAGCATTTAAGGCAGAAAATGTATTACTGTTGGATCTGTTACTGAAAATGTCGAGAGGAAAGTGTTCCGTTTTCTTTTCTCTCCCTTTATTTTCTTTAATGCTGTTTAACCGGGATTAGCAGGCTGCCACCTGAATGGGATGTGGCAGGCCCGGAGGTAAACACACTGTGATTACAACGGGAGCAGCCGGGTTCTTAAATGAAGCAGGTGATAGATATACAGTCTGGGCTGAAGTGGTTATTGTTATGGTTTGTAGCCTGCTGTTGAATGAATTCGAGCACTGTTAGGGTTTTCAAAGGAGTCTGGGGTCTCACGTACAGAAGCGTGCCACAGAGACTGTTGACGCAATGATATAGAATCCATCTCGCATGTATTGGAGCAGCATACAGTAGGGGCTGGAGCTCTAGACTTGTAGGCTGTGGGTTCGAGTCCCCATTTTGAACACTGCTGCTGTTTGTCTGAGCAAGACACTTTCCCAGTGGCCTTACTCCATCCTGCTGTGCAAAATGACACAGTATCTTCTTTGGGCACCATTCAGAGGGAATTCACACATTTCCTCTGCTCAGCACGAGAGAAATCAGAATGAGGTCCAACATCATTATTATTACAGTATTTATTTGTTGGTCCAGGATGACTTAAAATGTCTAACAAAGTTTTCATTAAGTGCAAAGAAAGCAATTCATATGACAACATGCAAGTACAAGAACATAAAGATGAAAGAAAATGACTAAAGCTCACACAATATAGTCAGAAATGCAACACAAGTAGCCAGGGGACATTATATTAAGTAAAACAATATCAAACATGTACAAGTAGACACAAACAGAAAGCACTGAGCCTGTAGGTGATTCACCAAGTCTAAATATCTTGCTTTATTGTGCAAACAATTAGTGGGGAGGGGTAAGGGGGTGGCCCTGATTGACCAGCCTTCATGGGGAGGTGTGGCCTGTGGCTGGAACCCTTGTCATTAGGATGAAGGAGAACCGGCCAATTAACTTAACTACTAGCGCTGTCACTGATCCAGAGCAGCCTGTGCCTTTAGCTCAGGCACAAAGATCTGGCCACACCGATGTGCAGTGGGATGAGGAGGAGGGAACAGAGTTTTAAAGGGTAACGGGTAACTATTTTGGGCGATTCTGTGCTGTTATCCACCAAATGAAGTTGCGTGAGGGGCATGCCCTTGTGGTGAGCAAGCCGGCTTTAAATTGCTAGACAGGGGATAGAGGGGTGTCCTCCTCTCTCATTTGCCCAGGCATGGCTGCACTCCAGGGCCGTGGATTATAGAGTAGGCCATGCCGGTATTGAGCCATGTGCCAGTCATGTGCAGCTGACCTTTGCGCCTCTGCAACGCATCACTTCCGGGGGCGGGGCAGGAAGGGGCAGGCGGGGCTCACCACATGAAGGGAAATGCGAAGCGGTGGTCACGGATGGCTGGGAGCTGTGCCTAAAAAGGTCGTTTTACAAAACCGTTCTTTTCCCCCAACAGCGTTGCCTTTGCCAGCCAACTAACGAGATGCAAAATTACAGGGTATAAAATTAAACCGTGGTTTAAAAGAAGGCCCTTGGATTCTTCTGGCAAGGCTACTGTGAAAGGCTCAGAACTAGCAGAACATGGACAGATCTTCATTCCAGACTGTGACAGCCACCCAGAGAAGGGCAATAAAGTACATGTATAAATACATTTTGTGTTGAAATGAACGTCTGTGAAATTTACTGCAGGGTATTTACAGCAAAGCTGTTTAGTACTATGAAACATTTTTTTTTAAAAGTTTTTTTTTAGAATGATGTTGCTATATTAAAGGTTTTAAATGGTATTTTTTTAAAATAAAAGCTGTAGTAGCATGACTATTTCTGTGTTATCAATGTAATGCTGTGCTCTTAACAGTACTCTTAACAGCATAATGAACGAAGCTTATGTAAAATCTGATAAGAAACATCTGTGAGGTTCCAAGCGTGGGGAGGCGTTTTCAGCCTGGCTGGCTTGTCTGCCTGCTCGCCCTGCCGTTCCTCGAAGGAAGCCAGTGTCTGGGCCCCGACGAGAAGGGGTCTCCGCCAGAGGGCTGCGAGGGCCAAATCGGGGCGCGGGATGTCAGATGTGACCAGTCCCCAGCGTCTGACGCTGTCAGTTTGGTCAGATGCCCTGACCGTTCCCCGCCTGTGTGCAGCCCTGACTGCTTGCCAGCGTGCCTGCTCTTTCTGTGTATAAATTACAGGGTATATGCCTCATTCTCATTTATTTATGGGACACATTCCTCCCTGTCACCATAGAAACTCTCTCCGCAGTCATCTTTGTTTTTCTTTAGATGACTCCCTGAAAGCCAGAGGAGAGAAATGGTGTTGAGTGACAGGTCCACATCAATGGACAGTGAGTCAGCAACCCACCACTTTCTCTCGACTTGACTAATACTGTCATTACCACCTACCGCAACAATTACGGAGAAAGCAGAAGCAGACGGGTTTGGTCTGTCCTTTTTAGAAGGAGTAGTGCCTCTTCGGGGGCCCGAGTGTTAGGTTGCAGGTGAACGAGGCAAGGTAATATTTCCCTCTCTGAGTGTGACAAGTGCAGGTCCGTCTGCTGAAAGAGAACGCCGATCGCCGGGGACTGTGGAGAATCCCACTATGAAAAAAGGCCAGGCCTCCTGCAGCAGGAGAATTCTGCACTTTGTAATTGAAAGTCTACTTAGCCCGTGGATGGCTTGTCTGGTCCCTTACACACCTGACCTATTGTCCAGTTGAATCCCTAGCCACAAGCTTTGATTCCTTGACGCAGGTCTTGTGTCTGTCTGCAGGGCCACATAAGGCCTTCGAAGTCCGCTCGCCTGTACTTGGAACTGCACTTCCAGGTAGTATTAGGGAATCAGACTCATTGGATATTTTTAAATCTCACCTCATAACCCATTTAGTAAGTTTTTACATCTTGGTTGCTCTTTGTTTCCAGTTTTTCCAGCACCTCTTTGGAATGTCCTATTGAAAGGCACTTTCTAGACTAAAGATTACAATCACTGCACATGTTACTATCACCCAGGTTTAAAGGGGATGGTGGTGCCAGTGTTAACAGGATCAGTGCCACATGCTTGCTCTTACACAAGCTCTGTGGCTGTCACTTCCAGCTTCCTGTTGCTCAGTCATGCCCACTCCAGCCTAGATGTTTGGCTCTTCTGGCTAGCCTGAGGCTGTCCCCAAGAAGCAACTGTGGGACGTGATGTCTTGCACCATGAGCCATGTGTGTGTGTGGATGGGGTGGGGTGTTCCTGAGGAAGACTAATACTAGTGGCCCTCATGATCAGTCTTGATAATTTAACGGACAGGAAAAGGTTAACTTGAAACATTTTAAGTCCCTGTAACCTGCCCAAAACTTTCGCCCCCGATTCTGAACCTCTCGGCACATGCTCGCCCCTCTGAATAAGTGAACGGAAATGATGCTGGGTGCCCAGTATGTGCTCTGTGGGGGGGTAGACAATGTGACGTTTCATGGATTGGGGGTCATGAAACAGTGGAGGCCACGGCAGTGAAGATGCGCTGCATATTTCAGATGGCCTTGCTTCTTTCTGAATGAAAACGATTCATATACCCCTGAGGAATGCTGGCTGTTAGCTTTAAATAAGTAAGATACGACAGCAGGTATCACACCTCGGCCGGTCTTTCTTGGCTGTTCTATATATAACTTGACCTTATCCTGATAAGATAGTGGGTAATACTGTATCTACATTCCTCTGCAGGACCTAACTGTTACAGAAACCAGGAGTACCTGGAAACAGGAAAGTACACATTCTGTTTGGAGTACAGGGAGATTTTTGAAAAAGGAAGTGAAACGAAGCGATGTTTGGTGCATGTCCATTCAGGTTGCAACAACGTTAACCTTCTAGCCCCAGGCTTTTCGGCCTAATGACCGGGAGTTCCCAAATTACATCATAATAACTCCCTTTTAATTGCCGGAGAAGCACAGCATGCTTGATGATATTTTACGTGTAAAGGAGAGCGCCCCCTAACGCCAGATTTTTAATTGCTGGTACATGACGGAACAGAGCTGTTCCAGGTGGTCTGGACTTCGGAAGGTCACATAAACATATTTCTTTTTACTGTAGAATTTGCCTCAGTGCACCTGGTTTCGAGATGTTGCAGTTATGAACAGGGTAGATAATTGTTGGTAAGCACTCGTGCCTTTTTATTGTAATCAACAGGCATTGCTGTGATGGGGGGGGTTCTGCTGCATTCGGCTGAGCCATTAGAAAAGTGCCACTCCCCCTGCCATACTGCCCCTGTGCCAGTCTGGGGAGAAGGAGGATGGCAGTATCATGCACAAGCTGCTCTAGACCATAAAAATAAGGAACAGGTTTCCAGCAACACAAATGATAAGAGGCTCTTGTCTGTCAATGTGTTTTGGAGGGTGTTGTTAACCTCCGGAGAGCTCAGTTCACAACTTTTCACAAAGCCATGTGGATAATTGCTGTCCCGGCAGTAAAATGCAGCGGTGAGCCCAAAAAGCTTCTGATGTGTTGAAAAACCCTTGAAAGGCAGCGCGTGCTCCAGTGACAGGAATCTGCGCACTGAAAGCACTGCTGTGGAAATTCCTGCCAGTCTCTTTTAGAGCCCGGGCCTTTTTTTAAAATTGCATGCCAAAAAAAAAGTAAATCCATTGAATCTGAAGCCTGTTGACCCTACTCCCATCATGCACAGTCCTGGTCCACTGAGCTCCCAATCACTGCGTACTCCTTTCTGAAAGAGCCGCCACAGCCTCACCATGATCAGTAAAGGGGTCAGATAACAGCCAAGAGCAACCTGTGCCTGTCTAGTTGAAGCCCCATCCTGATAAAACGGAAGCCAGCAGAAGTAGCTGCCTGTGGATGTGTTGCTCTTAGCTACTGTACCATAGCTAGAGTCTAGACTGTCCCTATACTGTGTTCAAGCTCTCATTTATATAGGGGACAGGCCAGACAGTCTGGCCCATTTTTTCTGAATAGGCTATGATTGACAGGTCAACTGTCAAACCAGGTGATGGCACCTGGTTCCACCCACTGCTGACGGCCTGTCCCACCCCTTCCCCCACTCTTTCAGCCAATGAAATGGCCCCTTCACCCACCCTGTGCAATTAACTATTGAACTGGAAGACGAAATGAAGAAATATTTGTGTGCGCTTAAGAAAAATGAGAGCATCTCCTTTTTTTAATGTAGGTTTCTTAAGTCTATTATTGTAGAGTTTTAAGAAGCAGATGACAAGACCTTTGTAGTGTGGTAGTTTGTTTACACCACTTAACACTGCTACTGATCTGTTTAGGCCATCCACCACAAAACCATATTGCACCCTTGAGTGGAATCTGAGATTTTGCCTGTAGTTCACAGCTGTTTATATTTCATAATTTGCTGGTTTAGGAACCAAGGTTCTACTTAAAAGATTGCATTACAGCGCATAAGCATCCTTGCTGCAAAAGCCTTACTGCCCTGTAAAGGTTTATGAGTATTTTTATGTTTTTCTTCTCCAAAGATTAGCGACCTGTGGGGGAAACCTTCACTGACTAGCCAATCTTTAGTTTTTTGGAGAGGAGATACGACTTTTAGACAGTGCAAAGTCTTGCAAGATGCTTCAGAAAGGTCTTTGTAGAAGATGTTCACTTTTTATTTAAAATGTACAGCTGGTTTTGGTGAAATGCCGAGGTAGAAAAATACCGACGTTTCTAGCAGAGCAATTAAAACGCGGACAGCTGGTTTAATTAAGGAAATGCTTTGACCGTTTACAGAGAGCTGTCACAGGCACGTAGTGCTACTGGCGAATAGTTCTACCGCCGTGCTTATAAAACTTATCGGGATTTGTTCCGGTTTCCACCTCCTCGAGACTCACGACAATAAACTATGTCAAAGCTTTTTTGTTTCGTTAAAGAATTGAAAGTTTAAATGTGGGTCTCAAGCACCGAGCAAATAAAAATAAACAGAGGTCTTGAGATCGTATTTCGCATATTTACATACCTTTAGATTTTTGAAGTCTACTGTATCTTCCGAGGAAGAAACCATTCCCGTCAAAGACTTGATCATACATGCGTTATTGGGGCTTTTTTTCTGAAACTCTTTGAAGGCTGGGTAGCCAACGAAAGGCTTCGTCTCAAAGTCGAACTTGTGTAGGGAAACAATGCATCAATCGCGAAAATTATTCAGATTCTAGGAAGCAAGTTTGTCTCGCCTGTGGCGAGGTGACTCGGACCTGCTCTCTCCATTTCAGCACGGAGGTCCAACGTTAAAAGCCGCACTTTAAACACCGATAAAGTGTAAATTATCCGGGGTTTTTTTTACTCGAACTACTCTGTCGGAGATCTATTAGTTGTGTGTTTTGATACCAGTACGTTTATCGTAATGGACACTTTAAAAGTTTTAGAATAAGTACCGTTAAAGTCGAACAGTAAACTTTCATCCATTGCGTCTGGCTATCAAAAACAGGACATTTAAAGACTAGTTAAGGGTTCTGTCAATTTGCGATATTTCGGATTATGGAGGCGAAGTTCCGGCATTTTCTACATTAATTCTGAGGTGTTTTTTTTTTAAATGCTGGTCTGCAATCGATAAAACGTAAACCCGTTAATAATCGGTTTTCAAAGCTTTGCAAAATCGAAGTCCTACTCTTATTCTTCAGTCACTTATAATTAACAATTTGTTTGATAAAATTCACTGTACACCAATTTCTGCCAAGCAAACGCGCCGGTGTCAGGCTGCACTAAAAGTCACCGACATCAGGAGCCGAATATCGTTTTATTCGTTCGTCTGTAAATACTACGATGTTATAAATCTTCGCACAAGTCCTGAACTAAACGCCTTAGTGTGTATGTGTGTGTGTGTAGGTTTTTTTTTTAGAAAAAGAGACAGCGCCCGACGAACAGCCACAACGGAGGAACAGAGAAGAAAAGAAAGTTTCAAAACGAACGGTAGTCGGAAAATCGGCGTTAAAAGCAACCGAAGAACGGGTTTTTAAAAGAAATCGAGCTGAAGGTGTTCTCCTTGAACTCAAGAGCGCAGCTCCTGTGCGGGCTGGCGGAGACGGGCGGCGAGAGGGCGGGGAGGAGAGATTGGGACGGCAAAGAGGGGGTGGGGAGTGGCGGGGGGGTGGGTGACTGAGTTGAGGAAAAGTGTAACTTTTTTTGGGTACCCCCTTTTTGTCAGCGCAGGAGAGAAGGAGGGGTCTGGGAGAATGGAAGCGGCAGGCAGAAGGGGAGGGAGACGGGGCTCGGGTTTCAGCCTGGCTGGGGGTAGGGGGTGGACTGGTATCTGGGAATATACGAAGATCCATTCAAGCCAGAGTGGACATAAAACCGCGGTGCCTGGCCTAGAGCAGACAGTGCTGAGTTTCTGCTGAGGCCTGGTGCCGGATTCCCCATCGGTTGTGAAAGGTTGACTGTATGACGGCTCGGTAGCTACTGGGACAAAACACGAGCCGTCTCTGATCCTCCTTCGGCCCTTCAACTCATCCCCAAAGGCCCTGCATGTCTAATATTTAGACATGTTCAGCTTTTTGGATTCAAGGACTGTTCTGCTAATCGCAGCAACTCAAGTCATTCTATTAGCGGTTGTCAAATGCCAGGACGAAGAGGATGTCCGTAAGTTGTGTTTTTTTTAACAAAAAAAAAGTTCTGAAACTTTGCACAGATTTTTTTTTTGTTATTCATTTTGTTTGTGTATTTTTTGTTTTTATTGATCGCGGGAGCTGGTCTGGGAAGGTCTGCGAACGGAGGGGTCCATCCTGCAATATTAAAAATATTAATATTTTTATTTTTAAGTATTCTTTGTTTGCAGTCAGTCGAGCAGACGTCCTATCATAGGATTTTTCAGTCACGTGAGTTGTAAAGTGTATCAGGTTGTGTAGATATGAGTAACTTCACTTTTAAAAAGCTAAACTTACTTGCATTCGTTTTTGTTTTATCAACGTGCAAAGAAGCTGTTTATTGGTCAGACTGTATGCATTGAATACACTGCAGGTACAGTAATTCCTTAGTGTATCTCTAGCAGGCTTTGTGGCTTCTAACGGTAACACTACCGTTAAAAGCGGAGAAGCGTTGATAAGGTACCTGAAACTCTTCTGAAAAAGGTCTAAAACCCGCACGGGCTCTGGACAATCATGAGCTCAGTCCTGTACGTGTGAGGGTGTCGCGGGGCTGGGGGACGCACTTCGTACCTGCTAAGAAGTTTCAAAGCGTGGAAGCCGAGCGAGAGAGTTTTAGGACTGTAACTGTCTGGACGCGCTTTGGCAGCGTCTAAGACTTATCTTTTTTTTGTACTCGCGTTTGCTCGTTTATTTCTTCATAGTGCGATGTTTTTTTCTCGGGATAGCTGCGGGCGAGAGCTTTCTTGAGAGGCGATAGCAGAAGGACAGCCGAGGCTCGCTCGCTCTTGTGTGTGTGCAGTCAGATCGTCCTGAATTCCAGCTCAGATTGATCGCCCCCACCCCCCCCCCCCCTCCCCAGAGCGGGGGACACCTGCGGGTGTTTTAAAGACATTCCGAAAAGGTTTTGACAGGCTTTTTTTTTTACTTCTCGGGACTGTCTTAAAAATAGACTCAGGAATTGAAGGTGGTCGGGCTCAAGGCTCCTCTGTGAAAGGCATTCCAGCCGAGTGCGTGGTGGGGGGAGTGGAGTCGAACCGGGGCTTATGCAGAGAGGGGGCGACGCAGCCCTGGCGTTAGAGCCGGCCCGAGTCTCCTCGCGATGTGCTCGTGTCGAATCCCACCTGGTAGGGCTCCGCGGTCAGCTCTAGCTCCCCGCACCCGGCACTCATTTCAGGTTCATGAAAACACAAGAAATCCGTCACAAATAAAAAAAAGAGGTAACAGTTGATGGAACTGAGCCAGCAGTAATGTTCCATAGGATTTTAGTGGATCCATCTGTTTTCCAGATTAAAATTTGAGACAGACTTGAATACAGAAGATTGTCTGGCGAGCAGAGCTACTGGAAAATGTAATGAATAAACGTTTTTTTTTGGGTGGGGGGACAAAAATGCGTTATTTAACATAGCTGTTCTCTCACCAAGTAAGAGGTCGGCCTTAGTTTTGTCCGTAGTGAAAAGCGGGAGGAGGTAGAGTGAAAAGGGTGAAGTGGGAAGAAAAAAGTGCTACTGTATGCTCCGGATACCCCTTCAGCCGCGCAGAGGCCCCTGGGCCAGCCCTGGAGGATCTTCCCGAAGCAGACAGATGTTTCGGGACCTGCCTGGCAGGCTCAAAGGGTCACTCCAGTCACCGAGTCCGAGCCGGCCGGTGAACCTGTCACCCTCATTCCCAGACGGCTTTTTCATGTGGGACCTCTGAACCCGCTTAAATTCACCAAACCTGCATTTGATGTAGGGGGCATTTTTCCGTCTATAGTATGACTTGAAGCGCAGTAACGTGCTGCGTTTTGGAGTTGACGCATAATCCAGGAAAGTAACAAGTCCTATAGCGTAGAGCCTCAAGGGGAAAAAATTAGGAGTTCCAATTGAAAATGGGGCAAATATTTTAATTTGGGCAAACAACTTCCTATCACGACACCCTGCAAAGGATAATCGTGGGATATACCTTGGAAAGCATAAACCTGCTCGTTTTTCTTTAAAAGGGTGGGGGGGAGTCAGGTATGTCAATGAAGGCTGTCCTTTCTCCATTGTTCAGTGTGTTTGAACTGGCGTCTTCGGGAGTCGCGGTTTCCAGATGGGTTTAAAAGCGCCGTTTGTTTAAGCAGCACCTCGTGAATTAAGGGCTCTGTCTCTTTAAGAAAGACCCCATTCATAGGTCTCGAGGTCCGCCGGGTTACCCGAGAGCCGACCTGGGTCTCCAAGGTAAACACACCGACCGGCCCGCGCGACGGCAGCTTCGGGACGTCACAGTCTTTCAACTGTTCACGTCAAAGCTTGGAAATGCGTTATTTACAGAAGGTCCAACGTTATTCGTTTTGGCTTCACCGTTAGGCTTTAGTTATCAAAGAACAAAATGCATATTTTTCATTTTATTTAAAAAAAATGCATTTTTAGAGATCCTTTCAAAGACAAGAATCCCAAAACGATGTGCACGGATTAGGAGGGAAAGAGAGAGTTTTTAAAATATTTATAAAAACCAGTCATTATTTGTGCACTATTTCAAACAGTATTTAGGATTCTAGTGTGTCAACTGCAATTTTATAACTTTGCAGCTTCCTCACTGTGCAGCTATGGAAATTTGTTTTAATTGCTCTGTGCAGTGTGCGGATGTATTCTGATCACTTTCTGCTTTTGCCCTCAGGTTAATTCTGGGTTTGTTTTCCATTCCATGTCAATTGTATGGTGAAAGTATTTCAATCCTGAGGTAAACGAGAAGGGGTTTTCAGACTGTGAGAACTGTTTTGATTCTGGATAGACGAGGAGTTATCCTTTCGCCCAGAGAGAATTTTCCATCTCCAAACAGTGCACGGATACGTTTCCAGGACTGTGTTGAAATTACAGGGATTATCTGTTCCATCTGTCCCGGGATAGAATTGCGCCTTTAACTTTTTGCTATTATTTTAATGAATTCGTTTTAAAAACAAACGTAAAAATGACTTTTTACTATATTCAGTAAAACCCAATTAAGCAATAGCTGGCACGGTCGCAGTATTATCAGAGTTTATATACGTAGGCTGCTGTAGTCCAAATGAATATGAATTAAGTTTAAAAAAACACTTAATGATGTGCACCCTTAGTTTAGTGTTTTCCCTGCCCTCTTCTCAACGTTTAGAGGCGTTCACGCTGCGTTCGTGTTTTTGAGCAGAAACACCGCAAAAAGCTCCGTGCTTCCCCGTTGTGCTATATCGAGTCAAGGAAAAATAACACGTTACTTTTTTTAAAACGCCTTTAATGTAATACAGTTTTAAGGGGTTGCGCACAGTTTGTATTTACTAGACGTCTGTGTATATAATTAATGCTTATCAGACACTAGACCTTTGATGAAATGAAAGGACGGGAAGGGAAACGCGTCTGCGCCTCTCGGTCCATCCGCAGCCTGCTATATATAATAACACCTCAGTCTGCGCGTACAAACATCGGCACTCAGCCTTGTAATCTCGAACTGAATGAAGCTTTCTGACGGAGGATCCGATTTGGCAAAGCTGAGCAGCCGGCTTGCCTAGCGCCACACTGCCGCCGTGTGGTAGATTGTGGAATTGCACATTGAGTTTAGTTTACTGCGTCGATTTATCGTAGTTTTAACCTCTCGCTCAGCGAATCCAGCCCGTCATTATCAGAAAGCCGCTTATTCGGGTGCTGGGTCGCGGCAGACCCGGGCAGGACTAGACCCCTTGCCAAGCAGGGGTCTCTTCAGAGACGGCGACTGACCTCGTTAAAATGTCTTTTGGAAGGTGGGAGACAACCAGAGCACTCATGCAAACCCGCGGCAAGCTTGCAGACGCCTCATGGAAGGTGCCCCGGTCTGCACTCAAACCCAAAGACCCAGGAGCAGACAGGCACCAGTGTTCACCTTCAATCTAATGACTGTGCTGCCCTCGCCCATTTCATTTTATTTCTCGATTTCATTTTAATAAAGAGAAAAAAATAGACCAAATAGTCACAGGAATTTTCTTCCATTTATGAAGTATTAATCATCCCATATCTCCTGGGAAAGGCATACCTAAGCTATAGCTATAAAAAAAATAACAGAAATGTGACGGTTATTTAGTGTTAGAATTCAGAGAATTTGCAGGTTGCATCTTAGAAAGCAAATCCGTTTGGGATTGTTGGAGTCTTTGACTTGTCCGTGCAGTGATGTTTTGAGACTGTGGGACGAGTGCCTGATCTTTTTTGAAGTTGGTTACGAATGAAGGAGTTTGCCATATTTGGAGGACACGGCCTACATCATCATTTTTTTTTTAAATGAAGCAAAAGTAAACGTCTTTGTGTCCGTCTGTTGGGCTTTGTCCTCCCGTCTCTCCACATCGCCGCTGCAAACACGGCACAGCAGCGACAGGGGGGGTCCAGACGCACCTGTACGTGTTGCTCCCGCGGGGCGCCGTGTGTGTGTGTGTGACATCACAGGCCTGCCTGCCTGCTGACGTGATGACTTCTCTCTCTCTCCTGATCCCGCCCTCCTCCCCCCGCCTCCTGGCTCCTGCGCACGGCCTGCGCAGAGGAAGCAGGCAGCTGCGTGCAGGACGGCCAGCGCTATAGCGACAAGGATGTGTGGAAGCCGGAGCCGTGTCGGATTTGCGTGTGCGACACTGGGACTATCCTGTGCGATGAGATTATCTGCGAGGAGCTAAAAGACTGCCCTAACCCCGAGATCCCATTCGGAGAGTGTTGCCCCATCTGCCCCGCTGGCCAGTCTTCGCCTGGTGGTCGTAATTTATTTATTTCCACTTTCATAAATAAATTACCGTGTTTACAGGTTTCTCAACGTTTGTTAGAAAGAGTGAACAGCCACGGATGGCCAGGAGTCTCGACTGTGCCCGAGACACGGGTCAATCTGATGGTGTAGTTTCCAGTTTCACAATTAACAACAGAAGAAGCGCTTCTAAATTCATTTATTTCTGCGTTTCTGCAGCAGTTATTTTTTTAAACTTTTCTGTGTATATGGCCTTGGCTATTGGAAAAAAAAGGTACAACCTTCATAGAATTGGCTAACCCTGGCCCGGCCTGCTAGGGTATATTTCCATTCTCAGTATCGTAGGCACATATGGAATTCATTATGGAAATACTTTCAGACGTGGCCTAGTCTACCCCTTGCGAGGTCTTCTGGACCGAAAACCAAACTGATTTAAGGAAGAGGGTTAAAAAAACAAAAGAAATTAAACACATGGTAGCTTTAGGCAGTTTTAAGCAGACCTTTCAATATAGTTTATTAAAAATAATAAACTCAGTTATCTGCTTGTTTGGCAGTGGAGCTGAATGTAGATGGTAGTTTGACTACATAAATAGCACATTCAACTTCCAAGTGTATTCAGAAATTCCTTCCAAATTAGAATTCAGTGCACAGTTTCTTTCTTTGAGGTCAAATCTGTACCTTAAAAACCAATAGCAACATATTAATGCAAGTCCTTTGAAATTAGAAGTGCTCTTTTTGAAATCCTTTTCTTTCACTGTTTTTTTTTAAATATTGTCTCCAATTGCTGTGGTTCCCATGTCTCTTCATGCATCTGAATTGCTGGGAAACCCAGGCAAATATTTCCTGGATTCTCTGGCCTCATAATGGCCTGTCTGGTGTAAGGAAAGGGTTAATTGTGAAACAGTAAATTCCATGAAATAATATTACAATAACCATTCCATGCTACAAAAAGATGCCTTGAGATTGCCTCAGACAGAATATCTGTGTCTTTGCTATGAGTGTTGCTAATATCCTCCTTCCTGGCTTCAGTAACATCATTTTCTACCCTGCTAGCAGGCAGAGGTGATAAGCAGACTGTTTTCTTTCAGCCATACTTTTCTAAAAAACTACTCCATTAATAACCAGCTCGGCCACTGCTTTTCACACTAGATTCATAGCCCGAGTGCCCTTTAACCTTCATGCCTTGCTGTTTTGCTGCTGTCTGCATGTTCCCGTACCCTCTGCCTCTGCTCAGCTTGGGTGTGCTACCTCAGAGCATCTGGAGATGGGAGTTGGGTTGCCATGGGTGCTTCTCCATGGCAACACTGTGTCGGGCCTGGATGGGTTCACTGCTAGTTCTGCCTTGTCCCCTGATCTCTCCCTGTGTGTCAGTCACTACTTTCCTAGTTCAGTTTGGCTCCAGCAATAGTCCCAGTTTAGCTACAGTAGGAAGGAAGCCGCAGTGATGTAATGGATGTAAATGAGTTTTGAATGATTATTCATGTTTTTTGTTCTTCTCTTTCCTATCAACAGGTCAACCTGGCGCTAAGGTGAGGCCATACTGAGTAATTGTCTTCTGCAGGCAGACATAGCTTTAAATATGGCACAGCTCACTCCTGTCTGAATCTAACAGACCATCAGTGCTTTGGAAACTAGTGAAGCAAAGGAACGGGGTGTTGAACAGGCACGGTCCCTCGCAGGGTTTGGTGTTGCCGATGTTTCAACTGTGCCATCGTTAAAGTTAAAATGATGCCCATTTTTTTGTTCTTTTAATCTTGACCATATTCAGCTTAGGTCAGGTTTTTCAGCTATTTCTTTTTACTACACTTCCTTTGTGACTGCAAATAACAATAAACCGTGGAATGTAATCCTAGAAAAGTAGTGATTGTAATGATTGAGTTTTTTTATGGTTTAAGCAGTTTTTTTTTGTAATATGTATAGATTTTTGTAGGACACTGGTTAATTAGATCCTACTTAACATTCATGGGTAGAAGTACTGATACGTTTGCATGACATGCCTGAGAGAAAATAATGACCGTAACACAGAGGCTTGATATGTGTTGTGTCCCGGGCTGAGCTCATGTAAAATACACTGTACACTGTTTTTACACTGCACGGTTGGAAGGCTCTTCAGAGGGTTTTGAAGATGCTGGTTGTTTGAAGGTGCTCTGTTTCATAAATCTTGAATTCATCAGGCCATCACCATGCATTTTCTTCAGCAGTAGCAGTAATCTGGACTGCTGAAACTGATGAAACTTAAAAGCCTCCTCTATTAGTGTCATAACACCGAGGGGGGAAAACTGAGCGTTTGGTTTCGATGGAGTCCAGCGCTCTAGCCTCGTCAGAGCCGTTATGGCTGCAACAGAATATGTCTGGCAAGGCAAAGAGGATGGCAGAAAACAGAACAATCTGTTTTAAAGACAAAATCCAGGCTCGGTCTCCGAGCTCGCTGAAGGATGACATCACAAAAACTCTGATTTTTCCATTATAGCACCTGAATTTTTTTTACAGTTGCATTCATTTTCAGTTGCCAAAGAAAATCGAGAAGCGCCCCTGGACTGACTGTTTTGAATCGCTGTTTCATTGGCACTGCTTGTTTGACTAGGGCCAGACGTACAAGCCTTGATGTACTGGTTCCGTCTGTGCAGACAATGTACTCATTTTCCTGTTCTGTTTGTGTTTGTCCACACAGGGACAGAAAGGTGAACCAGGAGATATCACAGATGTGAGTGTCCGTGATTTGGGGTTTCAGCTTATATTAACAACAGTGAAATATTCGCCGTTTCAAAAGATCCCTGTTTCAAAAATGCAATCCCAAGACTATGAGTGTGTTTCTGATTTCTGTAGTGCTGTATGACGTGGTTGAAAATTTTAAAATGAAAGGTTCTTTGTTCAGACTTAGGAGGCACATTATGATTGTTATTTTGATGATGCCAAAGTAGTGAAGGGCTTCTCACAACGTGAAATATTCAGGGTTCTCAAATTGAGCTGATTTCCGTATGATACTGAAATAGCTGTTGCGCCTCAGATCAGTAGTCCGCACGCTGGGCCTGTTGCCAAAGACAACAGAGCTTATTTCTGTATCTAGAGGATAACTGGCCAAGAAGGGAGGGAGGTTGAGTGCTGTGGAGCAGACTGAAATAATTTAGCCTTCCTATTGTAAGATGCACAATTGATGTATAGTGTTTCTCACCCTGTTTTAAGCCTGGTGAAATTATGCGCCTGGCAGTCTTGTGCTTTTCTGGATTCGTTTTTACAATGACCAAAAGTAAAAACCTACTGGGCATGACTTCCCAGCAGTTTTACTGCTTGTACTGGTGTGCAAGATGCAGGGGCTGCTTTTGGTGTTTTTTATTTGATATTGTATTGATTATGTTTCAACTGTTACTTATTATTTTATCCAAGTGAAGTAACCCTGGGTAGGCTGTTGTGCAATAGTTCAAACACAACACAACACAACCCCCTCCCACCTTAAAATTTCAAATACTTTGTATGCAGCTACTTTATATATATATATCAGAATTTATATATTCAATATTTGTATTAATTGTATGTGATACTTTAGCATGGGCATATTTGATTTGATTTTGATGCACACTGTGGTGTTAGTTATTTGGTGACTCTGATGCTAACGCCCTGCTGTTCTTCCTCTCTTAGGTTGTAGGACCACGAGGACCGATGGGCCCCATGGTATGTACATGTCCAACAAGACCCGTCACAGCCTTTGGGCCTGGTTTCTTTTTCACACGTCGATGCCCTGCCTGCCTGTTCGTGCTCGACAGCTGACTCCTCCCGTCTGTCTCCGCAGGGCCCACCCGGAGAGCAGGGGTCGCGTGGAGAGCGAGGGGATAAGGGCGAGAAAGTGAGTCACGCCGGATCGCTCGCCCGGAGAGCCTGGGGCCGAACGTTGTGCTCGGCTGCACCCAAGCTGAGAAATGGCCCCTTGACTGTTTTTTCCCGATCGGTTTCGCTGTAGACGGCGTGGCGTGTTTGTGGCCGTGGTATCTTGTCTCCTGGGCGGGAGCGCTCATCTGCTCGTGTTGTCCTGCGTAGTTCTTTATGGGAGATAGACCAGTGGATGTACCAGGCGCAAGGTTCGCTGGGGACTCTGTGGATTTGTCAGGCGTGGGCCTGTGAGCCTTTGTTGCAAAGCAGATATTAATCTATAAAAGTCCCTGCTCTAGCGCTGCTGAAAATGAGTTCTGTGGTACCGAGAGGGGTTCACCCACGTGATCGGTACAGCAGGTGAATAAGGAATGCTTCTGTGGCTGCAGGGGATGGGGATTTCAGAGTTCCCCACCTCACCCATGAGGAGTGAAATACCTGCCGCGAGGTGTGTTCCTAGGCCCCTCAGCCTGCATGCTGTTGTCCGCATGCATACCGTGCGTCTGCAGTTTGACTAAGGAAGTGGTTAATGGAAAGTGAGTGGACTCCTGGTCCCAGTATCCCTTCCCGTGCTTCTTGAAACGTCTTCTTTACATTTTTGTGAGGCTTGTCATTTCAGCTTTTCCTGGGCAAGGTGGGTGGGAGTTTTATTTTTACCGATAATCCTCCTGCCTTCTGCTGAGAGCAAATCCACAGAAGGAATGCAGGACCTGTAATTGGGGTCACTAGTTTACCCTGAGCTGAACACTATTCTAATCGCCTTGACAGCTGCAGACTCAGTGGTCTCTTTTGATTTTTCTCTTTCTCTCCTAATGAGAACTTATGCAGGTAGGAACCAAATCCACGGCTCATTTTTCATTTCTTTCCCCAAAGACAAAAGAGCCAGTCTTTTCACTGCTGGATGAAGAACATGTGGTTTCTCGGTTTCTTGTGGTTTCATGGTTTAGTCAGTGTTCATTGCACTTTCTGATCCATTCTATGCCAGAAGTGCTGTGAGTTGATTGTTTTTCAAAGCACTGTATATAATAAGGTTTATTATTAGTATTAGTAGAAACAAAACTGAAACAGATGCAATAAGGTGTTGGTTGACCAGTAGGTGTCGCTACTGGTATTCCTTCTAGAATAGAATTGCTGTTGGAGGTGCCACCCTCCTGTGAGTGCTCAAAAGAGTAGAGGTGTTGCAGTTTCTCCCATCTCTACCTGGCCTGCTGTGCAGTGGGGCTGCTGGCACATAATGACAGCTGCTCAATACCCAGGAGTGGAAGAAGTGCATCCCTTCCTGTGTGAGAAGCACTTTGGGATCCTTTGGGATGAAGTCTTGTATATACATGCCGTTGATCATGGGTGCTGATGGAAATGGATCTTAGCAGTGTTTAACTATGTGAGGCATAAAATGCACCTCTTCAAATTGTGTCTTGTAAACAAGACCAGAAAACCCAAGTCTACAGTTGTTTTCCAAAGGTGATTATTGTTTTCCCAGCTTGACTGTTTTACCCCTTGATTGGGATAAACCTGTGAATTTCCTGGTTCTGACGGTCAGAGAGCATGGGTGGACTTCAGCTGGGGTTGTTCAGGAGGATTAATACTTTCTGGCTAGTCCCCTCTGGCTTCGAGTGCCTGATCACTTACTGTACATCCTGCTGTATTGTCTCTAGATCTGAGCTTTTGAAAAACATCAGAATCTATGATATGTACTGTATTGTCTTGGTGCATATGAACTGTACAGAACTATAATTAACATATTGGCTTAATATCCTTAACAAACAAAAAAGATTAAGTTCATCTGGAATAATGGAATCTTTCTGACATGCTCATTGACACCTATCTTGCTCAATATTATGTAATTGATGAGTAACTGGTTTGGAACAACTAGTCCTACAGATATTTCTGAACTAGAACCAATAAATAATAGATCCTATTTGAAGCACATGAACAATTTCTGTATTTCTTTTATTCTGAGCAATATCTGAATGGGCTAAAAATACTGTTTTGATTGTAAAAACATACTTAAACCTTTTTCCCCCCACTTCTTAGAGTGCAGACGTGTTCCTAAATAACTTTAATTTAAATTATTTTATGGTAATAAACTTGAAGAGTAATACAACTTGGAAAAATATATTTATACAATATTTCAGTACAATGTACAGACGTGCTGTGCAGTGATTGTTTAAACAGTAATCAACCTAGAAGTAGAATCAAGCACTGTTGAAAATAAGAAAACAGTTCACAGTATATATTCATTTTACTTCTATAGTTTCCCCATAGTAGCACAATGACTATAATATATAGTAAGCAGAATGGATTCGTTTTACTCTTAAGCAACCTATAGCATTACTAAAGGGCAAATCAGCATTATGTGATTGAGGCAGATTCTGTTTTTTTACTGTTGAGTCAACAAGAAAATTAGGATCTTAGTCTCTTAATGCCTTTAGCCATTGAACCTAGACTTTTGTCTCTAGCCCTGTGACATTGAGCAGATCACTGCAGTTTATAGCATAGTGCCCTGCACAGTTAGATTGTTTTCCTGATTGAGCGGTGAAAAGTAATGCTTTTTTCTCGCTTTGTATAGTCATGTTTCAGGTCAACAGTGGAATTAATAATAAGCACGGCCTGTCCAGACAGTGGCTGTGCTGCTCCATCCTGGAAACACTCACTGGTGCCTCTGTGTGGAGGTCACCTTCCACCCATAGTTTTCATTCTATCCCAGACTGCCCCTGCTCTGTCCAGTCATTTCAACACACAGTTCAGATACTGGGGGCATTAGTAAGTTTTGTGTATTCACTGTAGGTTTGGGAATTTTTTGCAAAGGCAAAATGTAGCTCCAGAGGATTCCCTGTTTGTTTCGCTATAAAGAGTAAAGAGCTACGTTTTCATCCATCTTGCTTCTCTGTTTCTGGCAGTATGTTTCATACGGGTACAGACAGTAGCTACACGGCGCCCCCTGCCACTGCGCCACGCGACCGAAGAGTTAACCCCTTCTCTCTCCCCCCACCAGGGCAGCCCTGGTCCCCGTGGCAGAGATGGTGAGCCTGGCACTCCTGGCAACCCCGGTCCTCCCGGACCCCCAGGACCCAACGGCCCGCCCGGCCTTGGCGGAGTAAGTACCGACCCAGCCGCGGCCTGTCAAAGGCAGGCCAGGAAGGAAGGAGAGCAGGGGAGGGGGGGGTGACGTGGTGGGTAGGGTGAAGACAAGGCGGCTCTTTGTGTGTCCAGAGGAAGGATTCGTAAAACTAGCCCCGTGCCTCTCTCCCCCCCTCCTGCCCCTTTCCCCTGTTCCCCAGTGTTATAATCAGCTGTAGCACCACACTGAAGTGGTGTCTGCAGTGCCCCCTTGTGGTCACGTGAAGTAATGGCCTCACAGTCGCCTCAAAAATGTATAATCTAATAGATAGATAGATACTTTATTGATCCCGTGAGGGAAATTGCAGTGCAACAGCAGCTTTACACAGACAACACAGCCACAGTGTGACGAATTATATACTAATAGTACAATACATACAATACAATACAAGAGTTACTCACAGTCCGGACACACAAGAGGAAACTGGAACAGAACAGTACACAGAAGATCGTATCACACGTATGAATATAAATATAGATGTAACCATAGATATAAATATAAATATAAATGTATTGCACAGGTCCCTGGCATATATTGCACAAAAGTGGTTGTAAACGGGAAAAAGAAAAAGAAAAAGAAAGAGAACAGATGTAGCAGTATATGTGTATATGCGTTTAGTCCAGAAACAGGTCACTGTCGCTGTTGCCTCTGCCAAGACGCAAGGTGGATGCGTTGTACAGTCTTATGGCAGACGGCAAGAATGACCTCCTGTAGCGCTCCCTGTCGCACCGGGAGGTCATTCTTGGACTAATATGAACACAAGAAAGGCTTGATGAGCCAGATTGCTCAGCCCATTTGTAATCTGTTTAGTAGTTAGTACATAGTCGACCTGGGGATCTCCTCTAGACGATATTGGCTTCACAAATGGGGTTTCAATCATATATGCTGCACCTGTCTACATTAAGCATCATAATCCCATTTTACATTATCCTATGTCAGAAAAGGGCAGGGGTAAGTGGAGGCTTTAGAGGATGAAGCTGTTTTTAGTTTCCTTGCAGTGCTCAGTGCTGCTTTGAGGTTACCCATTGTAGTGTAAGCAGAGCTGGTGGCAGGCGCTGTACTTTGAAGTAATAGGTTAAGACCTTAATTGGAGGTGGGTTGTAGACAAAGGCGCGAATCAAAGGTAGCTGATGTCTGGGAATCTTCACAACGTTGACTACAAATGTGCAGAAAAGCTTCCAGTAACATCACTAAATTGTGAGTGCTAGAGCTTTGATTTTACCGTCCTGTCACCATACAGTTAAACGTTTAAAAGGTGAGTCACAACAGAGCCTAGAATCTAGATCCAGTTGTGTCAGAGAGAACAAACATTTCATGCCAAACTGTACAGCAGTTGGATCACATACATGGGAGAGGAAAAAAAATGGGAAAAATCTCAACCTTCGAAGTTTCCATTGGAACAGCTCATAGTTCGTGGTGTAGCTTAGACAATTTAACATAATTTAGTTTCTGGGTTTGAGCTAATGACTTAAACTATTGTTTACAAAAAAGGCGTGGTAGTTGGATGAAATCTCTACCTGCCATTAGCCTTGGTCCCATGACTAGTGTGGATCCACTCTTCACTATTTCAGACAGACGCACCCCACACCTAAGATCATTAGTAGTAAATAAGCCAAGTTTCACAATTTTTCACACCATTAAGCTTGCAGGGAATGCCTGACCTGTCTGTGAACTTTCTGGAAACTGGAACAATATAGCATTAACACTGTAACTACTACAGCAGTGCGCTGATCCTTAAATGTACTCTTGTGTCTTGCAGAACTTTGCTGCTCAGATGGCAGGAGGATTTGACGAGAAAGCAGGTGGTGCACAGATGGGCGTGATGCAAGGACCAATGGTAAGATATAAGTTAATGGCATTAAAACACTGCCACCTAGAGGCACGGGGAGACACAGCAGGCTCCCAGATCAGATTAATCTTGGTCTACTTTTGTGCAACATAAAAAACTCTGCACATGGGACGACAAAGAGAGGCGAACAAAATTTGTAGCGCAGGAAGAAGAACAGAAGATTTAGAACAGATATAGAACGGCTAGGTAAACCGTTGCCTTTTTGAGGAACTAATTAATTAAAAAAACATTAATTTGCTGTCTTCCAAACTCCAGACGTTATTGGGTTGAGGTGGCAGAGGAGCCCAGTTTAGACTGTTGCCCACTTTAGTGAGAACCGCCTCGGGGTCGAGGTACAGCCTTCAAGCTTGGTTCCACCCACAGCTGAGCTGCAGCTGTAAGTCTTGCTGGGTATTCTGGGCTCCACGCTAGGCTCTCGCTTGGCACTGGCCACAGGAAGAGGCCTCCCAGGAGCTTACCCAGGGACAGCACCCCATGTGCTCCTCTGTCTGGAGGTTGCCCCAGTATTTACTGCGATCTCAGAAAGTGGGGAACACCTCAAGCCCCCCCAAGACCCTTTATTGTGTACCCATAAAGACCTGCACTTGGAGGCGATTCTTGCTTTTTTGGCTCACCTTCTGAAAGACCGATTTGAATGATTTTAATAAGGAAAACAGATTAATGGAGATTTCAGAGAAAGGGCATACGCTGGCTAAGGTATTTGCCCAGGAGCAGGTGATACAAATGAAATGTAAACTATTGAATCCATCTGATTAAAAATACTAAGAAAGAGTATGATTATGAAACTGATGGAGTTTAGTTTGTAGATTGCAAAGTAAAAATAACTTGTCTTTTTTCCTTGGGGAAAGATAATTAAACTACCAAGGAACTGATTCTTTGCTGTATGTGACCTGTGCGATCCCTGGCGTTTTCGATGTATTCTAACTCCTGTACAAATATTGCCTCATGTTTTAAAATAATAATACAGTAATATGAGACACGCACTCTTTTCTGTTGGCATTGACTCTAATGGTGCAGATATAGCTTGCCTCTGTGCATCAGCACATGTGTTTTCTGCGATTCAGGAAGTGTGTTGTCTTTCCAGAAGTTGTATATTAAAATGGTAATGTCAGAACCAGGTAGGCTCCGCACAAACTCCATTTGCATTGTCACATGCATTTCCATGTCAGTGCGATTGCTATAGGAGTGTTGTAACCTAACCAGTGGTGTTGGACTAATTCAGGTGTAGTCTCTGCATGTTTACACCTATAAGCGATAAACAATATCACATGTCGTCCATAGGTCAGCATTCACTGCCATTTTTGGACATGGATGGATGTGATTTTAGGGTAAAAGCACTACAAAATGATTCAGTTTTGAAATGCCACTTGTGCAAGAATTCCTCCGCAGCTTGTGAGATTTTGGATTGAGAAATCGGGAGAGAGATCTCAGAACTCATCATGGACCATTTCCATTCGGGTCTTTCACAAGTGCAGTACACCACAGTATAGAATGGCATTGGGGCTGGTCCCAGTGGAACAATTAAGAAATTCAATAACCATTCATCCGTCTCCCCCTAGACACCTGTGATAATATTGTCTTGGTTGTCTCTAGTGTCTCGGTTTTACACTAGCTGAGCCTGGAATAGTCTTAAATCGGTCTAAATTCACATAGCCTGTAGTCTTGAGAAGGGGGCTGGGCTGCTCTGTGTGTGGTCTCCATCCACAATTCTTGTATTTGTAATGGGAAGTGTGTGGGAGCCTACACTGGTTTGGCTTGACTGAACTGAATACAACCCGCCTCCATAGGAAGCAAAATATTCATTCTTAATACCGGTGATCTCCTGTGAACTGTTTAATGCAAAACATAACAGATTTCTGAGACTGCAAACAGAGTACAACAGGCACCATGTCTTATATCCCCCATTACTCCCCCCCAAAAATGCACTGGGGCATACAGTATGGATACATACATAAGTCTGGAAGAAGCTGTTGAAGCTGCATAGTTCTCCTGCACAGCTGCAGCCTGTGACCCCAGCAGGAGAGAGAAGAGCTCTCTCTTTCTCTTCTCCCCGTGCTGCTGAGGAATGTGTGATTTGTGGTTCTGACAGCTGAGGTAGAGGAACTATTTGTTTTGCTGTGGGGCAAAATGGGCACCCATTAGATTACTGAATTCAGCGGCATGGGTGGGGGGGGGGGTCATTCTGGTAGTCAGTCGCTTTTTTAAAGAAATGCACGCTTGAGCTCGGTATCTAGGCTTAGAAGAACAGAGCTGGGCTCAGACAGTGGGAGTGAGCTCTGCGTGTGTGCTGCTCCAGAGCTGCGGGCTGGTGCCCTCACTGTGTTAATGACATCACCTTGACCTCTCTTCTTCTTCCATTCCACAGGGCCCCATGGGTCCCCGAGGACCACCTGGCCCCACTGGATCTCCTGTGAGTACCGAACAGCCTTCCCTGTATAAGTACCCCCAATCTGGGTAAATAAAACCACAGTCTGAGTCTGCGCATTGGTCCCGAGATGTGATCACCTGCCCATAACCGTCTTCTTCTCTGGACAGCACTAACTTTAGTGACTGGTGTCCAAAATTAATATTTCCTATCTAAAATGTTGGAAAAACAAAACACTTTCATCTAAAACTGTAGGTTACATGATTGTAAGAGACGTATAGACATTATGCTGGCCTTTGCTATAACCCACTGCTAGAGAACCATGTGTTACTTTCTGTGAGAGGTTAAAGAACTGTGCACGGGCTAACAGTCTGTCAGAGCACATTCAGGTGAACAGTATGACAGTCCTGTTCAACTAGTACAGTCATCCTGCCATTCTTACTCTGTCAGTGATTCATACAGTCATATCTTTGTGTCTTCGTGTACTGTCTTCTTAGACATACAGTATATCAAGTCATTTTGCAACAAAACACAGCCAAAACGTTCAAAAAATGCAGTGTAATCCACTTAATTAAACAGAATTGGAAGCTGGAGTATAAATGTGAGTTTTGAGGCAGGATTACATAGTGCCGACAGACGTGCAAGATCTCGTGTGGGCTGGGAGATCATGTCACAACCATGAGGGGCAGAACAGAAAGCAGAGTCTCCCGAGGGTTTCAGGACTGAAAGAAACATTGTTCCCGAACAGACCGGCTCCTCTCTGTGTTCGTCTTCTGCAAAAACACACCTAAAAAGTGTGAGAGTCAGGAGTGCTTCTCTTTTGTGTTTGGTGATTTTTTTTTAATTAGCAATGTGGTATATTCTGAAATAGTGTTTCAAAGGTGGGATGTGTTTGCCCAGAGGAGTGTATACATTTTCCCCACTGTGTGTACTTGCCTGGTGGTGGGAAAACTCTTATCACTGCAGCCATTAAAACAGTCCCATTCAAAGTGAACCCTAGTTTGTAAGAGAGATTTATATAGCAAAAACAACATTGTGGCTTTTTTATACGTGTATTAAATCTGAGCCTCCCGTAGTTTTAAGTGTCTTCCTAGATGTTAGACAAGAAGATCATAATCACATCAAAGCAGACATGATATGTACATGGTTCTCACTGCCAAGCTGACAGCCCAGAAATGTGTCAAGCCTGAAACTTTTATTAAAGCCTTTTATCTTACAACAGAGGTGGAGAAACCTGGGGGCATTTTTCTGAAGACACAGAATACCTAACAATTTACGTTCGGCATCCTGTGTATGTTATTGCCAAAATGTTTTTTTTTTTGGTAAGAGAGCAGGACTTTCCGTCTTCAGACGTTAACGACCTGCACTAGATCTGCCAAGGTCTGTAGCATTGTCCTGTTTAGACATGACACTTAATTAGAAACTGGAGTCATGTGGGGGCCTCAATCTTTGTAGACGTACCCTTCATTTTCTGCCAGGGCACGGGGCCCAATTGGAGGATTAGCACTTGGGATAAAAGGGATTTTGAAAAGGAATGTAATTGCTAATGTCATCTTGACTGTTTTAATGGAGTTTGTGACCACTAGGTGGCAACTAACAGTGGAAACGTGGCTGTTAACGGTAGTGAAATGGTTCTGGGCGTTATGAATGCACATCTGGACTCTTCGGGACTTTGTTTTGGTTCAGTTAAGGCTTTTGAATTTCATGGTTACTAATGCTGAAGAGAGCCTTGCCCAGATCAATTCCCGTATATGTAAATTGGATGATTATTTCATCCAGTTTATCTAAAGGCAGAGAGCCTAGCAATTGTGCTAATTGATCAAACGATTCAGTGAGAAAAGGGATTTTTTTTTTTGTCTGAGCACCTAAGGCCATTCCTAAATTTACATGTCATGCTAAAGCTCACAACCGAGGAACAGTTCTCAGTCTTTACCTGCCTTCATCCGCCCTCTTTTAAAAGCATATTGCTAAGCACATCCTTTATGTAGGATTGTATGTGACAGGTAGACAGTATCGGGCAAAGTTACTATTAAGTTAATAAGAAGTTATTTTAAGACTTAATGTATGTACAACTACACATGTACTACAAATGATCTGAATGTTTCCCCCAATACTTTTTAGTCAGCAATACCTCCATCATGAGAGAGGTCTTCGTTACATCTAAACACTAATATACAGTTGTTTTAAGCCTTCGTATGAGTGGAGAAAAATTCAATGAAACATGAAATCATGCTGCCTGTTACCTGCGCCGCTGTATGTGCTTTGCTGTTAGCCTGATGCCAGAGTGTAACGAGTGTAACGCTTTGTGCTCTGCACCCTAGGGCCCACAAGGTTTCCAGGGGAACCCCGGAGAGCCCGGCGAACCCGGCCCCTCTGTAAGTACCCACGCAGCCGAGGACCGCGCCGCCGCGCCGCTGGGTAACCTGGGAGGAGGGCGGCAGCCCCAGAGCAGGCTGGGAAGAGCCGCAGTAAAGGGGGCGTCACATTCAATTGAGATCAGCCTGAGGGCTGGCAGGGCCCGACACGGCCTCTGAGGTCCTGGCACTGCGCGGTGCCAGGTACCAGCTGGACTTCAAGCAGAGGCTTTTGTTCACAGGCTTAATCTACCTGTAAATCCCATTTGCAAGGCGTTTGTCTGCTCCAGCACAGCGTTTAATTAAGAAACACGGACAGTGTGGGAAAGCAGAGAGGTTACCTAAAATCTCCCTGCCCCCCCCCGAGAGAGCTATGAGCTGGACAGTCCAGCTTCACTGCTGAGAACTGTCCATTAAGTGGACTCTGTTCACATTTCAGGCCCACCAGCAAAACTATTTTTAAGACATTCCCAGTGTATAAAGTGATATATCCTAAAACTGCATTTGTCTTCTACGTAAAACCCCAGATGTTGAAACTTAATTAAGCACACGGGACCGCAGCCTTTTATCACAAACTATCCCTCTAATGTTGGAACTGACATGAAGTAAAAATAAGTCTCATTGTCCTCGGCATCTAAAGTTTCACCACCATTTACAGACTGTCATTGGTTTTATCATTGAGGTCTCTGCTTTGATTTCTGCACCGCTGTTATCTCAGTGTCTTTCCTGCTGTGACCTTTATACAGGGCCCAATGGGACCCCGCGGCCCCCCCGGACCTTCTGGCAAACCTGGAGATGACGTGAGTGCTGCTGCGCCCATCCCTGCACGCGTTCGCACTGGGAAACCTCACTGTAGGGAACATGTCACTGAGGGGCCAGTGGAATGCATGGACTGCACAGCTGCTATACATGAGCTGTAACTGCACTCCTGTAAAGATGCCCTGCTTTTACACCGAAATTATACTCTTAATAGTAGCTATTGAGCAGTAGTCTTCGTATAAGATTGGACGTATTTAAAATTCATCTTCCACACCCGAAGAAGGCTCCACGGCCAAAACGTTGTGGTTTCTTTCTTCTCTTTTCAGCCTGGAATAAACCTATTACTTGTTCATCTACCATATGTTCCATTCAGGCTCTGTTTAAATAGATTTAAAATGTGTAAAACCGCATTTTCTGGTGTGTTGTTGTAGAAGTTTAAAAATACTGTCTCAATGTGAGAAAAATCTGTAGGGGTGTGCAGGAAAACAATTATCTGCGCAATCGTGACTCCAAAATGTGCACTTGCAATCCTTGGCCACCAGGTGGCATGTGACTGTATAAAGACAAAACATTTATCAGTATGCCATTTGGCCACCGGGTGGCACTGTTTACATTTTATAAATCACTTTTGACTAGTAGTATCAAAGTAACATTAAAGTTTAAAGTGAGAAGACTTTTAGCAGTGTTCTTCATTTTTGTAGCAGATGTGAACTTTTCTTCAGCTTGGTGTTTTTCAACGTTGTCTCTGCAGACCCCTGTATTTATTATGTATGTGTTTTCACTCACTTTTTAGGGTGAGGCTGGAAAGCCTGGCAAAGCTGGTGAGCGCGGACCTCCTGGGCCCCAGGTAACTGTCTGGGAAGGAGGGGTGGGGCAGAAGCAGGCCGAACAGGGCACGGGCAAGGGGAACTCTGCAGCAGGCGCTGTCGAGATCTGTCATTTCTGGGCTGCGGTCAGAGGGACTGAAAGAATCAGAGAACTGTTTAGCGAACAGCTCAGTGTCTGCAAGCCTAATGCTGATTGTGTCATTCAGCAACATTCGGAGGCAGAAAAACTGTTCCTATGTAGCAAGTAATAATAAAGCCATGCTCTAATCTGGTAGAGAACCATTGTCACATGAGCCCAGAAGATGCATTTTGAGGACGGAAAGCCAGTAAGGGTCTTAGCAGAGTGATGAGCAATACAGACAACAGGTCATTTAAGGTCATTAATATTTAAAACATTGGCTTTCTTGCTGTCAGTGTTTTAAATATTGAACAAAAAGAAAGATGTTTTCTCAGTTTTCTTTTTCCTGAGAGCTGAGCAGCCGTCGACTCACCTCTTTACTGTAGAACCATGTACTGTAGGGCTGCCTTTCACACAGGAGGTGAGCTTCACCGTCATTCATTTAATCCCTTGTAAGAAGAGCTCAGAATGAGGTTATACCGTATATATGGAGTTTCTGAAGCATCCAGATTCACACTCCCTTCCCTGTCCTGCTACATTAGTAAGATCACTCTTGCAGAGGAACATTTCAAGTGAACTGCAGAATGCAAGCAAAAAACAAGCAGATTTCACAGGCTTGGAGACCTAGCCCGAGCTTACACTTAACTCTCATCGCAGGTGCTGCTTTACAGGAACCTCAAAGCACAATCAGTTTTAAATCATCTTGTTTCTGGGTGCTCTGGCCTATTGTTTTACCTATGTCGACAGCACTGCATTGTGTTTTATTGATCCAGCTGCAGGGCATAGCCAACAGTAGCGGGTGTTATTTTAAATCAAGGAATATAAACTGCTCGAAAACACCATTTATTATTCGCCAACTGCTTAGAATTATTAGCTACTGTAGATGTCTGCTGTCCTTGTTATCCAAGTGGATTGAGATTCATGGTGTTAATATTTGCCAGTGCTCAGTAGCTGATCTACAGAAGTGAAGTTTGCAGTTCTGCATGGGAAACAAAGTGCTGTTGAGTACATGCGTGCCAAAATATATTTTTGTGGTACTGTAGCTGCTTCAGCTTCACAATTGGTAGATACTTAGGCAGTGTTAAAATCAACTGGTTCTCAAGTTACAACCTGAGATCAAGCAGAAAGGCTCTCCCAGTTCAGTATCATAAGAGAAAGATTTTAGACGCACCTTTAACTTTTTTTCTCCTTCTTACCTCCCAGGGTGCTCGTGGATTCCCAGGAACTCCTGGTCTGCCTGGAATCAAAGGTCATAGGGTCAGTACCGCTACTGCTGTTTTGAATGTGGGGTCTTCAGTAACAGGATTGAGAAAATGGATGGTGCCCAAGTTAAGAGCAGGGTTATCTGTCCTTTTAAACAGGAAACAGTTAATCATGTCATTTGCTGCCACTGTGAGCTGTGTTAGATGATATGGCTTGCTGGTGTGTAGTGACCACTCCTCTCTAACCCAGCTCCTCTCTCTGCTGCACAGGGTTACCCAGGTCTTGACGGGGGAAAGGGTGAGGCTGGAGCTGCAGGAGCAAAGGTAGGCCTGTTCTTGTACAGGTCAAGGCATTGACCATCCTTCCATTCTCCCAGCATGCATTTTCACATTACAGTTTCCTCTAGAAATATAAGGATATTTCTCCTCAAAAAGTTTTTTTTTCTGTCAATACTGAAATCTCTCTATGGGAAAGGGTTCATGTTAACAGGAACTAAGAGGAAGCAGGGTCTCTAACTGGAACCCCTGTAAAAGTTGCAGGAGAACGTCAGGGTTTCAAATTCACCTTCTTGTGAAAGACTGTAACACAGAATCATGGGGGCAACTTTGTAAATTCTTACTTTATGTCCACTCTTTTAATATGAATCTCTGCGATTGGATATTTTTTTGTTAGGGGGATCTTTATTCATTTGCTGGTTGTTTTGTGACTTTCTGGGTAGTTTTGCAAGTCGGGTTTGCAGTCCACTGCGGCTCGATCCGCTCTTTCTCCCCTGCCTCACTCTGTGCCTGTGTGTGTTCCCCTGCAGGGAGAAGCTGGTGCCCCTGGTGAGAATGGCGCTCCCGGACCCATGGTGAGTATTCCCTTGCCCCATCCTCCACGTGCCCCTGGAGCTGGGCAGGGCGGCACCTCTGAGGAGGCATATGCGGCAGTTCTTACTGGGTATGAAGCACTTAGCACTTGTACTCCTGCAGAATAGGTCAGCAAAAGAGGTCACACTGTAAGATCACAGGAGCCATTTCTCCACTGGCTCACTAACTGTGGACAAGCAGTTCCATGGTGGAACTAATGGACCTCAGAGTTACATTGCATGAAGTATATTTTAGCATGCATGTGAGAAACTTACATTTTAAATTCACAATTGCATGATTTTTCTGGAAATTGATCGAAGGATTAAACAATTGAACAGGCTTATAAAAAATGTGCAGACACCACAGATAGATATTGCGTTTAGTCATTAAAGTCTTAGCTGTAGAGTTGCAAAGCTGGACTGGCCCTGCCCAGGCGCCATGCTGCTCCACTGCTGGCTGATTGTGATGGCACATCTGACCCTCTGTCTGTCTCCCTGTTGTGATCCAGGGACCCCGCGGCCTGCCTGGCGAGAGAGGACGTCCCGGATCTGCTGGAGTTGCTGTGAGTAAATCGAACCTGGACTGGCAACACTGCTGTCTTGTTCCCCCAGTCAGAACACCCATGTCAGGGTTACAGTTATAGTCCTATAGTGCATTTCTGTCTCTTTGACCAGTCTTTAAAGATATCATTGTTGCTAACACAAAATTATATCATGGGTCTCTCGCGATAAAACAACAAGTCCAATTATTTTCCTAGCTAAGTATTCCCTAAGATGTTTTCTCCCTTTCACTGTAAGGATGAAGTACTCATTGTTTTAAAATATAAATACTTTTATAAGACAAGGGCACGCTTTATAGAGAAAGATACCATGTTTTTAACCTAGTGAATGATAAAATGCATAACTAGTGAATAATCAATCAGAAGGGCTCAATTTAAGTTTCCATAGGATGGATTCTATTTAAACTGCAATAAAATAGGCAAGCCATAATAAACACCAGAAATGGGCAATCCCATTATCCCACTTCAGGTTTTATAATATTCCTGTCTCTCCTCTATGTTAGAGGGTGCTGGGTTACCTTAATAACTTTGTGGCATTCAAAGTCACTATCTGAACTGTCAGTGCAGACTGGATTTCATACGCACAGTCTCTCACAGTTCCAGCCATTATGTAATGCAAAATTACTTTTGCACTTGTACCCGGCTGCCTGAGCTGAAACCACTGAACTTCAGCTCTGTTAACTTTCCCCCACCCTATCCAGTCCAGTTCTACACACAGGATTACGCTGACTGACCCTTTATTGGGTCACAGTTTATCACCCTGAGGTTCTCTGGCTGAGACAGTACGTTACAGCTGTCATCCTGGCCCAACACGTATCCCTGGACAACACTCTGATCGCTGCAACACACGTTCCGGCATCATTAGGCCACTGACTCTCTAAATCCTGTGTAACTGCAGTAGAAATCACTGAACTGCACTGACTCACAGTGCCTGACTATGTACCCCCATTTGCTTGTTCTCTAAAGTGTGGCACTGTGCATTTACTCATCAGTAACCTGATCAGGAGCCAACACCACTTCATTCATCACTTTTTGTCTTCCTGGATCACTACACCTGATCCTTCTTGTGCTTGTGTGCAGTTGTAAGAAGGCTTGGCTCCCTCCTCCAGTCTCTCATTGTATTCGACCTACATCAGAAATGTAACTGGAGCACAAAAACAAATCACATCTGAATCATCCGACGTGATTGTGTCCAAGATGAAGCAGAGAGCCCTATTCCTTCACAGCTGCCAATACAAACACACTTCCCTAAGAGCTTCACTGATCAGGTGGATTTATAAATATTACTGGTCGACCAAGACAGTTTGTGAATGTACTTCTCTGTCCTTGTTGCAGGGCGCTCGTGGTAATGATGGCTTGCCTGGTCCTGCTGGTCCTCCTGTGAGTATCCTAATTAAACCATCAATGAAGGCGCCGTTAAACCATCGGTTAACGTGCAGAAGACTGTTGCTTAATTAGAAGCAAAACTGCTATAGCCACTCCACACGTCTGTACCTTAGTTTGACAAATGGAAAATAAAAACGCCAACAACTGGCCACACTAATAGACCGTCTGTGCCATTTTCTGCAGCAGCTGGCAGCGAATTCACTGGCTGCAATCCTGCATTCCAAATCAGTCACTCTTCTGAGCAGCCACATAATTGCCAAACAAATTTAACTTGGAATGCAAAACTTTACTGGCACATCTGGATGCTGTGTAATCTGGGCCATAAACGTGATAATATCAGCGCCAGTAATTATATTCAAATCTCCCTTGATGAAAGAGTAGATTTTGCCACTGGTGAACACAACAGCTTTTGTTACGCATACTTGTGAGGGTAGCAGTTCTATAAATTCCTGACTTTTGTAGTGGTTTCAATGCATATACTGGCATTTCTAGATTGAATAGACTCGGGCACTGTTAAGAATTTCCTTCCCCTGAACTAAGCAAAAGAATGTCCTGCTCTTTAAATAGGGTCTGAACAGCAGCAGTCTGGCCCTGTGCCGCTGTTTCGCAGGAAAAGAGACGCTGAAGCCCGATGACTGACTCTCCTCTCCTCCCCCTCCCTCTCTCCCTCTCTCCCTTTCTCCAGGGACCCGTGGGCCCAGCTGGTGCTCCAGGCTTTCCAGGCTCTCCAGGTGCTAAGGTATGTGGCTCCTCTCCCAGGCGGGGCTTTGGCACAGCCAGGGAACAGGGCAGGCGAGCCGCCAGGGGCCCAGGACGGGCTAATGAAATCCTCACGGAAAACCCTCTGCCCCCTTCTCTCCGCGTTCAGCTCCACTGGAAAAAGCACAGGGGGAAGAGGCCTGGTCGCAAAAAGAGGCCTTTTTTCTCCTTCCTTGTGTGGGGGCAGGACATGCTGGAGGCTAACTTTTAAAATCCATTCTCCATCTGGCGAAGGAGAAGAAGAGGGATTTAGGTGGGAGAGCAACATTCTTTCATTCCTGGCGGTTTTGAAAGAAAGTGAAACTCGAGACACAGGCAGCTCAGCCACAGAAAGCTGCTGTCTGCCTGGACACTTCTGAGAGATCTGCCCTTTCCTCCTTTGCTTGGTGGGGTTTAATTTCCTCTCCTGCAATAACTAACTGATACCATGTCTGCAGGATTTGGGTTTCTTTGCTCAATGCACACAGAATGGCCTTTTCCACTTTTTCCAGATTCTCAATACCATTTTCTGTATTCTTTTCAAGAGGCAGGAAATTCATGGATTAGAATGTTTTCTTTGGAGATAGGATTGAAAAGTATCTCTTAGGTGGGGAGGCTTCTTCCTTTTCAGAGCAATGGGGCAAAACAAAAGTTGACCCCCCCACCACACACTTTTTCTTCAATGTGTTTGATTTTTAACATTTTTAAATGCGTACCCTGGTCAGGTGATGTACTTCACCCCCACTTGGTGTTTCAGACAACTGTGATTAACTGTAAAAGAGCAAACCAAAGAAACAGTCGAGACCTCTGTTGTTAGCTGTGAGCGGCATATAGGGAAAGGGCATTGCAGACTTCATGAAAATGTCTCCCATTTCCCAGCATGTAGCTCCATAGTTTGAACTGCACAGAAAGCTGCCAGTGCATTTCTGTCAGCTTTGTCTAGCTTAGGTTGTAATATAACCAACCAAGAAATGTAAGTCCTCCAGAGGGTACTGTAATTGGTGGGGCTTAATAAGTCACTGGGAAGCCAAGGTCAGATATAGAGACCTTTAAGTGTCCCGCACTGGGAATAGAAGGAATTAGCTAACTGTTCCCCTGAATTCCACTGTCTTTGTGCTGGGAAGTCACTCTGACCTTTCTCTGGGGATTGTGTTGTTGTCGTTCTCCTCTGGAGGTCTGGTGTCAGCAGCTGCCATGGCAACCAGACAGGTTTGAGGCCTAGCTCTGGAATCCCGTGATCCAAGCAGAAAAAATGGGATTTTAAAACACAGCGGGGGAGGGATCAGCTGGCGGTAGTGGTTGTGGTGGTGGCTATAGGGAACAAAGAAATGAAACTCTTGCAGGCTTTGTTCATACTTCTCCTGATTCCCTATTTGTCCACCCATAAAAGTCCAGAGAGCAGAGAGACATACTGTAGAAGAGGTAACTTGGTTGTCTCATTTCTCACCATTAATCCTATGATATGGATTGTGGATGAGAAACAGAATTAAAAATTAAACATTAGGATGCCAAGTGAATCTCATGACACAGAATGATGCCCTCTGTAAGGCATCTGCCCAGATGAGCTGTAGGCCATGTAGTTATTCTAATGGATAGAGAGAATGTCTCCTTCAAGAGAACCCTTTGTTGATTTTATATTCCACTGAAGATGGAAATAAATGCAGAATAGTATTAGTAGAACTTCCATAGATCCAGGCTTCTCACCCTTTCTGTCTAGCTCCTTTGCACATCATCGCATCTGCTTGCACCTGAAAGAGTGCTTGTCAGCAGCACATTCAGCTGTAAAAGTGCAAAGTAGTCCTGAAAGGTCTCAAATACCCATAATGAAGACTTGTTTTTCAGTATACTCAATTTCACAGGTTTGTATAGGTAAAACTAGGACAATGCCTTTAGTGTTTAGGTCTCCCCTGTGTCTAAATTTTGCCCATGTGTCTTGCTTTCCAAAGTGAAATTGAATTTGTGTAGTTGGCCATGTGCTCCCTGCAGTGGTGGCTGTTGCAGTGTCTGTTATCTCTCTACAGCCAATCCCTCACACAAAGCCTCTCTCCCCACCACTGGTGATGCAGTGGTGGCACACACACACAAACTGTGCACATGCCTTGGATCAGAATGACAGAGGACAGACCTCCTCAAATGCTGCGGTTGCATCATCTCTGTGATGTAATCCTGTGCAAACAGTAGCGTAGGGAAAGCCCGGGAAGGAATTTAATTCATCCTGCTTCAATGAGGCTGCCCCACACGCAGGGCATGACGTCTGCAGCCGGTTCTCATTGGCTGGTGTGGAGATGACATACTGGGTCAGGGGGGAGGGGCTTGCAGATTCACAGCATTAAAACAAGTGGTGCTGGAAACTGGCAGCGATCCCTTGTCATAAGGCCTGGAACCCATTATGTGCTTGGCGTTGAGTTATGCACTTTTACAGTGGCCTCTTACCACAAGCATAGCCATATGTAAACACATACTTGGCTCTTTTAATTAAAAGCACTGTTTAAAATTGTGTTGTAAAATTCACCCAATATATTTAATATTCCTGTAGTAAAGATGCATTGCTCTAATTCCAGTTGATTTGATTGCATTGGTTCAAGGAGTTGCCCCATTCACTGGTTAGTTACTCTGCGCACTAACAGCTGATTGCACTGGAATGATAATTGGAGTCCTAAACAAATGAGGAGTTATAAAAAATGTTTACCAGAATTCCACTGAGTAACAGTGCTGGAAATAAAACCACAGTTTTGGGTGACAGTATGTTTATTATCATGTGATGATGTAATCTGTTACTGTATTTTGACAAGATGGCAGGATCTGCTCCCACTTCTCGCACTGAACAGCACATATGTCTTAATCCTGCAGCATCCTGACTCTGTTAGTGGGCTTTCATGATCTCCAGAGCTAGAGGTGCATTAATAGTGACTTTATGTCTATTTGGCTCACTTTGATCAGAGTTTGGCAGTATGGAGCAGTGCTAAGTACTCTGCACTCAGCTGGGAGGTTGTGGGTTCACATCTTGTGGGAGGACATTGCTATGGCTCTCTTGAGCAAAGGTGTTTCCTCAGATTGGTCCAGTACTGCGACCTTTCAGTAGCTTGGACTAGAGTTAGATCCGGCACTGTTCCTGTTGGTAGTTTTTTCACCCCCAAACTGCTCATGCCACTTCTATGAGCGGCCGTTGGCTGAAAGGCAGGTGGCCAGTTGCAGAAAACATCTTCAGTTAACTAAGGGTAATTCTTTTCTTCTTAAGTGTTCCTGGAATTCAGGGGTGTTGCAGCTGGACGCCTTGAATATAGCCTTATGTCTAAGCCTAAAGTGTTAAGGGGCAGAGTGCCCAGGTTTTACTGCTGCAGGTGATGAATACGTACAGTTTTCTACAAAGCCAGGCCAGGCCCTGCACGCACAGGTGCACTCATCAGAGGGGCGTCGGCTTTGCTGCAGTAGGGGTGGATGAGAGGTACTGTAGGCCCGCGGAGATGCTCTGATCTGCATTGCTGGCTAACTCCCCCCGCCTGTCTTGTTCTTCCAGGGCGAAGCAGGTCCCACAGGTGCTAGAGGCCCCGAGGGAGCTCAGGGACCCCGAGGAGAGTCAGGAACCCCAGGATCTCCCGGTCCCTCTGGCGCTTCTGTAAGTAACCTCACGGCTGGACACACCCCACTCACGGTCAGGCTGTGCTAGAGCCACTGTTTGCTAGCCGCTGGAGCAGCTCTGGTGAAGGAAGCTTCAGAAGCGCAGTGCAGGGAGAGGTGAGCTGAGGGAGCAGAAATACAGAAGGAGTGACTCAGCAGCTGCAGGTGACTCCTGGCTGAGTCATTCTGCAGTGAGAGAGGCAGTAAAACCAGAAGGAGACGTTTGCATGTGATGGATCTGATTTTAGAAAGAGTTCAGAATTGCATTCAGTGAAGTAGAGAAGCAGTTTCAGATTAGCATGGTGAGAAGTGATCAAGTGAATTCACCCTAGGATCACTGGAACAAATGAACCTGTTACCTGTGTTGCCCCTTTTGACTTAAGTGCTCTGACTTGTCTCTGTAGGGTAACCCAGGTACTGATGGTATCCCTGGAGCCAAAGGGTCAGCTGTAAGTATGTTTTATTCTCTCTCTCTCCTCTTATTCACTTTGGGTTTCAATTTAAACAGCACATTTAAAGCACAAGGATGAATAAAACAAAAATATACGAAAACAATAATAACCACATTAACTATTAATAGAAAAATAAAATATAAAAAAGCGTTCAATCAGCCAGATATAAATTATTTCTTTTTTAAAGGGAAATTACGGGCTATGAATCTATTCAGTTTTAAATTATCTTTCAGGAAAGCATAAAATGTGTTCCCCCCAATTAAAAAAACAGTTTTGCTTCCTGTAATCTGGGAACAATAATCCTAACCTCCAATCTTTCTGTTCTTCCCCCGTTTCTAGTTTTATTGCAGGAGGTTTGGAATTTACAGTCTCCTGAGAAAGTATGGAGTAGTGCTATTAACACCA
Organism: Lepisosteus oculatus; assembly: GCF_040954835.1. Taxonomy (NCBI): domain Eukaryota; kingdom Metazoa; phylum Chordata; class Actinopteri; order Semionotiformes; family Lepisosteidae; genus Lepisosteus; species Lepisosteus oculatus. Next base: position 16,588,568 of record NC_090696.1, read on the forward strand.
GTAGCTGCATGCCTTACAGTCCAGACACAGTCAGCTTTTTATATTACTGACTGAAAGCGATAAAGATAGCAATGGCTTTATATACTTCCTTTCTCTGCCATGTTTGTTTCTGTGGAATTCACTGCAATAGTTTCTAGTAGTACATAATACTGCAGTGTTGATTAATAGTACTATACAGTATGTTAATCATTCAGTTACTGCTAGTATAAGAAGGATTCATTTCCAGACTACATGACCCTGGGATCGACAGACAAGGATGCTATCATTGTTTTCTCTTTCTGACAATAAATCAGGGAGGAAATTAGGGTCCTGGGATTGAGCACTAAGTACTATGTAGGGGAATTGTAAAAGTGTGTCACCAAAATTTAAATTGGAAAACGGGAAGGGGATCTTTGTCACTTATTAAAGTCGAGCCTGTTTTCTGCCCTTTCTCCAACCAATTCCTGGATTTCTGTTGATCTTAATATTGCTGCACCATGCCTGGAGCAGTGAGCACCATCCCAGGCAGCTCAAGCAAGGAGCAGGGTTAACACAGAGGAATCCAATATTTCCCTTTTGTTGTGAAAAGCAGTTACTTTCATCTGGGTCACTTTGAAACGACAGCTTGTCCTGACACGTTGTTGCCTGCAGAGAAATAGCTAGTTAAGGAACCCTGGAGAAACCCACAAAAGGTCTTCAAGTTGCAATATATCAGGGAAATGAACCTTGCCTTAATTCAGGCTTTTTCCATGATCATGAGAGACTTTCCATGATTGCTGTGAGAGCTGATTCATCCCCTAAATCATTCCAAAACGTACAGCAAAATTCAATCCCTGGGACCATGAAAACACTTTTCATAGTCCAGATCCCTAAACGGTCCCTGCTTCCCTTTGTTAGTGCCTTGTAATGGAAGGTTGATGTGCTCTACCTCGAGGCCAGTAACACACCTGAACAGGTCCTGCTCATGTGGTCTGTGTGATCTGCAGGGTGCTGATGTTCTCTCTGCCTCCCTCTGCAGGGCGCTCCTGGCATTGCGGGTGCTCCTGGCTTTCCTGGACCTCGCGGACCCCCAGGACCCCAGGGAGCCACAGGACCTCTTGGACCTAAAGGTCAACAGGTAGGTGACCTCTTTATCCCTCATTTTTCTGTGTGGCCCATAATGGCTGTAAGCGATGTCTTTTTTACTTAACCCTTTCGAAGGAAATGCATTATTGTTTGTGACAAGGGAAGTGTGGTCCCTTTGTTATTTGCTCATGCTTGGTTTTACTTAAAGAAGATTACAAATAAATTAGTCAAAATGAGGAATTATTTTCCTCATTAACCAAACCACTGAAATCGAATCGTTCCAAAAAGTGGTTGCTTAGGCCTTTTTTGCCTTAATGCACTGCTTGATTCATATGACCATAATTATAAATGAAGTTCCAGATGAAGGTGGAGGAGGGAGCTCAGTGACCCACTGAGACCCAGGAAGCCAAACTTGGCTCCCGCTGTAAATTTGTGTTCAGCCCAACATAAACTCTTAACACTGGGTTTAATCAGAGCCAGATGCTGAGGTGGGTCAGGTTGTAAAGTTCCTGTGGTTTCAGGTCAAGTGCTGTGCTGAAGCACTGAGGAGCAAGGAGCACTATAGTAATGGCTTTCTCTCCTGTGCGTCTGTCCTTCCCTATAGGGTGACCCCGGTATCCCAGGATTCAAAGGCGAACAAGGTCCCAAAGGCGAGCATGTAAGTGCCCATCCACTCCACACACTTCCTCCCCCGCCATTTCCACTGTCGCATTCGAGCCAGAGCAAGCTGGAAAATAAAATACTCGACTGATAAAAATGGCAAACCAGGTTTCACATTGAACCTGGGCCCTGATGTTGTTTCCCTTTGAAACGAACACACAAAGCCGCCAGAGTGTGTGCAGCAAACTAGACTTCATGCTTGTGCATCCTCGAGAGCGTCACAATTTAAAGCCAATTCTTCTCCGCAATCGGTTCTTCTGGTTCTTAATCATTGTTCCTCTCCGTAGGCAGTCCTTCTGAAGACTAAAAGTACACTGTGCACCACTAGGCGGTGCTGTTTTCTCATTATTGCCCTGCACATTTTGGTTTTATAATCTAGGTACTTTGATTATTGCTGCACATAGATTAATTTTAGGATTTTTCAGATGCAGTCACAGAGTATTTGTAAGAAAAACCCTAATTGAGACTAGCAAGGCCATGTGTTGAAGTTTTATGTCACTACAACATTGGGAGCACAGGAGCCAGAGTTGTTGTTGATGACGAGGAAGCGGGAGAGGGGTTAATCGGGCATGTTTTGTGGACACCCCACACAGGGTCCTGCCGGCCCTCAAGGTGCCCCCGGTCCTGCTGGAGAGGAAGGCAAGAGAGGAGCCCGCGGAGAGCCCGGTGCTGGAGGACCCCCTGGGCCCCCTGGAGAGAGGGTGAGTGGCCGAGCACGCAGTGCCCAGCAGAGCAACACCAGCACCTCCGCAGCCCAGAGCTTGCGTGCTCTTCTTACATGCCATGGCCGAACATGCAGCTGCTGGGAACTGTGGGGCTGTGCTTGCTGGCAGTGGTGTGTGGAACAGCACCAGGATTGGTTCAGAATAGCCTGGGCACTGTCCTGTTCTAACAGACCGGTCTGCTGCATGTTGTGTTACACTGGTGGGGACACTGGTTTGAACAAAAAGCAGCTAAAAACAAAGAGGAGTGCTTTTAACAAACAAATTACTGTGCATCCACTAAGGTAGAAATTATTCATGATGTCTCCCTGTTACCATACTCGCAGAGCAGCAGTACTAGAAACCAGAACAGGCCATGAGTTAATGCTGCAGACTAACCTGCTATTCATCTTCCAGTGCTGCAAGGCTCTGTGCAGCTTCATGTTCTGTAAGAACCCAGCTGCTGTACTGTGGCAGATTAAACAGCACAGTTACAAAACCAAGCGTTAAGTAGACCAACACAGAGACCAAGCGGTTGCATGGAAAATATGTATTCAAACTTCTGAAAGTTAATTTTGAAGTAAAAAAATCAGTATGCTGTTGTGTGCATGTAAACTAAGAGAATTGGTGAGTTATACCCTTTTATTTCTCAGAATAGACTCTGCTTATGTGTGTCATGGCTCTTTTTTAAAGTGAGAATTCCATGAATCATTATTGTTTAATTTGACAACACTCGCAGTCATATAGTGCACTGATCCACGTTCTACAATAACACGAGCATTATCATTACTAGTGTATTATCTTAGGCAAAGTTTAAAATAAATGACAGTAAAGCTTGCTAGATCTTTTAATTTGCAGTGTTAATGATTTAGTCTGGCCTGGCTGACTGGCCAGCTCTAACTTGTCATTTCCTCTCTCCTTGTTGCCAGGGCTCCCCCGGTAACCGTGGTTTCCCAGGTCAGGATGGTCTTGCAGGCCCCAAGGTAGGTGCCGCCATAGTAACCAGTGACCAACTTGGAATCCTTAGGAAACCATCACCTAGACCTGTGTGCCAGAGTCTGAGCACTGAGAGCAGTTATCAGTGCTGGTTTTCCCAGCAGCCTCTCCTATGGATAGGGGCCTTTGATAACTTCACAGCCACTCGTTTCGAACTGTTACATAGAAGAAAGCAATCTCTGAAAAACCCCACAGGAGGACATACCCCCGATTCGCACCAGAAGATGAAAACAATCTTGTTGCTGAAGCCAAAGAAACCTATCTTTTAAAATAAAGTGATTCTGACTGCTACTCAGAATAACTGCTCTGACAGGGACGCCGGACCCCGATAGTGCTCTTCATGTGAAGTTTGTTTTCCTGCAGTTCTAACAATAGACCACAAGGTGGCACGTGTAACCTGCAAGATTTGTAAGAAAAATGCATTCGACGTTTTCATTGATCAAATATATTATGCTGTTATCTGACAGGCAAGGAGACTTCACATTTCTAATATTTCTCTAAGAGCACTATTCTTCGTCTAGTGTCAAAAACACAGCTTTTTATCTCACTGCAGTGCAGTGCGAGAGGGAAGTATTGCAGCCTCAGTGCTGTGCCATGGGCCCAGGACGAGGAGGACGCCAGCACCCTGATCTACTCACCTGCCTGACGCATGTGCCCTCTGTTTCTCTCGCTCTGTCTTAGGGAGCCCCTGGCGAGCGTGGGCCCTCTGGAATTTCTGGTCCCAAAGGCGCCAACGGAGACCCCGGTCGCCCTGGAGAGCCTGGCCTGCCTGGTGCCAGAGTAAGAGCCCTCTTTGTTACCGATGTCTCTCAGTCGCTGTGACATCAACAGCCAAACGCAACTGTTGTACACGAACCATTACTGACGGCTGCCAGTGAGCTGTTTTTTTGTGTGTGGAACAAATGCCTTAACACAGAAGTGATATGTGAACAGCACAAAACCAAGCACAAAATGGAGCAGGCACACACACCTCCATGTGTACGTGGACGAGTGCATCATGCAGGTGTAGATAGCATAGTAGTATTAATTCCTCCCTGTCTGGGGGGCTCCATTATATGTGAGATGAGCCACACTCCCAAAAAGGTAAGCAGCATGCCAGCAAATTAACTCACTGCTCACATTCATATTCCAATAATCCTGCAATAAGTGTAGCCTTTCTCCTGAAGTTGTGATGGTTTATTTCTAGTATCAGGCATTACAAATTAGAGTATTATTTCAGACAAGCAGAGCTCTGATTTGAATTGTTGAAAATGAAATGGAGCAGACTTTCACTGCCTTTGGGACCATCACTGACAGTAAGTGATGAGGTTACCCATTAGAAAAGGCAGAGCACTTTGTACTGCCTTAAAAAAATTATTGTGCTCTGCAGACTGAACAGTGGTAACAACTAGCAATTTGTTGTTCGCTTTTGACATTCACAAGGTGAAAATACATATTAGAGTACAACCAGCAGGACATTAATAAGGTTTTATGTATGACTGAACAAAGTCAATTTTAGCATTTAATATAGAACAAGTGAGTGTGCGACAACATATTGGAGAATGTAAAATATAACTGCTTTCCTGGATAATGTTAAATCATGGTATAGCCACACTGTTGCACATTGCACTTTTCTGCATCAGTGACTTAATGTCCTGATTTTAGGATGTCAACATGGAATTTAAAGCTGGGCGCCTACATTAAGGCGGATCTGGGTGTGAAGGCATTACGTGTTGCACCAGAGCACTCTGTCCATTCCTTGGAAGTGGCTAACCTCCTGATCTCTTTTCTCTGCCTGTAGGGTCTTACTGGTCGCCCTGGTGATGCTGGTCCTCAAGGAAAAGTTGGCCCCTCTGTAAGTAGCTCTGATGGAGTGACCTCTTAATCTTGATGAGGGAACATCCATTCCTCCTGTCACACACCTGTTGTACTTGACCCCTGGTGTTGGCTCAGAAACAAGCTATGTTTTTCTGTGTTATGCATGAAAACCTTTTAACTGCATGGAATACATCAATCGTGATGTGTGAGGGCCTGTCTCAGAATAAACTTTCAAAACTCATTGTGACAATTCTTATAAAATCCCTTTGTGTGCAGGAAAATAAAGAGATAAAGAGAAAGATGGGGCTTCTGCCGTCCTAAAACATTTCTCTTCTGTCCCCATAAGTTAGGCTTAATGAAGCTTAACTCATCAAGAAAACATAATTATTACTTGTCATCTACTATAAATATTTGAATTCATATCCAAACACAGCTCTTGGGTGTCTTGGGAAAATCCGGCCCCAGCACCTGGTTATTAAAGAAACACTTGACATTCTGCCCACAGCCCGTCTGTTGTCTGGTGTTTACTGTATATCACCCTCCTATGGAGTGTGGAAGTTTTTATTTTTAACCATTTTCTAACAGAGATGGTTTTTATCCTCTTCAGGCAATATAAGAAAAGCAAACAGCAGTTAAAGTCTGACAGCAATCCGAGTCATGGCTCTGGACTCCAGTCCAAAATGTTTTGGTTTCCGATTTTTGGCAGGGTGCAGCTGTTTACCCTTGACCACGTCACTGAACTCAGGTTGCTCCAGGAAGTGCCCTGCTGGGCAAACGGGTACCTACCGGGTCTTCATTGTCAAATGCAGCTGGCTAAACATGGGATGAAACTGAAAGAGAACTCGGTTCTCAGTGTCTTTTACTTTTATATCTCGTCAAACCCAAGAGACGTGATTCCTGTGACACACTGTGGCACATCCTGGGCTTTCTGGATCTGCCCCGGTGCCCGCAGTCATGCTCTCTTCTGTCCCCCCGCAGGGAGCCCCTGGTGAGGACGGTAGGCCGGGACCCCCTGGGCCTCAGGGAGCCCGCGGCCAGCCCGGCGTGATGGGATTCCCTGGACCGAAAGGAGCTACCGTGAGTGTGCCACCCTGCTCTGGCCCTGACAGTCAGCAGCAGTTAGGGACAGGCCAGTGTCGTCCACCGCACACAACCTATCTACAGTCCAGTTTGTACTGGTGCTGTACTGATAAACTCTTTGAGAAAGACTGGGCATGGAGTACATTGTCACACCATGTCCTGATAGCTGGGACCTTTCAGAAGTCATCTTGATGCTTAAAAGTAGTGAGCCCTGAAAAGGCTGTTCTGATCATAAAAGTTTTTAAATCATAAAAGCATAAAAGATCATAAAAGCTCACATCTGGAGAAGGCTTCACGGCCGAAACGGCCGAAACGTTGTGTTTTCTTTCTCCCTTTTTTACAGCATGGAATAAACCTATTACTTGTTCCATAAAAGTTTGTATTTTCTTACATCCTTACTTGTGTACAGACCTAAGGGAAGTCACGCCAGGTGCTTTTTGTGCACCTACTGATTTTCCTTGTGTATCTCAGCTGAAAAAGATCTCGCTGGCAGCCTTATTCTCACTGCAGATTCAAACCTGCTGATGCTCAGATCCTCACAAAACAATCAATAGCACCTTCAGCTAAGTGTTCCTGCAGCTCGCACAGTAAAGACTCAGTGAGCAAAGGTTTTAAGTGAAACTAAAAAATATATAAAACAATTAAGCAGAGGCCCCAAGTTCTGGATGCTTTGTGATGCCATGTCTGTGTGTGATGCAGACACCTCTGAGAGTGACCTGTCTCTGTGTCTTTCTAGGGTGAGTCTGGAAAACCTGGAGAGAAGGGATTGGTTGGCGCTCCAGGTCTCAGAGTAAGTATACTGTAGCTATTCTTTGTAAAAAATGTAAATCAAAGTGCTGTGCTTCGGTTATAAACATATAGAGTGTAGATCCACGTTGCCTACAGGCGAAGCACATTTGTTGCACTGTAATGGAAGGTAGGATTGATACACGTCACCAGGGGGCGCACTTTGCAACGTGAAATAATCCCTGATGAACAATAGCAGACAGCAGGATTATTATTTTACCAGCCATAAACTGATCTATTTAGAAGAAATACATAAATAATTTGTAATTGGTTAAAGGAGCTAGGCGTTACTAGCCACTGACCAAAACGATAGTTTTGGTCAGATAGTGGTGTAAAGATAGTGGTGTAAAGATAGACCAAACGATAGTGGTGTAAAGAAACTATAACCACTTGGAATTTGCATTTGAAGTAGGGGGGAGTTACAGCTAATTAAAAGCAGTTAGCAGGTATTTCCCTTTGATTCTAAAACCTTAAATGCCCCCCAAAAATGTCATTTAAAATATACAGATTCTTTGTACTTCATAATTGCAGGCAACACAGATGTTTCTTTGAAGAAAATTTTATTCAGGCTGCATTTAAACCCTCATGATAAAGTTGATCTCATTGGCTACATCTGGAAGGGAACATAGGCTTGATCCTGCTCATATCGATATTATTTCTTACATAAAAACGCCATAGAAACACGCAGGGAACACTTGAACTTGCATTTGTCTTGTGCATGCTGGTAACTGTGGGTGCTCGCCCGGAAAGGCACTGGTCAATAAGGTGCCAGTGGGCAGCACGTGTCCGGACGGAACCCTGTGACTGACCCTGACTAACCTTTCCTCTTCTCCTGGCAGGGTCTGCCTGGGAAAGATGGGGAGACTGGTGCACAGGGACCCCCAGGGCCTGCTGTAAGTTATCAATGCACCCCTTGCAGCTTCTGTTACTGTTCATTCCTCTGGCTGCCTCCTTGATCCCAAGTGACGTCCAAGGGCCACAGTGAGCAAATATATAGCAGCTTGTGTATAGAGGAGGGAGGTGTTGGGTGGTGGCTATGGATTCCCAAGAGGAAGGTTGGTTTCTTCCTTTAGCCCAGCTGTATAAAACTTTCAGCACCACCCATGATCCACTGCTTAGCCTTATAGGAACTGGGATGAGCCAGATGAGCTGCCATGTTCATTCGTGGACTTAAGTATACAACATGGGAAGGTTCAGACGATGTAAAAGACCATGTAGGTTAGTGCAAGTGCAGATTAGAATAGAACAAGTCAGAGTCTGCAGGTACAGTGATACAGCAGAATTGCATTTGTCAGACTGGACAGTAGAGTCTTATCACCTACAGCTGCGATCTGAGCGTGTGAGTACAGAGGTTTGTTAAAGGTGCTATAGATTCAATATGTAAATCCAGTAAAGCAAGTTTTGTGACTTAGAGCCTGTAGGTATTTTGTTTCATGTAACGGAACTCGAGCTATGGTGTCAAACTGCAGTGCTCATTGCTGGCCACCAGAGGGAGCCAGAGTTATTTGTTCTGAAACTTGTCTGGGACATGAGAAGACTGCCTTGTAACATTATCCTAAAATGAGACATCATGGACTCAGATGAGATGGCATCTGAGTTCCAATACTTTGTACAAAGCAAAAATGTAATGTAATGTAAAAATAAAATAAAATACATAAATAACAATTTTACCATTTCTTATGAACCCTTTGTCGATACATTCTGAAGATGATGCTGCCAGAAGAGCTATGTTTGATAGTGTTTCATGAGTGTGCTTGTCTGTCTTGCTCCCTTAGGGTCTTGCTGGAGAGAGAGGAGAGCAAGGTCAGCCCGGTCCTTCTGGTTTCCAGGTAAGCGTTTCACTGTCAGTCTGCATTACTGGGGACTGAACCCTGAGTCATCCATGACCCAGATCTCATAAGGTCAGCTCGGGACTGCTCTCCCTCGCCAGTGTGGCAGAGAGCTGCACATGGCCGGCTTCACTTTCAGTCCACTGTGCAAAGGTGCAGCGGTCTGTGTTGGTTATAGATAGAAACATGTTCCATTTCACACTTAAAATGGTTGAATGTACAAAGCCCTTCTTTATTTTATAGTCTGCTGGAAGTGTCTACTAATCAAAGCTAAGAATAGGGTGTCTGTGCATCACCACCTTGGGATGGACATATATGGCCAGGAAGCTTCCTCTGCATGGTCTGTCAAGGATCTCAGTGAAGTTAGACAGCACTGGCCCCTGCTACTAGGAGCAACATATTGTATTCATCCCATCTCACTGGTTATACCATTGACCTCAGAAGTATCTTCCCACACCTGTTCTATCTCTGCTGATTAGTAGTCCAGCTCTTATTAGGGATTTGTCAGTTTGGCTGTGCAGTTCACACACATCAGTGTCTAGATGAAACAGAAAAGTCACGTCAAAGGGTAGCTATGCGCAGTGTGGCGACGAGGCACTTTCCACTTGGAAGCTAGAGGCTGGTTTGATTCGGTAGTTCGTGCATTCGCGCTGAGCCTGTCGATGAGGAATATGGTGCTTTCCTAATCGCAGGCTTGTTGCTGTGTCTAGCTGTGTGTTCTTAGGGTGCTGTGAGCTCCAGCTGTCCCCTGCGCACGATCTGATCACTAACTCCTCTCTCCCCGTCTGTGTGCAGGGTCTTCCTGGGCCTCCTGGTCCTCCAGGTGAGGGTGGAAAGCCCGGTGACCAGGTGAGTGGTGTCCCCCTTTGTCAAAGCCATACCCCTCCCCCATCCCTGTACAACCACACAGCAAAGGCATCCACAAAATCATGTCCCTACAGGTTCTTAGTGCTGCTAAGTATTGATTTTTAATCTTATTGCATTATTAAATAGTGCATAGAGGTAGAGAGAATAAATGTGCATTCATTTATGATTTTTACAGCCTCCTGTTAATACTGTAGTTGTTCCTCATTTGTACTCACTTGCAATTAATATCTTTCCAGTTCTGCTAGAATCAGCTGCCTTGCTGGAACAGGCAGGCTTTAATGACATTGCTTACATTCACTCATTCTTTAATTCCTCATGCAAGGCTCCAACAGAGAAATCATTCAACAAAACCACAGCTTAAAATCTAAAGGATTCTCCTGCTCGGTTGTTCCTGGGAGAAACCATAGCCACGCAAGAACTTGGATTGTGACACGGTCAGCTTTCTGTGTGGCTTGCACACGTCATTGAGAAGCACACACTCAAGCAGTTCAGTGCAGGAGCGGTTTCGGTATCTGGGAAAACGCCATGTGAGCATCTCTTTCTCTGCACAGGGTGTTCCCGGAGAGGCAGGAGCTGCAGGAGCTGCTGGACCCAGAGTGAGTGTGATCCTCCTACCCCGATCCCCTGACCGGCAGAGCATTGCGCATGTCCATGCCGCTGGATGTCCGTGAAGCCTGATGCAGTCGAAGCACCATGATGAGTTCTCTTCCTCTCTTCCCTCTCCAGGGCGAGCGCGGTTTCCCAGGAGAGAGGGGTGGACCTGGAGCCCAGGGTCTGCAGGGCCCACGAGGTCTGCCCGGAACCCCAGGAACTGATGGACCCAAGGTGGGTACTGGGGTGTCTCAGTCTGAGAGGGCACAGAAAGACAGGGTGCTTCTGATCATGGGTCCCCTCCATATGGAAGTCTGGCAGGGCAATACCAGAGCAATACCAGGGATCTCAGCAGATGCTCATGGAGAAAGATGGTGTCCATTGTGCTGGCAACTAGAGTGTTACTGAGAACGGGGCAGCCCTCTTGTGTTGGAGGGGGGTGAGCGTGTTTATTTGGGCCGGGCTCTGCACTTGTACTGCAATGTGGTCAAGATATGGACTAAGATATTATACAAGTCTACACAGAAGTGCATTTAAAATTAAGAACAGAAGGCACTTCTTTACTCCCAAGTTTTGTTGGAGTCTGGAACGAGCAACCCAGCTACTGTACATTGTAAAGGCCGATACCCTGGCTATGTTCAAGAAACAACTGGATGAGATCCTGTCACCTGAGCTGCAAATTACTGGTGCTACCAATAGTGCAGACACATCTAGCTCAGGTTGAAGCTCAAATCTAGGTTGTTAGACAGGATGCTGCTTGACTGTGTGATGCCCCCTTTGCTGTGACCTACCAGCTTCTCCTCAAGTCCTGCTGCCCCAGCCCCTGATGCCCTCTCTGTTCATTCACGCAGGGTGCCACCGGCCCAGCTGGTGCTCTTGGCGCCCAGGGACCCCCCGGCCTGCAGGGAATGCCTGGAGAGAGAGGTACTGCTGGCATTCCTGGACCCAAGGGAGACAGAGTGAGTACCCGCCTGGCCGTATCTGGGCACTGCCAGCACTTCAGCTCACCAGACGGGACAGACCCCCCGTGGAAGAGACAATTGCGAAGTTCTGGATTCAACACCTTGTCGGTCCCTCACCTAATCATTTAGCTTTCATCTTGTTTGCCTTGCCATCTCATCTTTGTCTTGTTGGTGATGCTTAACTAAAGTGACATTAGCAAGGTGTCCCCTTTGCTGTGGAAGTTGTGCCAGGGGTACAGCAGGAAGATCTCTTTGCCGCGAGGCACACTCTCCATCTCTCTGAGCGACACATATTAGTTAGGAGCCAGCCCACCTCAAGTGATGTTCCCCATAGGTCATTTTGACCAGAAATAGAAAATTCAGACCACAATGAGCAAACAAGAATGGGGAAATACATTTTAGCACGACTATGCTGAATTTCTGTCTTGTCTGTAATCAGATGAACCACACATTTATTTAAACCTTGTATTAAACCTGTTTGGCCTTATTTCTTCCAGCTGATTGCTGCCTGCCCCTACATGGGAGGCAGGTGTCAAACAGAAGACAGCCTTCACAGTTCTCCAACAAAAGCCCACACTGTTGGTTCTACCCCAAGTGCAGGTGTGTGCTTAGTCATGATGTCTCCTCTCTCTCTTTCCCCTGTAGGGCGATGTTGGTGAGAAAGGGCCTGAGGGAGCTCCAGGCAAGGATGGCTCTAGAGTGAGTAGTGACTTTTTCCGAGACGCCTCTGTTATGTTTTTATCAGCTTTGTGTTGACAGGCTGTAGGAGGGCCTCTGCGGAAAATTAACACATCTTTGCAAACAGTGAACATCTTTGATGGAGGGGAACGTTAGCAGAGAGCTGTGTGTTTGAGTGAATCGTAAATGAAGTGAATAAAAAGTTCGCAAGCCCTGAGAGCACCAGGTCAAAAATCTCTAGCAGAGATCTCTAACTGCAAGAGACATCAGTATTTTACAGATTTCTGAGAAAAAAGTCATATAGGTATTCCATACAACATGTAGTTAGATGCAAAAGTGAAGTTGTGTAATCTTAATAGTATAACATGAACAGTAAGACCACTTTATGTTGCTAATTTCCAGTGTGCTGTTCAACTTGCCTCAATTAAATTATTGAAGTGGTAACAAAAACCTTGTCGTTAAAAATATAACATAATAGCTGCTGAAATATTTATTACCTTGCGAAATATAGGACTAGTCTGCAAAACTGTTTCTGGGCTAAAAGCTTTTCATGTTGGTTAGATGACACCAGATGTAGAGAGGCAACAAGATTGCGTACTCCGACCATAACTGACCCAAGTCTGCATCTTCTCTTCCAGGGTTTGACTGGTCCCATTGGTCCTCCTGGTCCTGCTGGTCCTAATGGCGAGAAGGTAGGGCTGGGCCTCTGGTGTTTGGGCAAGGCAGGGATAGTAGGATGGAGCTGATTCACTTGGAAGCAGGAGATTTGGGCCGACTTGTTGCGGAAAGAGCTCTGTCCCTTCTGAGCAGAGGTGCTCATGAACTAAATGGAAATATATGTGGGTCAGTGAACAAAGAGCGATCACTGGACCTCCTGGCTGACACAGAGCCAGTCCAATATTATCCATCATTTTTAAGGCCTGGTATTATTGCCCTCATCTTGTAGAGTTTCCATTTAATTCTGAGCAAGAAGAAGTGTTAAAGAAGAAACTATTTCCCAAATAGGATGTGTATCTTGAGGTTTTGTCCAGAACGTCCCGATAGAGCAATATCTGGGTATCTTGATTGCCAAAGATACATGAAGTCCACAACTGTACACGTTGTTGAGAACGAGTGTCAAGTTATAGAGGGCATCAGGGTTAGGCTTGAGGTGCAGCATTTGTGAGCCCAGATCTTGAGCTTGTGATTCTGGGCTTGGACAAAGATGATCAGCTCAATTTGAAAAGAGGAGATGGGAGCCCTGATTGCTTTCTTTGCTGTTAATGCAGTCGCTTCTCACAGGTGTACCTGCTCAGGCAAGCCAGTGAGCAAAACTACGACATTGCACAGTAGACGCAGAATGAAATATAGTTGTTTTAAAATTCTGTTTTGTATTTTTTGAGCTTGTTGGGGCGATTTGCTCTTTTGATCGTGACGCTTTGACAGGTGGCAATCCCAGTGTCCTTTGCCCTAATTCTCTTCCTCCTCTTCTTCAGGGTGAATCTGGTCCTTCTGGTCCATCTGGTGCTGCTGGTGCCCGTGGAGCTCCTGTAAGTGTTCCCCCCAGCATGTCTCACTCCCACTCCTCTGCCAGTGCAATCCTGCCACATAGGCTTGCAGCTCCACCTGTCACGTTAGTCCATCACACTGGCTCCGCCATGCTACCATGACTTGTGTACCTGTACCCTCTAGTTAATCATTCCATGTGTCTTAATCTGTAGTCAGAAAGCATTCGGAGGTGATCTTCATGTGCACAGATGAGCATTCTCAATCAATTCTTTACTGCTTTTCCCCATAAATTAACAGCTTACTGGTGACATAGAGAATATCTTGAGAAAAAACACATCAGTTGTATGACTCCTGAGAACTCCTAAATTGAAAAATTCTCAGGACAGATAGTTAATGTTTATTTCATTAGCCTTAACTAATTGATGTTGCTTAGAGAGAAGACTGTAAATGGAGTGTACAAATGGGCTGTATAATAAGTTCACACTAGAGGAAAATCCCCCGTCTCCGCTGATGTCACTTAGAATTGTCAGCACCCTTGCTGATGCCTAAAGCGCCTCTTGGGGCCCCAGTACAGACGATAAAGCATCAGTCTTGACTCTTCTTCCCTCTCTCCAACAGGGTGACCGTGGTGAAACTGGTCCTCCTGGACCTGCTGGATTTGCTGGTCCTCCTGTGAGTAAAACTGTGCTTCTTGTTTGACCTGAGTCATCCTCATAACACCTATCAGTCACCTGGAGACAGGCAGAACCCGAGCTGTCTAGTCTGTCCCCAGTCCTGGTGCTGGAATACCACCGGCTTCCTCTGGTTTTATTTCCAGCTCCGCTCTTTCTTTAATTAAGCTTAAGTTCTTAATCAAACCTGTTTAAATTAACCAAACCTGTGCAGGAATTCCGCTCGTTGAGGTTTGTTGTTCCAAAGTGAAATATAATCAAAGGAAACCTAAGTATTTTTATATAATCTGAATGTTTGACATTTGACACCCTTCCCACCTCTGTACATCTTTAATTGGTAACCCATTAGCAGTGCTTTTGGTTATGCAAAAACATCGGTTTTAATTGAAGCAAGAGTCCTGTTCCAAAGTGTCATGGAAATATTACACAACAAGGAAATTGCCTGTTTCATTAGAGACTACTAATGAGAGATTATTGTACAATATAATTATCATAAGTAACGAGGATTTCTCCTGTTAACTCTGTTCATGTGTTAATGATGCTGATGGTAGCTGGAGGTTTGTCTTTGATAATGGTAACATATGAATGATAATTGATCTTGCTAGTAAGAGATCTGTAGTTTGATCATCGGTAGATCTGAGTTTGTCTGTGATGATTGTTGACTGTGACGGGTATCAGTTCTCCAACTCGGCTGGCGGGGAGCGATGACCTGTAACTTGTGATTTGCAAGTACCAACGGAGTATTTCTCCCTTCTGCAGGGCGCAGATGGCCAGCCTGGTGCCAAGGGAGAGCAGGGCGAGTCTGGGCAGAAGGGTGACGCTGGCGCCCCTGGACCTCAGGGACCCTCAGGTGCTCCGGGACCACAGGTGAGCTCCTCCTGTCTGATTCTTAAGCCGAGCCACAGCCAACCGTGGCTGCCTGTCCAGTTCTTGCCTACTCTTTCGTCCTGAAATGAGATTCTCCTGAACTGATACCTCGGTGTCCTGCTGGAGCACATTCGTTTGGGGTTGGGCATTCGTCCTGAGAGTCGGTGCACTGGGGAGAGTGCAGTGTTCAAAATCAGCAGGGAAAATCTAGTGAGACAGAATGACACCTACTTTGAAATACCATTTTAATGATTTCACGTCTTCAGATTGTCTTGTGACTTAAAGGTTAACAACAGGTTTCATGTAGTCCATATTGCATCTGTATCTGTATTCTGGTCACCAAAACCTGAGCAAATGTAGCCTCCAGTTCATGAAGTCTTCTGTACAGAGTAGCATTGAACGTAGTGACGTCATCTACATACATTACTGTTGTGCTCCATGACATTTAGTCGTTGTGTCAATGTCAGAGCATGATTATACTTGCTTTTTTTAATTATACATTTTTTGTTAACCAGCATCTTTCTTTGTCTTCTAGGGTCCAACTGGTGTTTCTGGACCAAAAGGAGCTCGCGGTGCCCAGGGCCCTCCTGTAAGTGGTCTTCTGTCCTCTGTCCTCTATTGTAAAGGCCGCAAGGCCGGGAACAGCACTAATGTGCTTTCTTAACGCTTTGGAGATTCTGCGTTACGAAAGCACACGCAATGTGGGAATGAAACCAATTTTAACTGAGATCATTAGGGAACGCAGACTATTTGTATTCATTGCCTTAGATTCAGTTTGTAAGGTCTATGAAGTTATAATCAGTCTTTTCAGTCTATGTAAACCTATTTCATAACACCTACAGTATATGCAGTAACAAGTCTTAATTAACAGTTTGAGCTGAAGGCGGAGTAGGGACATTCATCTCATACTCTGTTTATAAAGTAATGATTGTATTGATTTGACCGTTTCCCTTCTTGCTCTTCATGTTAACGTTTTAGAATCAGAATTTTTGTGGCTGAGACATTATATTATATCAGGAAGTGTATTTTGTTTTAAAAAAAGATGGCTACGCTATTGGAAATCCGGGACGGAATGGTTATAATGACAGGACGCATGCAAGATTGAGATTCGCTCTGTGGCAGCGAAGGTAATGTGATCTTGTAAGGAGGAGCATGATCTCGGCATGGCAGTGACCTCCCATCTCTCTCTCTCCTTCCCAGGGTGCCACTGGTTTCCCCGGTGCCGCAGGCAGAGTTGGACCTCCTGGCCCCAACGTAAGTACCCCACCGATGCTTCTACTGCAAGACCAGCCTTAAGACTGAATGGCCAGAATGTCTGTATGGTTCAGGTTCTGCTCCTGTGATTTAGCATCGAGACCCGTCCTCACAGGCTAGTTGCAGCCATGCTCACGAGAGAAGAGTTGTTAATCCCGTGACCTTTTCTGGTCAAACGCGGTGCCCACAGCACGGCTCTCTGTGCAGAGAGGGAACACGTCTGCATCTCTCCTGAAAAACCTGCCTTCATACATACAGTATTATCTACCTTATTTGAGGAGTGTGAATGAAGTGTGATGAAATGCCATGTGTCTCTGTGATTCTGTGTTCATCTGTCGGCCCTTGTCTCCAGGGCTGCTGCTGGTGTCCCCATTGCTGACCGCCCCCCCTCTTGTCCTCAATCCCATGCAGGGTAACCCAGGCCCCGCTGGTCCCCCCGGCGCCTCTGGGAAAGACGGCCCCAAGGGCGTGCGTGGCGACGCCGGTCCTCCTGGTCGCCAGGGAGACGCTGGTCTGCAGGGTCCTGCCGGTCCTCCCGGAGAGAAGGGCGAGGCTGGAGAGGATGGTCCCCCTGTGAGTGCCCCCTATGACTCTTTGGGGTGTCCTCGAGCCCCAAAACAAGACAGTGAAATGGCATCCACCTATTGACTTCCCTCTGCCGCTGTGTCATGTGCTGTAGACACATAGGCAACAGTGGAAAAATAGAATAGAAAGAATAATAGACTCATTCAAAAACACTCATCAATGAAAACAATGTCACAATGCACCATGAATACTAAAAAAATAATACAGATGAGCTTTCCTTATTTAATTTAAGAGAGAAGAAAGGTATAACAGTGCTATTCAATCATACCTTTTTCCGAAAGCACAGTTTTATATGTTTCTCTTATACAGAATTGTTTTTTCATTTTTGCCAGTTCTCAAGGTGTGAGCGGTATGTTTTGCTGGAGCAGGGAGGTCATTGTGCCTTGTGATTGACTGTCTCTCTCTCTCTCAGGGTCCTGATGGTCCTTCTGGTCCTCAAGGTCTGGCTGGGCAGCGTGGTATTGTTGGTCTGCCTGGCCAGCGTGGTGAGAGAGGCTTCCCTGGGCTTCCTGGACCCTCTGTGAGTATCACACAGACCTTCTGTGTGCCCCATTACAAGCACAGACTTCCAACACATGGGAGAGCAGAAAATGGAGACAATACAGTAGCATGGTATTGCCCAGATGGTAGTAAAAATTGTAAACATCAAAACAGAATCAATTAGAGAACTGCCTGATGTTATAAACTGGATGTATACAACAGATTTCAGTCTCCTGTATACGTTATTGTTTTTTTAAATAGACAAAAGCTGTGCATGACTAGCTGTAGTAATGCACAGAAATGGATCATGTTCACATACATTATGGTACCTGTTTCCCCTTGCTGTTATTCGTGTAATCCATTGCACAAGTAACTGACTCCTTTTAAGAGATAACTTTGCTCAGTAATGTGATGACATTTCTTAAAATAGGGAGATTCTAATTGCACACAGTGCAGACAAGTCAAAGCAAACAGCTTTCAGTGCTGGTTGCACATTGTGGCCCCTACTTTGGCCTTGGTTGATGTGTAAATGTACTTTGAAGCTGACTCTTGTACTTTGTTATGAAAAGAGCACTCGACTCCCACCCATCTTTAAATGGAGTTCATAACAAAAGTTGGGGGGGACAATCTCCAATTTCCACCAATCTCTGGCTGTAGGGCAGGTGTCCCCAATTCTGGACGTGGACAGACGGTGTGTCTACAGCACCTGAAATGCTGGCGGAAGCTGTTCATGTAGTCGAGATAAAGTAATAATCGGCTTATTCTGATCGTTATAAGCTGCCCTGGGCTGAAACGCTGTAGACACACCTGCCAGGACCACAACAGTGGAACTCTGGGCTAGGGTATAAATAGGACCCCAAGATCAGTATTTTCTCCATGTTCTTTGTGCTAGAACAACTCTCCACCATTCTCAAATCTACTGCCTGCAGCAGCCTGTAGATTTAATGAGGTCTTGACTTCCTCATCCATCTGACTGGCTGGTTGGTCTCCAAGCCTAGCAGATTAAAGCCAAAAGTTGGTGAGCCCAGCTGTCTGCATTGGGCTAAGTCGGTGCACACTGCCTCCTGTTGGTAACCCCTGTGACCTTTGCCTTTTTCAGGGCGAGCCTGGCAAGCAAGGCGCTCCAGGAGGTTCTGGTGACCGTGGCCCCCCTGGCCCTGTGGGACCCCCTGGCCTGACTGGACCCTCTGGAGAACCTGGCAGAGAGGTCAGTATCTTCTCATCCTGCTGGCTCTCCAGTGGCATTGGACACCCTCCGCTGTAGATCAATACACCGACAAGAACAAAACCGCCTGTTTCCAGCTGTATGCGCTTCCATTTACTGAGGCTCTACCTATAAGCAGTGCCTGTAGATACAGTACAAATCCTGACAATAAACTTTCATCGTATCTGTAAGTAGCCAAAGACTTGTGTTTACAGCATGTGCTCTGTTTTTGTTCAAACTGACTGTAGATCTGTGCACCTGCTGGACTCGACTTGAGCAATATGTTCTGACTACTGTATGTACATGTAGAATAGAACTGTAGCTGCACTGTAGTGACTGCAGCTATAAACTATGACAGTATTGAAACTGACTGTAGCTACGCCCTGATGATGATGATGAAGTTTATGCACATAAGTACTTTTATCCAAAGTGATTTCCTAGGCTACCATTTGCAAAATGAGTTGTTTTGTACAGTATATGCATGTACACAGGCTCTATAGGTAAAACAGTGGCTGTAGCTTAACATTGATTCAATTCTTATTATACATAAAAGGACATTAATGATATATACCTGTTTCTGTCCCTGCACAGGGCAATCCCGGATCTGATGGGCCTCCTGGCAGAGATGGTGCCACTGGTGTTAAGGTAAGGCTCTGCAGCCTTGCAGGGTACAGGGTGCTGCTCCTGAGAGCATTCCCACAGCCCTGATGGGATACCAGCTGTACAATGATTCTGCAGTAAGTGAAGTAAAGATCCATGAGCCAGGCTCAAAGGTTCAGATTGTCATTAGTGATGGGTGATTGTGTGATCTGCTCTCATGTAGCACAGATAAGCCATTATATTTATTAGCCTTAACCCATGGGCTAAGAAATCTGAGATTTTATTCAGGTTCTTCAGTCACAGTGATATTTGAATTCTTGGAATAAAAAGGGCATGCAACAATGCCTGTGCCCACAGCTTTTAAATAATCAAATATGTAAATCATATTAAGCACATAAAACATATATTTTCCTTGAATATTTAGCTGTGAACATCCATGATATTACGCTTCCTTGAAACTGGAATTTGGTGTAGTTTCAACAGTTAATAGGACATTTTTCATTTTAATTCAGTTGTGACATTTTAAATTGGATCAGGGATGTGTTAGCCCAAGCTATACAATTAACCAGGCTTCCAGGTGTCACAGTAAATCACTGACACTCAGAGACTAATTATCCAAGTCACACATGTCTTAATCGATTCAGTTTTTAACTGTAGGTATAACATAGGTACCTAAACAGAACAAGACGTGTATTACGTTATAATTCCCTGAAATCCATCCTCTGGGGCAGCAAGGAAAACATATCAAATAAAGGATTATTTTTCTATAGCGGATACTAGTTTATGTGCTGTATTAAAACCTTTTAAAACCACAGCATGTAAACCAGTCCCTAATGCATTCACATGCAGTACGTGCAAGGCAGGTGCTTGGCTAACTGCTTGTGTAATGTCTTCCCCTACAGGGTGATCGTGGTAGCACAGGCCCAGCTGGAGCTCCTGGCGCTCCTGGTGCCCCTGGTGCTCCTGGACCGGTTGGGCCAACTGGCAAGCAGGGAGACAGAGGAGAGGCTGTAAGTGCCATTTACACTGCCCTCAGGGCCTGAGGCAGCTCCTGCTTTATCACAGGACACTGACACTGGTGGACTTTACATGACAGAGGACATGGAGTGACGTGAAATGTTAATTTTTGCACTATGTTGCAATCTTCTTCTAATGTTGCTGTTACTGTATAATATTTCTATATTAAGTCGTCTGTACAGTTTAAGCAACTGAAACATAATTGTTACAAACCGCAGTGAGTAATTGTGATGCATGGTAGTATTTCTGTATAAAATGCCAGCGAAATAACTGGAAAAAGATTTAAAAAGATCTACAGTAGAATTCCTATCGCATTAGTAGTGTTGCAGTCCTGGATCCTGGTTGAGAGCTCGGAAAGTCGTGCCGTGCCAGCTCAGGCTGAGGCCTGCTGTCGAGAGCGATTGTTCTGAGCTGCTGCTGTCCTTCCTGTTCCCCTGCAGGGCGCCCAAGGACCCTCCGGGCCCCCCGGACCTGCTGGTGCCAGAGGAATGCCTGTGAGTTCTCAGTTCCCGGACACTTGCCCAAAAACACTGATGGCCCCCCCGGTCGGTCTCCTTTTAATTAGCAGCAGGCCACTGTGCTGCTGCGAGTCTGAGGCCGCTTGTTTTCCTGGCGAACTAAAAACAGTCAGGCTGTGTCACAAAGCTTCATCCATCCCCTTCCAGGGTCTCCTCCATTAGCGCTCCTGCGGGATTTCACACACGTGTCGCAGGGTTTCGAATCCGCAGGATGCGGCTGTCCGGAGTGGTGGCTCTGTGGCTGAGGATCTGCGCCTGTGGCTGGAAGGTTGCCGGTTCAAATCCCTCGGCCGGCAGAGGAATCCTACTCCGTTGGGCCCCTGAGCAAGGCCCTTAACCCCAAACTGCTCCAGGGGCGCTGTACAATGGCTGACCCTGCGCTCTGACCCCAAGCTTCTCTCCCTGCCTGTGTGTCTGTGTCTATGGAGAAAAGCTGGGGTAGGGGAAAAGACAAATTCCTAATGCAAGAAATTGTATAGGCTAGTAAAGAAAAAAAAATTATCATTATCAGTTTAGTAAGGCGGCAAGCTTTTCATCATCCCGACTCTGTGCACGTCCAGATCCGGCCAGGAATCGCCACAAATTGGCCAGTGCGCTTCTGCAGGGCTTTACAGCCGTTCTCCCGAAACCCAAGTCATGTGACTTCAAATCCAAAGCTCCCGAGCTGAACTCACCGGAGGAGAGGATAGGTCTGTGATCCGGCCAGGCGCCGTTTCCAGGGACTCATACCGAGCCACTGCGTCCTCTTCACAGGGACCCCAAGGGCCACGCGGGGACAAGGGCGAGGCAGGCGAAGCTGGTGAGAGAGGTCAGAAGGGTCATCGCGGCTTCACCGGACTGCAGGGTCTGCCCGGACCTCCCGTGAGTGTTTTCCACCTTCCTCACCCAACCTGGGAGAGGGGCTGTTCCGGACTGGAGGGACTGTTGGCCAAATGGGCAGGACAGTGGTGTGGGGCACCTTCAGAGCGCAGCGCCGGGGTCAGAAGTCACCCCACCCTCATTGGAAAGCCACTGCCTGAGAAGTACACCCAGGCCTACCTGTGTGGAAGTGCTTTTTTAATTCAACGCACTTCAGAATCAAACTATAAAGGGCACTTATCATGTGTAAAAAGTTACACAATTAAGCACAAAGTTCTTGCGGATGCTAAAAACAAATTGAAGTATTTCATGCCTGGAACTGTTTCAGTGATTATATTATTATATTGTTTGTCTTTCAGTGTCACTGGTAAGCCCAGCCCTCCTCAGATAGTAGTGTCTTGTTTGGGTCTTTTTCTGGAAAGTGCGATAATGTGGTGTTCTCTGTCCTCGCAGGGTCCCGCTGGAGATCAGGGAGCCACTGGTCCTGCTGGTCCATCCGGAAGTCGAGTGAGTGTCCAGCTGGGATGGTCCAGCCGATATCCCAGTCTTCCAAGTGTTGAAGCACTGCCTTCCTTCCTGTATAACGCCTGACTGAGCGCCTCCTCTTTCAGGAGTTCTCTGTGCATCTGCCCAGCTTTACTACAGTACATTATTATACCAGTGATTCCAGCCTAAATTGATCCTGTGATCATTTTCATTGGGCAGGAGTTGCTAGGATGTGAGAATGATATGTATTATGTAACGTTTGTTTTTAAACCAAAACTTTAGCTTATGTTTGTTGTCAGATGAAAACCATTCTAAAACCGACCAAATTTACATTTAACCCAGCTCAGGTGCAGGAGCGCCTAAATTGGTAAACATGCATGTTCTTGGCCTACGAGACTGCGCTGATAAGAATTTGTAATTCTTCTCTACATTGTTCATTTTGGCCCAAAATTGAAGAATTGGAGGAACAAATATGCAGGATCTGTCTGGGACTATCCGAAAGAGGCTGCAGGAAGTGTCTTTCTGTCCTTATTTCTTTGGTGGTATCAGCTGGAATTTATATCGGTAACTTGTTAAAGCAGAGCTCATCCTGCAAGTCCCTGGCACTGACACGAAGAGAGAACACTTGGTAGCAGCAGAGCTGCCTCTGCTCAGAACTGGCAAGACAGGCAGAACCGATAACTACAGGCTGATTGAATTCCCTCTTGTGGCCATCAATGTAGACCCACAGTCGGCTGGGCAGACACTCTAGCAGTGACAGAGTCGTCCTTTGATTCCCCAGGCAGCTGTGCAGTGTCATGTGCTCGACTGTGCCCCTGCACCTTGTCTTGGCGACTGTTGAGCAAAGAATGGCTCACTCTGGTCACTGTAGGCAAGAGCCATGCCTCTGCCAGTTAATGACTTATGAACCTGCTGTGTAGGACCTTCCTTACAGCTCGCTCGCTGTAGTTATTATTCTTCGATTGAGTTGAAGACATCCACCGGAATGAACTGGGAGGTCACTGTAACGAGAGAGAGTCCCTTCACCTCGCCCGAGGGTGGATCTCTCAGACCAGTGCTGTCAGGCAAGCAGTGCTGTGTTAACCCTTTGTCTGCTCTGCTTTGTGTAGGGACCCCCTGGCCCCGTTGGTCCCCATGGAAAGGATGGTTCCAACGGCCTGCCTGGACCCATTGGACCTCCAGGACCTCGTGGACGATCTGGCGAGACTGGTCCTGCTGTAAGTACGGCTGAGAAGCCACCCACACCTCAAGATCCCACAGGGGCCACCTTGTAGAGCAGTGCTTTGAACACTGAGAACACAGAGGCTTGTGGGAGTCTGGAACAAGCTAGCCAGCCATGTTGTCAAAGCTTTCATTCTGGTATCATCGCATAAAGATACTGTCTTCCAAATAACTGGATGACATCCTAGAATCAAGTTATTATCCCCTAAAACTCAGGTGGGCCAAATGGCTTCTGCCTGTTTGCCACAAACACATGCTTAAACGACGCCGAAGAAACCAGAAGCAGTTCTGGTCTGAGAAAAGCACGTCAATCCAGCAGTTAAAATGACTGGACGCTGCTACAAGTAAAAGAACAAAGGAAGGTGGCGCAGGTGGCGTCCCAGTGCGTAATGTCCTCCCTGTCCTGCTTTCGTCTCCCAGGGTCCTCCTGGTAACCCTGGTCCTCCCGGTCCTCCCGGCCCCCCTGGTCCAGGGATTGACATGTCGGCCTTCGCCGGCCTGGGCGCGCCCGAGAAGGCCCCGGATCCCCTGCGCTACATGAGGGCCGACCAGGCCTCCTCCTCCCTGAGGCAGCACGATGCCGAGGTCGACGCCACCCTCAAGTCCCTCAACAACCAGATCGAGAGCATCCGCAGCCCCGAGGGCTCCAAGAAGAACCCCGCCCGCACCTGCAGGGACCTCAAACTGTGCCACCCTGACTGGAAGAGCGGTAAGAGACGGGGGGGACCCTCGCATCACCCACTGCTCCAGCATGGTGTACAGCCTGACGTGGATTGCACTGTGGGGCGGACCTGGAGCTCTGGGTTCCGGGAGGCCCCTCCCACAGCAGAGTGATCCATGTCAGGTTTTACTCTGTGCAAGTCGATGAACAAAACCCATGCATGAAAACAGAAACTTTCTGTTTTTTGTCCCTTGTCAGAGCATGCAAACATTATGTGAAGAATGACGTATTGATGAAAACCTGCATTGGGTCAGACTCCTTCGAAATGAGAATCTGGTTTCTGTTCGGGGGGGGCTGAATCAGGCAATGTAGCGCACGTCACCTGCGCTGATGGGCCATGCTGTTTGCACGCACAACGTGTTAACGTATCGCGAGATCCCGGCGTTCCCCAGGCAGGGTACTGATGAGCAGCGGAAGCCCTCGTTCTAGTCCGTAGCATCCCCCCTTGTGCTCTGTGCTGTCCCCCACCAAGGGCGGATGAAAGCTGACCCGGGCCTCCTCTTCCTCTCCCGTAGGAGACTACTGGATCGATCCCAACCAGGGCTGCACCATCGACGCCATCAAGGTCTTCTGCAACATGGAGACTGGAGAGACCTGCGTCTACCCCAACCCGTCCAGCATCCCGCGCAAGCACTGGTGGTCCAGCAAGAGCAAAGACCGCAAGCACGTCTGGTTCGGAGCCACCATGAACGGAGGATTCCACGTGAGTCTTCTTGGACACACTTCTTATCCACCGAGGAACTATCCGGGGCCCTTTGAGTCCTTAGATTCCTCTAAGTAAAAACAGGATTACTCTTTTAAGTAAAAGCCTTTCGGCAGAAGAAGGTTTTGACCCTGAAGTCTCCTGTGCTGTGCCACCTTGCAAAATGGTGCAAAGGTTGTCAAAATTCTGTGTGTTTCATAAGCAGGTCAGGCTAAAAGCAATTTGTTACAGAGTGTAGTATAAAAGTGTAGTGCTTTATGTCCCTTACAGGGATTATAAAGGCAGCAGCTGTCGGTCTCAGCCTGCTCTTGACCTGCTCTCTGTCTCCCCCTGCAGTTCAGCTATGGTGACGACAGCCTGGCGCCCAACACGGCCAGCATCCAGATGACCTTCCTGAGGCTGCTGTCCACCGAGGCCTCCCAGAACATCACCTACCACTGCAAGAACAGCATCGCCTACATGGACCACAGCAGCGGCAACCTGAAGAAGGCCATCCTGCTGCAGGGCTCCAACGACGTGGAGATCAGAGCCGAGGGCAACAGCCGCTTCACGTACAGTGTGCTGGAGGACGGCTGCACGGTGAGGCTCGCGCAAACACGGGTGCCACAGGGCAGGACAGGGCCAGGGGGCACGTGCCCTGCGGCCCATTGGAATGATGCATACAGAGCCCTGCCAAACTGAAACACCTTGAGCAAGGAGATATATTAGGGAAGAGTCACAAGCACAAAAGGGAGCAGGCACAAACACCTCCTTATCTTGCCTTGACGGTTTTAGAAGAAAGATTGGGGGAACATGATAATGATATTTTTCATTCAGTTTTTAGAGACTGCGTATTCCTTCAGTTTGTAGGGATGGGGGTGACCCAATCTTTGAAAGTGGAATGGTGTTTTGTCCAGCAGTGCCGCTCAGAGTTGTGGCTGGTGTAAAGATGCATCTGAATGCTTTTGAAAAATGCACAGCACCGTTATAACCATTTTTGCTATAATATAAATCCAAAGGTGAGAAAGACCAGGGGAAATGCAGTATGTGGCTATGGGAACATTTTTCCAAAGTATCGTTGCAGGGAGAATTGGTCCGCCTTCGTTTGCCTTCTGTCAGCGAGTCTCGTGACTCTTTGGAATGGGGAGGGGGCGGGGGATACTCAGAGTAAAATGATAAAAGTACAGTGCAGCCGTGTTGCAAGTAGGAAGTTCGCCACGGCAAACTGGCCATGCGAATGAGGATATAGGGGACCCCCGTTTCACCCCCCCAGAGGTGGAATGAGGCAAGGGTGACGATGAGGTGGAGGGAATGCTGGAAAAGACATGCCCCTGACCTGGATTAGCACTGAGCCAGATGAGGCTGAGGAATTGATTGCCTTTCAGTCTCAAAGAGACGTTTGTAGACTACCGTGCCCGACTTTATCAGGGCCTAGTGAGCGCGCAGATCAGAGCTGTAGGATTGGTGTGTCTAATTCTCCGCACACTTGAGGCCCATGGAAGCTCCTCTCACAGGCCTGGTCTCTCCTTTTCTCTCCTGCAGAAGCACACCGGACGATGGGGCCAAGCCGTAATCGAGTACAAATCACAGAAGACGTCTCGGCTGCCCATTGTGGACGTTGCGCCCTTTGATATAGGAGGAGCAGACCAAGAATTTGGAGTTGACATCGGTCCAGTCTGCTTCTTGTAAAAAGAAAAAAGATAAAGTAACTCAATTAAGAAACAAAACACACACTCGAGAAGAAGAAAAAAAGAAGAAATCAAAAACCAGTCTTTTTTTTTATTATTTTTGAAACGGACTTTTAAAAGTACTTTCCAGTCGCTCCTAGGATCTCTGCACTGAATGGCACCGACCGACTCCACTGTCCCCCCGTCCAGCCCGCCATCCACACTCATGCGTCTCGGACCCCCCCGCCCCCCCCCCAAGACCAGGGCCAGCGGGCAGACCGCCTGATGAAGAAGGAATGAGAACGAGGATGAAGAAGGAACAAAGCGCAAAAAAAAAACAAAAAAAATGTGGTGTTATTTATTTATTGTCTTCTTGTAAGATCTTTGGGGTCCAAGGTGTGTTTATGAAATGGCGTTGCCCCCTCCCCCCACTTAAACGACGAGTCCCTGTGTCAGTCGTCCCCTGCCCCCCCCCCAAAAAAGTGTTACGAAGGATGTAAGTGCAGGTGTTCCTACTACAAATACCATCACAGTGTGTATCTGAAGAATTACTGTGTATTATAATAAAATAATGGTGCTATTGATGTAAAACAGTCTGTATTTTTTAACAACGGTTTATATATATATAAAAAACTTTTTGGAAAGTACTTTTTGATCTGGGCTTTATATTTTTTTTTTTGTTTCTCAGTGCCTTAAGCCTCTCAACCGCCCTTACTTCTCCAATTCTTTTCAGTTACGCTTGTAATGGAGATAATATCCTAAATTGGAACGACCCCGGTAGAACTTTGTTTGAATTATGAAGATGCTGATTTTTTTTTTATTTTAAGCTACCTCACGCTAAAAAAAACAAAAAAAAAAAAACCAAAACAAAACGAACCTTGAAGCAGATGCTAAGCTGACCAGCATGGGTGAATCTGGTGCTTGGTGGGGTGTAAATCGCTTTGGCCCCCATCTTCAGAAGGTGCTATTCGTTCTATCTGCCACCCCCCTACCCACCCCTCCCCCTCACCCACCCTCACCCTGGCATGGCAGAGAGACTCTAGGAACCAGGGAGAAAGTTGGGTTCGAACCCAGGGGCCCTCTCAGACAATCACTCTTAAACCAAGGGAAGCCCATGGACCAGGGTGGGCGGGAGTCGCGTGAGAGTGTGTGTGTAATTTTGATTTTATTTTGTTGTTGTTACGGATTAATTAATGTAAATTGGAAATAAAAAAAAATTACAACAAAGTCTTTTTTTTTTTTGACTCTTTTAAGTTCCAACGTTCCCTAGAATGGCCTGCGTATGGGACAGCTGGCCTTATTTTTTTTTGCAAGACCATTTTTGTCTTTCCCACCCCCCACCCCGAGCGAGAGGGAGGAAGACTCTGACGTCTGTGCCATGTGCTAGCGTCCCAGTTTTTGTGTTCAGCGGGAGAGAGGGAGTAGAGCGTTCTCGGAGGGAGATGGTGCGTTTCTGGGAGGTGATGTTTTTGTTGTTGGGTGGGAAAAACAGAATATGAAAGATGAGTCAGTCAAGCGGAACATGAAATCCTGTAACTGTTTTGTATATGTAAAATAGATGTTTTTAAGTATTTGCAATACTGGTTCGAAGCATGGTAGAGTAGCGCTTGATACCGTTGCCAATGACCGACACAAGTCTTGTGAATTGTCACCCTGTACTCTTGGACTGACCTTCCCTTTCCACCCCTTCAGCCTTCCTCGTTAGCAATAAACGGCAGACGCTTTTCTCTAAACAAAAAAGAGCCACGTTTGTTTCTTGTTTTTAAAATGACTTTTTCTGTATTTGTTTCCGACCTACGATGTAACTTTTGCTTGATGTTTCTCTTGACCGGGGAATAATTCAATGAAGGAAACAGGAGAGAAGTTTAAAGGAAAACTACCACGAATAAAAACAAATGATTTTAAAAAAGGCACAAAAAAGGGGTTTATTTCAGTCCCTGGTTCTTGCTGCACAAGCCCAGGTGGTGTCAGTATCTAGCGGAGCAGGGTCCCAGGTTCAAGAACTTGGGTTATGTTGGTGAATGTCTATCATGGGCTGATATAAAGAAAATTAACTTCCTTTTCTGCAGGCAGATATTAAAGACTATCAGGAGATTCACATATCTCATCATTCTTTTGATGAGGCAGAGGTTCGAATCTTGAGCAGCCAGTGCTCAAGTTCCTGTAAAAGCTGAACTACCGCTCTTTTACTCTTTAAGCACCCAAGGGCCTGGAACAGGGGTGACTGGGGGTGCCAGGCAGAGTACAGCCAGTGATCCAGTTCTCTCACACACTGGAGGACTGGTCCAGAGAGCTGCTTCTGCTGCCGCTGCAGGGTCAGGTCAGGTTAACTACCCTAAGAATCCGGTCGAACAATCACACAGGGGCAGGTCTGGAGTGGACTGGAACAGCGGGAGTTCGGCTGGCCCCTGCTGGAGTTTGAAAGTAGATGACAGTGGACTGCGTTTCATTGCATTGTCATTTTATTGATCAGAGGGTCTGACGTTTAACAAAGGCTTCCTGGTCAGGGACCCCTATTTTCCTGGTTTATATTGTCATCAGCAGCTCAAAACAATCACTTTGATAATGCAGCATTTAAAACAATTTTGGAAACAAGAAAACACTCCTCTTAATTTTAGCAAAACATTTTGGGGGTGTATGTTTGAGGTCCCCAGACCCTTTGAGAACCAGCGTAAGAATGCCTGAAACTAGAACTATTAGACCGTGAATGTCTTCGATGACACACATGATTAACAGAAAAATAAATGTTTTCACCCCTGCTATGGGAGAAGATGGGATAAGCATTGTTTGTAACACTAAGTCATCACTACTCTTTTATTCTGTATTAGGCGTGTGCTGTTGATCAGAGCTTTGAGGGTTGTTTTTTTAAAAGAGCTTACAAAGAATGCATTATCATTAAACAAAGGAGGCACGTAATATGACTGAGTAAATCTGATCAAGTTCCCACTACAGCAGGGAAATCCCTTTCAATACTTGGTAATAGTGCAGGCATATTTATAAAGCATCAAACTCAGATAATGGGTGATAGTTTTGTTCATTATGGCCAACTGAAACAGCTGACCTCAGACTTGTATACTGATGTTTTGAATTTTTGACACTTAAGCCAGTTTAGAAATAGAATATAAACTCTCCATTACTATAATAACCACCAATTTAAATTACTAACTATATATCATAGGCCAGGATTGTCCAACTATGCAGTTGTCCAATTATACAGGGCCCTGTGTCTGACTTAATCACTGCCTTAGCCTCCAGCCAGACCAACTGCACATTACTTCTCAAGCATGCAAAATGCAGAAAACCAAAACACACCCAAGAAGGACAGAAAAGAATCCTCTTTATTTAGAGCAAACTTATAAACATCCAAGCATGAACTTTTAGCAGCAAATTCTTTCAAACCCTTACAGCAAACAGCCTATCAAGTTAAGAAAGAAATGAATGCCCATTCTCAAATTAACGTTAAGCTCAGTAGTTTATGCCCAGGGATCAATACCAGGGCTGGAAGAAAAGCGGGCCTCTTACAGCTTGCAGCCCAGCAGGTGCCTCCTGCGGAACGCCAGGAGTTTCACCGCAGTCCTGGGGTTCGTACTCCACCTTCAGCCTCTCCCTTCCCTCAGACGATTGGGCCGCGAGGTGGCACGACGAAGTTTTAAAAGAAATTTCTAACTGAAGTTGCAGTGCCCAAAAGCATCACAAAGCACTCAAGAGCATCTTTTTCCTTGTTGATACCCTAACAAGCAGACGAGATTAACTTCACCTCAAGTGGCTGAAGGCCTGGGAAGAAGACCATTCAATCCGTCCACTCATCTAAAGAACTGGCTTGGCGTAGTAACAGAGGGCTCATGGGACCCTGACAGCTTGGCGCTGCCTTTGTCTGCGAGTCGCTGTTGGGGCCTGGGCTGTGGCAGGGCCCTGCGCCTCCAGGAGGCAAAAAGTTGCCCGAGTCCATCTGTACGCTCCGGGCTTGTTCAGTTACGTGGCTGGGCAGTGAGCCCAGGCAGCCCACGGAGCAAGAACGGTCCGCAAGTGACCGCAGGAGTTGGGCCACAGGCCCAGCCTGTCAAATCTCAGGCCTTCCTCAATATCACCGAGAGCCGCAGTTGAGTGCTTCAAACAGTAGTGCTAATAATCAAAATGGCTCTTTTTTTAGTTCTAAACTGAACAGAGAAAAGCAGAGGAGCCCACCTGACACCCAACAGGGCCTGACAGGTAACTGGGCTCCATGCCTTTCGCTCCTGATGAGTCTGCGACACTGTAAATGCCTGGCAGCTCTAGACCAGAGAGAAGGGTAAGTCCAGTCCTTCTGGTTTTATTTTACTGATGTTTTCCCATTAGCAAATTTGAAAAGTTCTGCATTATTAACATTAGCAACATCCAGAATTAAAACCAGAAGACATGCAGCCCCTGAGGGGCCATCTGTGCTCTAAAGCAGACAGGCCACAGATCTTTTTACCAATCTGAAATCACCTCAGTGGTGCATTAAGTAATAAATGTCCTCTTCCCTTTTATTGCAAAGACACCGAATCCTGCCAGGAAAATACCTTTCCCTCCACATCTAGAAGGTGCAAACCTGAAACCTTTAGCACTGAAAAGCAAATTTAAAAAACAACAAACAATTCGCAGTCCCCAAATTATAACACCAGGAACAAAACCCTCAATTCCTGAGCACCATCAGAAAGAAAATAAAAATGAAGCCGATAAAGATAAATATAAACAGGCAATTCCTACTAAATATATTTTTTGTCTTTGACTGGCAAAGAAATCTATTCAAATAATGAAAAACAAAAGTCTGCGAGTCCTAGATCAGGCTCCGTTATGCCTGGCAGCTGACACAGCCTTCTGTTAAAAGACATGAGATGCACTGCAGACAGGTGGGTCGGGGTTTCTGCATCCAGAGCTCATTCCAGGACAGTGGGACATGCGTGCGGGCTTTCATCCCATATTAACGTGCACTGAGAGTGTCATCTAAAACACTAGCTCCAGGAGGGCCTTCTCTTACGTTTTTGGTTGCAACCCAAATACTTGATTAAGCTAAATATCTTCCAAATTGGGATTTTTCTTAATCTCTTCAGCGGGTAATGACATGAGACATCCACTCCGCGTCTGAGCCCGATGAGAAGTGCCACAATTCTGCAGATACTGCAAATAATGAGACCAACTCTGTAACCGGGTTTTGGTTTCGCACAAACCTGAAGGCACTGGGCCCTCCTTGGAACGGAATACAAGACCTGTGCTTAGATGGTGGGATTTCTGAACCCATTCATGTCTTTTTTTTATAATGAAAAAAATAAGTGCCAAGTAATCCGTGAAGTTTAAAGTGCTCCGCTCAGACCGAGATTAGGAATTTAGAAGACGCCAAGGCCCAATAACTGGCTTGGTGCTGAAAGCCACCAGTCGGCCGGCGCCCCCACACCACAGCCGAGGCTATCCCAGGCAGCCTGCTGCCCAGTCCAGTGTGACTGGTGAACTCACTGGCTACAATCAAGGGGGCACCAGGGCAGGACCGGGCTGCCCTCCTGTCGCGATCAGACGCTGTGGTGCATTAATACCGCGTGGCCGCAGCCTCCTACTGGACCTGATCCCTCCCTGCCGCCGCGCCGCGGGCAGCAGAACCTCTCTGCTCTCTCGGACGCCCTGCTTCGGCCGCGTGCAATATCCTCCCTTCTGCACTCGCAAAAGCAGCCAATAAAAACCAAGACCACCACCACCACCACTCCCCCGGCCCCTCCACACCCGCGCTCGGGCCCGTCCGCGCAGCCGCGTGGCCCGGCCCGCGCTCGCCTCCCGCGGCGTCTCTCCCCGTTCGGTTTGTGTCCCTTCCTGTTTGGCCTCCGTTAAAAAAAAAATAGAAGAGCAGCCCTCTGGAAAATAAAGAGATAAATCCGGGAACCTGCGGTGTGGAGCGCGGGGAGCGGGAGGAGAGGGCTACCCGGACAGGGGGGGTCTGCGCTGCACCGTGGAGTTGCTGCCGCAGTCGATGTAGCGGTAGGCCTCCAGCGTGTTCTGCGCAGCGCGGGCCATGTAGGAGGTTTTCACCGAGGTCCTGCGAAGAGAGAGGGAGAGAGAGATTCAGCCGGGCACCGGTCACCACAGCCCGCTTCACACTGTCGGCCCTTCGCTGGCCAGTGCACGAGTGACCCTCAAACAGCTGGGGCTCATTTGGCCAAGTCCGCACCCTGACACCCGAGTTTTGGACGACAGGTTTCGGGTATGCTCCCTGGGGTGGTGAGAGCCAGACTGTAGCGAGAGGCAGGTGGGGTTTCCCACTCCTGTTTCAGGTCCGTGGACCCCTGCAGAACCAGACAGGACCAGAGGACCTGGGACCGGAGCCACTGCCACATGCCGACCCATGAGCCACTGTACGGAGGTGCCCAAGAGACGCCTGCAACTCCATATTTAGACATCTGGAAACATGCTCGAGAATTATAGAACAACCCCTGAAGCTGACTGTGCTGGTATACCAAAGTGTTCTGGCAGAATTGCA
Organism: Lepisosteus oculatus; assembly: GCF_040954835.1. Classification (NCBI taxonomy): domain Eukaryota; kingdom Metazoa; phylum Chordata; class Actinopteri; order Semionotiformes; family Lepisosteidae; genus Lepisosteus; species Lepisosteus oculatus. The sequence continues at coordinate 16,621,362 of NC_090696.1, forward strand.
TGGGTCTGATCACAACCTCATTTTTAATTATTTCTCTTCAAGGCGAGCAAACAGCCTGATCGCAGATTTGCTGAAAGACAGCGGTAGAACAAATTGTTCAGACGGTCCTGAATAAATGGCACTATTAAGGGTGTAGTGCTGCATCTTTTATATAAGAGCCATAAAGCAAAAGCTCAGACTCTCACAGCCAATGTAAGACATGTAATTCAGACTTTACATGCATCACATCCAGTTCAATCCTGGTCTTATTAAAAAAAAAACATCCTGGGGGTTTGTTTGTGAGGATTGCTTTGTAGCAAGTAGCAACAGGCAGGTAATTAAAGATCCAATCTGTATGGTACAGATTAATGAGAGAACAAATTAAAACTTCCAGGTTATGTAAACTGACTGCAGTATCCCTCTTTGGAAAACTTTCCTCTGACAGAAGGGGCTAAAGCGTGGCCCATTTACTAACTGCTTCTTCCAATTCAGGGTCACGAGGGAGCCGGAAACCTATCCTGGCAAGCAACATGAGCAAGGCAGGGCAGCACAGACATTTCAGAGCGAGAGGGAAGAGGAGGCGGACTTACTGCACAAACACCACGATGTTGTGGACTTTGATGCTCTCCATGGTGCAGAACGTGCTGCAAGGAAAGGTGACAGCTCGGTCAGAAACCCTGCTGCTGAAATCGGCTCTCCCTAAGCTCTCCTCGCACTCTCTGAGGTGGGCGCTCGGGCTCCACTGCATCTCTCTCTGCCTGTTTTGTAGAAGTGCCGCACTGCTGAAGTGTGCAGCAGCAATCGCGTTCAGATCTGCGTGGGGAAACGAAACGAAACTTGGGTGCAACGCCGGCGTCACTCTAACAACTGATGAGGCATGATGACAGGCAGGTTTCAAGATCTTAACAGCTAGCCCAGAGACGGCTGACAGGATGAGAGGAAAACGTTTTTGAACAAGTTTTTTTTGTTTAAAGATTTCTTTCATGGCTGTAACCCTTGACTGATCCTGCCCGATACATCAAATCCAAATTTCAGGAATAAAATAGTTCAGGAGCCTGGCACTGTCCCAGATTGTTTACATACTACTGTGATCAGCTGTTAAGTAAGGTTTGCAGGTCCTCTCCTGCCTTTGCTATTCTCTTTCTGAAATTAAAAAAAGTCACAATAAAGGTCAACCAGTTACTTCCTAACCGATTATCTGCAGATAACCAAGGCGACTCTCGCTTTCTTCTGTAACAGGATGTCCTGAGTGGTTAGGAACAGTGGTGAAGTGTCTGCTTGTTATTTTCTCACAATGCAGAAATTAGCTGTTTGCTCAGTTACCTGAAAAATCAGCAAATCAGTGCAACCTCACATGCATTAAACCAAGAATCTTGAATCTCAAAATAGAAGACAAACCATGTTTACTTACTAGACGTATGAGAGACTGCCACTGATCTCCATATTTACAGTAAAGTTCACCTGCAATGCATACAAAGTTTGTTAATTCAAGAAGACACGGCACTGCCAAGTTTCAGAGCCTACTCTTCAGCTAGCGTGTGTTCGAGTGCCCGTTGTTTCAGATGGACTGTGGTGAGAATTTCCACATGCTTGTCTAGGCAGGCCTACCCTTCCAGCACTCACGTATTTGCTGTGCTGGGACTGGGACGGAAGGATGATGCTCAGTTCTCCTGTAGGTTGGAGATGAGCCATTTACTGCCGCAGAAACGTTTCACGGACTGACCTGGTTTCAATTCCTGTGGAATCAGCTGACGTGTATGGCTCCTATTTAAACTGCGTTATCTACAGCGGGGGTTGGTCATTCCTCCGCCGAGGTTTGTATCTCGGGCATTGGGCACGCCGGGCGCGGCGATACCTGTCTCTGGCTGAGGGGCTGAATTTGCAGCACGTGGTCCATCTGCTGGGTCCCGATCACCGTCTTCATGTACAGCACCTGGCTGCTCACGGCGTCCACCGACACCGTGAAGAAGTTGGAGTTGCTGAAGTTGAGAGTGCTCTGGAACACAGGACGGGAGAATTTTACGACCCGCTTTCCCAACCCGAGAGAAGAGCCGCTTAAGGAAAAACAATGTATCCACCTCCCCCAACCCCCCCCCCCTTCCTCGCCCACAACCTGGTGTCAGAGCCCCTCCAGGAAGGCACCTGCTGTCTGTATCTGTCCCGCGTCTGTGCACGCCTGCGATAAATTCTTTATTTAGTCTACAGGCACCTGCACCTTTCCTAGCCCTGACTGTAGACTTCCGTACTGCATTTTCTTGTAGACTGAAGCTGTTTGACAGAGGTCACGGCTGGAGCACAGCCCGTGGCCAGGGTTCTGCTGCAAGCATCGAGCTGCGCATCTCCGGCTCCCTGTGCTCCTCCGCAGCGACCAGGGCTGTCTCTGAGGAACTGCGACGCAGATCTGTCCGCATCTGAAACCCCTGCGCGCCGGTGAATGGTCAAGGACTGCCTCCGATAAGCAGCTCGTGCATTTTAATCACGCAGAGCAGCTACGCCTGCGATGCACGAGGACGGATCCGCAAACAGTGCAATTCAGGCATGTCCTCCACCCTGCATGATAAGGAGCCCCAGTCCAGCAGCTTTTTTGGTCACCATTAGATCACCAGTTTCTAAAGATGGGGAACAACTGAACTGTCATCAGCTGCAGATGACCTGCTGAGCCTGGTAATTTAGAGATTAACTGCAAAAGGGCCAGAGATCCCTTAATTAAGCACACAGTTTAATTGAGCAAGGACTTACAAAGGGGCCTATGAGACATGCTGGCCTGGGGCTCTCCAGGACCAGAGCCCCCTGCTGTAACCCGACTCCCTGACACGTTACCGGCCACAGGACAGCGTACCATCATCTTCATCAGGATCTTGCTGTGGTTACGGTCGAAGTACACCGTCACTTCTTTGATGCCATCGTCGCTCACCACCACCGAGCGGGGGAAGAGGAAGAATGCCACCAGGCAGGAGACCAGGAAGCACCCCACCACAGAGAGAACCACATACAGCTTCCTGCGGAGGCAGGCAGACACAGGGGAAACCATGTGACGCGAGTCAAGGAGGCCTTCACCGCTCTCTCTGGACTCCCTAGCGTCTCCCTTTGGGTTAAGGATAAAAATAAAATTGGAAGGGTCCTACGCATAGGCCTGTCCTGTTGAAATGACCCCCCACCCCCTCTAAAAAAATAACAAAAAAAAGTCTATTTATGCCCTATGGCACAAATGCATCAGTAGCACAACTGTAACCCAGTCTTCACAACCCTCTGTATCGGGCCCTGCGCGATTCCCCAGTTTCAGCATCCAGGTACCAGTGTGTTTGTGACTGCTTCTTTAAATGCCTGGGGCTGTGCCACAGCTGTATTAACCCATCCTCAAAGAAACTCTCTTCCATGCAGATTCCTATTTACGATCCTGCCTTCGATGGTTTTGATGGCCTGTCACAGATCCGACGCGTCAGTTAACGGAGTGACAAGAGTCAGGCGAGGAGGAAAGGACACGGGACCTTTTCCCATTTCGTTTTTTTTTAGCCATACAGAAATAAAAATGGCTCAGACCTGAAGGAGGCTTCACAGCCGAAACGTTGCGTAATCTCTCTTCTCTTTTCAGCATGGAAAAAACCTATTACTCGTTCCTTTGTAGAATTACAAAATAACTGCTTAACATTACATTCCACCTGCCTGCCCTGGTGGGGCAGCAGCTGACAGCCCTCTGGATTGGCTTACGTTCTCTGTGGCTGCAGCCTCCGGTCTGTGTAGGGGATTAGGGCCACCAGCTCGTTCACCTGCTCTGTGAAACAGCAACGACAAGAAAGAGCACTGAGACGGGCGAAGCAACCTCCGACACCAGCACCTGCCTTCCTCACTGTGATCGGGGAGCTCGAACACTGCCCCGTCCAGCCGAGTCCAGATTTACTGGAGCAGCACTTCCTGGCGAACCCGTTAAGAGCAGTTAAAGAGGAACTGCAATGCTACTTATACATTCCGGGTTTAGAAAGAATCAGTATTGACAAGCGTATTTCGAGCCACAATGAAAGTGAAATGCACACAGTAACTTGGGAAAAAAAACGCCAATTTACATCACAAAACAGACAAAAGTTCCAGGTCTGCGCAGCGCCATGTTCTACGATTGAGAATGGGGCAGCCAAACTTCCAGCGAGGTGAGGCGGCCCTGTTACACTGTAAACAAGCAGGCTTGTGGATACATCTCTCTTAATCCAATAGAAATACTGCTCTCGACTTCGAGATGGTTTCGCGCCAAATTACTACTTGGGAACTCTGCCTGCAGATCACTTTGGAACTTTTCTGTGGCGAAACGCCTGCCGCCCAACCCGCACATCGCAGTGACTAGTGAGCGGGAAGGGCCACATCACGTCTCAATTAGTGGGAACTCCTGCTCTCGCTCGTGGTGAGACCAGGGGACTGCACACAGCAATGGCGACCGCACAGTACTTTCACAAAGTTCCCGATCTTGTGCTTAATTCAGAATATGTCCGATTTTTCTATAGCGTCGGGGTTAGTCATTTGGCTGTAGATATTGAATATCTGGTCTGAGAAATTGGGACTGCAGCTCCCCTCTCAAGCCCGTTGGTTGATGCTATGAACTGCGACGCTGCTAAAAGCTCTCCTGCCTGGACCTCCGACCAGGGTGGTGAAAACTGCATCGCGAGACCACACGCTCACAGCTGGATCAATAAACTAATTAAAGAAAAAAACAACACACTGCACAGCAGGATCTCGCCAAGTCCTGTCACTCCCCCCTGTGCTTTATCTGTGCAGCAAAAAGTTGCAAGAACTCGCACAATCAGATAACAGAGGAACTGAAACAAGCAGACTTTAAGTCAGGGAGAAAGGACTTGGACCAATCCTGTTGTGAAACACACAGAAAGAATCGGCCGATGAGGTGTAACCACACTTTATCGCTTATGTCGGTTGCTGGTTGGTTTGCTGTAAAAAAATAAATAAATGAATGCCTGTGGCCATCGGGACTCTGAGGGCTCTGGAAGAAGGCAGGGTAGCACCTGCTCCACCAGCACTGCTGGGTGTGCAATCTGAAAGGCGGTGCTGTGATAAGCAGAACCTGGGTTCAAATACGTTTGCAACCGTGAGTCCAGGCTGCTTAAAAGCCTCCATTCGCTCCTCCTGCACCCCAAGGAGAAACCAGCTAATCCCACTGTTCACACCTGTGGGCTGCTCAGGTCAGGGGGGCACAGGGACGAGGGGGCTGGATGGATTCTGGCAGAGCAGGTTGCCGGAGAATGGGATCTGCAAAACCAGTCGGACGGGACCGGGCCACAACAGGTCTGGACCCCCAAGAGCGGCCCGGAACGCGCCGGCTCTGCTCACCCGAGGGGATGCGGCCGGTGCCCTGGCAGGTGGGGCAGGTGATGCTGTCCCTCCCGGTGAACTCCACGTAGGGGAACTGGGCGATGTCCGCCTGCCTGTCGTGGCCGTCCAGGGAGTCGTCGTCTTCGTCGCCGCCGCCGCCGCCTTCCCTTCCCTTGCGCCTGCCCCCCGTCAGAGCAGCGGCGCGGCTGCGGTGCGACCAGTGGGCGCCCATGGCCGAGCGACCATGCAGACTGCTGGAAGGGCAACACACACACACACAGGCACACAGCGGCCGTCAGGCACACCGCTCCGGCCCGGGACGGCTGCTGGCGGAAACTCTGTCGGTCCCCCCAAAGCCCTGAGGTGCGGGGCTGCCAGAAAACAAGTTTCGCAACCGAAACTGTCCCCGTTACTTTTTACAGTTTTTTACCGCTAAACAAGTGTCGGGCGCTTTAATTTTTGTTTCCTTCTGCCTGTCCGCGCCTTGGCAGTTAAACCCGGCAGATAAAGACAGGAGCTAAAATCCCAACCGGTCACGCTTCGAGTGATCGCGGATTAAGTACTAGAGCTTCCGAAACACTAGATAACTTTCATTAGCAATCCAATAAGGACCCAAAAATCAAGCAAACCTGTTTTCGTCTAGTACAGTGCACATGTTAAGAGTTCGTGTAATACACGGCGATCGCATTTTTTCCTTGCACCTCTGATGAAAGACCTCAAAGCCTAGCCAGGTTAGCGACAAGACGAGATGTTGTACTGCTCACGTAATAATGCGTCCTTTCGCCATGGCAGGATAAACCCACACACGAACTATTTCCATCGCCAAGTTTAAACTGTTCTAAGTAAAACAAAACATCCTTTTTTTTTAAATTACCTGCTAATAAAAACGGATGACAACGGCTAGTGTAAATGAAAAAATAAGCAGTACTTCTCCGGAGCAGAGCTAACATACCTCTACCGAAGACTCGCTACTGTTGTGATCGGCTTTGCTCCGTCAGCCGGTGCGATCCGACCTCGCATCCCCCTTTACTCCACTCCTCTTCGGCCTATTGCTCCTCGCAGGTACCACCAGCTAGCAGTCCACAGCACATGAAACGCAGTTCCGCAGCCGCTGTTTTCGCCCTGTGCGCCGCTAGAAATTCCAGCCTGAACGTCGTTTCCGGAGACACGCGGGGGGGGGGGTCGAATTCAGCCCCCCTGTCACGTGAGAAGGGCTTCTGCAGAGCGCCGGGCTGTGTGACGGGTGATGTACTGTACAGTGCGTGTGTAAGCATGAACGACCTTTGAAAACCTAAAAATGTTTTGACTCAGACGCCCGCCCCTGTTCTCATTTTTTGTTCATGGGCGGTTCGTTTGTGAGATAAAAACGTGACTTGCAAGACAACCGGTGACTCATTTTTTTTGTGGTTAACTGACCGCCTGTTATGCGACGAATGTGTCTGTTGGAAACTGTAGATTGCAGTAGTCAAGAGTTTATTTAAATTTGCTTAATAGACGTGTTTTGCAAGTTATACCTCAGGCACGTTTTTTTTTAATGGTATTTTACGACGTTTGTTTCGATCAACACCTGTCTTTGCTAGCTCCGTGAAGTTGCCCCCCACAGACAAGCACAAACGATGAAACCCTCCTATTATTTTCAGACTATTTTGAAGTTATAAAACTTTTACAAAGTTGTACCGAAAGATATCACACTCTTATGAACAGATTCAAAAGGTGACCAACCTAGTAATGAAGTGTGGACACCGAGTAGCTGTTGGGTTTAATTCGTTGATGGCGAATGGCTTTTCGCTTTCAACCAGCCTTTCAGCGTATGACGTCTTGTAAAATTATGGGATATACGACTGTTATTATTCACCGTCGGTTTACAACGCTAGACAGTAGAAACAACTTAAATTAACAACAGTTCTCCTTCGTTTATGACTGGATTTATTGGGGCTATAGCGGCTACAGTCGCACTTTGCCCGGTGAAACATCAATGCTATACTTTAGTTCTGATAATGGATATTATTTAATCAAGTAATAATAGGTTTATTCTATGCTGAAAAGAGAAGAAAAAAAAACAAAACGTTTCGGCCGTGGAGCCTTCTTCAGTTGAGAAGGTTCACACCTGAAGAAGGCTCCACGGCCGAAACTGTGTTTTCTTTCGTCTCTTTTCAGCAAGGAATAAATATGGAAGCCCGTTTCCGCCAGGGAGTAAAAAAAAAACCGCGCCATGGGATCTCAGAATCACGACTTGAAAACTCAGAATTGCAACTTCGAAATAGCCCACATTTCATTGTCTGTCCTTTTGTTACTGTAACGGATTCGGGTTCTAGGGCCTGTGCCCTCGCCGCTCCCACCCTAGTCCGGGCCTCACTGCAAGGGCTCAAACCCAGGTCTTGCCAGCTGAGCTAAAAAGGATCTTTTTTTAAGTAAAAAAAGGACATACAATGGAAATATGTAAAAAATATAAATTTCAGCTTTTATAACTTTGAATTCCTCTGGATGTGAAGTGTCTTATTTCTGTATCTTTTTTTCATATTCTGTCTCCGTTTTTGTATTTCTCGTGTTTAAAAACTTTTTTAAAAAGCCCACCATCCACTATTCCATCCGAGTACTATGGAAGCCTCACTGGCGAAAATAGGATTCCATAAAAAATAGTGTAATTAATTTGATTTTTATCAGGGCACTATACAAGACAAGTCTTCAGGCCTATAGATCCTGTGATCCTGTACGATTCATGAATATAGTGTAACGGACCGGCCGACATACAGGTTGGTCGATCTGGTTGCAGTGTGGTGACAGCACCGCCCTCCCCTGCGCAGAACAGGGATGCTGGCCGCCGGGGTTAAAGAAAGTGTTCTTTAGCTCAGCTGGCAAGACCTGGGTTCGAGCCAATGCAGTGAGGCACGAACTAGGGTGGGAGCGGCGAGGGCACAGGCCCTAGAACCCGAATCCGTTACAATAACAAAAGGACAGACAATGAAATGTGGGTTATTTTGAAGTCGCAAATGTGAGATAAATGTGGGAGATATAAAGTCGGAGTTCTGAGTTTTTAAGTCGGAATTCTGAGTTTTTAAGTCGCAATTCTGAGACATAAAGTCGGAATTCTGTGATACTAAGTCGCAATTGCGAGATATACCATAGCGCGTTTTTTTTTACTCCCTGGCGGAAACGGGCTTCCATAAATAAACCTATTGTTCCTTTGCAACCTTCGCATGCTGACGCAGCTACCCACCTGAATTATTTAATCAATTTGCAAACAGCCGTGTCGTAAAACCCGCTCAAGGAAGGGGCCGCAATTAACGGTGTCCACCAGGGGGCAGTGTCGCTTCCAGCGTCTAGCAAGGTGCAGCTCATGGGCGCACATGACGGTCGTGCTCTGTAGAGTGTCAGTGTTCAAAATGCCATAATTTATTGGTAGTTTGTATCACTTAAAGCAGCAGCTGGAGTCAAGTGCTGTAGGTTTTATTCAAAGTTTCAACATCTGCTCTGTAAGCCCTTGTACACTATAGGCATGAGGGGTCCCCAGCTCTGGTCCTGGAGAGCCTCAATCCAGTTAGTCTCACAGATCACATTTTAAATATGGGCTGCCCAATGAGCTATTGATGAATCAAGCAAGTAATCTGTTCGATTAAGAGATCTCTGATCCTTGAGAGCTGAGTAAGAGTAGTAAGATCAAAGGTCTTAAATCAGTTAATCTTCTGGATTGTGTTCTTACCTGAGCAGTCAATTAAACAATTAATCTAAGTATTTTCTAAATTAGAGATAGTGTTTTTCTTTAAAGCCTTTAACAGTTGGTTACACAACACAGCCATGATATTAAAGGTATATTCAGTCACTAAATTGTCTCAGAGCATGGCTAGACATCCTACAGTTATTGAGCTAACTAAATAATTAAACCGTTTAATTGAGAATGTGGTTGGAACTAAGATCATCAGACACTAGGTCCTCCAGGAATTGAGACTGAAAACCTTGGCTTAGATTTTAATCCTGAATGATAGCTAAATATCTTAATTTAACAATCCACCTGTTAAATTGATCACAACAGAATTGTTGTGTTCAATATCTTTGGAAACTGGTGATTTAATAGTGGCCTACAGAACCTAATGAGTTGGGGGCACCCCAGGACAGAACTGAGTATTGCTGCTATAGGTATTGCTGACTCTGGATCGGGAGAATCACAGTCCAGTCTTATACTAATGTCACACTGAGTCACTTATGTCTAAACAGTTGGAGCACTTTGTTCTTACTGTTCAGTAACACAGGTAGTTCTAGTAGGGAGCTGCGTCAGCATGCGTAGGCTACAAAGGAACAAGAAAAGGTTTATTCCCTGCTGAAAAGAGAAGAAAGGAAACACAACGTTTCAGCTGTGGAGCCGAAATAAAGAAAAAGTGTTTCCTTTCTTCTCTTTTCAGCAGGGAAAAAACCTTTACTTGTTCCTTTGCAATAATACAGGTAATCAGGTGCTCAATTAAGGAGACTGATTCTTGAGGGCTTCCAGTGTTAGATGCAAGAATTACTAATTACTACTATGATTACTAAGAATTACTTGTGTACTTCATTAAAAACACCTGCAGCTAGTCACTTTAGAAAGTGATGATTTAGTGGTTACCTGTAAAACCTGATGGAATGATGCTCTTCAGGAATGGGGTTGGAGATGCCTGGTTTACTATGTGTATATTGAATCATCAGTCGTATATCAGACACACTGCAAAAGCTTGCCATAGCGAACTACACAGAGCAAACTACACATACTAGTAGCTCCAGTGCCTGCACATTGATAAAACTGAAAAGCCTTACACTAAAAGAAGATCCTCATACTGGAGACTTACATGCACCACACACATGCCTAGATTTAATAACACATTTTATATCTATTGAGAAATATTTAAAAGTACTAAAGTGTTAAAAATACTTTGTATATACAGTATATATCATTATAGTACAAACTAACGAAATTCCTTGCACCAGAGATCGGCCCAGACACAAGAGACAACACACAATTGCTCTAAGACACTGACAAAGGGAGCACAATCAAGTGGTCTCTATAAATTTAAAGGTTTACACAAAACTTTGGAATTGACAAAATAAACATTTCTTTTGTAATTTTAAAAGAGAATTTGTTCTCAGTTGACATAACTGGTTACAATTGTTTTGGATTATTTTTTACAATATAAAAAATGAAGGATAGGGTAACAGAAATCATTTGATGAAAAAGGGATTTAATAAAGGGGAAAAAGTCACATGTGTACTTAAGAGCAGAAGGAAGTTTATAGATTAGAGGAGGCCATTTGGCAGGTATACAGTAGTTCATCTGGTTGTTAGTGGCTTTAGTGAGTTCACAGTGTACACCTGGAGGCTCATGAGTTAAATGAGGTGTTGGCGCAAGAAACAGGGTACCCAGCTGTGTTGTCAAGGGTGATAATCTGCCTTCTATCAAGAAACATCTGGACGTGATACAGGCATCAGTTAACTACACTTAAGGCCAAGATAACGTGGGGTAATTGGCCTTTCGTTTGTAAACCTACTTGTGTTCTTAAGATCTAAAAATGCCATTAAACCCTTTCCCAGACAGGCATAAAGGAAAGGGCAGAGAGAGCTAACGTGATTGTAGTTTGTAGTTTAAACAACTTTAAACGCTCGGACATAGGGCGACTCGGTGGTAGGCGAGCCTCCGGAGGTTCCAACAGAGCCCGGAACAGAGCGAGCGTCTGGCTGTTAAAGGTGGGCTGGAACCGGGGGCAGGTGCACAAAATCAACGAAAAAACTGAACGAGCCGGAGCGCCCTTAAGGGGGAGGGACTACAAATGTGACACATACTGTATGTGGCCCTTTAAAATTGTAGCAGGAGCCTCTGGGGGGATATTACGCTGGGTAGCTGTGCTAGAATGTGCAAAGTAGTACAGGGAGATCACAAGCCCTGGAGGAATTGTCCAAAGACTGGGAACAGAGCAGCTTCTCTGATGATAAGAGTGCCGTGGGGCCGGGAACAGAGGAGTCCAGAAATGGAAAGAGTGTCAGACTTCTGCTTGGAAACCGTGATTCTCTGTCTTGGTTTTTCATCAGGACCGCATGGTGTGCCCTCAGCACAGCGTGTCTTTGTCATCCCCACCCTGATGTTTTACTGCTGTGGGAGAGAATTGGGCAGATGTAAGTTCGTGTGATTTTGCTTTACTCCTGCTTCACATCTTTTCAACACACAAATGAAAGGTAAATGGCAACGGAGCAAACAATTTCAAAATCAGAGAGTTAAGTACTCATCCATTCAGGACTCAAAAGGGGATGCTATTAATTTTTAAGAGAAGCATAATTAAATTGCTTCAATAAACAGACCCGTTAGCAAATGGATGTGCTGCTTTCTTAAAATGTCTTTGATGATAACATTCCCCTTGGAAAATAATGCAGGTGATGAAAAGTTTAAGAAGAGAAGTCATCACACCTGGACTGACATCATGTTCATACATAATTTTCTAGTACAACTTAGTGTCCTGAGCACTAAGGGTGAGGGAGATTATAGGACAAGAGTGGGTCTCTTGCCAAGGATTTTTGAGGCAACTCCCATCTACCTTAAAATACCTCAAAACACACTGGTGCCTTTGACTGAAATTCACTGCTTCTGAATAGCTGCCGGAATCTCTTGTAGTCGCCCACCTAAATCTGTATTAGCCTTTAAAAAAGTAAATTGGAGTCGATTTTCCCTTAAAATCATATTCTTTCCCACTGCCAGCTCTAGTAAGTCACCTAAATTAACAGTCGAGAAGCAGGAAATCAGGAGGAGGAGAGTAGCCTTCTTGCCAGCTGTTCCTTTAGCTCAGAGGGAACTCACAGTTGCCGGACTCTGCTGGGACGCTGCCTGTGCCTCGAGGGTGGCAATCTTCTTTTTCAGAGAGACGTTTTCACTTTGCAGCATCTTATTCTGAAGAACAGTGTGGCAATATTAGACAGTCCAGTCACCACTCCAGGCAGTGTATTCACAGCAGCCTGCAGCTTTACACTACTGCTGTCTGCTTTTCTCCGGATATAGTGGCATTCTCCTGTCCTCCGCCTCACAGGTTCATGTGTAATGCGAGCTCTGTGTAATTGAACCCATCCTGACTAGAATACAGATATGGCCGGCACTCCATGCAATGACATGGCGAGATCTGGTATCCTATATTAATCCCTAGTTAATAACATGTGAAAGTGAGCTCAGTAAAGGTAAACATCTCAATTTAGTAATTACACTAGTCCACTGGAGTGGAGTGTGACCCCCGAGGAATGGATTTTGCCAGCAGTACTTCATGCATTCTGATAGACTGCATTTCAACATCTGCTGAAGCATGTTTCTCTGTAACCCCTCTTCCCATGAGCAATAGCAGAAGCGGAACAAGTGTGGAAGGGGACAGAGTTTAGTACACAAGTCTCGCATTTCCTTAAAAAATGCAGAGGTGTATAAAGGCACCAAAGAACTATTGACTTCCTCATATGTCAATAGCGTCTTCCCAACATACCTTGTGTCTCAGAGCTTCCACAAGCAGGTCCTTGTCCCATCCAAAGTTCTCATTGGCCTTTGCAGCTTGGAAGGTGTCTCCGATGATGGACACCAGGAGATGGGACTGAGACAAGGGAGGGTCAGAAGAATGATCAGCTCTCAATCCATCTTGTTGCCTGAGCTTTCGAGTTGTTGAGCAGAGGGTGTTGTGCGGGAAATGTGCTCTGCATGTTTGAAGGGCGATTTGAGGGAACAGTGGGAACACAAAGTGTAACATCTGAATCGTCTGTCTTCTGTGCAGGTTGGGGAAGTGGAGGCTGTACTCACAAACTTGGTGCTTTGGAACAGGTAGCAGTGGTGACGATCGCCCGCAGGGCTCTTGGCCACAAAGCCGAAGAGGTTCGGCATGGTCTGGTGGACGCCACAGAAGGAGATGGAGGACATGGGGCAGCTGTGCAGCATGAACTGGACACACAGTAGACAGACGGAAAGAGTTTCTTGGTGGACTGTGGGCTGAGACAGGTAACCTTTTTCTCATGTGTTGCTGGGGATACTAAATAAAACAAGGGAAATCACTTATGTTCTTAGAAGGACATAAATGAAGCTAGGCACATTTATATAGTACACAGGGAAGAAACATGCATCCATAAATGGAAAGCGGATAATTCCCGATGAGGGTCGTGGAAACCTGGAGCCTAATTCAGAAGCTGTGCACGAGGAGGGATACACCCTGGGCAGGACACCAGTCCATCACAGGGCACACACAGGGTAGTTTAGAGACATGACACATGGATTGACACCATTCGCAGAACTTGGTCGCATTTTGAACTCTCCCCCCTCGCTTTGTTCCGTACCTTCGTTTTGTGGTTCAGGACATCGATGCCATTTAATGACAGAAACAGGGACACCTTCTGCTGCTTGGATTTCATCTTACTGGTGCCGTCAGACATCTGGGAATGCACAGTAAATGAGTTTGGAGAGAGAATGCTGCAGATTTGAATCCTGTCAGTGAAACAGACTGGATGACCTGGTGTGCAAAATTAGCTCATTCTTTGCCTGGAGACTGGAGGGTTGGCTGGAGGCTCTATTCACAGCAGTGCCCCTGTCTGTTTCCCTGTAGCTATGCTGATCGTGTTCTATAACTGACATAGGAGCTCATTTCATCTGCGTGGGTGCCGTCAGTGCATGCCAGAGCAGTTCGTTTTATTGTAAGCTTTTGTCTAAAATAATTTTGTTCTTTTTTAAATGTTTCAACAAGGGAGATCGTGCTCTGATTCAGAGCTCTGCTGCGGGTTCCCACCTTCAAGAGACCTGCCGCCCCATTCAGAACCTGTAAGCCATCTGCGCGGTCCACGTCTATTTGGCCCAAAAACTGTAATTAAAAGACGAAAAGGCCATCCACGTTAGGAAACGAAAACACTTATATTTTACTTCAAAAAAGCATCGAAATTCTCTGACAAGAATGCACCAATGACACAAATAGGTGGGCACAGCAGCTTACTTGCTCTGTAGTGTTCACAGATGAAAGGAGTTGGGGTATCACTTCCCTAATCACCAGATATACTGTAACCCCCTTGGAGCACAAGTGCTATGCTAGACTATTCCCTGTGGATGCAGTCCTGTGTACCCACCTCTTAAATGGGGCTGTGTAAAGATTGATAGAAAATGTTCTTTTCGAAGTGTGAGCATGCATTTTGTTCACCCCTCAATGCTGTGCATGTACCTTTTATGGTCATGACAGGAGAAGACCCCCCTGTTGGCCATTTGACTGTTTTCTGCAAGGGAATGTTCGAAAATGGAATCATTTTATTCTAAGAGCATGGCTCAGCACAACCCACCTTCACCGTGAAAGAGACCTCATTGTCCACTAGCGCCATAATCCGCTTGGCCTGCCCTTGCCCTGAGATTGTAACAAGAACGGAGTATTAGAAGAAACGTGGAAGGCATTGTGGGCCAGTTTGTGAGTCGAGGTGGACAAAATGATATCGTGTTCAAAGACAACAGGCTCCCATGCCACAGGAAGGGCATCTACAAGCAATCGGGGTCGCACTTGTTCCCCGTTTCACACGCAGCTTGCTCTCCGAAGATTTTTAATTCCAGGAGCTGTGGAACGAACTTTATGTCTCTGTCTGCTTCTTCCTCTGGGCGTGTGCAGTTTATAATGATCTTCTTATACGTGTGAGAGACGATATCAGACAGTGGTATCAGAGAGTGCTTTTTATTAAGTACACGTGGACGCTTGATATAACACAATCTTCTCAAGCTCTGGAGTTCACACCCATGCTGCGCATTTGCAAGCAACTCATTTGGCTCATAAATGCATTTGAACTTTCTGTTTATCCTGTCTATTATGCCTTCTGTTTAGCATTAATATGCAGGTAATGTGAACCATGAATAACGTTATGTGTTGCAAAAGTAAATAATTAAATTTACATGAATAACTTTATGTGTTGCAAAAGTAAATAGTTAATTTACGTGCTTTGGTTTAAATAACATGGGATAGAGTACATAGAGATTACATGTGGAAAACTGTGTTATTTTTGTGTCCAGGTAGAAAAAGTCTTAAATACAGCATGGGATTTGTTTAATAAAGAATGAGAAAATGTTTAGAAACAAAAACATTACTGCATATCCTGCTTGTATTTTGGGGTTTGGAGTCTACATACCCCGATTGAAAATATGGGCCTTCTATATCCTACAGTATGTCTCCTTCTGTTTTGATCCTTGCTCATTTTTGAGTGAAAAGATTGGCATTCAGTATGGTAATCCAAGATCTGGACTAATTAGGAATGAAAGTTTTTTTTTAAAACAACCTGACGCGTTGTTTTTAAATGTTTTGCGCAAGCATTCTCAACACATTTGAAATGAAGGCAGCTTTCAGCGCTTGAATCTTAAGAGGACACAGGATGAGAAACAGGAAGACAAGACTGTTGTTTGTTTAAAATTTATGTCACAAAGAGGCAGCAATTAAATATTCAATTTTTTAGCCTGTCTTTTAGACATAGCTAATTTTTTCCCTTTGAATATTGTGCGAAATGTAAGCCTACCTCTCTCAGATGAAGCTCAAATCTGTTTCTCCGCTGGGCTTGGGAGATTCTCTTGTCAGTGGTCCCCGTCTCACCCAAGCCCTGCTTTCACAGGTTTAAAGTCTGGAGGAGGGGAGTTAATGAGTAACTCTTCCTCTTGGGTCCTTATCACTGAGCGGGAAGCGTGACACTGTTCTTTAATATGGGAAAACAAAGACAGGTCCTTCTGCCTGTGCTGTTCCTTCCACATGATTGACTGCAATGCCGTTAAGGCCTCTAAGGCCTGTGGGTGACACGATTTGGATTGTTGCTCAAAAACAGGGCGCAGCTGTTATTGTATAACGTGTGTGTCAGACCTTTTGCTAAGAGAGCAAAAACAGCAAAGGCAATCACAGCTTTTAGTGTTGGTCCACTTTTGGTTAACAGTCATTTAATTTGGCATTCCTTGCAGCAGTGATTGCTATATTAATCAGTAATGACACACTGGTTAAAATTCACAGGGGACTGTCAAGACTGTTTACGGTGCTCTTAGTCAAGACAAACTTAGCCCAGAATTTAATCTCTTCCTTAAGATATCCAATTAAACCTGCATCTGCACTATGGCTTCGTATATTGTGCATACAAGTAATTGTGTTGACATCACTTTCAAATTTTCACTTCATCAGTATCTGTTCATTGCACAGCTCTGTGATTGATTTAGACTTGAAATATATTAAGCCTGTTAGAGAGCACTGTCTGTAAACATTGTTAAAAGAGGAGTGTTTGGACTACCATAAACTAACTTTCAGCTCCCTGTTCACTTTCGCTTAACAGATCAATTATGTTATTTTTTTACTCTTTTAATTATTTATTATTATAACAGCTTTTATGTGGAAGCCTTTCAACCTGTGTGCAAACTTAGATCTTAAAGTTTAAATAGATTATTAGATGTAAGCGATTGTCCATGAAACACCTCTCTGGAGGTGCATGCAGTCTTAGTTTGTCCAGCAGGGGTCAGTGCTGCCTGTATTAGTGCAGTGTGAGACACTGTGCGCACAGCTCAGGACTACTACAGTGACCAGGAGTGCAAAATCCCCATTACATGAAACCAGTTAATTTCCTGAAGGCTCGTTTCTCTATCTCCACAGCAGTGCAGAAGGACCAGGCTGCTACTGAATCAAGAAAATAAATGTCAAGACTGCTGGTACCTGTGAGCTCAAGATCCCATTAAGCAAGAACACTGCAGGGTGGGGTCTGGCTCATGATTCATTTCAGTTCTGCAGAGTCACAAAGACAACATAAAACTACTTAAACTTATTAGCAATTAACAAATCTAAAACCCTCTCCCCGGGCGATTGTTTTTTTGACATGGGTATAACCCGTTAGTTCAGACACAGATTCATGAAACCTATCTGCTGATCTTTCTCCCTGTCCCTCTGAAGGGAAGGTACAGCTTAAATTGGGCTATTTATTGTACCATATTCTTTGAATGTGGTACCCAGTTCCTGTCCGCACAAGAACATGGGAGAACTAGAACAAAAGCAAACCGAATGAGCTGTGCAGAGTAAACAAAGAGCTTAATTTGGTACAGTACCTACAGAGCCCTCGTCACGTGACACTGAGCACCTAAACCAGCATGAAGGAACCAGTTAGTCACTAGCTTTGGTGTTCTGGGATGAATTTAAAAATGGTTTCTGCAGCTATGGTATGTTACAGTGTTTGCTCATTTGGAAAGCTGTTCTCCATGCTCTACAGACTACAGAGCAGAGGTGACATTATTTAAAGTCACTAACAACCTTGATCTATTCAGACTGGTGCATTAAACCAGAAGTTGAAAGTCTAGACAGTCTAGACAATGTTTTCCTTTTTATTTGCCTTAGTTTTTTTGTTGCCGTGTTAGAGATGAAGGATAAAATGACTGGCTTTGGATGAGACCTCCATTTCACGGGAACTCTTGGAATGCTTTCTGGATCAGATCCTGTAATTTATGGGGCTATAGTACTGTACTTTCTGTTGGCAATTTCCCACAGCTTTCTTCTCAAAGTGTTTTTTTTGCGAAGGAGAATTAGGTACAGCAATACTATAGCTCAACCCTTGGGAAAAGACTGTGGCTTTGCTTTCATATCCAGTTGTTTTATTGTTGTTGTACTAGCTTGTTTTGCAGAACTGCCCTTTTCCTTGCCGGAAATATGGGCCCAGTCCATAAAAGCCCACTGACTTCCAGGTGTCTTGTGTTTTCTGCTGCCACTGTTTGCTTCATTTTGATCTTGCACCCTGATACCTTAACAATCCAATAGGGGAGTTATTTTCTACCACTTCAAATCTGGAAAGACCTGCGAGCATTGAAAAGCACCAAAGGGAAAACAAATGATCCAATTCACTGCTAACTAGTCTGAGCTGGATGAAAAAAAAAAGTCACTGCTCCATTGCTTAAATTGATTGCAATTTTATTTCTTGGCTAACTGGGACAAAGATGAACTTCTGTCTCCCTGTAGGCCAACTGGTAATGACTGCAATATCATTAATTATTTACTGAGAATATAAAACCTGAGTAAGACGGGGCATCTGGAAAGGGGCTTCTTTTTATCCTATTGTGATATTGTGTAGTTCTGACAATTTTCTTAGATAATGGGTGGACGTGCGAATGCGTCCTAGCGTTTATATCAGAGGTGAGAAGACTTGGAAGACCTGGAAGCTGTGGTTTTATAGTACGTACTGTACTGCCTTTTTCACGCTTTATTAAACCAGGTAGTTCACAGTCCTACATTTGAACAGGTTTAACCAGTCGCTAGAACAGCGCGCAGCTGACACGAGGTTATTATTAACCAACTGCCAAAAAGACAGCAGAGCGAGCTGTCGACCGTCACGGTAAGCAGTCTGGCACGGCACAATATACTGTAGTATCCGAGCCATCAGACTGGGGAGACCAGACGGGTCTCTAGAGCGCAAAAAGAAAGGGTACAGAGACAAAAATTCCCGTCCCTGGCCGGGCGGACGATGCAAGAGACTGGGGGGACGCCTCCGGGGAAACGAGTTAAAAAGTCAACAGTGACAAAGTAAGCAACGCATCTAAAACACTAGCCAAACGAATCCGGGCATGGGGAGAAATGCGAGAGGTGGCTTTGTCTGAAGATTGGCGAGGGCTCAAGGAAAGAAGAAAGTGTCAAAAACCAAACTAGAACGGAAGAGTTATTCATTTCTCCGGAGTCATCGGCTTAAACTACGCGCATGAAAAAAAAAAGATCGTAATTATTCGCCCGTCTTTGACTGCAACTTGTAAGACGGCATAAAAATCGGATGTTATTGCAACACATCTGGGCAGTATCTGGCTGCCGAAAAGCCTAAACGCGGAATTGCCGCTTGGATTTGGAAAGTGGACGAAAAGAGCCGGAGACACTCCGCCCGGAGGAGGACATCCGCCAGGCTGCTCCCCGTCAGTCCGCCCGGTCATCTGGTCAGTGTGACAGACGCAGCTCGCCAGTGAGCGCCTGGACAGGCCGGCCATCCAGAAGAAGCCGCTGGATAGAGGTTCTTGGCGAACGCATCTCGAAGGTGACCAGTTTAACGTTTCTAATAGCTGTTTTCTTTCGTGGTTTAATCGCATATTTAGCGCTTCAAGAAAGACTGTAAAACCGAACGACTGGCAGTAGTTTGGGGGGTGTGGGCATAAGCTAAAACAAAACCAAAACTCAATAAAAAGGTGAATCGATTTCTGTTTGGTCTAGCCCTGGCACTGCACGAATAGCTTTAAGGGTAAATGGAGATGAAGCAAAATATTGCCTGCCCAACAGCACGTTTCTCCTTCTCCGGTGTTTGCAGGTGTGTGGGCGTTTATAACTGTCCGCGCTGAAGTGCAGGGCGCCGTTAAATGATTGATAAATCAACAACTCGACTTAGAAGGTGACAATTCAGTATCATTAAACGCAATTTCATTACGTTTGTGCTTTAAATTTACCGTATATAAACCGGGCTGGAAATATACCCTCAACAACATTTGGAATTGCAGCATGATTTTTCATTATTCATTATTCGGGTCCAGTGTTGTCGACCTTGGGTGTGTTAGGGGGATACATAATTTATTTTCTGCAGTAAATGCAATAGTCTGGAATGTGATGGCTTGTTTATTTCCAAACAGTCCTTTCTTTCGCTGCACAATGATTTATAATATTATTGTTGTTGTTGCTGTAGTTTATCAAATAATGCTGCTTTTAGGTTGGGATTAATACTTCGTTTGTAAGGACTTTGCATTCGTGCAGTGTTTTTTTTTATTTAAAACCCGGTAGGAAAATGGGGGAAGAAAATACTTCGCCGTTGACGGCAAAGTAGATGTTGATAGACAGCAACAGGCGAGGCTCGTATTCGTAAGGCGGTCAATGTGTCTTTTTACTAAAATTTGCCGGAGGCGACTCCCCTGCACAGTTAAAACTCTTTAGCTAGATCGTTGAACGAAAATTTCCTCTCTCCTGGTCCGTTCCTTCGCGGTTTCCCCGCACTCTCTCGACTTTCCTGGCCGTGGAGGCTGTATTGGATTCAGAGCCGGCGTGATTCGGAGCGTGTGAGGTCCCCCGCCCCGAGCGACAGCGCTGTCCAGTGATTTCTGGACCAGGGGCGGGAAGCGCCGGCCGCCGCCACAGCTCCGGAGTGCGAGAGTGGCCGTTCAGCGAGGCTGTTTGGACGGGAAAACTAACTCCAACATTGCAAAAAAAAAACCCAATGTGCCTTTGAAAACGTCATTCGTTTCATTCTGTGCTCGGTAATAAAATAGTCTATCTTATGAACGTTTTGTGAAAAATAAAGATTTTGTAACAAGTCGAAAAAATCAATATCATCATAATATAATACTACTTTTTTTAAAATTTAAATAGTCGGCCCGACTGGATGTGTAATTTTACTGGGGCTCAGGGTTTTCCACATCAGATTTCCGTGCCCTGTCACAATATCCACATACTGTACGCCCTCAATTTAAAATAAGTGAACAGTTTGCTGTCATCCAATGCGTCTGAAGTCAGGAACCCCCTTCCATAGGGCGCTGATACATTTCCTCTTTTATCTGTATTGTCTGGCATCAAGCGTGGTGAAAACTTGTGTGGGAGATGAAGGAATATCCCTGTGTTTATTTTAAACGCTGTTTATTTAAAGGCTGTCGAGCACATTCAGGTTCGTGCCTGTGAAATTGGTCTAAGTCATTAGTACTGATGCTGGCCAATTTTCCTTAAGCTCCAAATTCCAAGAAAACTACACATCTCTCACCATGGGCTACCCCCCAGACTGCAGAACAAGTGTTTAGTGCAGTGTTGAGCCCTGTCATTGCAAGGGGGTGAAGGGGGATAATGCTGAAATCGCACAATGGGGGTTAACCCCAGGCAAAAGATGTACCCCTGGAAACAGCCACTCACCTAAAGCCTTTAAATGGAGATCAGAGCGATGAAGTCAACACTTTGACCAGGACCACCGATAACAATTGATTTTACTTTAAACAAACAAACCAGCCCATTTGTTGCATTAGTAGTGAATCCGGCACTGTGCAATGAAGTCTCAGGGCTGCTGGATCTGGTTAAGCTCACTTACAACTTATCTGGTGCCTTTTCTGCCTCGGTGTCTTGCTAGAGTTTGTGAAAATGAGGAATATGTGTCCTTCCCTTCTCTGTCCCAGCAGCAAAACCACAGAGACGCTTTTCCCTGCTGAATAACTGACTGATGTTAATGAACCCCTTTCATGTTGTCTGCTGAAGCTTAGAACAGACTCTTAAATCATTGACCTCTATGCCCTGTTAAGAACAGAGAGGCTCAGTTTTGAAAGATGTATCTATTCATTAGCTATAGATCTCCATCTAGGCAGGATTCATTGTAGCAGAATATCGGGTCCTGTGTTACATTAAACAGACGTGTTCCTTTAGTTAATTTTCAAAATATGCTGCAGTTCTAAAATATACATGGGAAATGTTCATTTAGAAAGATCAGGAAATGTGTTAGCACAAGGATGAATCCTGAGCTCATTGTCATGTGCCATCTATGCATTTTCTGTGTGCGGGTAGGTCTTCAAGCTGGGTCTGCTGGGAAATTAAGTTTCAAAATAAGAGGGTCCGTTTTTAATACAAGAGCACAAACGGTTGGAATAAGTGAAATGTTTTACTTCCAAAGGGTTTTTCTTTGAAACACAATCACTGTTCTAGAAGGAATTACTAGGAATAACCTTCAGGCAGTAAAAAATCGAAATAAAACAAAACCGTTAGTCTGTGGCATCTGTTATAAAGATGATATATTTCTGAAGAAAAAGTATTTTATCCTAGACTTTTTTATTTTTTGTGTGATTAATTCTGTAGTTTCATGGTCTACGAAAGAATGTGCGTGCTGAAGGATTTGTGGTGTACATCCAATCACGTCCTAATGGAAACTAATGTTTGGTAAAGAAGACGACTCTTCCTGCTGCTGTTCGCATATAAATCTTTTCTTTCCGGTATTCTTTACTTTTCATCCCTGCAAAGTGTTTTGATTGCTGAAACCAAGGATAATGATCCTTGTGAGCCTTTTAAATATCCTGCTTGTCAGAGACCGATGTGGATATTTCAGTTGCAGGTTCATATATGAAAATCTTAACAGTTGATAAATATCTGGTTGGCTGGTTGGCTCCCTGGTAGTGAATCCTAATCTAAGATCCCATGGTTTCCAGGTCTGGTTTCCTGGGAACAAAGCTGCTACATTGGATCTTACTCTTAGTGTGGTATAATGGTTAGAACTCTGTACTTGTTACCTAGAAGGTTGTGGTTTCAAATACTGGGTGGATATTACAGTTCTGTTACAGCTTTTAACAAGAAGCTTTGTTCAGATTAATTTAGAAAGAAGTACAGCTGTGTAATCAGATACACATGTAAATTGCTTCTGATGAGGACATCAGATGAGTAAATGAATGATGGGAATAACTACGGGTCCTCACATGTGGTGTAGAAACAAGGCTTTGCCACATGGTAGCAGAAAGAAAATATTATTGTTTTTTTTCTGTTTAAAATGTGAAAGAGATGTCGGTCCTTTCTAAATTGCAGAGCTTACTCACATCCTCTTTCTGAGAAACTTTTTTCACAAACAAATTGTGACTATGGAGAACCTTAAAGGTTCCACTTTTGCAGTTTTGAACAGAATTGACCAGATACACTATTACAAATATTCAGCGCATTTTTCTTGCAAATAGAACCCACCTCATTCACCTCAATGGAATGCCATCCATTATTCACCTGGGTGCAATGTTGCAGCCATTATAATAATAATAATAATTGCTTACACTTATATAGCACTTTTCTGGACACTCCACTCAAAGCACTTTACAGGTGATGGGGGCTCCCCTCCACCATCACCAGTGTGCAGCCACACCTGGATGCAACGGCAGTCATAGTGCGCCAGAACGCTCACCACACACCAGCTATCAGTGGGGAGGAGAGCAGAGTAATGAAGCAGAGTAATGGAGATTATTAGGAGGCCATGATTGGTAAGGGCCAATGGGAAGTTTGGCCAGGACACCAGGGTTACACCCCTACTCTTTTTGAGAAACACCCTGGGATTTTTAATAACCTCAGTTTGACATCTCAGCCGAAGGACGGCGCCTGTTTACAATATAGTGTCCCCGTCACTATACTGGGGTATTAGGACCCACATGGACCGCAGGGTGAGCGCCCCCTGCTGGCCCCACTAACACCTCTTCCAGCAGCAACCTTCGTTTTTCCCAGGAGGTCACCCAGCAAAGGACTTTGCAAAGCAAAGGACTTCCTACAGCACAGTGTCCATCCGGGCATTGGTTCAGACATTGAGATCCAGAATAGAGAAGAACTACAAATTGGGTCACCAGCACCACTTACACAAGCTGCCATGTGTTTTTAGAGCCCCCCCCCCCATTAACTGTTTAGTAGGCCTTGTCCAGATTCTAAGATCCAACCAGGTCAGTCTATGAGGTGTTGACATACAACATTAATTGCTCATCAAAAGACCTGGGTAGAATTATACAAAGTATTGCCTGGTGGTAATCTCCTGCAAAGATCAGGGCTTTAAACTTTCAATAGGGATTAAGTACATTTTAACCGCAGGTGATCCTATGATTCGTTGATCTCTGGTAAAGATTAGTAATCATCCAGCAGTCCTGTCCGTGCCTCACAGGAAGAAAAGGATATTCAGAAAATGAGAAATTGAACAAATGGAAAAGGAGCACTAATTTATTTCTTTTAAAGTGAAAGGAGTGCTCAGCAAGCTTCCCATTGCAACTTGCAGAACTATTTATGGCAACCGAGAGTCTCTAATGTGCCAGATTTTAAATGGTAAGAAGTGGTCTGGTCCAGCATGGAAACCGAAAGACCCTCCTGAGGACTGAGGATATGTTCATGAAGATGGAGCAGAACAAGTGCTTCTTGCAGTGCCCCATGGGGCTGCCAGATCCCTGTCATGGCGCACGTGTTGAGTGATAGATTCACATACTGGAGTGACATCATGCCGTCACTGGAAGAGGACATGAATGCCAAGTTTTGGGCTATGTTGTTGCCAGAGCAGCAGTCGACATGAGCTGGACAAAGGCACCATTACGTTTGTTAAAATAAAAATAAAAAGCAGTCAGCAGAGAAATCTTCTGTTGGAAATACTAACTGACCTAAGAGAAATACTAGACTGGATTTCTTCAAAGGGAGCTGGTGCGCAGACAGACAATATCCTGAGCTATTTTAAACTATCCTGGTAAGCTAAATTAAGCTAAAATCTCAATCAGGCATAAGAATAAAGTGTCATTAATAGCATAACTCAACAGCATATTTCATGGAAAGTATTTTTTTCTTTTCCTAAATAAATAACTACACTCATGCTAAATTTATTGCACACATTTCTAGTTTATTAAAATGGTGTAAGCAGTTGTGATCATGATGGTGCAGTAGTTAGCATTGCTGTCTTGCAGCACTGGGGTCCTGGGTTCAATTCCAGATCTGGACACCACCTGTGTGGAGTTTCTCCC
Source organism: Lepisosteus oculatus (assembly GCF_040954835.1). Taxonomy (NCBI): domain Eukaryota; kingdom Metazoa; phylum Chordata; class Actinopteri; order Semionotiformes; family Lepisosteidae; genus Lepisosteus; species Lepisosteus oculatus. Next base: position 16,646,089 of record NC_090696.1, read on the forward strand.
TGTATTTGTATGGGTTTTGTGTGAGTGCCCTGTTTCCTTCCACAGTCCTAAATATAATAGTTTAATGATGTAAACTGTAAACCTGTTTGTCACTCTAGTTTGTCAGATTGTATAATGGCTTTATTTAGCTATGGAAACACATGAAGGAGCATCACAAACAGCCCTGACAGTATTTCGCAATTCATCAAGATTGGTGATAACGTTTTGTTGTTAGGAGAACAATCTCTTTAAGCACCTGCTGTGACAAACCATTATTAGCCCATTGACTTTTGCCTTTCACAAAGATTGAATGCACAGTGAGTGTGTGCATCTCCTTGATTTAGAAAACCAGTATTCCTCTGCCATCAATGCTCTGAAAAGTTCTTACCAGTTAATTTGCATATTTCCTGGAATTCATATAAATATATTTGTTTCATTGCTGTTTTGCATACTTATGCTGCTTGTCCCAAAATTTGCACATTGCAAATACCCAGTGGAAACCTTGAAAGTTCTTGAAAGATGCAAGTGTATATTTTTTACAAACTGAAAGCAATTAAAATATTGAATGAGTTAATTGGTCACTGTTAAATCATCCTACATTGTGCATCTCACACAGAGCAGCTGGACAGAGCAGCAGAGTCTATAACCTAGGGGAAAGGGATCTATGTTTAATCCTCTGGTGTAAGTGTTTTATTCATTGGGATCTCCAGGACAGGATTTTCAGCAGTCCAGGGAAAATACAATCCTAGAGCTGGATGAGACTTCCTGAGTTAGAGAGCGAAATACATGGTTTAAATAAGTGACCGGTGTCTCCTTGGCAGAAGTGTTTTCTTACCTCTGCACCTTCACATTTACAAATTGCTTTTGCAACACTGAGTAGTTCGGTGCTCCTGTATTCAAGATCTCTTTCCCACACACAGTACAGAGTGCAAGTCATATGATTTGGTCAGAGGAGGAAGGCATGGTTATCAAAAATGAGGATGTAAATCTATTCTTCTGTTCAGTCTAGAAAAACAAAAAGAGCATGCTGTATGTTTATTCTGAGCAGCTGTACAAGTTCCTCTCTGCCACATGCTGTGACTGGGCTCAAGTTTTCTTTTGCCCAGAGCTACTTTCTGCGGGTAGCAATTGTTGCTCGATTTTCCGATACCCAAGAATAAGTGAATTAGTCACAGGTTTCAGAGCCAGGATTGGGAGGGAGGGTTTCAGTACTAGCAATGAGGAGGAGTTGCATATTGAGCACGGTGACAGAAATCTGTTTTTGTTTCTGCAAGAGTTCCCATAAGTTCAACCAGAGACTCTGAGATAATGTGTCTGCCAGGAACTTCAATAGGAAGCAGTAGCACATACAAAATAATTCCAAGTAAATATCAAATTATAAATAAACTGAAAAGGGCAAGGGATACAGGGTTGAAGTCTATTACTTGTACATGTAGTTCACATGACACAACACACAAATGAAAGACAATCCTGCACACACAATCACTATCTTCCTCTGAGGCTGTGTTAGGGTTAATTGTGGCTACACACCCTCTGGGATCTTTAGACCTCTACACAGCACCCCATGTGGCATGTAACAGTATCTCTAATTAAAGGTCTAATGTTTGCCTCCAGAGATGGATTAAGGAATATGAGCAGGTTGTCTTTTTTTGTGTGGGGGGGTGGAAGGAGATTGGAGAGTAGTAGCACCCAAATGTAAATACCAGTAACTCCCTTTGGGTAATCCTAGCACAGTTATGCACCAAAGTGTGTGAGGTGGTACTCTGCATTACTGAATGGAAGGTTGAGAATGACTCATCTGTTGTCAGACCTGCTGGCTTCAGTATGTTAAAACAAAACAGTACATCTGTATGCATAGTCCTGCCATTTTCCAAGAGCCATTCATACATACAGACATTACACACCACATAACTACTGTAGGCACGCAGTGGAGAAAACACAAACCCAGTAGTGCAGGTGCTTGATCATGTGTGCAGGGACTGATGGAGACGTTCATACAAAAGGCTGGGATGTACACCCTGGTCATGAATATTGTGGATAAGTCCTCTGGGGTGGGTGTGTGCGAGGAAGGATGCTAATTTTAATATGGCAGAGTTCTTTATATGACAAGAATAATCTGAAACGCTGTTTCATGAAGGCTGGTATATCACTTTAAATCACCACAGGCGTAAAGCTCTAAAGCAGAGCTTCAGTTGTTCAGTTTCATTCGTAATTGAATGAATTAAGCCATTGACTGCTTTGCTGCGGTGGACATCTGAAGACCCCCCTGGACTCGGCAGACTGGATATGTACAACCCTGCTTTAAGCATGGAAGGTAGCTTATTGCACTGAGTTTAATGCTCTGCATGCCAAGTGGGATGTAAGGCTACAATGTGATTTTTCCAATGTTTCTGTTCTTGGCAGCTTGTTGTGCCTCTCCCCAGGAGAGATTCATCTTGACTAGTTCCTCTGTCCTTTCTGGGCTTCCTGTTTTCTTTTTTATTTGCCTGATGGTGTCTGTTTAAAGGTTGCTTTTATATCTCGGCTTCTAGTCTATTAGTATTGTTGATGGTTGGATATTTTTTTATGTGGCCAGAAGATGCAACATAATCTTCAAACCACCGTTGCCGAAAGCTTCAACCTTCTTCATGTCCGTCTTGATGACCCGCCAGCACTCAGACCCATACAACAGGATGGATTTAACATTGCTGTTGTGAAGGTGGATCTTAGTTTTGAGGATATTCTGCATGGAACCTAGCATGGAAGGTGCCATATCAGTATAATTTATAATCATTACTTAGTTTATTTGAAGGACGCTGCAGTTTAGTGGAGGCGTGTATCTCACTGACAGCTCCCAAAGCCTCCATAGAGACCAGGAGGGGTCTTTTGAAGAATTGCTGGTAGCTGTTGGAACACCAATCACATGTGGCCCAGTCTGTAATGTTATGAATGGGCTTGTACTGGCTGCGCAATGGGCTGGTAGACTAATAAGTCAGCAGAGGGCTCTGCCTCCAACACAGAAAAGTAATTCTACCAGTAAGTTCCATTCATTAATTCAACCAATAATTCTATCATGTTTTAGTTCTACTACTTTTAGTAGCAGCCTCCCCTCCCCCCCACCCCCAAAAAAAGTTACTTCAAGCCTTGCATGCAGAAAATCTGATTAAAATGATCGAAATAGAGAGGAGACACTGATAACTCATTTCCATACAGATTGCTCTCAGAATGCAGATGATTATGAAAGACGGGACAAATGGTTCCCCAGCACAACCTAATAAAAATAACAATAGTAATAACCATCTGAAATTCAGCAGGTATAGCCCAGTGGCCTGGGCTTCTACAGTGGGCTTCTGTGAACGCGTGTGCTCTTTATCCAGTGGCTGTGTTTGGGGTGTTCTTCACTTGACACTAGATTGGCTTTTGATCATGTCACTGCTCTGCAACTTTAAGGAGGTCCACACGAGCTGCTGGGTGTCTGCAGGCAGGCGAAGCACTGGTGGGTATCGAAACTGGAGCTCTGCCAGGGCTGTGCCAGGGAGTCACGGGGTAAGTCTGTGGTCTCTCGAGCGCCGGACCCGCCTCTGAGGTGAGTCGTGGCTTTCAGTGGGTGTGGGGGGTGGAACAATGACTTTATTTATAGCAGTCCCCGCAGAGTGTGGAAGCTACTGTAGCTTCTTCCTCAGGATCTGTAAGCACTTCACAACTTCTTGAAAAAACAAACACCACTTTTCCTTTACAAGCCCTGAGTAGGCCAGTTAATCAGGGAATGACATGTGGTGTGGGGGGGGACAGTGGACAGTGGACACAGTGCCTGTGGTGTTTTCAACAACATGGAAATCAACAATCAGGTACTCTGAAAAATGTGGAGCGAGATTCCATAATTACTCCGGTTTACTGCTTATTCTGTGGTCTTTGTTATCACTTCCTATAAACTGTTAACATGTTTCTAACAGATTAGGGATATCGTTCAGGTTATGGTGAGGATTAGGTTTTTGTAAACCTAATCCTCACCTAATCCTCATCTGCAGTTTATTTACAGCAGAGGTTAGTTATCATCAGATTTATGGCACTGTTTTAATGGTTTAGAAAACTCCTTCATTGGAGCATCTTATCTGTACAGCGGCAGCTTTCTTAAAGCCCCAAGTCTAGCATTAATCCCCCACTGTGCTTCATGAACTGTAATAATTCCTTACACTTATATAGTGCTTTTCTGGACACTCCACTCACTGGACACTGGACACTCCCAGCCACCACTACCAATGTGCCGCCCCACCTGGACGACACGACGGCAGTACTCTCACCACACACCAGTTATCAGTGAGGAGGAGAACAGAGTGATGAAGCCAGTTCTTAGATGGGCATTATTAGGAGGCCATGATTGGTAAAGGCCAGGGGGAATTTTGGCCAGGGCGCCGGGATAACACCCATAGTCTTTTCAAGAATCACCCTGGGATTTTTAATGACCTCAGAGAGTCTGGACCTCAGTTTTATGCCTCATCCAAAGGATGTCCCTGGTTATATCCCTGGTTCCTGGTGTCATTCTCCTTGGATTGAATAACTTTACAGATAAATAGTATCAGCTAGACCATCTAATGCAAGATACTGTAAATAACGACATCCATTAATTCACATGACAAATTTGTTTTTATTTCTGAAACCCTATGCAGTCTCACGTTGGATTGCTCATAAGGCTGTAAAGCACAGTATTTATGGAGTAGGTGCTGTGCCCAGTTTGTGTCTTTTTGATGAGCAGAAGGTTAGTTGTGTGTGGGGACAAGAGGGCTGTTACAGTGTCTAAGAGAATCATGCTGGAGTGCAAGGAGACCTCGTACTAGAAGCTACTTGGTCTCACACTTGCCCTCTCTTTGTCTAGTCTTGAGCCACTGAGAGAGGTGGTCAAAGTATTGATTGTCGGCCACGCTGTGGCTGGACAGCTGATCTCTTCAGAGCTGTAAGCCTTAGGCCTCACCCTGCTGTAACTGGGCACATTCCCATCACTGTCATAAAGCCTTCCCCTTGTGCAGCCGCTACATTTAAAGCGTATTGTGTGTGAAAGCAGAGCAGGAAGTGGTGATGCGTGTTCACATGCGATATCGTGCAGGGCGGTTGGGACTCTGACCTTGGGCTTTGTTCTCACTTTTCCCAGTGTGCCCTTGTTTTTCACGATGACCTCGGGAGTAAACAAAGAAGAGGCCCTCAAAACCAGACCCCTGTATTTCAGGAGTGTTTTTTTTTCCTTTTTTTATCTTGCAGCACTCCAAAAGCAAAGTGCGTTATTTTTTTGTGAGCAGAAGGCAGCAATGCCCCCTTCCTCACTGTTCCCTTTGGAGTTTAGTCATCAGGGTCCTACTTTTGTTTTATCACACCGTTGTGTTTGAGAGAGATTGAATCCGCTGGCCTATTTAGGCATTTTTGTCAGCAAAAAAGCAATATTATTTATTCCATGCTGAAAGAAAAAGACAAGAGACACAACGTTTCAACTGTGGAGCCTTCCTCAGGCATGTTTGAGTCTCAGTCTTTCTAATAGCAGGGAAAAAATGACTAGATATCCCCTGTCCTGGCTGAGTGTAAGTTAAAGGACTGGAGAATCTGCAGTTAAATGGTCTTGCTCATCTGTACTAATGGTGACAGACAGTTTCATATGTACTTAGAGTTTTGTGCTTTCAGCAATTAGTAGGTGCTTGGAAAGTGTTGCAGTGATGATCAATGACCTGTGTACATGGATATATCAAAACGGCTAGCCAAACCAATGTATGTATGCTAAAGAATTTTGTGTTTTAGGGAAAGTACCCCAGGCAAGAGAGCGGCATACACTCTCTGTGGCTAAGGATCTGCGCCTGTGACCGGAAGGTTGCCGGTTCAAATCCCGCGGCCGGCAGAGGAATCCTACTCCGTTGGGCCCCTGAGCAAGGCCCTTAACCCCAACTGCTCCAGGGGCGCCGTACAATGGCAGACCCTGCGCTCTGACCCCAAGCTTCTCTCCCTGTCTCTGTGTCTGTGTCTCCCTGGAGAAAAGCTGGGGTATGCGAAAAGACGCATTCCTAATGCAAGAAATTGTATAGGGCTAATAAAGAAACATTATTATTATTAGATTGAGGGTAGACAGCCCTGCTCCTTGAGTGTTGATTCCTGTGGGTTTTAGAGGCACCATTCAATTAGCACCTCATTAAGACTTAGTAAACCAGTTAATTGGCTCAATTAAGTCATTAAAGAAAAAGCCAGGTTTGCCCATCCCAGCCCTAGATTTGTATGCATGCCCCTACAGGTAGTGGACAAAAACAAGGAAAGACCAATGGAAAGTCAATTAACCGGCGTTGGGATACCACTTGTGCCCGTTCCGGCGCCATGACATAGAGCATGTGGAATTTTGCAGGAGGGGATGTGGCACCTGTCTTCCACTCAGCTCAGTCCGCTTATGCCAGGTTAATGAAAGCCATCGCTCCAGAAGCCAGTGCCATTACTCGGCTGGGTTCAGATCTGATGACTGAGAAGACCATGACTTCTGGATAACATGAGCTGTCCGGCTCATTAAACCACTGGGAGACCACAGTGTGCAGTGTGGATGTGGCCATTGTCTCCCTGGAAGACTCTCCTCCTGGCAGGAGAGAAATGCTACAGCATGGAATTAATAATATTTCTCAGTTCCTATATCCACACATTTCTGCTGTGCTCTATATACTGTATGCCTGTGTCTACACCTATTCTTTTGCATGCAACGCTCCAACCCATTTCAGTGTCTTAAAGATTTTGGTGATCAGGACACACGAGTTTGGATCACAACATTAAAGGGGAACTACAAGGCTATTTTTATATGTTTGGGTTAGAAAGAATCAGCATTGATGAGTGCATTTCAAACAACAATAAAACTAAAATGCACACAGTAACATGTAAAACTTCCAATTTACATCACAAGATAGATGAAATTTCCCAGTTTACACAGCGCCATATTTTGCGATTCAGAATGAGGCATCCAAACTCCTTGTGAGGTTATATGGCCCTATTACAGTATATTGTAAAGAAGCAGGCTTGTGAATATATCTCTTTTAAACCAATAGAAATTGCTCTCATTTTCAAATACTACTTACTTGTTGACACTGCATGCAGATTACTTTAGTACGTTTCTGCGGTGAAATGTTTGCTGCACAACCTGTACGTTTTCACTCATCCATCGTCTTACATTAGTCATTACAGTGACTCATGCCCAGTTGTTTGCAACAACCTGGCTACTCACAAAGTTCACGATTTTGTGCTGAATTCGGAATTTGTCAGATTTTTCGATAACGTCTGTGAACTCCTTTTGTTATCGCGATTTAATGACCGGTCTGAGAAACTGGGACTGCAGTTCTCCTTTAACACCCCTCCCACACACATCCTTAGAATGGCGTATTCAGGTCTTTATCCATTTCCTCAGCTTTAAACCTTAAAGCACCGACACCGTCCTGTGCAGGAATGGGTGTTGTTTAGCAGGCAGGGTCCATCTCATGAAGGGGAGTCCATTGGCTGCTTTGAAGCTGTCTGCTTCCATGCTTTCATGGCATCTGCTGTGAGGAAACGTAGGCGTTTCTGGCAGAATTGTCTCAAAAAGATTGTGAAGCAAGTAAAAGAGCCATTTAACAAAATGAAAAAAGAAACAACAAAACTTTCTTTCCTCTCAGTTTCCCAACACATTTGATGAGATTTTAGATTTCCTTTGGAGATAATGTCTTGGTCCTTATATAAGGCTCTGTGGCTAAGGATCTGCGCCTGTGGCTGGAAGGTTGCCAGTTCAGATCCTGCTGCCGGCAGAGGAATCCTACTCCGGTGGGCCCCTGAGCAAGGCCCTTAACCCCAACTGTTCCAGGGGCGCTGTATAAATGGCTGACCCTGCGCTCTGACCCCAAGCTTCTCTCCCCGTCTGTGTGTCTCCTGTAGAGCAAGCAGGGGTATGTGAAAAGACAAATTCCTAATACAAGAAAGTGTATTTGGCCAATGAAGTGATCTTATCTTATCTAACCTTATCTAACCTGCAGTTTCAGTCTGCAAAGCGTCTACCACAAATCTACCTGAATTTAAGACGCTGTGAACAAATTGAGCATTTGCATGAAAGGGTGTTGGCAGAGAGACCGAAACAGAATGTAAACGTAGTGCTGCAGTGTTTATTTGCGAAGTTTTGCATCTTAAAGCTGCCTTCACGTCAAGCGATAGATACAGAAGTGCTTTTGTTGGGAAAGGGGTGAGGGCAGTGGAGTGCTGTAAAATCCTTGTATTTATGTAAGTGTGCACAGGGACGGACAAGGAGAGAAACTGCTATACGGTGCTGCGGACCTGTCTAAAGATGAATGATGTACTGGGCGGATGTTTCAGAGGAGCCCAACTGTCCATCCTCATTCTCCCCAAGGAAGAAATAGGAGCCACCACTCTGGATGTGAGACATAGTGCAAACAATTAGCAAATCCAGACTGGTTGAGTAGAAAATGGAAAATAAAAGCACATGTAAGAAAATGGACTGTTCTACTGAATGTATATCAAGGGAAGATCATATGTGGAGCTCCATCATATTAAAGATTTGCTCACAGTATTTCTGTACTCCTGGTTTCGATGCCCGTCTTCTGCATCAGGCCCTGCACAAGCTGTTGTGGCTGGCTGTGTTGACGTGTGCTCTGATTTTTTTTTTATCTGTATTTTGCTCTACAAGTGAAAGACTCCAAGGGCTCTGCTTGATCTCGTCTTCACATTTTCACAGTTTTTACTGTGGCTGGATTTTGCTTGGGTCTGGCAGTTCAGGGCAGTTGTAAGAGGTTGCCTGGCAGGGGTACCCAGCAATGGGTATGCAGGTCCCTTCCATTGGTGGGCATTGTCCATGCTGGATCTTTAATTATGGAGTCACTCATATCTGGAACAATTCATTTGCCAGTGCATAGAACAATAACCCCCAGGCATGTGGATATTTTTGTATGAAGAGGAAAACAAGTTCTGATTCACCTCCTCGTGAAACAGTTCTTATCTGGCATCGATTGGCTTTAGCCTCTTTAGCCTCATGAAAATCCTGTTATGGAATTGCCTGGAAGGTGGTCCATCAGTTAACTAACGCCATTTTTTTTTTCTGCTCTGTTGTTGGAACTTGGTTTTTTCCCCCATCAATGAACCATTGTCCTTCGTCTGAATTGAGTGGCAGCAGATCGAAATAAGATGTGAAGTCCCCTTCGCTTCGCACAACAGCGTAGAAACAACCGATGCATTAATGAAGCAAGTGGAGCGTCTCTGGAGTCCTTTGAAAGCGGTTTAGCTGTGTAATTGCCAAGCACAACAACATTGCAATTGATATCGCGGAAGCATAGAGAACCGCAGGGCGCCTTTGTAGAAATTCTTTGAGCAGAAGTTCTTTGTGTTAGAAGCTTGGAAGTCGGACCTATAAAATGGCAGGTGAAACCCTCGAGAGTTGTACAGCCCTGCCCATGAGCTGACATTCTGAACCCTGTTGTGTCGCCTCCACCTGAAGCTGTGATTGAGGATTGTGTGTGCACGCTGTGGTGTCTCAGGAGCTGAGATATGCCGTGGAGTCAAATCTCTTATTTGCAAAACCTCCTCAATGAGCAGTCACGTGTAATCCCTGGTTTGTGAGGTTTAAAAATGACAGAGCAAGAAGGAGCATGTGCCCTGATTCCTTACGCGAACTGAAGAGGAAAAGCTGGTTCTGGCTTATTGGAACATGTTAGTTTTGGAGTCACTTCTGCAGGTTTTTTTTTCTGGGCTTTCCCTGATGAACGTTAGCAGCAATAAATTTGCATGTTGTTTTTGCATTTTCCATTTGTAATGCTTACACTATGCACTTACTTTGCTTTTTCACTTTTTTCCTGTGCTTCCGTGTGGCAGAGAAGCATGTTCATGTTGCAAGACTGAAGAACTCATATGTGCACCGTTTTTTTTAATCTGTCCTTATAAGCTTGTGAGGAGTGAAAGCCAGTGTTCCCTCATGATATCAGCTGTGCTATACCCCTGGCCTCCTGGGGGAGGACTCTTTAAAAGCTTGGGTAATCACAGGCTCCACTGCAAAACCACTGTTACGACTGTAACGGAAGGCACTTTTTTGCACAGCACTTACAGTATGTGGAAATTCTGAACCTTTAATGGGGCAGAAATTACATTTTGAAGCCAGCTTACAGTCAAAAAGATTGACTTCTGGTTCCTATAATCAGTTTAATTGTACACATGCTGAAAGAGCTCACTGTTTGTCTTAAGGCGTATATGCCAGAATGTGGACAGCCAGGCAAGGTAAGGTTCCTGGCTCGATTGTCAAGTGGAAACGTTTTTCCTTGTGTATTCTTCTCGAAGAAAATTTTAATTTGTCATAAAAACGAATTCTGTGCTAATCTGAAACTCTCAAATTTGCGCTTAGCGGACTCTGCAATGAGAATGCCTAAGCCTAGTTGGTTTGGGTTTTTTTAAATGAGCGGTGTGTTGTGTTAACATGACTGGCCCTGTGGTCGGAGATGGATTTTCAAGAAACGCATGGCGTGCTGAGAAAAAAACTGCACTATTGCAGTGAAGCCTTGCTTGTGTCTAAAAACAAATCACATTGTTCAGTAGTCCTTACCTGCCAATTTGTTCTAGATCCAACAAGTGCTTGTGAAGTTGTCAGGTTACTACTTCTGTACTTCAAGATAACGGCAAACATCACAGTGACGCCCTGACTTTTAAAGGGTTAAAGGTCAGGAATATGTTTTTTCATTTGATTGGCCTTATATAACTGCTGTGGGGCATTACCAATGTGATGACACGCTCTTCTGATCTAAAAATAGTGTGCTGGCAGCAGCAGCAGCACCAGCATGAAGTACAGGGATTGTCATCTTTGGCTCTGTTGAAGTTGGCTTTGGTAAAGTTAAATGGCTTTTGCTTGAACAGGGGCTGTAAGTTGTATGCCTCCTTGTTTGTTTGTTCAGATGATTTTTTAACTTGCTTCTGGGTGATATCTGGATGTCTCAGTGCTGTAGCGCTTTAAAATTATGTGGATTTGCAGGAATCATTATTAGGCTGTATGAATGGCTGACCCTGCGCTCTGACCCCAAGCTTCTCTCCCTGTCTGTGTGTCTCATGGAGAGCAAGCTGGGGCATGCGAAACGAGAAATTGTATATGGCCAATAAAGTGATCTTATCTTATCTAGGGTTGACTGACATTATTTGCATGAATGACAAAAACCACACAACTGCTTCTTCTTCCGTATTTCAGCAAGATGCCCTAAAACAGCCTTGAGAAAAAGGAGGTTCTTTCTGTTAGGGCACTGTCCTAACCTATAGCATACCCTTTGTCTTTCTGATGGCACGATAGGTTTATCCCACTACAAAGTATATACTGTATAAATAAAAGTGTATATAAATTTGTAAATTACACAGAAAACAGACTGTGAAGTTTTCCTTCTCTGCCATGTGACAGATACACTGAAATGTTGTATAAAAACACAACAAATGAGTATTGGAAGGAATAGAATTTTGGAAGCAGATTGTTTCTGTTACAGATCAGAACACGTGGTGGTCAAATAACAAATATGGGGATTCTCTCGCATTGTTGTACAAAGTCTGCCTGCATCCTCTGTGACATTTTACTGTAGTCATTTTATGCCCAGAATGCATCACATTCTTTTGTTTCATGGCGACCGGTGCTTCCAGAATCGTATCCGTTTTGCAATCCCCAGCCCCCAGGACCAGCTCAGGATGCGGCGTTCCTGGCTTTCCTGTCCAGAAGAGGAGCATTTCCAATGTCATTCACAGGGAATTCAGAGCATTAATCAAAGGGAATTAGCAATTAGACAGCAGTCTATTTATAGACGCCTCCTGACATTCTGTTGTGTGGACAAGATGAAGCCTCTGACACAGAAACCGAGCAGATCTGTGCAGCCATCACAGTTCAGCCCCTCGAATTAGCTGCGACCTGTACTCGTTGTCTCTGTCCTCTGGCCAAGTTAACAGTTTGACTGGGTTTTTCTAATAATCTGCTATTAAAGATTTTGCCACTCAGCATTTTTACAGTTTTCCCCTGATTTTTATTGCTTATACAAATCAAATCCCATTTTCATTTTCCTATTCTTTGCACCACCATCCTGCTTTATGATTGACCAGGTTTTACTATAGTTTTACTGTGTTTACTGTGCTTTTGCCACATTAATACTGTGTTTAGTGCTTTCCCTTGATTTCCCTATGCTCTGCTATCTTTTGCTGTGTTTTTACATTGGTTTCAATGTGCTTTAATGGAATTTTGTCTTATTTACCATTCTAAACCTAAGTGAGCATTTTTTCAGAGAAATAAATTCTTAAATTAAAGTAAATAGGAGGACTCAATCAGATTAAATTAGCCATTAAAAGTATTTTGCTTGATGGAGAGTTAGATTTTGTGTTGTGGCAGGGACAGGTTTTAGTAATAAATGTCTCTTGCTTTGTCTTTTGTCCACATTATGTTGGGTAAATTATCTTAACCCTGTTTGGAACAAATATTCTGTGTCCTACAGCAGCTTAACAGATAGCTGTCAGTATCATAAAAACAGTTACAAAGGAGAGAGAAGTCCATTCTGTCCATCTAGCCTGTTTGGTAGTAGTTCACTGATCCAAGGAACTCATCCAGCTGTTTCTTGAATAGAGGCAGGGTATCAGGTTCTACATCATGGCTGCTTGCTTGGTCCAATTTTGCACCTAGCTTTGAGAATTGCCTCCTGTTCTCATTTTTAAGTGCATCAAAAAATAATGGAGTTCTTATATGTTGATGTGTTTGCAAGAAGATCAGTATTTGATTTGGCATCCCGTAGTTTATTGTCTACAGTAGCACCCATTTGATTATTTACAAAATGTCCCAGTTCAGCAGTTCTTTCCAGTCTGCCCCTCCCGGCTCGCACTACCACCACCAGCATAGACAGAGCTCCACCACCACAGGCGGGCTTGACAGTAAAAGATGGAGGCGCTTGTGTGAACCAGAAGAGAAGGCCAGTTCCTTCCTGTTATTGTAAACTTTTAAATTTGCCCTTAATCCTGTGTTTATAATGAAGCCAAGTCATAAACCATGGTTTCCCATTCACTGCTGCCAGGTCCGCGCCCCGACACCAGGCTCCGAGCAGCAAAGAGAGGGAGTGAAAGACTGAGGGAGACTTGCTCCTGCAGATTCTGGAGTTTGGACAGGCCCCCCGTGGGTTAACGTCTCCAAGAAATCAGTGCAGTGTGTCCCCTGTGACAGGACATCTGACCTTCTGTTTCCATGAAATTTTATTTACGAGCAAAACAACAAAAAAGGCTTGTGGGGCTGTAATCATCAGACCACAAGCAATTTATTTGCCTGAATCCCTTTTCATTTAATTTAACTGCCGGTCTCAGGAATTTCTCCTCTTAACCCTCTTAACATTGTGTGTTCTCTGATCTGGCATGGACCTTGTCTTCTGCTCCATTTTAGAATTAAATGAAGTTTTAATTATTAAAAAAAAAACAGATAATAACACCTGAAAACAAAAACAGATCACTGAACACATTTATTGCATAAACCAAATGTTGATGCACGTCTGCTGGACTGGCAGCAGACGTGCTCGGGGAATGCAGTGGTTAGTTAAGGCCTTTGTGTAGCATTGGCACCAAAACTGTTCTCACTCATACGCTCCTTGTAGCAGTGAAACCAGCATGTACAGTACCAACCTGTGACCTGAGGATTTAAGAGTCTGTCGCTGTGCATGTTCTCTCTGCAGAGTGTGGACAGGAAATGACCCTAGCGCAATGCAGATTGGACGTCTGCAGCTTGAAACACCCCGAAGTGCACGTAGAGCTGCAATCTGAATGCGTGGTTTTCCCTGCCCCCCAGCCCAATCGCTGTTAGGTCTTTAAAGCAGAGTGTGGGGTCACTCTGGGAATGTTGTTTCAGCAAGTTTCTATTAACTTTGACCTTTAAGGAGGGAAGGGGGGTGGCTGAACCCAGGAGGAGTCGGACTAGGGAGACAGACACGGAAACGGCTCCAGAATCCCATACAGATGAAGGACGGACATGTCGGGCTCTGTTTGCTCTCAGATGGGGGTGTAATCTAAACAAACAGAAAGCGCTGGGGCAAAACAGGATGCGCCATGCAAGAAGATCACTTTTCTATAAATTCTAAAGTGTTTTGTGCAAATCTTGAATATCTGTCACAGAAAAATATATTTTCTGTGAGGATTTGGAAATATATAACACCAGAATCTGTCTGCATTTGTAGTGTTACCCCTATGATTCTGTCTGTTTTCAGTGTGGTACTACCGTATAATTCTAGGTGAGGTACATTCTAGGTGATAAGGGTCTAAATATTGTATTTCCTCCTGCAATAAGTGTTGTTTTTTTCTTTCTAAAACCTATTTGCTTCTGGAGTGGAAACGTGACAGTGAGTTTGTTTGTCGCAGCTGCAAAGTGCTTTTGTTTTCAAAACGTGGCGTCGATGAGCGTGCCGGCGTGCTGAGCGTTTGTGCCCTCTCTCTCTTGCAGTCGGCTGACCCCTGGCCCCAGTGAGCAGGCCCCTGTCAGCAGAACCATGAGGATGGTGCGGGTCTTGTTGTGGGCACTGCTGATGTCACTGCTGGCCGTGGTAAGGAAATAGAAATCCAGCTGTAAAACCCCAAAGCTGCCGGGCTGCGGGGAGTCACTTTCTTGGTCGTTTTGTTGTCTTTCTGGAATGCAGATCTACATTTCCATTTACACAACAGCATGACTTCTTTCATCTCTACCACATACAGTATATACTGTATGGTTGCATTCTGTACATATACAGTACATGTAACGTGACTTAGGCCTTTCTTGTGAGTAACGTTTCTGTTACTGACCTAAAAGCACTGATTACTCAGTAAGAGGTGTGATCTTTGCATCAGTGTGAAGCTGATCAGGCCAGTGGACTAGAGGATAATAATAATAAGAATTATAATAATTGCTTACACTTGTATAGAACTTTTCTGGACACTCCACTCAAAGCGCTTTACAGGTAATGGGGACTCCCCTCCACCACCACCAATGTGCAGCCCCACCTGGATAGGATAGTGGGGAGGGGCAGGCCACAGAAGATACAGTAACTAGTGGAGAGAAGAGGAAGAGGCAGAAGTGGGAGTCCACTCCTGCACGCTGTGGTATGGATGAGGGAGACAGGAGGTGTATCCGCTGGACTCGAGAGACACAGACCTTTTGATTATTTCATTATTACAATGATCTCCAACCCTGCTCTCCCGCCAAAAATAATAACGCAGCTAAGTGCAAGACAGGAAGGTGCGTTCCAGAAAGAAGTGTGCTTCCATAATGATACAGACAGATTTCAGTTACAGTTCCTCTGAGTGAGGGTTCGTGTTGCCTGCCTAATACATTCCTAGCATTCTTAGCATTGACATCATCTGCTAAAATAACATAACACTCTGCTTCTGTTGCTGCATAAGACATAACATAATATAGGGTTCATAACACTGAATAAAATGCATGTTACACTATGTTTTACGTTTAGATCTTTAGTTTGGATGTGGATTCGAATTTGAGTTAGTATGAAAATGTATGCATCTGTCTCCTGGAATAATGTTCTTGAAGGGTTGTGAATATTGTGACAACACGTTACAGTGCATGGCCTATAAAGAGGTCATTAAAGTAGTTGAAGGGAAGTTTTACGCAAATTACTAATCCTTTCCCCATGCACGTGTATACTGTATATGGCAAATAAACTCCCCTCTCTCCTCCCGTTGGCTGTTTGCTTTGCCTGAGCCTCGTGACACAGCTGTGGGACTCTGAGCCGTGTTTCTCTCCCCATGCTGCTGCAGGTACCCATCTGTGCCCAGGTGACAAACGGAGTGCAGCCTCAACAGACATTATCCCCTGACTCCAGTGATCTGGGGGTGTCCCGGGGGCAGATCCTCACTGCACAGTTTGAGTGCTACCTGAAGATCTTGAACGACCCCCCTTACTCTGGAAGTGGTGAGAAACCTGTCGCCTGCTGTTGGCAGTAGAGCTGGATGGCACAGACTTCCACATTTTTAGGAAGTGCTGAAAATGAGGAGCTGGCAGGCGAGAATTTGGTCGAACCGGTTTATTGCTTTCCTTTTGTGCGAGGCGTCGGGTAATGTTGTGTCCCGTGTGGTTCATTGAAAGCTGTCTTGATGAAAATATTTTGTGGAGTTCACTGGGGCTAACATGCAAAACTCCAAATATGAAAATAGGTGGAGGATTCGTTGTCTGCCTTGCTGGGTGAAGCAAAGTGCTTTCATTCTCTTCCCAGAATGTGCCTGTTGATCAGTGTGAAGGGATTACACTGTATTCTTCTTTATTACCCAGCAGTGGCCTCCATCAGCATCACTTTGGATAACACCGTCTGAGTACTTGAAGAATGGTTTCAAGCATCAGTCATTTACAGATCATAAATGCACACACACCTTATATGCCATGTGCTTTTATACTGCCAGATGGAGGGAGATGATGAGAACAGCATATCTGTTCCGCTCATGCAAAGTTAAATTATTTACTGTTTCTATTTCGATTTATTTTTTACCTTCCAATAAAATCAGTCATGGGCTGAACACAAGTCACAGTTGGCCAGATCATTAATGACGTCAGTGTCAGTAATTTTTCAGTCACGGCCACGGCTAGAAATCCCAGTGTTTCCTGCCCTACAGTATGCTGCCCACCGCTGCAGCAGTGCTCACAGATTAATTGGGCAAATTGCAGAACGCCATCTGTCGAGTTTTCAACGGCGCCTGACTGGGCACGAACATGACCTCGACCCGTAACGTAGGCTTGATCACTCATCTGATGATGTCTAAGGCGTCTTTCTGAAACTCCTGGGGTTAAATATTGTAGAAGGCTCTGTGAGAACCCCTAAAGTTGGCATGTTGCCGTGTTAGTGGCGAGCCACAAGGGTGCAGGCTGGCAGGAGTTCTGTTACGGGAGCTAACCTGCTGTGGTAAAATGTACCACAGATGGAGACACCCCTAGCAACCATTAATGACGTCATTCGTGCACCTTTTTTACCACAGTTAATGAGCGGCTCAGAATAAAGCCTCCCAGTTGTTGCCACCCTGGCACTGGAACAAACAAGCTTTTCTGTGCCAGCATTATCTCACCATCCTAAAGACACTGAGGGGGAAACAACAGCTCGTAAGGGGAAATGGGCTGTGTCTCCAAGCTGAGCTGCTGCAGTAATCAAGTAAAGATATTTAAAGTTCACGATCCCAACAGGGACTTGCAGACTTCCTTTAATTGTTTATTTCTACTCAGCGGAGGACAATTCACGTTCTTGAGCTTACACAAAGAAACCCAAGGCTCTGCCCAGATGTTTTGAGGAAGTTATTTCTGTGAGAGTTTCCTCACCTACTCATTGATACTGTATGCTTCACAACTCAAATCTTCCACCAAACTCTGTGAGTGAGTAACTTGAAGATCTGTAAGCCTTGGTTTTTAGCTGTAAGAGGTTCTATTTGCTGTGTACATACAGTATATAGATTGCACTGTTCTGGTGTTGCGTCCGTGGGTGTTGATGTTTTGCTGTATGAATGAGCAGTAAGTGAGGTGCTGGGGGAGATACCAGGGTATTTGTGTTGACAGGGACAGAGTGCTGGGAGTGCCCACTAGTGAACTGGCTCCTGGGTGCTGGGCATATCAGTGATGAATTCAGACATCAGGCTTCTTAGATAGCAACGCCCTTCAGCTCCAAGACTAATGTCGGAGTGTTTGGTGTTGTTTTAAAAGTATGTTAGGTTTATTTTATATAGTACAGTTTTCTGGATTATAGTACAGCTACAGTATAGAGCCAACATCTGGGTGCCCGTCTCCTCGGTGACATGTGTAAAGGACGATAGAATTTCCGTTTTGTAGACTCATCTGGTGTGTTCAGGCCTCAGGTGTTCAGCAGGGCTGGGCCTGGTCGGTGCCGGGATGGCAGAACTCTAAGGAAAACCAGGTTGCTGCTGCATGCAGTATTGGTGGACCAATAGGTGGCGCTCCTGCCTCTGGACCAGAATATCCAAATCAAAGCCACGTTGCATTGACGGGGGACACTGGATAAGGACAAGGAATTTTTTTATTTTCCCCGCAGATCCCTACTGTAACCGCACATGGGACGGCTGGCTGTGTTGGGGGGACTACCACCCGGGAACGGCGATGCAGCACTGCCCGGAGTACTTCCAGGACTTCGATCCCTCAGGTCAGTGACCTTTCCCTGTGCCCTGTCACCTCCCCTAAAGCCCAGCCCGCACAAGGACATACAGTCAGGAGACACCTTCATTCCTGCTGCCTGCCTCAAAAGTCCACAAATGCCTGATGCCACTGGACAATGCTGTCCTTACAAACTTTGTAAAAGAAGGTGGAAACGAAGAGACCACACTGTGTGAATAATGTTGCTTTTTATTAGCCCCTACACAATTTCTTGCATTACAAATTCATCTTTTCATATACCCCAGCTTGCTCTCCATGAGACACAGACAGGGAGAGAAGCTTGGCGTCAGAGCACAAGGTCAGCCATTGTACAGCACCCCTGGACCAGTTGGGGTTAAGGGCCTTGCTCAGGGGCCCAAGGGAGTAGGATTCCTCCACCGGCGGCGGGATCTGAACCGGCAACCTTCCAGCCACAGGCACAGATCCTTAGCCAGAGAGCCACCACTCTGCCTGAGGGATAGCTGATAAATTGTGACTAGAGGGGACTACAGTATATGTTCTGTAAATAGGGTCATCTCCCAAAATCATGTGGCCTGCAATCTCACGCTTGCAAAGTCTCTTCCTGGTTGGTCGGAGGCAAGATGTTTTCTGCAGTTTTGCCCAAAGTAGAAGCCAGGGTCTACTCAGGGAAATGTTTCCATGTTTCAAGAAGCATGGAAAACAGCAAGCCTTTATGGGAAAACAGTTCATCTGGACACATGTTTCCCTGTGTGTGCTGGGCTTAAAAGCTACTAGAGACAGAGAGGGAGAAGCTATCTAGTAGGCTGCAGCAGCTCAGGTGATTGCAGCCTCAAATCAGGTGTCACAGCCCTAGCTCCCTTTGTGCAAATGAAAAAGAACAGCAGCACGTAATCTGGGTGCTGAAATGTGTTGACCAGGACTCTCAAGTTTAGTGCACATTACTGCTGCTCTTAAAAAAGACATGACTTTTCTTGCATTGATTTTAATGATTTCCTGTTGACGTACAAAGTCACTACCCTGCCTGGCCTTATCTGGTTAAGATTTATTTTTGCTTTCTCCTCCCGCTGAAACTTATGTTTCCTTAAGGCCCAAGGCTTCTGGCCGGAGTCAGTGGGGTGATTGAAAAATGCGTCTGGTCTTCTTGTGTTTATAATCCGTGCACACGGAACTCCCTCCTTAATTATGCCAAAGTTTCTATAATCCATCATAATGACATCGGTAGCCGTTTCTAAATCTCTAGTCTTATCTTTTTGTCTTGACGTTCTGTCCTTTTCTGGCAAGTGCCTTCGGGTGTGTATTCTATTGTTCTACGTTGTCCAGCCTTGCAGCGGTCACAGGCCGACCAGTGGCATTTGTCCATGTTGGTCCTCTCCCTGCAGAGAAGGTGATGAAGGTCTGCAACCAAGATGGCCAGTGGTTCCGGCACCCTGAGAGCAATCGCACCTGGACCAATTACACTCTCTGCTCCGCTTATACTGAGATCAAGCTCAAGGTGAGGCCTACTGAGTCGTGCCTGAGAAAGCTGCTTTCTCAGCCTTGCTGTGCACTCTTTGAACTTTGCAAAGGACAACATGCAAGCTTTAACATACATGTAAGAAGCATGTACAGTACATGTATTTAAATCAAAACCAGTTTTTGATTTTGGGCTTGGGTGGGTCTGTTCTCTGTATTTACAAGGATTCTGTTTTAATTCACTTCTTCATTATTGATGTTTTAATGTGACAGGGTGCACTGTATGTGGGAGTATTTTTATTTCCAAGCGTTGTGCAGGCTTGTTTGTTGTTGTTTTTTTGTTCTGACTGTACATGCTCTCTTCCCCAGACAGCATACCACCTGTATTATATGGCGATAACCGGCCATTGCCTGTCG
This sequence comes from Lepisosteus oculatus, assembly GCF_040954835.1. NCBI lineage: Eukaryota > Metazoa > Chordata > Actinopteri > Semionotiformes > Lepisosteidae > Lepisosteus > Lepisosteus oculatus. The sequence continues at coordinate 16,666,022 of NC_090696.1, forward strand.
GTGGTGTCTCTGCTGATCTCTCTCTTCATCTTCTTCTACTTCAAGTGAGTCTGCCCCCTCTATCCCCAGCTTCAGAACACTATCCATGATGCCACATTACAGCTGCAGACATCCAGTGGAGGCAGAACTGGATGGTCTAGACAAGGTGTAGCTGGGAGGGATTCTACAGTCTAAACTACACCTTAAGAACATAAGAAAGGTTGCAAAACAAGTGGGAAGGATTTGCCCATCTGGCCCTTGTGGTAATAAGTAGATAATTAACCAGGGATCTCATCCAGCTGTTTCTAGAAAGAAGCCAGGGTATCGACTTCAATGGTGTGAATGGTTAGTTTCTTCCATACTCTTGGGTAAAAAAGTGCCTCGTGTTCTTGGGTTGTAAATGTGCTTCCATGGATTTTCCATTTTTGCCCTCTGGTTCGTGTTTCACTGTTTTGTGAGGAAGTATTCTGGGTTGAGTAAACAGTGAATAAAAAGTTAGGTCCACCTTGACCAGCTTGTTTTCCGTACCTCATCCCAAGCCAGACCATTCTGGGTGGAGGTATGTTACACTAGATGTTTGCTTAATTGCTCAGTCCAACAAAGCACCTGGGCTTTCTCCTGTTTCCTAATTTGAAATTTGAAAGTCATTTACTGCGAGCAATGAAACAAATTCGGCAAACTAAAAATGGCAGTAATCAAGGTCACTCAAGCTGCAGATGTACCTCACACAGTTTATTTTTACTTTCCGCAGGAGTTTGAGCTGCCAGAGAATTTCTCTGCACAAGAACCTTTTCCTCTCCTTCATCCTCAACTCCATTCTCACCATGATCTCTCTCTCTGTGGCCAGCAACCAGGAGATTGTGGCCAGCAACCCGGTGAGAGCTGTGTTGCCCTACTACTCCACATCCCTGCCAGCTACAGAAATATTTCAGCTGCCCTACCTGCAGACCATTTTGCTGCCATACTAAAATGTGCAACACTTTTAATTTCCTCCTCCTTTTGTGCCTCCAGCTTGATATGCATCTTCATACTTTTCTATAGCGACTTTCAGCAAAGTCCGCTGTTCTCTGGAGCAAAACGTCTGCACCGCGAGGAGCGGTGTTGATTAGTGTGTTTCAGTGCTGTGTCTCGTTCTTCCCCTGTGATCACCTGTGTGAATCCGTTCTCCTGGCTCACATTCTGAATGGTCCTACAGTGAACAGTCAAAGTGACACCGGTTCTGTCTGTTCTTCCTTTTGGCCTCAGCTGCTGTGATAAAGTCCTGTCACTGTGTGCCCCGAGTGTGACCATTACGGTTCCGTGCGGTCTCGTGCCTTCCACCACCCAGTTCCATCCCGCAGCAGCTGGGGCACGAACCCAGGTCTCTGGCATAACGCAACAGGGAACCAACCGCATGAGCTAAAGGAGACCTCCCTCGGCCCCGGCAGCTGAGGTCCCTGCTACACGCAGTGAGGGCGATGACGTCACCGTATCCGAACTAGCTCCGCTACACCAGCACCTGTGCAGTGCTGCCCAGAGGAGCTCAAAACCAGATTGTGCCACGTGTCCCAGTGTATGTCATCCCCTCCCTACTCCATGTGCCCGTTTGTTTCTAAGCATATCCAATTCCTTCTGCGACTCTCTGTGGGAGCAGGCTGGCTGCAAGGTGCTACAGTTCCTCAACCTCTACACTACTGGCTCCAGCTACTTCTGGATGCTGTGCGAGGGGATCTACCTGCACACGCTCATCATCGTGGCTGTGTTCGTGGAGGAGCAGCAGCTGCGCTGGTACTACATCCTGGGCTGGGGTGAGTCTTACAGGGCGTTCACACAGCGGGACAGAAAGAGAGAGTGGAAAATGTGCAGTGGCATAGTATGGGAAACCACAAACATGTGTAAGCAGGGGGGATTTCTCAGCGACTGCATGTGTTTTTTGCTTGTAAATCTAGTAGTGCTCTCTTCCCAGCGCTACCAGAGTCTCGGGGCTCTAGCTTAAGTGTGGTGGGTCAAATAGGTCTTAATAACTTTCAGTAAGATAAAAGTTATTCTACAGTTAAATTGTTAAAAAAGTTAAAAGTTAAATTGAAGTGTGTTATTTCATGAGACATTATTTTGACAAATCATGTGAACCAGGCTTTTTGGAGCTAATTCATCATTTCCCTGTGGTCAGGGTTGAAGCCTAGGACACGTCCACTTGTTTTCAATGCAGTAGAAATAAGCTTTATTGGCATGGAATATTACACAGGTATCGGCAAAGCATAATTCAATATTGAACTGGATTGCAGGATATTAGCAGTGTGCTTGATATGTTGCAGTACACAACAACATATTACAGAGGTATGCAATGCAGTTTCTTTGTTTTATATTTCATGAATTAAGAGACTTAGATGTGCTTATCTGGGCAAAGCAAGCTTAGGATCTCGATTGACAGATTGAGAACTGGGGAAGGTGTGCAGTTCAATCCCTTGTGCCGTTTCCCTCATCACAACCTGGAGCGTATAACAATTGGGATTTTACTGGGATAATACTGTGTGTTATCACGAGCCTTTAAAATCTTTTTCCTGAGTACAAATCAGACTCGTGGTATTTTTGCTATAACAGGTACTGTTTTATCTCAGTGGTGCTGAATTCCTTTACTACAAAAACCGGTTAAACGGTGGCCGTTGTTTATGAAACGTTAAGAAATAATGCTAAAGCATAAAAGAAGTGTCTCATGTCTCATTTAATAAAAAAATCGACCGAGCACTATTAGAAGATAAAGTTGCTTTTTTTCTAAGCTTGGTAGCCATTTCATTTCTTTTGTATAGCTTTTTTAAAATATATCATTTGAGGGCAATGACATTTTTTGAAGGCCCATCAACAGTTTCAGCTCAGCCTCTCTTTGATGTTAAGGCTGTGTCTGTGATGGACTGTTCTGGTTTTCTTGTAGTTTTCCCTTTGGTGCCCACCACCATCCACGCAGTGGCCAGACTGAACTTCTTCAATGACAAGTAAGAATAACACGAGCTGCCTCAGCCCTCTCCGCAGTGTGTCTTTATATGGGGTTTATTGAACTAAAGTTCAGGAGGGATGACAACAACCACGCTCAATCATCCCCAGCCGTCAGTGATTAGCAATCTCTCCCTTCGTCCTTCCTACGCCGAATGCTATAAATCCCAAATGCGATATCTCCCTCTCCCTCGCGTGAGCCTTTTGCATCCCACCTCCACCCCAACTCCACCTCTGCAGCTGCCCCTTGGTTACCTTGCTTGGCGGGGTCCTGGGCCTCCTCGTCCTATGGCCAGGAGGTCGGCCCTCAGCCAAGCGGGTTCAGCCAAATATTCACTCCACAATAGTTCGCCACACTTTGATTTTGGGGCGTCGTCATGCCGCGTGAAATAACACACAACACCGAGAGCAAAACGGAGCAGGCACAAACCCTGTAGCTGGGAAGTTGTGCTTACCTGTATGTTCCATACTCCATACAGGGCCTGACACAGAAGCTCATGTAAAAAGCTAGTATTTGTGCAGTGCATTTCTGTTGGAGAGGGGGGCGTGGTTTCAAGATATAGCAAACACTAACTTACTAACTTGTTGCTGTAACTATTTAATGTAAAAACAATCACATTTCTCCGACTCTGCATTACTTCACTGTTGAACTTACCAAATCACTCACCACCTGCTGCCCCAACCTAATGGATGAGGAAGAGGAAACGACCTGATTTGAAATCACAGCACGCATGGCAATCTCAAGCATGGTCACTGGTGTCTTTATTCTAATGCATTAAAAATTACCTTATTACCCTTGAAGCTTTCTGCTTTTTCAGAACAGCATTCATTGTGAAACAGTTTCTGGCTGAGTAGTTTGTTTTAGCTTTATTGCATTGAAACTCATGCCCTGCTCTATTTGCATATGAAAGATTATTCAACATCTGTTCTTCGTAGTATTTTTCTCTCTGTTATCTCCAATAGGTGCTGGATCAGTTCAAACACAAGCCTGCTTTACATTATTCATGGGCCAATTCACGCTGCTTTAGTGGTGAGTCATCAAACCACTGCACATTGAATGCAGAGTAATTAAAGTAACCATTGGGTTCCTTTTTCCTTGTACACCGTTATCTCCAGTGCAGTATTAGAGTAATAAAGAGACCTAGAAAACCAGCAGACACAGTGGCCCTCCAGGACTGATCTCTGTTTTTGGTGCTTTAAAAGACTTTTCCTTCTCCCTGGCACAATTTATGTTTCTTTGTAAGGCAAAGAAATTCAGTACAATGCGTGTAATCAGTGGTTAATAATAATATTAGTTTAATTTATATGACAGCTAAAAGTAGCATCTCAAAGAGCTTTACAGAATGAACTGTATCACAGCAGATTGGCCGTCTCTCTCGTTGTCCTGCAGGTGAACCTGTTCTTCCTGCTGAACATCATGCGCGTCCTCATCACCAAGCTCAAGGTCACCCACAGCGCGGAGTCCAGCACCTACATGAAGGCAGTGCGCGCCACGCTCATCCTGGTCCCCCTGCTGGGCATCCAGTTCGTGCTGGTGCCCTGGACCCCCGAGGGCCGGTCCGCGCAGATGGTCTACGAGTACATCACGCACATCTTAATGCACTACCAGGTACAGCCAGTCCCCCTCTGCCCACTTCACTCAGCGCAGGAAGCAACCCCTGTGTCTGTTTCTTTTTTCATGTCATCTCTGTTGCAGCATACTGTAGGATAAAGCAGGTCAGCCCAATCCAGAAGAAAAAAGTGTTAATTTAATTAGAAAAGTTAATAGCTGGTGGTACCAAAGATCGGCACTGCACTGGCACCATTCACCTTAACCCTGTTTTGGAGGATTATGATATTATTTTCAACCTTTCTAGACTTTCTAGTTACTGTTTGTCCTAGCACTGTACTGGCCTCTTTTTAATGGTTTACATTGCCTGAATGAGAACATTAATGAGATGTTCTGCAGGTTCCTAGGCTGTAGACAAAATTAAGTCTCATCCACAGTGAAACCACAGGAGGACGTATACTGCGACTTCTTTACTCTTTTCTTAGTTTAAACCTGCTGATCTCACTTTCTCACATCCCTTTCAGTGTCAGCATGTTCTGCCACGCTGTGCTAACCCTACACGCAGCTTCAGAATTCTGTCTGAAGCTTGTGAATTCAGTCTATGTCCGTGAAACTGACTGGTCAGCAACATTGATGCATGACATCCTACTTTTTTTGCTGACAATAATAAATGTGAACTTTGCAAGAAGGCTGCCAGCCCTGGTCCCAGCTTCACTTTTTCACTCTTTCGGGAATGTGGAATTGTCAATTATTGTTGGATTCCCCGGCTGTGTATTTTCCACTTCATGACTCCCAGCTGCGAACCCCGCACACAGGCGAGAGCGAGGAAGTGCAGGCAGACTCCTCCACCCCGCCCACCTTCGAGCCACGCGCCTTTTAACACTCCACAGGCAGCATAGCGCCACCTGGAGGAGAGGCACGTCCATCACTGACAGCACCCGGGAGGGGCGTGGCCTTCAGCGGCCATATAATCCCACCCCACCCTACCCTCTGTGTGCCACTGTTTGGGGAATCACAGCCAGCTAGTAGCGTGAACCTCTGATGTCTGATAATAGAGTTCAGCCTCTGCTTGGGCAAGCACCTTTATTGGCTGATTTATGCAGGAGGCAGAACATTAATGCTCATATAGAAGTGTCCAGTGCCAACAGCACCCCCTACTTTTCTTTGGGCCTCACAAATGCAGCAGGGCAGAGGGCTCTTACTTCTTGTGCACAGGTTTGTGCACAGGTCTGAAATCAGATCAGAATATTTTAAATTTGTAACCCAGTTTTGCATGTTTTAGTTTTAGACTCAAGCAAAAAGCGGGCTGATCATTTTTACAAACCCGTGACAGAAAAGGTGTGTCACAAATGAAAAAAATAAAAAGCCACATATATATCCTCTTGTGGTGTGTGTGTGGTGTAGCACGATCGGTGTACACACATCAGGCAGGAGGCAGTTCACGTAGAAATGGCGTGTGATGTGTGCTCAGTTGTTCATGTTGAACTGAACATAAAAATCAAAAACCTCTGAGAGCCAATGAGAACGAGCTCTGTGTTTCGCTTTCATCAGTTCCTGCCAGGATAAGCTGCAGGCTTGAAGGGTATGTGTTTGATTTGTAATATCAATACTAATATGCTTGAAACTGTGACATGTTTTTTTGGAGTGAAGGGGATGGTGTGCCACACTTTTTTATGTTTATGCCACTGTTCTCTGGGCCTGATTACTAGAAACACTAGTGCAGAAGGAAGGTGCATGGTCTGTCAGAAAGAGGAGGGTAAGGCAGAGCTAATTGTACAGCTGAACACACAGTATAACAACCTCTCTCTCTGCAGGGGTTCATGGTTGCAACTATATTCTGCTTCTGCAACGGAGAGGTAAGAATCCCCCCGGTACAGCTATCTATTAGATGGCATTGTGGCTGTGTCTGAATTAAACCCTGTGGGGGCAAGACATTGGCATGGGAAAAAAGTAGGTTAGTGAGTGTACGCCAAGGTAGATATTTTCATTACAGGTTGAAAGTATTATTGAGTCACAAATTTTAAAAAAATGTTTATAGGAGGAGAAAAGGAAGTGTGAACCAGCAATGTCTTCACATCCGCTGTCCCTCCCACTGATACTGTATATCCCCACTGGGCATGTTGATTGTAGTCGTGTTACAGCATGTACAGTATATAGTTTTTGTACCTGTCAGTTTAATCCTCTGTGGAGTCATGTCCTAAGCGGAGAATGCTTGGAATGGGCCAATGTTGTACTTAAACACTGTCAGACAACTAATGCATCTAGTGCATTTCAATATAAGGAGAGATAGCAGATAACATAATCTACCAGTCAGGTGTTTCTTCACCACTCTTCCAGTTGGTACCATCTTCCCTGAAAGACACCCTGTATCACATTTATTTACTTTGCAGACTTTTATCCAAAGCAACTTACGTTAGTAATCATATCCGGACACGATACCAAGGTTGTATATAACAGTAGCATAACACAATACTAAAACCGCAGAAAACAGTCATTGTATTGTGATGTGCCAGGATTTTGCTCTGTGCTCAAAAGCTTCAGTGCTGCTTGACAGAAAGGAAGTAACATAATGGAAAGTTCAGAACATACTGTAGGGTTCGGTCAAGGGACTCTGGGATCAGGGACCTGAAAGGGTGGGTTCTCAGCATCTTCTGGAAGATAGTGAGTCCGTGGTTCTGACTGCAGTGCAGATCAGGATGGAACGATTATTTTCGAAAGATGCCACTCAAGGACTGGCCCTAGTGGGTTGAATGCTACAGAAATGAGATGGGAGGCAAATCAGGGAAACACTGGTGTTGGTGTCGTTTGCCAGTGGGCTTCAGAGCATTGTATGAGGCAGATTTGCTTCCCCGATAAGACAAGGAAGGGTTGAACTCCAGTTCCTAAGGGTTCCTCAGGGTACACTTGGCTTCCAGACCTTCCAGTTCCCTGCCTGTTTAACAGGTGTCTTACTAATCGCAAAACCACAACACTTCAGAAGGTGTTTTTGTCACACCTGTACTTTCAGATTTCAATTGACTATCCCTCGAACAAAAGGTGCCCATGTCGTCTTCTTCTTCTTCTTCTTCTTCTTCTTCTTCTTTTTCACAGCCTTAGTCCCAGACTGTCCTGGGGTCAGCTGCTTTGGTTGCTCTTCTCCACTTGTCTCTGTCGAGCACATCTTCCTCACTCACCCAAAAGGTGCCCATGTGATCTTCTAAATTCGTCGAAAGCTTACAGTAGGTCACAACACAGTTGAAAGAACCTAGCAGGACTCCAGGAAGTAAGTCGGACACTCCCAGGCATGACCTTCCAGGAAAGCTCTTCCGGGGCTGGCTGGTTAAACAGCTGCCCTCTCCCCCGCAGGTCCAGGCAGCCCTGAAGAGGAAGTGGATGCAGTACAGGATGCAGTGCAATGGCCGGCTCATGACGACTGACTCGCACTCCAACTACCACACCAACTCCTCCATCACCGACATGAGCCGGGTGACCGTCGGCCCACCCCCCAGCTTCCCCAACACGGCCCCCCACGAGAGGCAGGGCGGGAAGAGCAACGGCACGGCCAACGGGCAGAGCAACGGGAAGGGCAGCTCCGCGGAGGAGATGAAGAGGCTGGATGCCACCCTCATCTGACCGCCGGCGCACACGGAGAGCCCCGGGGCCCGCGAGCACACTCGGGCGCACAGGCGAAGGCTCTCGTGATCTCGCACGCACACGTGCACGGGCAAACCTTTTTCCACACTCTATCCCTGAAAGCCCTCCAGCTATACAGCTACACCCACAGCCCTTATAAACAACAAGCACGGGCCAAGCTGGTCCAGCTGCCTGACTGCTTGTGCCCGTGATGCACTGACGCAGCACCAGCATCTGCACATCGCACAAGTTCAAAGAGGACGGTTCTCTGAATCTCTTGCAATTGCGCTGTCATTGTTTTCTGTGCCAAATGTACATAGGTTTTTCCTCCTTTTTGGAAGGTTTTCTCCTTTCAGTCAGCTTTCATTGGTTGCTTTTCTTGAGAGGACACTGGACCCTTTTCTGGAGAGAAGCCACTAACAGGCCACCATGTGACTGTGAAATTTAGCAAAGGTTCTGGGATTGTGCTTGTTGAACTGCAGTCTGCTGACTTTCGAACTCCACCTCACATAGGCATGAATGAAGACAGGTCTGTCCCAGTAAGGATGGAGCTACCAGTGCCTACTTCATATGTTTATGATATCCTAATATGGACTGCAGAGTTTGCATGAAATCTACCGTGCTCAAAGGTAATAGGCCACTTACAGAAAGTAAGTTACTATTGCTACAGCTGTTTCTTGCTGTATGTTTTAAGTTTTGCCTAGGAATCTTTCATAACCTGACATGGTTTAGTGTGAATGCAAGTAACCCTGAGTGCTTTTTTTATGCACCGAACTTGAAAAATTGTTGGGCTGGGTGACCTTTGGAAATGCACTAAAATGTGTAATAGAGTCTGTTTTGGGTTTCTGCCATATTTAAGCACTCTCTTTCACTTTTAAGGACCAAATTACATCTGACCAGATCTAGGAGTTAAAAGCATGTAAAAGCTTTCTCCTTTCATCTCTGAATGTGTGTGGGTAGCTACTGCAGTACCTGAAGCTTATGCAGCTTTCCCTGAGGAATGGCTCCCCCTGTAGGTGAAGTAAGGGATGGGCAGAGCAGACCTGTAACCCTGGCCAAAGTGGAGATTTCAGAGCTATCAGCAACACTCTGTAGGCTACAGTGACCTTGGGATTTCAGAAAACCCACCTTAAGGTTTCTTAACCAATCTTTTTTATGAAATTGATAAATTACTATCCCCCCCTTCCCCCCAATCTTCTGTTTGTTATTAAGAGACCTCGGGTTGATCACTCCAGTGTCCCCATTCATGAAGGGTCACTGCTTCTGGCTTCCTTTCTACCTCATTTGTCCCCTTGAACCCTGTTACCAGTCTGGGCATACAATCCAGCCAGCCAGGGTTGGCTTGTTCCAATACATGCCTTCATTAACCTTGGAAACGTTCAGGGGAATGGGTCAAAGTCATTGTCTCAAGAGGCATTGCAAGGCAGCCTAGATGTAAAATTTAATATCAAGGCATAAGGCAAATCAAATATCTGCACTAATGAAATTATAAAGAGTATATACATAAAAATTTTCAAATTGAAAATAAAAAGTGTCCATTAAATTTAGGATTCAGATTTCCCTAAATCCAGACTTTGCTGTCCAGGATGAGAATTGTCCTACCAGTCTATTTTACCAGGATCTCTGACTTTCCTTCTGTTCCTTCTGAAGGTGTCTCTATATGAGCAGATGCTCTCTACTGTATATGCTTTGCATTAAGAAAAAAGATGCTAAGAAATGATTATGAGGGATCACAGCAGTAGAAGAAATGCTAGATAAATAGAAAGATTTATTGAAGCGTCTCCAGCGTGATCTCCTGCTGAGATGTGAAGTGGAAACTGATGGCAGACATTTCATAAGCAGTGTAGGTAGGTAATCTCCGCATCTGAGCCACATTGGGTCATGGGGCCAGAGCTCATCCTGGTTTTCATGGCGTTAAGAAAAGGAGAAACTATGTCACCCCCCACTGTACTGAATGCTGGTCCTTCACAGGAAATATCCCCCATCATGTTGGTCACCTTTGATACAGCTGGGTCCCCAGCAGTGTAAATAAACTACCTACAACAGCAGGTCTACAGCAGTATAGCCATGACTCACAGGCACGTTCCTATTGAAGAAACAATTCTTGGAATGGAAGCGGTTTTCTTAGATGTCAAAGGGAGGACACGTATCATCCCACACCATGGTATGTCACTGGATTCTAGGATTCTACTTGTTTCATGCATTGTAGTGCAGTGTAATTCCTAGTAAAAGGTTGGAGATTCTAAGTGTCTGAATTATTTTACCACATGAAATGGTCCACAAAGGGCAGGAGTTTATAAAGCTATTATTGTGGTCTGCTCTCTCCTACGCTATGCTTAAAATTCAAGCTACCACCGTTTCTGTGAAGATGAATGCCGAGCCAACAGGGTAGAGCACTGTGAGGAGACAGTTTTCTTGATCCCCAAACATTCCCTTTCAATTGCTACCTGAGTAATGAACATGAAAATATTCCAACATATTTTTTTGTATTACAATGGATGTTGCTGTCATTATGACTTGTACTGTAGTGATTAATCACGAGCATAAATAAATACGTCAAAGAGCAAAAAGATCAGGTGGTATATTGTTTTTTATTTATGGATAAGGAGAAGGGGGAATGGAATTTTCCATTTTTTTTCTCCAAAATGTATGGAAGAGCTTAAGACCCCAATACAGCTCTTGGAACTGAACGAATACTTCAGTTTTCATGGCATGGCAGTCCTGTTTGTCCTGTTTGGAAAATGTCTGAATCAACTCGGTAAAAAAAGACTTTTTAAAACCTGCATATATTTCTAAACAAAATACTAAGCTATGAAATACATTTAGCATTTTAATATCCAGACAAAATGTGTAACTCTTGTGAAGTGTTCCCTCGGGTTCCTATCAGTTGAAAGCCTGGCCTTACGTATTGTAAAGCACTCTGGCTCCTGAAACTGGCTTCAACACAGATGTCATGAGTAGAGTTCCATTGGGTAGTTATTGCCGATCTTAACTGTTAGCAAGCTACAGTATTTGCTGAACAGTTACCAAGTGAGAGAAATAACTGGCCGTCATGCCAAGAGTTACAAATTTCATTTCAGCAATATGTAGTGAAAGTCCTAGAAGTGCTGCTGGCATTCAATTTGTCAGGTTGATGAAAGAAAAAAGGTTCATAAAACAGCGAATGTTGCTAACTTTAATTTGGCAGCTACAACAAAAAAAGGAAACAAAAACAACTTTGGAACCTAAAGTGGCAAGACACTTAAAAAAAAAAAAACATTGTTTGGGTAAATGATGAGTTTAACTCAGGCAGGTTTCAAATCACTTTTAAATGAGTTTTATTTCTGCAGGCACCTGACTCCTTCGAGGAACACCAGCCTCTTCAGCATGCGAAGTATGCAATGCACTGCCTGGAGTGATGGGAGAAAACACTTTTGAGACCAACAGAAATGTTACGAAGGAGAGACTGTCTAGCTCATCTAGCCTAATTTGGTATTTAGTAGCTAACTGATCTGAGAATCTCATCCAGATGTTTCTTGGAAGAAGCCAGGGTATGAACATGACTTGGTAGCTTGTTGCAGATTCTCACAACCCTTTGTGTAAAGAAGTATCTCATGTTCTTAGTTTTAATGTGCTTCCACATAGTTTCCACTTGTGTCCCTTGGTTTGTGTTTCATTACTGAATGAAAGGTTAACTGTTAACTATGCCAGTGCCTTTAGGGATTTTTCAATACTTGAATCAGGTTTTCTTTACTATACGAGACAAGAGAAGGATCTGTTTTTTTAGCCATCAACAGTTAAAACATTACTTTAAGACATTCTTTTAGCTTGTTTAGAAAGCTGCTAAAACGGGGGCAATTAGAGGTCTCTATATTGCAAAGGTGTTTACAGCACTTATTTTTCATAGGATAAATCTTCCTGGCATTAAGGACTTACAGAGATGTTAAACAAATAGCAGCATTTATTAATCTCTTCAAACCATATCTTCCTTATTAACCATTGAATCGAGGACCTCTATGTGCAGGCTGGTACAGTAACTGTATTGCACAATTGTTCCACATGTCTTAAGTCTCCTTTTTTGTAAACAAGTTTTTTTATTGGACAAAGAACGTAATGGAACATGCCCTAACAAACACAGTAGTCGCTCAAGTTGAGTTTCCCCCAAAAATCTTTACTACTTTCACAGGTTGCCACTGCTACAAAATGAATCTCATGGCTGCCTGAGTTAAGTTGAACTTCACCCCCTGCCCAGTGAAAGCGCGAGTTCTGGGCAGAGCCGACCTCCCACGCCTCTGTATTCCTGCAGCTCTGCCGTATCTCTCCAGGAGACGTGATGGGAACCAGGCTGGTTACTGCGAAAGCCTGATGCTTATCTCCCTGGGACTCGGGGACTCAGAAATGACAAACAGAGATCTGAGTGAAGACGGCGCACAGCCCAATATGCTGCTAAATAAACCTCCCTCAGTGGGAACACGAACAGGATGTGGACTGCTGGAGGCTCAGTTCGGGATAGATTGCTCAAAATACAAAATCAGTTGGAAAATTCAGGACACTACCTTTGCGCTGGTTGTCTGGGGGGGCTTTACAATACACAGTACATACAGATAAATGCATGGCGCAATGTCCTGGAACAGGGCAGAGCCTTCTACAGGTTTTAAACATTTTGAGTTGGGGGGTACTTCCAAAAAATGATACGTTCTCCCAGTCTTCATGTGGTTCTCCTCTGGGTGCTCTGGTTTCCTCCCACAGGCCAAAGACCTCTCTCTCTCATCCTAGCGTTAATCCCGCATCAGCAGGGTCCGCTTGTCCGCACATGGTTTGAACCAAATCTTTAAGATGACGTTGTCATTAAATGCAAATGAGAATACTCCAACCGGTGCGTCGCTCCGCCTGCCGTCGGGGGGGGAGGAGAACAAAGTAATGTAGCCAATTCATAGAGGAGGATTATTAGGAGGCATGGGAAATTTGGCCAATTTGGTGGTTACACCCTTACTCTTTTCAAGAAACACCCTGGGATTTTTAATGACCACAGAGAGTCAGGACCTCGGTTTTACGTCTCACCCAAAAGATGGCGCTTGTTTACAGTATAGTGTCCCCGTCACTATACTGGGGCATTAGGACCCACATGGACCGCAGGGTGAGCTCCCCCTGCTGGCCCCACTAACACCTCTTCCAGCAGCAACCTTAGTTTTTCCCAGGAGGTCTCCCATCCAGGTACTGACCAGGCTCACACCTGCTGAGCTTCAGTGGGCTGCTAGTTGTAAGCTGCAGGGTGACATGGCTGCTGGCTCACAGGCCAAAGACCTACTGGTGGTTAAACTGGCTTCTGGTAAAAGTTACATTAAAAACTTGAATTGGCAGGTGGAAGGTGATGAGTCTGAACATCTCTCTGATTAACAGGAGTTTCTGTTAAGTCCCATCCTTGAATTTACCGGCTACATTTTCAATTTAACTGTTGCTCAGAAGCCAAGAGTTGGATGTAACAATGCCCAAGGCATTCCAGCTTCCTCCAGGGAACTGGGATTCAAATTATTGCTGTGCTGCCAAGTTCAATTATTTAAAACGTTTAGGTTGCGAGTTTGCAGAAACAAGCCTTTTTATTTGGGTCTTCAATGCTGCACATGTTTCCATAGTATGTTCAGGCAAGCTTTATGGATGAGGGATTTTAATTGATTTTTTTTGCAAATACAAATCACATGCACTTGTCTCTCGTAAAAACTGTCACTTGCTTTGTGACGGGGGGCTAGAAAAAAAGCACAGCCTCATCTCAGAGAGGAAGAAAATGTGTCTGTCCTGCCAGTGACAACAATCTCACCCTGTCCACTGCACTGTAACCTGGATTCGCATCATTACACAACAGCGGTTCTTGGCTTTTAAAGAACGCTAATAAAAACCTTTTTAAACACTGTCTCACATACCGCAGATTATAATGAGATGTAGACGTGTTCAGATGAGTTGAGTTGGAAAACAAATCTCTTCTTTGAACTTCCAGCAATCTGCTGCTTCAGATTTCAATATGACTGTTAATATAAAACTTTACAGTTTTTGAAGTTCTGTTCTCACATGCTTTGCTATTGTATTGTAATTTGTAATACTGAAAATTGAAGCATGTATTCAGGTCTTGTTGTCCAATAAATGAAAAGCAGTGCTTTTTGTGATCAAGCCCAGACTGATGAAGCAGTACAGCAGTGCACTGTATCTGGCACCGCCTTCTTTTCTTCTAGTTTTAGACAAAATTTCTAGTCTTTTGAACAGAAAGAGCCAGCAATAGTTGTTCCCATCACTATCTTGAAACCAGATTCGCATTCTCTGCCTCTGGAGTTTAGAACTGCCTCCCAGTAGCGTGCAGATAGTTTGGCTTTTCCGGGAGACACATGAGAGGCGGTGCACATCTGGAACCAATCAATTACTCTGTGTGCCTCTGTCTGCACTCACACCTCTGGGCAGGGTCCCGCTAAGCTGTCCAAATGCAAGAAAGCAAGCTCTTTCCAATGAGAGGCATGGATTAAGCAAACCCATCCTGGCACAGACATACTGTATGCTGTGGGTGCCAACTATTTTCATTTTTGGGGTTTGAATTTCCCAATTTTTCTCGTCTTTTTGACTTGTTTTTAGAAATCCCAGTTGTTAAGTCAACTCAGCCCTCGGTGCAAACGGCAGAGTAGTGTGTCAGGGGATTCCTCTCTGTCAGCTCAACGGGCTGCAGCAGAGCCCCTGCAGTCCAAGTTTCAGGCTGCAGCCTGCTATTTTTATTCAGCTTGACAACACTGGGAAGGCAGCTAGGCACACTCACTGGCCAAAATATTAGGAACATTTGTCACTAGTCCCCTGAATAAACTCATTTAGCTGCAAACAAGGCATGGTTCCCTTGAATAACGCGAGGCAGACTTCCACCGCTTTTCCCAGCTTGAACTGCTCCCAGATCTCGGTCCCGGAGGACAGACGAGACGCTGGCGGGGTTACTCGCAAGTTACCCATCACGACATGGGCTAAGAGAAAATCCTGCTTGAATAAACGACCAGCAGCGAATAATTCTGAACCCTTAACCCCGAATACTGTACGTCCCATATATTAAAGTTGTTTTTGTCATTGCAAGAGTCAGAGACTGTGCTTGTGTGTGTGCGTGTGTGCTTGTGTGTGTGTGTGGGGGGGTTCTTCAAAAGTTTTGGCTTGTCCCTGTAGATTCTCTTGCTCACAAGCAGACTGCAAAGTTTTTATATTGCACTCTGGCCTCTACTGTAGGTCACTGACTTGAGCCCCCCAGTCAGGGGCCAATCCCAGGTCTTCCTCGGGACAGCTGCTATCTGGAATCTGCCCATTGCACCGCTGTCATGAAGGACCGGGTCAGCGAGGGATCCCGACTCCAGGCCTGGTTTCAGCAGGAGCTCCAATCATCACTCTCGTGCTCCTCTAGGCCCGGGGACCCCATCTCAGCGCTCCATTAAATAATCAAACCCTTCCCGACGTAATGAGAGGTTTAACTTCAGGTGTTTTCAGTACCTATAGTCCTAAACATGGAGGAGGAGGTTGAACCTCCCAGAATCATTTCAGTCACACAGCTATCATTTTCTGAGATCAGTCCCTAAACAAATACATCTGTGGATTTGTGATCATATGCACAATATTTATATATTATCGTTTCATGATTTGCAATACATTTTCACGTGGGTTTTCGGACCCTGCTTTACCTTTCATTGACGTCTCGCACATTACCATTTGTTAATTGGCGGGGAAGCTGTCGGGAGGCTGTGGCGGAGTGGACGGATAGCCGCCGGAGTGGACCGAGGCCAACGAGAATGGCAGCCGGCTCGGCTGGAGGGGGCGGGGTCACGGAAGGAGCCGAACACAGATCGGCTCTTCGGCGAACGGGGACGATGCGCGGCGGGGCTGCACAGCGGAATCAGATCGGTTGTGCCTTGTGCGTGAAGTAAAAAGCGTGACAAAACGGCCGAAGAGGCGTTAATACGTGTGACCTTCTTTTTTCTGAATTAGATATCCAGAACGACTGACGATCTGGAGATTAGTTTCCAAGAGTGAACTCTTTCCCTAAGGACTTGCTGCTTCAATGTGTCAGATAGTTTCACAACACTAACAGAAATATCCGTGAACTATTGTTTAGTCAGTGGCATGGATTGGGCTTAACGTCCTGCCAGGCCAAGTACTCTTTCTACAGCATTGGGCTGAAAGAGGTCGGGTACATTTGTCCACACGTTTTGCAATGAGCCAGTAAAGCTATGGTTTTTGACCCCAGGAAGACGGGGGACAGATTTGTCCCGTTGGAAACTGGTGAAACTGGACGCCAGCAACGCTTTCAGCTTTGGTCTTGGGGGGGTCTTAATTCACCCTCAGACGCCGAAAGCAAGGCCAAAGGTGTCGAAACGCTTCCTAACCTGCGCAGAAGACACCGATTTTACCGATTTTTAAGAACTTTATTTTATTTTCACAAAGAAATACAGGGCATCACAAATTAGAAAGCTTTACATTAATATACATACTTAAACCAGTATATACTGTATGATCACATCCCATGTTTTTCACAGCATCTTGAGATACTGTCCTATGCCCTCTATTTCCCACAGTTTCTGCTTCCTCTTTCCCTTCTCTCCACAGATCTCTGAGGTAATAGTTCTCTCGGGTGATGGACAGGGCCAGGCTACCTGCTGCCTTGACTGGGACCTCGATGCCTGTGAACACCCCCATGTTCCTCACTCTCCACGGGGCGTCTTTCCCACTGTTCACCACGGCCCAGATCCTGTCAATCACGTCAGGAGGAAGTTTGACAGGAGAGATGCCGTATATATAACGAAAGCAGCGGTCAGGGAAAATTGGGGCGAGAGAGCTTGCAACCAGTGTTCAAACTGGGCCCAGAAGGCCTTAGCAAAAAAACAGGACACAGGAGATGGATCACAGTCTCCTCCTCACCGCTGCCCACCCTAATGCAGCGAGGGCTGGGGGTGAGGCCCCTACGGTACAAGAAAGGTCGCTGGGGGGTGGGTAGCTCTCAGTGAGACTGTCTCTGTTCTCTATGCCCTCTCTGTGTCCAGGACGCGTGTGGAGTTTTTTCATGTGGATGGGAAACCCGGAGAAAGGGCTGTGCTTCTGTGCTCCTCCACCGGCGGGGCTCCCCGATTCCCCGTTTCCTGTCCCCGACAGGGGCTCTTACACTGATATTGTTCCCTTGCATTCCCAGAAAAACGGAGCACGCTTGCTTTTCTAAAGCGTGTCCCTACCACGCCTAACATTGCATTCCCAGAAAAATGGATCCCGGAGGTTATCCTACCCCCCGACCAGCGTACTCGACCACCTGACAAGTCAAGCGGGTGAAACTCGGGGAGTTTTTCCGCGTTAGCCGAGCTCCCTTCACGCTCTTGACGACCCTACCAGCGCCGCACGGTGTCCTCGGTGGAACAGCTGCGGACACGCGTGTCGATTGTACGATTCTGGGTCATTGCAAGTCTGAGCGTACCGTCCCACATCTTAAGAAGTGACGAGCGCCCCGGCCCGGGGGAATAGGATACGGTGTGCTCCCCGAAGTCGAGCGCGAGTGGATTCTCAGTTTCTCCCACGCCGGTAAAGCCTAACCGATGGGATATCTCACGAATCCACTCCCCGGGTTCCTCGCACACGGAGTGAAGTTGCTGTTAACAGTGTGCTAGTGGCAGCAGTAGGACCAGCAGCTACAGGGGCGGAGGTAGAGGAACGAGCTGTACAGCAGGGGCCGCTGCAGTAGCCGCACTCGCAGTCAGAGCAGCTGGAAACTGGGGGTGTCGGCTTGTGCTTAATCCCGATCAGGGGTTCCCAGGCCTGGTCCCGCTGAGCCCTCAGTTACACATTCAAACCCTTCATTGACGTAGTCATAACAATAAGACGAATGTGAACGGTTTGCTCTTAAGCATATGGGAGCTTTAACCGTTGTGTTTTGTAAGTGAAATAAAATCCCAGACTTGTGGCTGGAAACAAAATGCAAATAATTCGATTGGAGCAGCTTCTCAGATCCAAGTCCGGCTTCAGTCCTATCAGCAGGGGGGTGGGTCGCCAAGTCCAGGACGGGGATCCTCTGTTCCTGTTGCTGTAGAGCGCCTTTCCGTCCGAAGGTGTGTCAAACCGGCCTACCTTTGCTATTTAATCTTTCCTGTCTGCCCTGTCTTTCTCACACCTGAAGAAGGCTTCACAGCCGAAACGTTGTGTTTTCTCTCTTCTCTTTTCTGTAATAACCTATTACTTGTTCCTCTGCAGACTACGCAGGCTGACGCAGTTGACTTAAACGTTTTGAACACGCAAAGGAAAAAGCAGCGCCAACGTGCTCTAAAAACACGGGACATTTAAAACATAAAAACCGCGACTCGCAGGGCCAAGGATAACAAATCCCAGCCAGGCTAAAATAACCGGAGAACAAGGAGCCGGGGCGTCGGTGTACTGAATTTATTTTTCCTCATCAGAAAGCCTTTTAGCTTCCCAGCATTAGTGCAGAAACTGCCCACTTTCGGATTCATCCAACTCTGCAAACAGAAATGACAGAATTCGTTTAAAATGGATTAACATTTATAGCTTATATTAATGCGCTGTATTTTTTTAAAGTCACCTTGGAAATGAGCGTCAGTCAAGCAAATACTAATTGCAGTAATACATCTATGAATACATATTAAACACTTTCTTGGACTGTCCTCAAATGTACAGTATTTGTGCAATTTCCACAGACACGTTAAATCTTAACACGTGCCTGTGTTATATTTTGCATACGCAATAACGATAACGCATATCTAAATGTGCTGGAGGGGCCCAATGCACTCCTCGTTTCTAACCAGTCCTTTCTTCTTAATATAAAACACACATTTAGGGGAGTAGTTGCTTTTAAAACAAGTCTGACGTCCGTGATATATACTGTATACCGAGC
The DNA here is from genome assembly GCF_040954835.1 of Lepisosteus oculatus. Taxonomy (NCBI): domain Eukaryota; kingdom Metazoa; phylum Chordata; class Actinopteri; order Semionotiformes; family Lepisosteidae; genus Lepisosteus; species Lepisosteus oculatus. Next base: position 16,685,002 of record NC_090696.1, read on the forward strand.
CCGATTTTTAAATGTCTTCAGGATGTAGTCGACTGCATCCTAACGACTGCCCCCTTACTGTCATAATGCAAAATTACACCCAGAAACCAACCTTGTTCCGCGTTTTATGAGGTTTGTTTTTTAAAAAAAACATGAATCGTAACACCATTGAACGGAAACTAACGGTTTAAAAATACTCGAAATGTTCTGAAAAAAAGTTTTTGGTTTTTGGAAACGTTTAAAACATTTTCTATAAATACATGCACATTATAGTGTTCGTAATATTTGTGGAACTGTCTCAGTTCCAGACCGAATGAGAATTATAATTTTTTTGTAAGCTTTTAGGGGGGAAAAAGTCATTTTCTTTGACGTTCTGGCAAAAGGATGAGGTCCCACCGAGATTTGAACTCGGATCGCTGGATTCAAAGTCCAGAGTGCTAACCATTACACCATGGGACCAGATATCTGCACAGCCTGTAAAGCCCTAAGAAAAATAAAAGTAGAATGTTTTTTTTCAATGTACAAATAATACTGGTCGAAATATTTATAAAACACCCATAAAAAATAGAAACATATAGTAACTTGTCCAATACTGTATTTGAGATAATATCGCCGTGAAGGAAAAGGCATAACAAGTTCAGTTTATTCCAAAACTCTTGAATGCGAACGTATGTGATACACGAAGGTTACATATTCTTACCTTTTAGTAAAACTGAGCTATATAGATGGAAATGTCCGCTGTATTTTCCCTTTAATTATGAAAATACAATATAAACCAGTTCGAACACACGAAGCGAACATCCGGGAATCTAAACTCTGAGAACCCGCTTTCAAGAGCTACGCTGATTGGTCCTTCCAGCCGTCAATCTTACACTGTAGCCGCACGGGTTAGCCGGTTGTGAGAAGTATATGCTCTGATACCTGATAAAACATTTGTCTTTAAAATATTGAAATGCGAACAAACGTTTTTTTTCTTGGAACTTCGAATATCTGTAAATTTCTGATATTTTTTCGGTATTTTTGCGGCTTTGCTTTCGCCTTTGTTCACTCGCAATACACTTGACAACACCAAGATGCCCTGTGCAGCTTCACAGTTCGAAATAACTTAACGGTTACCGGCAAACTTCTTCAAAGCAAGGTCAGTGAAAAAAGTTTTTAGAAAAAAAAACGGTTTGTAAGAATGGAAATGGTTTTCATATTTTAGAGCGCTTTTTTTTCCAAACGAAACAAATGTACTAAAGTCGTTAACATTTCCAAATTTGGGGAATGTGTTTTAAGATACCGTACAGGGGGGGAAAAGGACGGTTTCCTGAAAAAAAGTATATTGATCTGTCCGGGGGCGGTGTGGTTGCTTTTATATCTGTGTTTCCGGCAGGAATGCCGAATGATTTCTTGGGCTAGCGACACGGGACCGGGTCCTGTATACAGGTTAAGTCATTTCGTCTCCCAGCTGATATCGAGGACGAGAGACGATGTGTTGTCTCCTTGTTCCTTAGGACCACAGGTTGGGATGCGACCTCTCAGCCCTACTGCCATCGCCGAGGGTTGATGAGGCGTGAGGGGCCCCGGCGGTCCACCTGGAACACGGATCTGCATCCAGACCTGCCTCGGCCCACACAGACGCCTGGAGAGCTCGGAGGGGTCTGTAACATCATGTGGACCTCTGGTAAGTTACCCACTGCTTTTCAGACTAATAATGTGATGGATACTTATGGCTGGGTTTACTGTGGTATACCAGTGGAGATCCAGCTAAAACACGCTAAACCAAAGTTATATAGCAAAGCATAGAGCATCTTGATAATTTTTTCCTCCTTTACTTCTGTATCACGTTTTGAGTTTTTCACGCTGAGCAAAATTTGTAAGTCCCAGAATGCTGCACTAATTGGTCAGAGTAAACTACAATTAAAAGCACTGTGCATGGCTGGCTTTCCAAGGCATCAGGAAAGCCTTGTTTGCATTATTTCTGACCTCTTGGCTATTTAATGGAAAAATTGAGTTTCGTGAAGTGGGCTGGCCTGGGTTTTATGCAGGTGGTGATTTAAAGAGGCCAGCGAAACATACAGCCTTGGGCTCGAAGAAGTACCTCATTGCCCTCGACTATTCTTTAAAGGATATATTGGGAGTGTAGCAATCTGCACTTACAGGGTTAACAACAACAACAATAATAAAAAGATTCATCATCGTCTTTTATTTTAAAAGTGCCTTTCCAAACCCAAGAATGCTGTATATAGTGATAAAAAGACAAAAAGTACAATGAAGAGTAAAAGAAGAAAATAAATAAGACAAATTAAACAAAAATGTCTGGCGATCAGACAAAGGCTTTGGTGAAAAGGTGAATTTTGTGTTTGGATTTGCAGAGAGTCAGAGAATTTGTGGAATCTCATAGAGTCTGTGGAAGGTCATTCCATACCAATGGAGCAACAGCAGAAAAGGCATGATGACCAGATATCCGAAAGGATGGGTTGATTCAAGGACAGGAGTGGAAAATCTTCTGAGATTGGATGTGATTGCTTGACATTTGAAGTTGTTTTAAAATCCACTCTTGCAAAACAAAACTAGCAATTGTTATTCTTTGGTCACTTATTTGCTCAAAGTAAATGGAAGTACAGTATCAATCAAGCTAACCTGCCATGTTGTCGAAGCCGATAGTTAGCTTCTGGAAAGAAAACAGGGTATCAAGTGGGCTACATGGGCTGAATGGCCTCCTCTTTTGTAAACAGTCTTATTCTGTTGTAAAACTAATAGTATAATCACAGTGAAACAGCTTTACATGGTTAGTTTTTTACCCATCAGATGGGTTTTTCCAAGTATAGAAGGCAGTGAACTTTCTGTCAACCTTTTGCTTGACTGTTACTCCTGATAGTTGGTGGGTGTTGACCACAGCATGACTAATGTTCACGCCATGTCTAGTAAATGTTTTTCAATGTCCTTGAAATTGCAGTGAGATTGCCAAACATCTGCAGTGTCCTCTGCCAGCACTCTACAGCAAGCCTGTGGCAAACATGCAAATTAATAAACAGGCTCTGTCAGACGTTACATTATTTTTGAAAAGCAGAGTGACCGTTTGCTGTTTGTTACTTCTGGGAACTAAGGAATTCTATGCTATTGATGTGAATAGTTTTTTAAGCTCCCGTTTTTCACCTGTTCTCTTACATTTTGAGACGGAGAGTCTTGTTTTCCCTGCTGGAGCAGGGGTCATTTTTCCTTGACGGAGGGCTTGTTCTGTTACGGAACAGAAGGTGAATTAAAGATTTAATAAAACAGATGCTGCCTGTCTTGTGTTTGCCTAATCTGAGCAATTGTTGCTCAGAATCCATAGTGTATACCTTGGTTAAGCATTCAAACTTTGTTTTGCACTCCAGTGCGCATCAGCTCGTTGTTGTGCTGCTTTGCTTTCCAGGGAACATTAATATTGCATCAGATCCAGGGAGACGCTTCTTAAAACCCAAACCAGCAGCACCTGGCGGATGTCATTCCTCAGCACTTTACCCCCTCGCAGCCTGGAGCTTGCTGAGCGCACTCCCATTGCCTTCCTATCAGTTGAAAGTCTCTGTCCAGGCATCCACATCATGCTGCTCAGTAATGGCTAAGGCCAGCCTTTCTTATCTGTAGGCAATGATTGCAACACCTCATAGACTGGATTTTTCTTTCCCTAACCCTGTCTTTTCACAGCCATTCCCGAAATGTGTTCTTGGCAATGTTGGCTTTTTATTTTCCTAGAATCTTTGTGTGACTTGAATTTTGCCGCACTTCATTTTCCCTCAGTCGGTTTCCTCTGTGCACAGCTCGTAGTCCTGCTTTGAAAGAGATAACAGCAGCTCTGTGTGTTACAAAATTGAAACGAAGCATCTTTCTTTAAAATTAGCTCCCTAAAAGTTTTCACTGCGGGTGTAAACGCACTGTGTTTTTGTGAGGAAGAGCTCTGTGGCTAAGGATCTGCCCCTGTGGCTACTACTCCGGTGGGGCCCTGAGCAAGACCCTTAACCCCAACTGCTCCAGGGGCGCTGTTTAAATGGCTGACCCTGCACTCTGACCCCAAGCTTCTCCCACTGTCTGTGTGTCTCATGGAGAGCAAGTTGGGGTATGCGAAAAGACAAATACCTAATGCAAGAAAAATTGTATATAGCCAATAAAGTGATCTTTATCTTAAAGAGTTGAATGTAAGCTGAAGTGTGATGATGTTGTAATGTCTTGAGGTGGAGATACTATAGACAGATGGAAGTATAAGGGAGGGCAGCTGGGTGGCACTGTGGTGAGCATTGTTGCCTTGCAGTTTTAGGGCCCTAGCTCAATTTCCAGTGTGCTGTCTGTGTGGGGTTTGTATGTTTTCCCTGTGTTCACATGGGTTTTCTCCTGGTGCTCCAGTTTCCTCTCATAATTCACAGACATACTAGTAGGTTGATTGGCTTCTGTAAAAATTGGCTCTGGTATGAGTGCACACGTGTTTGTGTCTGTGTACCCATGAATGGATTGGCATCCTGTTATATATCCTGAGTATATCCTGCCTTGCGCCTGTTACTTGCTGGGATAGGCTACATTTCCCCCAGAACCCTATATTGGATAAAGTATTTAGAAAATGGATGTATGGGAGGAACAGAAGTATTCATTTGCCCACAGTCCTTGTTTAATCGTACAACAAATGGAAATGTAGTCATGCTATCTGTCTGTTTGCCCATTCTTTCATCAAGGGATTTTGGCCATTTTAATGGAAACATTGCATATTCCATCTTGACTTTTCTTCCTTTTTCAAAAATGTTGAGGTTTTGAAATTTTCCAGCACTAAGTGCTTTACCATAGAGCTCCATCAGCGTGCCACCCACACATGTCAATTGTGAAGCAATGCCCTTTTAAAGGCTTCCAGGAAAGCTTTAGCTTTGCAAGATGTTTGCTTAAAATACAAGGTTTCAATTGGTATTGATTTTCCTACTCAATATTTTTTATTTGCCCAGAATTTCTGTTTGTGTAATTTAAAAAAGTTAATTGTTGTGCTTAAAATCAGATGATGGAATGTGTGATGTTCAAGATGAAAGCATATAAATCTGAACTAGCAGGTTACTGCTCACCTTGAGCTTTGAAAGGCCGTGCTGATTTGATTTGTGAAAGCCTGTATACAGAGAAGCATAATTGAATTGCTAGCTATACCAGCGTGTGGTGCAGATTTCTAAAGGAAGCAAGTGCATGGCCTTGTTCGATGTTTGGTTATTGAAGATTTATATAACAGAACGGTAGTTGATGTTCCAGCTTGTGACAAACTATTCATTTGACGACTTCAGTGTTGAATCAAATGCAGAATAGTTCATGGGACTCATTTGCTTTCAACTTTAACAATTGAAGGTTTGATTTCAGCCTTTTTTATGTGTTTACAAGGAATGTTTTGTGTGTTCTGTTGAGGCATTTCAAATTGGTAAACAAGTTTAAAAATGTCATTAAAATATAACTCGTATCTTCTAAATGTGCTGCCTTTAAAGTCAGTAAGCATGAACCAAGACATCCTCCATGTACGCAGTAACAACGCATGGATGTCCAGTCAGAGCTGGTATTTTGAAAAATAAATGAGCTTTTACACAATCCTGTGAACAAAACATGAATAGTTAATTAAATGGGTATGTTACAAAGAAATGCAGCAACGTTCTAAATAATTTGATACCTGAAAAATTCCCTAAATCATAAGACCTGTAAAAACGTAGATTTACTATATATAGTCCTATAAAATGGAAGCATTTCTATTACTCTAATTCTTGGTTTGTGGTATAAAGGTCTGTCAGATCCATTAAAGCCACTTGATACTCTTTATACAAACTGCACATTTTACAGGCAGTTTGTTCTTATTTTGAAAGGGTCATAAAACATTTAACAAACTTGTTAAAGGTGTCTGTGAGTGTAGGTGTTGCTTATACAGTATATGTTATATGCACCTTTAAAGTGCAAAATGTTGTGCTTTCCAGTTTTCTTTACAAGAAAAACATTGCAAAATACAAAATTAGATCCCGAAATCACATTTGTTGTGATTATTTTCCTATTGTAATAAATATAAGCAACTGATTCTTGTAGGATGGATGACTTGAATAATTAAAATTGTTAACTTTACAGCACCTTGAAGAATAGTTTTTCTTTGCATTTACCTTTGCTACAATAGGTAAGCTGTGTAGGCATGTTTTCAGACTGGCCACCAGAGGGGGGGAGAGGGCTGTTTTCAGATTGTTGGAATACCGATTTAATTTTAAATAGTTCCTGCATTTTGTTATTGAATTGATGTTATTCAAATTGTGGAGCTGTCATGTTTTCTTCCTTTAATTTCTGTTCCTATCCAGAGTGACAGATCATAGATTTTCAAACATATGTCTGCATTGTCCCTGTCAAATACAATTAAAAATGAAAATACAGGTTTTAAATAGTTAATACACCAATTAGAATACTATGACTAATTGCATCTGTGAATATTTTTTCCTTGTTTTGTAGCCATTATCAGTGAGAATATGTTGAAACAGTTATTTTATAAGAGCTTTATCTATTTTATAATTTAGTGGCTTCTCTTAAATTATTTGTTTATTGAATACAGAAGACTTTTAGTTCTCATATATTATTGAAAATTACATGTAGCTTTTGCAATATGGATATAGCTTAGTTGGCTTATTAAATGTGATTAGAAAAGTACATGGTCCAGTGATCAAACAAGAAACAGCCAGGGTAGTTGTTGCTGTGTGAGAGTAAAAAGCAGTCTCTCAGAGAGTCATAACCTTAATTTAACACTTTGGCAAGCTAAGGACATCTTCTCACAGTATCCTCAAACATTATTATGAAAAAAACATATCTCCTCTCATTAAACAATGCAGCGGATTTTGATAAAGGGGTTGTGCCTCTGTACATATGGAACTGCCATCATTAAAGCATTTGACTCATGACCTGATAGTGTAAGATTACATATCTGATTGGGGGTATGTTATGCAAGCAGCTGACACAAACCTTCTCTAGCTGTTCAGTTTCACCACATGCTGTATATCCGGCACTGATGACGTCCTTAGCTCATTTCCTAGAGATATTGTAGGCTTCACGGGTAAAGAGTTGCATATTGTTTCTGCTGTTACATGACTTTGTGTTCTATGTGTCACCAATGGGATCACATTGCTACTGTAACATACAATGTCCTTTGTGTACTAGGACCTCTCTCTTCAGAAGGTTCTAAATATCTTTGTTCCTCACTGTCAGAAAATGCATGTTCATTTGCTATTTAAACAGGAAAGTTGAGGCTGGAGCCCATAGCTCACATGTTCCATGTCTGTGGAGCTGGATTCCCTTGAACAGCTGGAGTAAGAAAGCCTCCTATCCTTTTCTAAGTGTGGCTACAAACACGACGACTGCATCTGGGCAGTTTTACTTGTTTGGCTTTTCATAAGCTGATTGAGCCAAAGATTTCATCCAGCTGTTCTTGAAGGAAACCAAGGTATAGATTTTGACAACATGGTTGGGCTGCTTGTTCCTCATTTCCACAACCCTTTATTTGAAGTAGAGCCTCCTGTTCTCCATTTTAAATCACTTCCCTTTGTTTTCCTCTTGTCTTCTGGTTAATATTTTGCTTTTTATTTTGAAGACGTTCTTTGGGTTGACTTTGTCAGTGCTTTGCAGGATTTTGAATACTTTAATTCCTGTTTCTGTCTAGTCCAAGAAGCTTAAAGTCAAAATCTGAATCTCTCTTCATTTAATGTAGAAACATCACTTGTCGTGTTATCTGCGTGTCTCTTGGACCTGTTTACTTACTGCCAGTCTAACAGCATCCATAGCATAGAGTAGTTGTCATCCGGTGCTGAAGCTTGGAGTTCTCATCCACGGCATTGCAAGATCAGACTCACTGAGGGTACTCTGGTCACATTTGACTGATAACGGAGACAGAATTCAAACCTGCAACTTCTGGGTAATAGGACACAACCTGTGCTACACATAAGTGCTGTACTAGCTCAACTGCGCAGAAACCTCCTTGCAAGAGTATTGCAATGAATGTATTAGAAATGACAGAATCTGAGTTATTGATTATCATGCTGAGCAAAGCCTATGAGGAGGTTGAGTAAGGTTTCTCAAACTGTGTCTTGGGTCAAGTGCTCTGACAGCATTCTGAGAAACCACAGCGAGATGTTTCAGAGAGAGGGAGATGTAATTGAGACACTTGGACACTAGCGGCCAAAACCACAGCACCACAAAAAAACTCAAGTCTCTCGCAAAATGCTCTGATGTTTTTTTGTTCCTTTTAAATTAATGTAGTTGAAGATACTTCTAAGAATTTTCTGAAAAAAATCCTTTGAAGAAAGACTGCTTTCTAAGCTTTTTTAGCCTAGACAATGTCTGTTTCTCACACGTCCACAGACTGACAATTATTGCTCTTCACTCTAGTTTGCCTCCCTCTGTCTGTTGCTGGGGTTTTGCTGTAAAATGACTTGGGAGAACCCAATAAACACACCAGTCTGTTAATACAGGTCTTCATTTTGAGTTTTCAAATTAGATTGCTTTTAGCTTATTGTCTTAATTGATTCTTGCAGTATTCTTTCACTTCTTTAATTTTTGCCCTTGAATTTTTACCCCAAGACCCCTGGATCTTTAATTACAAATTGTGAATTGGACTTGACAATGCAAAAAAGATATAACATGGTTTATTTTGTGTGTGTATCTGTTATGGTGTTATGATCTCCTTTACAACCTTGATATTGAATTCTCCTATGGCTGCGGCTTGGCCCTTGGAAGAATTGGAGTTCACTATGGTTGTAGGTGGTGCTGAATGGCTTGGGGCTGTGAGTGTGCAAGATCTTGTTCAAATCCTAAGTGTGCCGATATGTGCCTTGAGGATTCTGCCTCCTAGCTGGCTCATTCATTTTTTGGTTAATGCTTGTTTTCTTCTTTTTCCGCCTATTAAACAATTAATATTTTGACACAGTGAGTTAGCGCTCATCGGCAGCTCAGTGCATCTCTCTGAGACATGTCTGCATACCTGGGAGGATGCAGGAATTGCAGTTCTATTAAGAGAGCCCTGGTTAACTAACCCAAACCCGTCTCTCGTGGCCCTCTTCCAGTGATGTACCACCAGTTGGGGAATGTCAGTGATAGTTACAGTCAGCTACTGACATGGCCCAGGTTTGGACTCATTTGCATTTGGAGTGAGTGCCTCTGAAGTCCCCCTCCCCCCATAGTTTATTTTTCTTAATTTGCTTTTGCTGATTATCTGTTTTGTGTTATGAAATGCCATCGTTGCATATGTTCTGACAATGCAAAGAAGCCTCACAAGATATTTCTTGGTGCATATTATAATTTAGCATGATCTCAGTTTAAAATGTGGAGTTCACAGTTAATGTAAGTTCATTGGACATTTCTTAAGCCATGATATGCATAAATTTCAGTCTTACCAGATTTCCTAGGCCTCTGTCCATGGGTGTGAGGAGCTTCATGTTCTCTGCTTGGCCCTGTCAGGCTTGTCTTGGGTCCTCAGAAAGGGTAGTTCTATCCCTCCACCCACCACACTATGTCCCCGGCCAAGGCAGCCTGGCCACAGGCATAAGAACTGACACCCACTCATGGACGAGTTACTGAGTTCAAGCACTCCATCGTGAAATCCTGATGTCCTAAAATAAGCATGTGGTTGTACTCCCGATATATTTTCCTCGGTGGTGAGAAGGCATCGTTCTAGCAAGACTGATGCCTCCTCGTTATGTTTTTGTTTTTCCCCCCCCCCGGTTTAGAAGTGAAGTTGCTTTGGCCGTCTCGGCTCGCTCTGCACATTGTTGGCAGAATCGTTCCTACAATCTAGTGTGTGTGTGTGTAGGTATGACCGACTGCGCATAAGCGATGGGCTTTTCACATTGACACATCCAAGTCAAGGCCTTGCTGTACAGCTCCGTTTATACTTGCTGTCTTGAATCGGAACCAGGCCATGGGATAAGAGCCTTATGAGCTAACAGCTACAGGTAACAGGGGCTGAGCAGCACCAGGGGCCACATTGACCTTTCAGTCTTCCAGGGAACACTTAAAAGACAGGAGAGCGATCAGAAGTGGTTTTCTTGAACTGGTAATGCAAACACCACCGACTGAAAAAGTCTGAAATTCCATCTGAAAATGGAAGTGTTCGTGTAGGACAGGTGGTTTACAGAAAGAAATACAAAAACAAGTAGAAAATAATGTAATTATTTTTATGGTGCATTATTTTATGCTCTGTTTTGTCTTTTCTGGAACTGTTTCTAGGAGCTTGAAGATCAAGGCACATTTATCCAGAGTAATAAAGAAGACTGTCTTTTTACTGTGGATGGATATATGTTTGGTGGTGCAGTGGTTGGCATTGTTGCCTCGCAATGCTGGCATCTTGAGTTCAATTCCAGGTATGAGGTGCTTTCTGCATGGAGGCGTATGTTCTACTGTGTCTTTCAGGTGCTGTAGTTTTGTCCTACAGTTAAAAAATATAGTAGTGGTTTAATTGGCTTCTGAGAAAATTTGCAATAGGTGAGTTTCAATGGCCTGTCTGTGTGTGTCCTGTGCTGGCATTTTGTCCAGGGTGTATCCTGTATTGCGCTCCTTGCTTGCGGTGATCGACTCTGGCTACCCTGCAACCCTGAATTGAAAGAATTAGATAAGGGTGAATAGTAACATGACCTGTTGTACTGTCACCCATACAGTTTTTATCATTGAGATGAAACATTGTAAAGTTAAAAGATTCAATTTAGGCGGTATGAATATATTTCACAGTGATCATGTCTTTTTTTTTTACGCATGCGTTAGAAGTCATTTCTTTTGAATGTCCCAAAATGCTTAAAGTAGAAAATGCTTGATGTTACTGAAGGGCACAACAGGAGTGTCCTCACCTGGGATTTGAACCCACAACTTGCCAGTTACTAGTCCTGCACCTGCACTTAATCTAGAGTCCTGACAAATACCATACACCGTTTGTAAGGGAGATGGCCATACTGTGCACTGCGCTCCAGGCAGGGTTATCAGCTAATAGCAATGTGCTGAGCTTGCGGGTGCTATATCAGGATTGTACACCGAAAAGCAGACTGGGGAGAGGTATGGGTCTGGTCAGTATTTTGGCGCAGCACTACAATTTGGGCGGGCCACAGAGCCTGCCAATTAAAGACGCAAAATAAACACTGAGGGCAATGGGACTGGACAGCAGAAAACCTTTAAGAATAAAACGACGAGCTAAGCTATTGCCAGGGAGCCAATTGTGCAAGCAGATTATGCCATCATGATATTTAATGTGCCTGATTGTGGTGACACTCGCGTCGCAGCCTTCCAAACGGGTGCAGTAATTGACATTTAACATTCTCCAAAGCACCACCATAATGGCGCTAGTCGCTTCCTGGATGTTAATAAATACATTTGCAGCTTAATGCTCTTGTTTTGCTCAAAATGCAATTCACCTGCAAACCTTACATCTCTGAGTGACCTTCATTACTTGGTCTGCTACGAAGCTAAGCTTGTTCTTATTTAGCCTTCATCACAAATACGTGCTGATGGGTGGCTTGTCACTGTCTCTTTAGTTCTGTGTGTAGTTTATGTAGTTTATATGACTAAGTTGTCCACTTTAAAAAAAACAAACAATACAACTTAAACATAAAGGGCATTTAGGTACAACAAACTGCTTATAAGAAGGCCTTAACCAATTGTCATTTTAAAATAAGTTATTGTATTTTGGAGTAGTTGTTAGACTTCTGATTAAGTTATTTTGTAAACAAAGCCTATTAGATTTGAAGCATAGCAACAGGAGTATTAAACAGAGGAGCCATTGACAATACCAATCACTGCCTCTCTTTTAATATCTAACGGTGTTAGATGTGATAAAGGGAGAGCTTGGTCCTTTCAAATCCTCAACGTCCTGATGGAATGTGTGGAATTACTGTATGGGAACATGCACATGGAATGAGTCCCATACACAGTGTTTTAGATGCAGCACATCATTCTGTTAAAAATTTAAAGCATCCATCGACATATGTAGGAAATGTGAGGGATTGGGGTGTTATGGTTCTAACTGTTCTAAAAAGCATATGGAACGTTAATTGCAGTGTTTGTAGGCTATAATCGAGAGGAAATTTTCAGTTCCATTTATTTGCAGCAGAGCTGTCATAATATCCTGTGGTTTTTTTAATTACAGAGAATGAATAATGAATAGAAGCAATTTTTATGAGATTATGGCTAGTGATTTATCAAGTTGTTGACAAGGGCCCAGGCAACACACTTATTTTTAGGTTTGTTTTTTTCGATGTGTCACCATCGCTTTAAGGACGTGTCATTCGTATCACAGCCACAGTTGGGCTGAATGATCTGTCCTGTGAGACAAAATGAACGGCTGCAAGGATGAACCCTTGTTTCCTCAGCTGTCGTCCAGCATCATGTACAGGCAGTAAAACTTCTATAGAGCCCATGTTTGGCCCATTGAAGAGTGTTAGAAAAGACCATTCATTCCCGATAACATGTAGTCCCTTGATCTTTGTACATCAGGTTAGATGACATGATTTCATATAAAACCTTGGTTAAAGCTACATTTTCCTACCTAGTTGATGTAAAGTATAACATTTTAGAACCCTTAATTTTTTCAGGTTTTCACAAAAACATAGATAGCTGAAGTACCTTAGTTGATTACTTATGTACCTTAAATCCATAAACCCAACAGAGAAATGAAAGCATTTTTTAAAAATTAAGTTGATTTTTGGGGGCTTGATTTATTAGCTAAGCAAGTTTAGGACCTGCATACCAAAGCATTGAATTCGTCACAGTAGGGACATTTCTGTTTCATCTATTGCAACGTTTTGTTGTTCATTGCAACTGATTGAGAGTTGATTGGTTGATTGATCAATATAATCATTGTGCTCTTCCCCTACCAGCTTGCTGTATCTTAATGCAAGTTGGACAGACTGCCTCCCCTGCCCTTCCATGGTCAAAGATTTAAGATGGCCGAGAAGGAAATCAGTAGCATAAAAATTAGAGAATGGCTGTGTTGCCGCTTTTTTCTCCATCTTCAATTTTCAATGTTTGCATTCAGTCTCTGCAAATATGTTTGAGGGATTCTAATTCAAGCCCAAAAAAGTTTTGAATTCCCCTGATGATTTTGCTGTCTTAAATGTATGATTAGATTATTTTCTTTTCCTTTTTTTTTTCCTAGATGTCCTGGGTAGGGCAGTGTGACTAGCATTTGGCAGTTGACTGTGTAATTTGCTAAGTATAACCCTGGCAATTGCTGTATTAAGAGGGTGCCAGTTTTCATTCGCATTCAGCAGAGCACATCTTGGACTGTTTACCAGTGTCTCAACAGAAGCCCAGACATCCATCTACGAGTTGGTACTTATTTTTTTTCTCCTTCTATCCACTGACTTTCAGCATCTCCAATACCATTGAAACTGGAATGGTTTGCTGGGCTGGATGGACTTCCTTTCCATGTGGTGATGACAGGAACATTGAAAGGAGACATGCTGGGGTTCAGATGACACAGGGCTCTTCTTCCTGTTTTCTTTTCGCTTTGCGGTCACCCCCGTGGGCAGAATGGGGGCCAGTTTCATCCCCAGCATGGGGATTCAGCAGTTTCAGTTTTTCTGTTTTTTGTGTGTCTATAACGGTATCTGAAAGTTAATCACCACAGGATGATTCTTACTGTGTTTTTTTTTTAATGTTACTTTTACTTTTTGAAAGTTATTAGTAGAAGTTCAAGGGTGAAAATGTAACAGGATATTTAAAGAAAAGGAAATATCTTCAATAATGCATCGTGTATAATTATAGAATCTTGGGTTTCTTTGCAGCAAATTAGGTGGAGAGGACAAGAAGAATCGTCCTGTTATTTATCTACAGTATTTCATGGAGTTTTTAGGAAACTCAAATCTTCTGTCAGTCTACAGGACAACAACAGTAAGGACAACAGCCCTTGGATTCCTGAACCTGTCATCTCATAGACTGTCCAATCAGCAAACCCACTAGGGCAGTTCAGGCTTTGCACCATTTGAGTTTCAACAAGCAGTGCGGTTGATGTTGGCACTGATCTCTTCATTCAAGTGTGGACGTGCTTATCAATCCTCAGTACGGAGTTAATATTTAAGAAAAAGTTGTTGCCGTCAGCTTTTATTCCTGGCACTTCGCTCTATAAATTGTGCCAGAGTGGCACATTGACAGACCTTACTATTAATCTTTTGGGTCCTTGCAATTAATTACTTCACTAATCTTCTAACTCTGGCTGCTGTTTTCATCCACTGGTTAATGATTCATTAGTGTTTTTATTTTTTTTTCTCCCCAAGCATACATTTCTGCAAGAGACCATCCCGTTGCTAGTCCTGCACTTGTGACCTCCAGTAGGAATACTGTATTTCAATGTTTTCAAGTGTCCTACCCGCCCCTACCCGTTACCTCTTTGAGGTAACATCCAGGCTGTGAGAAAGGAGATGCATTCACAGTGAAGGAAATGTTTAACGTTGATCAGGTGTAGGCGTTGGTCATGATGAGCCTGCACTTTACATGTGTTAACAAACCCCCCTATTGGCACTTTAACTCTTCCTGCTCTGCGAAAGTGAGTGAAAAGCAATCTGACCTCTCCAGCTCAGTGATGTTCCACACTCTTCTTCTCCTGGAAACGGTCACCTTATGCAGGAATTAGCTCTCCACTTTAAAACTTCTCTACTGTCCACTTTCTGTAAGAGTGTGTATTGCAAAACACATGGTTTGTAGTAAGGGCCCAGTGGTTAAAGAAAAGGGCTTCTATCCAGGAGGTTCACAAGCGACAGCTCTGCTACTGATTCACTGTGCGTCACCCTGAGAGGGTTACTGAACATCCTCATGCTTTGTCCTTTGGATAAGAAGTAGAACTAAGATCATACTTCGTAGCAGCAGATGCTGATACATAATTCACAACCTAGTTTCTGTGATTTGCTTTAGGTAAAGCATGAGATAAGTGATTGATATCTTAAGTCAATAAACAAAATTACACAAAGGCATGTCCTTATGCGACACTGGGCTCCATTATCATATATCATGTTTCCTACTGGATGCAATGTATTCAGCTTCTAAATACCCTTGCCCAGACATTAGGTGAATGCAGTCTGGATTTTCTTGTTTTGTTTTTAAATATACATAAAACATTTCTATGCAAAACTCTCAGATATTTTGTTTTTCTAGTGTTTTCAATCAATGTTTTATCTTTTTTATTTAAAAAAATGCTGTGGCAATCTACTACAGTTTTAGACATTTTGATTAAATTTACTCTAGCCTCTAATCTAGATCTGTATTTTTTAGTGCAGAAAGTAGCCTTTTAGCATCATGGATATGTAGAGAGGAACAGATGATAAGGAAAAATTAACATTTGGTTGATTAAATTTGATTGGAAAATGAGATGAGTTAGCTACTCCAGCCATTTCTAACTGATCAATGTGAATTGCAGATTTCTGAATGGTAAGCTTGGCTTTGTCTTACCCAGGCTAATTTGTATTAATAGCACTCATCGTTGTAATAATACTTGAAAATCCTAGTGATGGTTTTGAGTAAGTTGCCAGTGCTCATAACTTACAGTATATATGTTATATTTAGCTCATGATTGTCTAGGTTACTTACACAACACTATGCAGGAAGTATGCATGTCATACTGCACTGCTGTAAGCATATCCTCTATTACCAGGTCATCTAATGAGGATTCCAATAAAACACTGTCACCGTATCAGCAGTTGTGTTACGATTCCTCCATCAGATCTGTTTTTGTACTGGATCTTACTGTTTTTAAAGGCTGTTTATGCAGTATCATTATGAAAGGGGTAAGATATTCAACCCCCGATCATTCCCAATGAAATGGTGATGGATGTAAGCATCTAGTATTGCCCACTATAGGGATCTGAAGATAAGGTGTTGTGCTTAGCTTAGCGTATCCCAAATCCCACCTTTTTGGGAAGATGAATACATGATGGCTGCCTGAAGGATGTTATCTTGCTTGAACATTTTCCATGCAGTAAATGAAAGACGACAGGATTGTCAGGCAGTGATGCAGGTAACCTACACCATTTTCCAGGAAGCTTGCTTCATGCTCATTTTATACTATGACTAGAAAACACCAAGCTGGGTTGGGGGTAGGGGTGTCTCAAGGTCTTATTAAGTGCTTTTACAAGTTGATTTTTTAAAGGTTAAAGGACATACTTACCATAAGGATGCATGTGAGCCTTGAATCAATTCCTTCTTTTAGTTTTACACTGTTGGAATCAGTGTTAGCAACTTTTAAAAACTGTGGCAGTGACATTGCAATGAACTGTTGTAAACTCCCATAGATGTAATTAGCCCTGTAGTAGCTAGCCTTTAATTAGCTTTGTGGATGGATTAGCCTTTGGTCTCACTCCCTTGTCCTGCTGGTCTTTGCACTGGCTATACAGATGCCAAATCAATAATGTCCCTATCCTGAAAACACTAAAATAAACCACAAACATCTTGTTCTGAATTGGATGATCTATTTTTTATCACTTTTCTTAATGGCCAAAAAAGAGCACAAACAGGAAGAGCACAGCTGTTACCTGGAAAACAAATACATTTGTTCAAATAGCTGAGTGTGGATCTTACAGGCAGAAAGCGAGGAGGTGAGCGAGTGAGTTATTAAATTATCTCTGGGTTAATGTGCACCTTACAGTCACTTGCAGCTTGGCTCTTGTGACGTCAAGCAGGAGATTGAAAGTCTGGAGTGCTGTCTTTTCTTTAGGTTTAACCTTTTTTGATTTTTCCTTGGTCTCTCTTCTCTTACTTTGATTTCTGTTTGTCTCGGATACATGAAGACTCCCTGCATCATATTTTCACATGTGGACAAGTTTCCAGTGACACGGGCTGAATCTCTGGCTAGTGAGATCTGAGATCGTCAGGGTAAAATCCTACTTTTAACAGCATAAACTCCTACAAAGAGCTTGTGTATGGAACATATGACCATATGTCAGAGCAGACTTGCTTAGGAAGTGCTGAACCCATACATGTTGGCATGTATTCCTTCTGTAAGTAGGCCGTGTTTCATTGTGTTCTTAATGTTCTGATTAGTAATGCAAAGTCATTATAAAAGAACAAGAATCAAGCTGTTCTCCATTAGAACAGTGGTGGTGTATCTTAAAAATGAGAAATGTAAAGCTGTTAAACAGTAACTTTTAAAAACGTATATGATGCAAAGTAGAAAGTAGCATTTTATAGTTTAAGATAGGTGGTTCTTGTATTATTTATTCTAATAAGAACCAATGTTTATGAGAGCACACATTTTTAAACTCTTAATATAAACTATTTATTGTGAGATGTAAAATAAAGTAGGCCACTGTGTGTAAGGGCTGTTCTTCAATTCCTGCAGATTGGCCTGACAGTAATTTTAATCTCAACGGTCAAGCTTATTTGGCCTCTGTAATTGAAATCAGTTATTAATCAGCAAGAGTGGGACTTTTAATTGATTTTGCCCCAGCTCTGTAACTACAGAGGGGCAACATGCCCCACAGGACAAACAATTCAGCCATTGGCTTGAGCTCATAGTTATCAGCTAGAAGTCTTATTGTGTTGAGTGGAATGGGAAAGCTTCTCAGACATGCAAGCAACAACTTTTATTTGCTTCTCTTACTTACTGATATTGTTATATTGTAAACCTTCATGTTGAAGGATTTACATAAAAGACAATGTGCTTATTTGTATTTTGCAACAGGGAATCTGTGCCCTATACCTGCTTCTGTGTATCTATTAAATACATTTTTTAGGTAGGTGATTTGGCACAGTGTGACAGTTTATGTAGCTGTACACATGCAAGACTCAAGAGCTAGCCTGAGCTAGATCCCTGGGCTCCCTTGCTTGATGTCTTTCAAATATAAATTGCTTTGTTATTCTCTGCTGTGTTTTAGATCATAGATCTGATTAGTAACTGTTTTGAAATCTGTCAAGGCATCAAAACAGATTGCATTTGCCTACTGCTTGTTTTCCTATTGCATTGTTTGTGGTTTCATGTTAGCTTTTTCCCCCATTCTTCACCCTCCTCCTTGTATAAAAAGAATATAAATACTGGGGCCACTGTAGATAAACCACAGTGAGTGTGGATGTGACGGTAGCTTCCAGGCTCCCAGTCTTCTTTGGTGGTCTGAGAATAAGGAGGCGTAGAAGAGAGAGCAGACGCCCCTTTCCGGCAGCTTGGCTCAGTTTGTTTACATAAGCGACACACCCGGGGGCTGCATTGTGGGTCAACACCCCACCGCGCAAACACACAACTGTCCATCTCCTCTCACACACACATACATACACCATCAATATTATCGCCTCAGTGGCCTGGACTCACACATAGTCAGATATCAAACCCTTTATTATTCAGAATGGTCTGACAACAAGCATCTAAAATCTGTAGATTAAAAAATCACATTGAGTGTGATTCTGATCTGAATGGAGTGCGATGAGTTCTTTAGCTAGTTGTGTGCAGAATTGCGTATGCTGTTGCCCCATACAGATGCTGCTTCGCCGTGTGGAATGCTGGAATGCAGGATCACATGCACAGGAAAGGTCATGTGATTCTTACATGGAACCGTTGGTTTGTAATTCCTAATGGGATACATCTGCAATTAAGAAATTCTACTTCTCCTTAGTTCTTCATAGAGAGATACCAAAACCATATTTGACTCTGCGCTTCAATAGTGTCTTATTGTCACAGTAGTCAGAACAAAACTGGCACTCATCAAAATTGCACTTCAAAGCTATGTACTGTTGCAGCATGATAAAAACACTGAATGCAGTGTGTTTAGCACCGCAGTACTTTATACGTGCCATTGAAATTATCCAGTATAACTGCCGCTAGTCTAGTCATTGCCTTAGCAGTGTTTTGTAAAGGTACAATTGGTGTCCAGCCTTATTCTCCACAAAGCTAAGACGGCTACAGTGTGATCTTTCTTACACTCCCTTATTAATATTCCTTGCTCACCTCCTGCGGGACAAAGTGAACAGATCAGTATCCAAGCACATCAATCCAAGCTCTGAACCGGGTACTTCTTTTTCCGGTATTCCAAAACAGTAGATTAAATAGGCAACTAAGCCATTTACAAAGGTGTCTACAAGTTACTGTAATAGCAATAAAATAATGATGTTTTTTTTTTTATTATAGCTCAAAACCTTTCAAGCAGCAACTGTTAGTATTAATCTGTCTAGCTCTCCCATATGTCCATCTGTATAATGTGCATTATGATCCATTTTCATCACGTGTGTTAGTTCGCTGGAGTTATAACAAAGAAAATCTTTATTTGGGATGTTCTGACTTTTTCAAAGGGAGGCCATGATTTTCTCCTGGGCTACAGTAAATCACAGATGATAGATCTGCCAGATCTATACTTAGGGATGGTTTTAGCTGTGGTCTGGAACCATGTAACACCCACACCCACATCCACACATATATACAAACACCCATGATACATACAAACATATGCACTCCTGCACATCCCCACCAAGGGTGAGAGTCATCCATCTTAAAAGATATTAATTATTAATTTATTTGGCTGGTAACTGTAACCTCTGTCAGTTAGTTTGGATTTTTTGTTTTACACCCAAGCTTTGGTACCTATTTATATACCTGGAGCAGTCTGGGTAATGTTTCTTGTTCTAGGGTACAGCAGCAGTTCCTCCACCTGGGATTTGATCCCACAACCTTCCGGTTAGGAATCCAGAGCCCTAACCACTACTCTACACTGCCACCCACGAGAGTAAGTTTGTAGGCACACCAACAAAATCTGTCTCGATTCCTTATTCCAATAATGGCAACTGCAGCATCAGTACATATTTAAGTGTGGATAATGCTAACAAAGTACACCAGTGAATCTCTGCGCAAGTCAGGGTATTAAATGTACACTGTGCAGTCCAATAGCCAAAACAGTTTGCAAGGTTGAGATGTACAGTACCATCTTCTTTTTGCTGAGACCAGACAGAGAATTAGCCCAAGAATTGACCCTGGTAGTATCAAAGCACCTCAGCTTCCTAATTTGAGTAAGTCATGAAGGATTTCTTTATGACTTACTTTATCAGTCCTCATATGCCACATGGTGTCGTAGGGAGAAACAACTGCCCATTGACTGCCAACTGGAAGGCCCTGAGAGGGGGAATGCCATGTGTTCTCAGTATCTCTTTGACACCCTCAATCCAGGTTTTCCTTGATTGACCTCTGGCCTTGTACCCTGACATCCTACTGTTATGTATGCCAGTTTGTTAGTGGCCATATGAGCTAGATGAATAAACCACCTGATCTGTTTTTGCATTATATAGTGATAGAGCCATTTCTCTGATTCTTTCATGTTTTGAACTCTAGGATATATCATCTCTTCATATTTGCAGGAAAAATCAGGAATATAACCAGTTTTAAACCCACTACTTGTAAAAGATCTCCTATAGCCTTCCATCATTTTTATTGTTTATAAAACAACCCAGGCAGGAGATTCAAATTAAAATGAAATATTCAGTATGTGCTGACTGAAGACCGCCTTGGAGCTATTTAAGATTTCTATTAATAATCAAAATCCTCCTTAAATGGTTAAAGCTTACTATAATTATATTTGCAGGTATATCATTATGCAGTGCACTGCTTTGAAATTATGCTCACCAAAACCATTCTGAATAGTCAAGAGGTCTGTAATTGTTTATGAAATATCTCTGAGGGAGAGAGAGAGATAAATTAGTGTCTCTGACGGGAAGTACATTTTATTCTTTGCTAGGGGTTATCTTTTCAACCAGCTAAGGGAAAGTTCTGGTTTGGGCTGATCCATTGGAGTAAACTTGTTTACGAGCTTTAACAGCAGTCTGACCACCACTGCCAGTCTGCTTACAGAGACCTACTGACTGAAGACTGCCTTGCATGAGTAAATCCTAATGAAGGCAATTTAACTTTGTTTCTCCATTCCAGGAAGCTTGCACAAATGCCCAATAACACACTTATGATTCATTACTGTATACTTTATTATATTATTAAATATAGCAAGATTAATAGGGAGGCTTGCCAGTCATTTCATTATTTCTGTGAGCTAAGCAGCATTGTTGTAGATCACTTAATAGTTATTATAATAAACAATGACCAATTACATGTACAACTCTTACTGCTGAAGTTGATTAAGTTTGTATGCGTTTAAGAATGTATAATTTTTCTAATATTTCCACTTTTGAACCATGAGTTTAAAAGCATCATAGACCGTCAAATGGTCCACTCTCATTCTCCAGTGTAGGTCCCAGAGTTCATTCAGAAAGGATTGCAATCAGTAAGTACTTCAGGGCCCATGAGAGGTTGACAGATTTGTCCTCCGAGTGTGCAGGGCTTAAAACAGAAGAGATTTCTGATGCATGGCTCTCCTCTCATGCTGAGAAAAACACTGGTTTCATGTAATGTACTGTAAATAAAACACAGTACTTCTGGACTGTTGTAGAACGGTTTAAGTAACTTTTTTAATATACAGTTGGAAGCTGAAGTAATGGTGTCCTTTGCTAGCAAACGAGGATCTACGGTGGTAGAAAGCAAAGCTTCCTCCACAGTGTCTTCATACTGTATAAATGAATCCGACTTTTGCGTTTTACAGCGATTCTACCCCTTTAAGCTCTTACGACTTGTTTACCTCTTCCCAACCTCTGACGTCATGACACACCCCTGGTCCCGTTTTTATAGGGAGGCGGGGGGTTGTTGTCGCTGTATCCTTTGAAAAGCATTCCATTCATCCAATCGGAAAGTGACTGTCATGCGGGCTGTCCAATGAGCAGACGGGTGAAACGGCCTGCGGCTTTCTGATTGGCTTCTGGAGGATGTGGCTAAGCTTAGGATATGCCATTCCTGCTCACGGTAGGGGGGCGGGTTTTAGCGGAAGCGATATGAGTGTAGGTAGGGTAGGCTGTGGGAAGTAGTTTCGGCTCGGTGCTGTTTGAGTTTTACAAGTTTTTTTTATCATTATTTTGTGGTCAGTTCTGACACTAGTCACTCCTGCCACAACAGGCTGTCACTGAGGCAGTACTGCGTGTTTACTACGTTAAAGGAAATGAAAAGGGCACCACATTACTAGTACAGTACCTCGTTGGCAGCAGACGCTTTCGTGGTTTTGAAAACTAGCTGAATGTGTCGGTTTATGTTTCGTGCTTACTTTCCCCACGACATTAGATTAAACTCAAAATTCATGTGTCGGAAGAGACAGTCCCGCTGTTGAGGTTGGTTGAGCGTGGAGGGGTAGCGTTTAAAGACGGAGTCTTCACGTACTGTGAAGTACAGTTTTTAAGCTCCCTAGTATTTATTTATGGGGGGTGTGTGCGCGTTCTGCTAATGGGGCTCTGACGTTACGTCGGTCGAGTCGAGGAAGTTTGGAGCTGGGAGACCTGGATGTTTGTGAAGTTGTGGGAACGCCGCTTTCTTGGTGAGTATTTCAATGTATTGCCCAACTTCCTCGGAACCGATCAAGTAAGTAGTGTTCGGGGTGTCGTCTGGCGCTTTAAAATGTCAGTGGCACCTGAAGTCCCTCACGCCGAGCCAGTGGTCGACATTGTGCGAGTTGATATAATCCAGCAGGTAAAGAAACTGGTTACCCACCTGGACCCATCGGGTTAAATCCTCTTGTTGCACGTTTTTGCGATTTGGGGCTTGCAGACTGGGAGACCGAGGGATTTACTGTCTCTTATTAAAACGATCCCCCCCTCCCCTCTCTCTATCCTGATTCAGCCCGTGACCAGCTAACTGTCCGCTAGGAAGCGAAGTGGCGACCCGCTTGGACATCACAAGGTCATGCTAATACGCCAGGTGAGTGACCTGAAAGCGCTTTCATTGATTTCATTAGTGAGAATATAAAGAAGCTGTAAGAATACAGCAACTGTCCTGCATTTGTCTGTACGTGCACACGTGTCAACTTTTTTTTTTAAACAGATTAACGGAGGAGTTATAAGTGCTGACGTCGGAAAATGTTGCACTTGTCGGTCTATTTAATACGATTTAAACGTCAATGGCGTGATATTTCCGTGATTTTGGCAGTGGTAACGTGTGTTGACGTGCAGATTGCTCAACTGCAGAATTTTCCGCGCCTCCGTTTTAAAGTCATGCAGTCTGTCTGGATCCGAGCGACTCGCTCAGTGGAGCCGCTCTGCGCGCACAGCTGCGGTTGCGCTGGCGCTGGAGGTGCTGCGGGTTTTTTCCCCCGCGTTATTTTTAAAAACTATTTCTGGTTCTGGTGTGATACCGCAAAAAACTCCCCGAAGGACCTAAAGGCATACATCCAGGATAACAATCAATGCAGGTATTTATATGAATGAATGATAGGTTTTCACTGCCTGCTATGACAGAGACTGCTCTGTCCTGTTGGAATGCTCTTTGCACTGTTGAGCAAAGGAGTTTCAGACTACTGTTTTATTTTTACTCTGTGCACAGCTTGGAGAAGAGCTGCAATAGTGGCCCAATCACAGATTTTCTCTGGTGGTGTGGTTGCTCAGCAGACTCCTAAAAGAAGCATTTGTAAGGCTGTGGTTTCCCACAAGTTGTATATTTTCACACTACAGCGCATAAAGAGGGCCAATGTATGTCTCCTCTCTTCTTTGAATGAGTGAAGCGATCCAGCTGAGAGAAGATCCCATGTTTTGGTCACATCGTCTGTGCGAGAGATGAATTCCCAACATAATTTAGCCATGTTCCCATGTAGAATGTATGTTCAATACATATCCTTTTGTTTACATTTTCTTAATTCTAAGGTGCATTTCCTTTTTCCCCCCTCTTCATTCCATTTGTTTTGTTGCTGGACTCTGTGTCGCATGGCCTGCACAGAGGATTATAACGTAGCTACATGGAAAGGGTGTCCAGTTTTTTTCTTCCATTTTTATTTTATGGAGAAAGGCATTTGTGTTTAATTCTGGGCTGGGGGAATCCCACTGTACAGAGTTTATGTTCTCCCCTTTGATATCATTGGTTTTCATCAGCTTCTCTGGTTTCCAAAGACATGCTGTAAATTGTCCCTGTGTGCGTGTCAACCTTGGGATGGACTGGCATCTCAGCCTGTGCTCTGTGCTTCCGTGATAGGCTCCAGGTTGCTGTGACCGTCATCAGGCATAAGCAGTTTCCTGTGGATAGATGGTGTAAAGTCCTTGTAACCAGGCAAGGAGTAATGTAACGGTGTTCAGAGCTTTAGACACCATGGTTGGGTGAAAGGAAAGGAACACTCTGATCTTGGTGCATGGATCTCTGCTTGATCTTTGTTGGTTTAAACAGGTATGCTTCAGAGCGAGGTGTGTAGGTCATCCATGGCATGAAAGAGATGACTTTCTTTCTAAAAGTCCAGTTTGTGTCACAGGCATTTTGTTAATGATGCTCACTGCTGTTTTGAAAGAAATTGTCGTACACAGGTGTGCATATCATACTGCCAGTGGGAAATGTATTGATTTACAGATAATATTCGCAGTGAAATGCTGGTCCTGTTGTTAGCTCTTAGTTGCATAATTTGTTTGCACGCTTCTTGTGAATAGTCTGTTATGAGTTTTTTTACAGTATATCTCATTGTAAGCAGGAATTTTATGAGTCCCTTCTGAAGAATTTGTAAGAGGCCATGTATGAATATTGAAATCTGACTTCTTTTAAATAAATCATTTTCTTTCCACTTTAAAAATGTTGAAATCCATCACCTTGCACAGCTCTCTGCAATATTAAGTTGCACTTCAATGCAATGCTTCAACATCTATGGTACCAGTTTTAACCTCTGAGTGGGCATCCAACTAGTAAATCTTACAGTATGTCTGCTTTGACTGGTGCTTGGTTGTGTCATCACAGATATTACCTACATCTCGTATGTCAGTTATTTTTTCATGTTTTTTATTGATTTTTTTTAATAAGCAAATTCCAATATATCACTTATCCCCCAAACCTTTGCTTTTGCTCGTACAGACGAACAACCTAAACACATATTTTAGTTAGTCAATGTGTGTATACTGTATAAATAATAAAAGAGAATGTAACAATCTTTACAAGGCCTTCACATGATACAAAGATCACCAATAAATTCAAAATGTTAAATGCATTAACAAAGCATTTAACAATTTAACAAAGCTTTAAAATGACATGATTAAAATACATCGATTAATTGATTTCAGACATGTTTTTCAATCATACTTACATTAGCTACAGTTGGCCCCCATATTATTTCAAATTTGGGAGGTTGTCCCTGTACATGTTTTTTTTTCCAGTGTGCAACATGACAAAAGCTCATTCCACTCATTGTCTTGCAGAGGGTAAAATGTCTCTTTTCCAATATTTCAATATACACATCTTAGCTGCAGTCATTGCCAAAACTATAATTGCCTTTCTGATCAGATGTGTGGTTTTCATGCTTCACACCAGATTGATTGCTCCCAGTGATGCATTTGACCTGGATCGGAAATGGCAGTGTAAACATGCTTTTCTTTCTCTGGGGTCACAGCTATTCTCGTAAGTGGGTCTAGGCGCTGTACACGGTATATGGATCAAACACCGATTAACCCTCTCATGTTCTTTAGGACCACAGCTGGCCTCTAGCACAGTTTGACAAACAAAGTGATTAGCAGAAGGGTTTGTTTTTTTCTGGCATTAAGAAATGTGATGACTGTACTTCTAAGTGTCTATTTCTCTGGACACTTGCTTGAAGGCGATTGTTTTTTTTTTAAAGATGTTTCCACCAGCTCAGAGAGTGTGGGGGTATCAGCTGCAGGTTTGCATTCTTGTTTGTCCCTCGGTGCTGAACGAAGGCTGTTTATAATAGAAGGGACATCTTCCATAGAGACCAGACTGTTTCCAGTGAGAGAGGCCCATGTTTGGGGGAGGGTACATACTGGGATGGGGGGGGGGGGGTTCCTTTGATTGGATGGGACTGGACACAGGGGCTGGTGTTTGTTTGCCTTCTCCATTACAGTGTAAGCAAGTGGCTGGACTGCCTTTGTGAGATCCCATAGGACAGGACAGGACTAGCCTGCTGAGCCATTCTTTGCTCTGCCCTGTCCCCCTTTACCTTATCGTGCCCTTGGCTATTGAGATTGTAGATTTTGTGCATACCGTGGGAGTGTGTGCAGCTTAGACATAAGTTTCTGCACTGTACTTACACTTAGCTTTGTCATAAGGCAAAATATTTTCTGTCACTGGGTTGCTGTATGTTGCCACTAAGAAGGAATCAGCCAGAGGAACCACAGGTATGCAATAAAAGTATCCACAGTTTTATATAGTCGCAGTATAAGCTTAATGTTTTCCTTGAAGGAGACAGTCATACAGTGATGCAATGACGAATGGCCATGATAGTTTTCAAATGAGTTCCATTACTCTGTGTCATATGTGTTTCATTAGGAGTATTTGTGGGAATAATTGAACCTCCACTTCCAGGTAGCGTAGCAGAAATGTTTGTTCATTTGTACTCTAGATTTCCTCTTATTATTATGACTGCTGGATCTGTGACAGCGTCATCGTCCAAATGTTACATCGATCCCTTTTCTTCCTGAAGGGCGAACAACTTGTGAGAATTGAACTGGCTTTGGACGCATTAATACACGAAGAATGTAAAGAATGTACATTCCAATGCTTTGGCCTGAGCAGATTTCTCATGTTTGACAGTAAAGTGGTGTTTCTATTAGTTCTGGCCATGATGAAACATCAGTTCTTAGAAGACTAAAGGAAATACAGGATATATTTTAGTACATAGAGATGGAAAACTGCAAAGAGTTGTGCTTTGTAAAGTTAGATTTACAAAGTGTTTTATTTACAAGCAGTTGCTTATAACAGGACCATGTTTAGGCATTTACTATTGTAAAGACCAGATTTTGTTAAGGACCATAAACAATGCTTGTTGTCACAGGTTTCCAATGCATCTTGCTCTTAACCATAATGTTTAGAGTGACCCAACGTTTATCCCAGCAGTGTTATACTTTCTATTCACAGTTGGGAAGGCATTTTGTAATGTTATATATATATAGACCTGAATGAGTAGCAGTGCAAGAAAGAGCAACTTTTGGAGTCAAGTGTGATGCTGGTGAAATCTTTTGCGAGTGTTCTGCAGGTAGTTTTAAGGTTACACTTGCTCCTTTTCGTCAAAAAGTGAAACTTACTAACTATGCCTAAACTACTGAATTCTTAGAGGACTTCAATGACATCTGTCCATGTGCTTCTCAACCACGTTAAAATGGGCAGCATGAACTATCTGAAATGCTTTTCAACTGTCTTAGAACAGCACCCTAAATGAAACACGTGCCTGCAGAGCTATTAAAAGAAATATAGATTATGGCTGAAGGGTATTTTTATCCACGCCTCTTTACTACATTTATGGGTTTTCAGTTGTGGTGTTTATAGAGTATGAATAGGCAATACAGAAGTTTTCTGCCCACCAAATGACAGGATTGAATCCTAGAGCTTGGATTGGAATTCCCAGAGCCCCCCATTTCAAATGTAGCAGTCACTGAAGAAAGAGCACTTCGTCTTAGAGGTCTTGTTTTTTAAGTCAATAATATTGTTGCTCAAATTCTTTGAGCACTGATTAAACTGATGCATGAAAAGACATGCTCTGTACAGTTTTATATCTTCTGTTCTGATTATTACAGCCTTTGATAATCTTATCATGAAGCTGCATAAGGCCTGGGAGAAGTAATAAATAGGTTCCAGTAAGCACTGTGGGTTTCCTTTTGTTCCAGTTGAGTTATGAGTCAGGTTATAAAGCAGACGTGCTGGAGGACTCAAGTTTTATGCCAGCATTTGGCACGTTCAGGGCATCAGTTTTTCAAAAAAAACTTTAGGTTTTTCAGACCAGTTTAAATTCCAAATTGGGAAAGACTATGGGGTGAAATGCACTCCATTCCAGAGGTTTATTTATCAGTAGATGGATTTTTCTTTAGAACAATTCGTACAGCAGAAAGCAGGATCCCTGTTGGATTAGAAACAATGAAGGCTTTGGAGATCAGCACCTCCTATAACTGGAAGTGTACGTTGACAGTCCTGAATGATTGGACCATGGATGGGGTAGAGCCTAGAGTGGTTTGATGCATAGAAACAAATCCTGAAATTTAAGCATGTTGAAAGCTGGTGGTAGATAAGTTGACATTCATGGAATAATCTCATAAGACAAACATTGAAAATGGCCATCTTTTGATGTATGTGAATAAAACATAAGTCTAAAAAAAAATCCAATATCTTCCTGATTGACACAGCGAGTGGCACAAGTTATGTGTCTTGCATTACCATGTTAGAATAGGTCCCTCACAACATGGCAGCACAATCCTGCTGATGACCCTTCTTGCCTACAATTTGTCTCTTCAGCATGTAGTTAAAATATGCACTTTCCTCACAAGCACATCTTTTAAGACAACAGTACAGCACCAAGATGGGTTTAATGTGAATTGCCAGTTCTGAAGTGGTTGTGAAAAGGTGGAAATCTCTGGTTCATTTTTTAAAAGATGAAAACAGTGTGGGAGACATGGTTCTATTTTTCTTTAATCACCAGTACTGTTCATTTGTCAGATTTGACAATACATTTAAGTACTGGAGTTACACAAGACAGATAGTCGAATAATTTAGGGAAATGCTTTATTCAGGTTAATTGAGTTGTAAAATAGTTGACAGTGTGTACCTTAGCATGCTATGTACCTGGAGATTGTTGAAAAAGAGAGACCAAGGTCTCTTGTGACAGAGCAGGTCCTGGAACAACACACTGCTGCTGTGCTCCAGGACTGGGCTGTGCACAGTGTTGACGGTTCTGTGAAGCAATTTTGTGGTTGGTGTTTTCTGTGCATGTTTGTTGTTCATATATCAAGTGGGAATTTTTATAATACACAGGAGAGAGTGGCCTTTGCCTACATAATTACAGCAGGAAGCCCTGCGGTACAAGAACAATACCACATTGCTTAACTGCATGACGTTCTTGATCAGCATTTCAAACTTGGGCTTAGAGATGGCAAGCAGTCTTTCAGTTGGAGATAAGACCTCTTTGTCTTGAATAGACCCTGACTTGAGGTGGTGGGTAATGGACTGCACAATTAATAACCACAACAATTTAACCTGTATATTAGTACAGCATGAGATTAATGCTTAGGAGATATTTCCAAAATTTCACTAGATATATTCAGATTAAAACAAATATTTGTGCGTTTTGCTGCTTCGGCCAAAGTAATTTTCTGACTTATTAGGTCCTCCATGAAGGTTTGTATCCATTTTGTTTCCCCAAGAACCTCAAAGCAGGTTTTTTATCATTATGTAGGGCTTCCATGTGTACTGCTAGAACCTTGTCACCTGATCCATTAAGTTAAATACTGTACGTGGCTTATATTTACCTCTGTCTGTGGTGGAGGTTGTGAACTGTTTGAGTGTATACTCTGATCTTACATATTTAGCAGGTGCACTCACATTAATAATCCATTTTTACTTTTGCTGTGGTTGTCATGTTGTGTGAGCTTTACATTATTCTTGTGCATTAATTTTTGATTGGATGAAAATGTCCGCTTGTGTTATATGTGTTGCTCTGACTGGTACTCATAATAGCTCCTCTAACTTGAAGCAGAGTGAGTGGAAAATGTGCCAGTGCTCATCCTACCTGCTTTGAAGGTGCTGCAGTACTTCACAAGGCTATAGCTGAGGTGAAACAAGCTGGCAGAAGTATGCTGGGCTGCAGCAGCCCCACTCTCGGTGTACTGGGAGATGTCATGTTCTGCCTGTGATGGGTCATTCTTTCTCTCCCAGCCTCTGGAGCTATGAAACCTTCAAGAAATGGTTAGGGGGTATGACTGGATCTGTCTGCTAGCAACCACATCAAAAGGGCTTGATGGTTTCTCTGTTACTTGGACAGTAACTGTTCCTGTGTCTTTCTGCTGCCCTGCAACAAGAGCCTACTTTTTCTGCCATCTAACAGGTTTTTGCCTTAGGGAACAAATCAAAACCCAGCTTTAACAGGGGGCAGCAGGACATTCTGGACAAAGTAGCTTCCACATTTGTTGCCTGTACCAGTACAGAGTTGTTTTGAGGTTCTGATAGAAGATCCAACATACCTTGGGGATGTAGTAACGACCCCAAGGAGAAAGACAGATGACCTGAAAGATGTTGGGCTAATTAGTCTTATATTAGATGATGACTCATGGAATAGAAACTCAGAACAAAGGCCTGTGTCTCAAGATAAACACCATTCAGGCTGTGTTGTGTAATGTGAGAGAACACCAAGTCTGTGTCCTATGGCAGGAGTGATCAGTCCTTGTTGAGCAGATGTTAATAGACCACATAAACAAGAGGCAGGCATACAAAAGCTGTGCAGACCACAGTTAATACTGTGCAATGACAAAGCATGTGGTAAGGAAAAGAGCCAAGTCTTCCTGTATCTCTTTGCCCAGTTCACACTGACCAGACTACACTCTCCCCCTACATGCTATTAATATTCCTCATTGCAGAATCATTGCCGGTCTTAAAGCCTCTGTAACTTTCTGAAAAAAGATTGCAAAATAAAATCCTGTGGGTTTTTCTTTTTAGTCATGCTTTTATGCAGAGTACATTGAATCACTTTTTACAATTGCATGCAAATATTTTTCTTAATGTAGGTTAAAGGAACTAAAATGCACTTTTCAATAATTTTGGCATACAAAATTGCAGCATAAAGGTTATTAAAGTCTCCATGGCTCTGAAGTGATTTTAGAGGAAGCTTATATTTCTTGTTTGTGCATTGCATCGGAACCACCCCGGTGATGGAAATCTCAGTTTTGAAAGATTACTTCAGATGTAAGTAGCCAGGTGTTCAATTTCAAGTCCTTTCTAAGCACTAAATTTTAAAATGTAATGTTCCAACTAAGTCTAATGTTAAGGACTTTTCTAGGTTTTTATTCTACAGAACCATCGAATTCCTGGTCATTCTCTTGTGACCAAATTTGCTAACCACATTTTTACACCTGTCCCACACCTCCCGCTCTTCTGTAGTTCCTCACTTCTTATTTCTGGGCTGTAGAGGCTCCCTCTCTTCAAAACGCTGAACCAGAACACTGTCGCCAGTCCCTCAGATCCACCACCTCCTTCTCTCCTAGTGGTTTAGCCCTGAAATGGTCCCACAATCACTTTCCCAGTCAAAGTAGCAGCCCACTGTGCCTTCCGGTTAGCATTAATCTGACGTACGAGTGCGACAGGCACCAGCAGGCACCTAGCATTTTGTTAATCCACCTCTAGCTGGATTATCTCCCAGAGCTGCCTTGCAAGCCATTGATTTACGGTGAGCGCGGGCAGCGGAGAGCGCTCTGGCTGTTAGCTTGGTGGCAGGAGGCAGGAGTCTATGCAGTAGTGCTGTCTTGTTTTTGCGGCGTGGCTTGGCAAAAACCACATGAAAGGAGCCAGGCTGCCTTTTATTCCATTGCCTTCTAACTTCAAGAGCCTGTGCTATGCACTTATTAACAGCCTGCTATCACGCACAATGGGATCTCCCTGCACAATGATTTTTACTCTTCTCACCCCTGCCAAAGGCGTACAGTTGCCAGGAAACACTGAGTACAAAAACGGAGCTGGTAGGTTCAAGCACTTTTGAATTGGGTGGCTTGGCCTTGCATATACCACCACACAGGACTTGGAGATGCACAAAATGGTGTTATTGCTACCCTGGCTGATAAAGTATTGTGGGGAAATTCAGGTGGAATCTGTTTTATGAAACACCTGTGGTTTTACACCACAGTGCTAAAAAGAAGATTTTCAGCACTGGCGTAATTGTGCAGTGTTCTTTGTCCATCCAAACTATTTCCTGAAGAAGTACTTCTACAGAGAAGCATACAGAAATCTGTAAAGATGTGGCTCAGATGTATTAAACAAATAGGAACAAAAAGTAAAACTGATATTATAAGCCCAAAAGAAGTGAGTGAGCTAGATCAAGAAAACCGGGACTCAAAATAAAACTGGGACTCTTACAAAAGTAACTTCTGGGAAGTTGATCTTTTCTATAAGTCATTTAAATACCTGACCAGTTCAGCAGCCAGGTCGAAAATAGTACAAGTGTGCAGATTAAGAGCAGCACAGCACTTGCAGGTCTGGTTGACATTGCATTAATTCTAATGTGTTTTTCCAGATCGTCTGGAAAAGTAAAAAAGGCCTTGAACCCAACTGGCTCCTGTGGTGCATCAGCCAGCTCTTTTCGCTTACTTACTGTCCCTGGGCCGGAGTGGGGAGGCAGTGTGTGATATGTTTCATATTCCTTTATCAACAGTCCTCAGAGAAGCACACACGCCTCTCACATTAATATACCACAGAGACATATAAAGCTGTCAGGTGCATTTAGGAGGTGTTGATCTTCATCCTCTGTATTGACTACTGTAGTGAGAAGCTTTGCACCTTTTCTTCCTCTGTTTGTTCTTTCAAGTAAAAGTAATCTCCTATTGTATATCCCCTTTGTTAATCATCTCTACTTACTGCTGCATTTCTTGTGGTAGTGTGGAACACCTCTAGGCTGCCTGCCCGCATCCTCTAAAACTGTGTTCCATTGTTATCTGCAGACCCTTTTTTAATCAAACAGCTGCATCATGAACAGCAGAGTTGGCATGACTCTTAACAGCACCGCAGAAGCTGACAGCAAGCTCCTCGTGACTCGAGGTGATTATCTGCTTAGCACAGGATACTGGAATACATGCATCCAGCCTCAATGTTGCATTGCATGAAATCCTAGTCATATTTGTCTAATGACAGCCCCGTGTACTCCTGGGAAGCCTATAACAAAGGTCTTTAACAAAGTGAAGATGTTCTTTTGGGGTTGCCTTGATGTGGGCATGCTGTCAAAGAGATGCAGCTTAAAAACTCTTGCCTTCATTTTAATGGAGTGTCTTTTTGGAAGTGGGGTCCTTATGTTGTCAGGCGGAATTGTGCAGTAGTGGTTTAGGCTCTAGACTCTTATTTGGCTGGTTATAAATTCAAATCCTGGGTGGGGTTCAACTTGTGAAACTTTGAGTCATGTCTTGCCTTAGGTCTTGCCTGTAAAATGCCCTGCTCAATAAACAAGTACAAAATTAAGTTAAAAGATTATAAGTAAAATAGAATTATCCTACCCCCTCCCAGAAAATAGTAGTAATCCCCAAAGAACAAAAAATAAATAGGTTTGTTGAGTTATTTGGTAATATTCTGGCAAAAGCTTTGCTTTTTCATTCACAGTATGGTCTTCTCAGATACACAGTTGTGACTGGAATGGTGTCCGTGCCCTGTAGCTGTCACATGCTCGAAGCCTTGAAGGATTTGTGTTAAAGACCAAATGAATCAACGCCCCCTACCCCTTTCACCCACACCGTCATTCTCTTGTCCTTCAACAAAGGTTCAACCGGATTGCCTGGTTTCTCCACCTGGGGCGAGAGCAGAATTGCATTACGTAGACAGGAGTACCAAAGTCTAGACAAGTTAAGTAGACACAGGAGTGGATAGTTACTGTCAGGTGTCTCCACAGAAGTGGAATTGTTTTGGTTTTTTTTCTCATTGCACCCACCATAAAATATCTTGATTTGGCAACCGCTGTGCAAAACCTTGTTCAGGCATTGGCTTTCTTTGGTGTCAGTTATTTGGTTGTTTTCCAACTTGTTAGAGCTGAAATAGCACAAAAGTCATAACCCTTAGAATTAAAATCACTGTTCAGCACCTTGCAGAATAATTAAGGTACTAACTTTTAAGGTATAGTACTATCAGACAACAGCTGGAGTTGGATGTTGTGTTCAGTGTAAAAAGGAGAAACTATAAGAAAGATTATAAATGAGAGAAGGCCATTTGGACCAATCAGTCTGTTTGGAAGTAAGCAGCTTATGAAGCTTATTGAAGGAAGTTGAGGTATTGACTTCAACATGCCAGGGTAGCTTGTTCCATATTCCTACAACTCATTCCATTAAGAATTGACTCCTGTTCTTAGTTTTAATACCCTTCCATGTAGTTTCCTCTAGTATCTTCTTATTTGCGTTTGAACTGAAAGTAAATCCTTCATTCCTAGTTTCCTAATTCCTGTGTGTACAGTAGAGTAGTAAAAATTACTATTTGTCATGCTGTGCTGCTGGGTAAATTGTCACCCTTAAGCCTGTTCTGTAAGTTTCAGAGCTTAAATACTATGTGGCAGTGTCCAGATTTAAGAGTTGTGAAAGAACACCAAAATATACTGATGGAAAAAAGAAATGCAACACCCCCTCCTCCACACTCTGGCCCTCCTGTCTGCATCGAACAGGCTGAAGAGTGACTCATCCGTGAAGAGGACCTGATGTCACTGCTGATGAGACCATCGCAGCCTCTGTCTGGCCAGTTGTGTGTGATGTCTAGGAGGTGTGAGCAGAGGGTCTCTGACAGGTCACCTTGCATGGAGACTCACTGTCCTGTCACTGATGTGGACATTGTGTCTACCGCTAGTTTCAGCAGCAGTACGGGTGGCAGATCTGGAACGACCTCTCAGATGGACCAGTCTGATGTGTCGGTCCTGCTCTGGTGTGGTCACTCGAGGGTGACCGAATCTTGGACGGTCATCTGTCCTGCCGGTCTGCTGAAACCTTCTCTGCAGTCAGGACACAGTTGAGCGACTTACTCCATAGCGTCTGGCAACGCTGGCACATGATATGCCTGCCTGCAGCATGCCAATGGCCCTCTCCCTTGCTTCTGGTGACAATCAAGGCATTATGGAATGCACAGAAAACTGACTAAGCTTGGCCTTTTTCTTGCAGTTACCTTAGCTTTGAATTAAGGCCTTTTTAAAGGTGACCTGATCAGGCATTGTTCCACCTGGTAAAAGTGCACTTAATGAACTTTCCTATGATTTGCAAGTTGCAATGCCTCACCGCACAAGCTATATTGCTGGTCAGAGGGCTTCAAGAAAAATTCTTGTGAAAGTACATAAGCTTATAACTATAGTAGTCTAATTCCAGAAAATGTTGCATTTCTTTTTTCCATCAGTATATGATTTGCATTTACAGAATTAACACCCCAAGCACTTTGATCAAACAGCAATAGAAGCAATAGAAGCCACTCCTTGTGCTGCAGAACACTTGCTTCATCTCCAAACACTTACTATCTAATCTCTCCACAGGAAAGGAAATCTCACCTTTGTCCTACATGAACACATCCAAATGATCTGTTCAGCTGCTATTTCTGATACCTCGCCAAGCCACCCGCTTAACCTTTTTAGCA
This sequence comes from Lepisosteus oculatus, assembly GCF_040954835.1. Classification (NCBI taxonomy): domain Eukaryota; kingdom Metazoa; phylum Chordata; class Actinopteri; order Semionotiformes; family Lepisosteidae; genus Lepisosteus; species Lepisosteus oculatus. Next base: position 16,720,034 of record NC_090696.1, read on the forward strand.
AAGAAGATAACTTTTTACCCAGTTCGGGTTCTTGCCCCTTGTTCTTTTGTATTTCATATGACATTTTTAATTTTAATAGTGGTGAGAGTTTCTTGCTGTTTTCCTGCTAAGAGTAGGGACTATGTTGAGGAAAGGCATGGCTCTCTTGTTGTAAGAAATGAGCACTTGTTCTGAATGAAGTAGTTTGTATTGTGGGCATTCATTGTGCAGCCTGGAAAGGCGCTATAAGCTTCTTAGTAATGAAGTATGTGATTTACTACGAAGAGCCCTCGGAAGACTGGACATCGCAAAAGATTACCAGATGAAGATGGATGAAGAATTAGAAGTCAGCTCCCTGACAAGCCCTTGATAAATGTCTGAAAAGCTTGCAGTACGTTTTAATAAGAGAAATCAGATCAAATTGCTCTGTACTTAAATGTTTTAAAAACTGCTTCTTAAAATATCTGAGGCAGTGTTGAAGCTTGGGGCTTGTAAGCACTTCAGGATCTTAATAGCGTTAATGCTTCTTTCTGCACTTTAAGGATATTGTCTTTTTTTGTTTGATTTATATTAGGAGTATTTTATTTATATACAAGTGAGGGTAATAACTGTATTGTAGGGGGGATAATAATGCCTGGAGGACAGCCACTAATGATTGTATTGATGGAAACATGGAATGAACTAGCATGTCCAGGCAGCCTGAAGGAGTACATTAATTTGTATGATTTTAAGGGAAATTGTAAGAAATCATGTGACTGGGAGCTGAGCCAGACATGCAGTACAGTAGCATTTTGATCTTTGCCAGGTAAGTGTCACCCTGCTACATGGTGGGCCTCTTCACAAGTCTCGTATAGCAAGAAAGGATAGCCATTGCTGAACAAAGTCAGAGGTAGGACTTGGCTGCATGCAGTGTCTTATGTATTAAAGACCCTTGACATCTAATCAGGTGCTTTGATTAATTTGTTATCCGAAAGGCCTGACCTTCTACATCATGGTGTCCCTGGTCACCATACCAGTTCATTGGTTTGGGCCACAGGGAAGAGTGCTATCTAATGGTCCAAGGACACTGCTTTCAAACCAGTGCTTTTCCGAAGATGGTGACTTACCTACAATTAGCACTGTTTCTTTTGTCCTGCAGGGTTTGATAATTAGTTAATCACAACATGGAAAAAGGCTTGACTTCTATTCATTGAGTAGATTGCTGCTTCTTAAAAAGAGCGGTTGCCATGTAGAAAATCTGTGCAACACTTGAGTGACCTGATGTACTGGGTTGGTTGTAAAATCAATGAATAACTGTAGTTCCAAGTAGTTTTGAGTGCAGTCTGCATCCAATCCTACAAATGCAGTTGTAACATCTTGTTTTCTGTGTCACTAGTTAAAAATTGAGAACTATATTTGTTTGGAGAATGAGCTGTCTCTCATGCAGGAATTTATTCTATTGTACATGGTTGACTTCATAATTGGAATTATTCAAACTGCTTTATAGTTTTCAGCTCTTAAGTTGGAGGATGCCTTTTAACTATCGCATTACATATGTAATGTGCAATTACATTAAATAGCACTATTGCTTTGCAATTTTTGTTTTTAATTTGACAGCTTTGCAACAGTCCTTTATCTGTGCCATCCTATTTGAGCTGTTTACAAAGTAAAAACATACACACCTTGATATAATGTACTCTGCCATAGATATTGGGTTTCTCAACACCTTGATTAGTCAAGTGGCCTAGGTCTTTTAAGGAAAACAAGAGTGTTTTGTCACTGAATTTGCACTCATGCTGTGTTAATAAGTCTCTTAATGTAGCTGTGAAGAATGCAAATTTTTGTATTCTTAAAGGCTATGGAGAAATCATATTAAATTATTTGGGGATCATGCTATAGGTATTTATTGTGGTATTCATAAGTTTCAGCCCATTAAGAAAAATGAGAGCAATGGAATCTGCATCAGTGTTCCTTAATTCATAATCTAAAATCTGAGATGTACCTGTGATGTGTATTCCATAGATTCCACAGTTACAGTTATGCAATTATGACCTTTCCAACTTGGTTTATGTCTTGTATTTAGAAAACTGTAACCAGGTATAACCAGCGATAAATGTTAAAGTAACAATACTGAACTGCCAAAATAAAGCTGTTCTCTTATTGGGTTCATTCCCTCTAAGAACCTGCGATTTTTCAAAGCTTGAATTAGTGAAAAGGGGAATTTTCAGTAGACGTGTTAATATGCAAAACACTCAGCAGTACAGAAAGAGAGTGGGATAATTGTAGACATTTGTACAGTATGGGATTGTAGGCCAGCCCTCGTGCATCACTAAAAATACCAACATAACTCCAGTTTCTCTGAGTATTAAGCTCAGTGCAGAAATCTTTCTGGCAGGTAATCTTGAAGTTTGCTTATAGACACTTCCAGATGCATGCTGGGTATGAGCCGTGGTGTATCGGTATATGAGCTGAATTATAGTGGAACCACAGTGGAAGTGCTTAACCACTTGTGTGTATGTGTGGACATGCATTTAATTGTTCATGTTCAGAGAACAGCCCTTTCTGTCAGAGAAGCCCCGCTGTGATTCCCTGAAATTTAGTCACACTGTTACTTCAAGTGACCTTGGTGCACTGAGTTTGTTACAGGGTTTTTAACAGTTTTTGTGAAAGTGTGTGGCCCAACTGGAGTCTTTCCATGCATTTGTTATCTTTGAGACTGATTGGAATCATTTGCTCTGGGCTGCACATGGAGTATTACCACAGCAATGCTGACAGGCACTCTGTGGCTTGACTGCAGAATTACAGTGTTGTAGGCATTAGTGGGTTTTTATTGCTGCTGTATGAAGATGTTCTCAGATCTATGTAGTAAGATCCAATGCCTGACTTCATTTTAACATGTAAAAACTGTCTGTATTGACATGACCATACAGACCCTGCTTGGAACGGTCATGCTTGGAATCTCGGAGGGAAATATGGACAATTAGGTGAGATCTAAGAAAACTTTTAACTGTCCCATAAATTGCAGGGCATGTGTCAGAGTGGGACATCCAGCTTGGGTCTGATACCCCACACCCTGAACACCTCCCTACCTACCCAAAGCCTGGCAAAATAAGTCCAGGTACGCGCTTCAGGTGTTGGGCGGAGCGGTGGCTCTGTGGCTAAGGATCTGTACCTGTGGCTGGAAGGTTGCCGGTTCAAATCCTGCAGCTGGCAGAGGAATCCTACTCCGTTGGGCTCCTGAGCAAGGCCCTTAACCCCAACTGGTCCAGGGGCGCCGTACAATGGCTGACCCTGCATTCTGACCCCAGGCTCTCTCCCTGTTTGTGTGCCTGTGTGTCTCATGGAGAGCAAGCTGGGGTATGCGAAAAGATAATTCCTAATGCAAGAAATTGTAAAGGGTTAATAAAGTGATGTTTTTGTTATTATTATTATTATAATGATACTGTGTGGAGACAACAGCTCCTCTAGGCTGGACAGCTCCGTTGCAACAAAGGGGGTGCAGCGCCACTGGGCACACCACAGAGCAGGCGCAAAACGCTTAAAACATGAATAAATGACAGCACACTGCGTGTGTGAACTCAGGCCGCCACTGGGGACACTGGATGAGAGCTGCGCTGAGAAAGCAGCTGCGTGGCGGATGAGCAGGAATCCTGGCGCTGGTGCCGTCAGAACGCACACGTGCGGCTCTCGAAAGCGACTCCGGCATGAGACGAGACCTCATCACACTCTAGGGCTCCATGTGGTGTCAGCGAGTTTGTGGCCCTTTGAGTTGTAATTAAACTGTATATTTTTATGTCTTTGTTTTTTTTGACTCAGCATGAGGCCAGGAATGTCTTTGAGCATTTTGACAAATGTGCTGCACTTTCTTAGAAATAAGCTGGGTGAGCAAATGTTTTTGAGTACAGGGGGATGTTTTATAGAAGTCTTCTTCAGCAATTTAACCCCCTCATGATTTATCTGTTTGGAGTTATTGTCCTGTTTCACTGTAGCAGCCCCAGTGCGAGTCCTGTTTTAGAACATTCCTAAGTGCCTGTTTGCAGCATTGGTTATGATCTAAGTTAATGACATGGGACAAACTGCCTAACTGAGTTGCATCATGTTGTATTAGTGGAGCATATCCTGTCCTATTTTTATCATTAAAAGCTAATAATGTTAGCTTGTAAATGATCAAATGAAATTGTTGATTTTTGTTGGAAACAATGTTTCTTGCTATATAGTTACAAAATAGCACTTTGGAGTGCTATTTTAATGGCTTACAGCAGATGACTCCCAGAGAGCCTCAGGCAGATCATTCACAGTGTCCCACTTGCAATTTATCATCAATTAACCAATTCATGTTTAAGGGAATTTTACTCCTTGAAAGCTGGAATATCCAAATCAGTTCTAATTGACTTTATTTAAAAATCACCTGTTTGGCTGATTACAGTTGTCTTATGTAATTTTAAAATTGTACAAGTGCCAGACAGTCTCTCCAGGAGCTGAATTGCAGACCTCTGGTTCAACTGATGACTTGTGTGACACAGCACAATCACCAATCTTGTTGATCACTAAGGGGCAAGTAGCAGAGCTCTAAATAGTAATTACACTTTTCTTTGTGTTGCCAAAGTTGAGTTTCTGCAGGGGTAGGCAGTCCTGGGCTTTAAGTACAATGTTCCTGCTGATCTTAGAAACACCATTCATTTAGCACCAAATTAAGACCTACTCACCACTTAATTGAACTAATTAAGTCATTAAGATGAGATGGAATAAGGAGAAACAAATGCACCATAGGGTCTGCTCCTGATTTGCCGTAATATAACTTATTTCTCTTCCTGTAGAGCATGCCCTGATTTGTTTTACAGGAAAAGACTAGACTTCCACTCATTTTTCTATGCCGTCTCTGACAGTGTTTTTTCTTAAAGGAAGGTACCGAGTACACCATTGTTGTCATTTACAGTATCTCTAAGAAACATTTATACCCTTCTGGAGGTAGAGTTGATATATCAGATTATTTTGTTAAAATGGAAAGCAGCTGAGGCGGTATCGGTTCCAGGAGCGATGTGGCTCTGGCTGACCCACCTGACCACCCTGCCTTGGAAGGATTTAGCCTGTTTGCAGCCAACTTGGTAAATCCTGCTCCTACCCAGCCTGACACATCTTTGGATTTCAGAATCATGTCCTAGGCTTCAGGGATCAGGCTGCACTCCTCACAAAAGCCTTTACTACTTGAGCTACATAGAAGCCCTCAGAATTTGCTTTGAAAGTGGGGCTTTCATTTAAACCCCTGCAGGCACTAGGATAGGTGATCCTCTCCTGAATGAGACGGGTGTTTCCTCAGGTCATTGCCGGCTTGCTATGGGCAGGGCTATCCAATTTCCCAAGGATGTGAAAGGAAAGGATGTGTTCTGTCTGTGTCTTTATAGGGCTGTGGGGGTCTGAGCACTCACTGGGGAATTGTGGAGGCACAAACCATGGTGTAGAGGAGAAAGGAGGGAAAAAACAGGATGTTTTGTTAACAAACGTGACCAACATTATTTCTAACAATTTATTTTCTTTGCTTACAAAGAAAATTTCTAAAGCTTTCTTTTTTGCCGAAGCAAACCTTTAAAGAGATTTTCTTTTGCGAGGAGAATGATTATTGAATGAGGAGGATACGTTAGAATGCTGATAACTTTTCACTCTGGAGCCTGGGATTTTTTTAGAAAGTGCTTAATGACAGGTTTCAGTGAAAGAAATTCCATTGGCAGTGTTGCTGGATTTGGATGTCAAATATGTTAATTATGACAAATTCTGGTCTTCAAGGGTCATTCAGTTTTCTAGTTTTTGTAAGCAGTAAAGTTCTTAGTTGCATAATTGAGGTAATTATAAGGCTAATTGGAGTGCTAATTACTGTTTTGTATTTGGTTTACACTTTTATGCAAAGCCACTTACATTTGCACTGATTAATACAACTGAATATATGTACGGTAATATGGTTTGGGTGAAGTACAATAGTGTCTCTCTAGGAACTTGTACACACAATTCAGTTCTGAATCCAGCACCTTAACCAGTGCTCCACACCGCTTCCCCCGTTTTCTTATGGACCAATTTGGAGCACTTCCCAGGTTATGCAGTTGCGTGACCTGTAAAGCTAGTACAAAAAACCCCAAATTAATGAGACGACGATGACTTAAATGCCATTATCAAGGAGCTAAAACTACTGCACCTATTTGCTGTATTTTTGGTATGTGAAATCTTTCCATCGTGAATGCTTCAAGTGGGAGGGAAATGCTTGAATGAGTGCTTTACTATTTTATCATCTCTACAGGCGTGTTGCCTCCTCTGAAACTGAGTGGGGAGAAAAGCTGCTGGATTAGTGTTTGCCACAGTCATTTTTCTTGTACTGGAATTAAGAGTGAAGATTTTGGATGGGCACAACTTATCTTTTAGTAACTAAATGACTGGCTTTCTGAACCTAGTAATTAGAGGATTTTGGCTTCTTATTGAAAAACCGCTCCAGTCTCTCTCACAGCATAGCATATCTTGGGCACATCTCAACTCTCTCAGAGTATTATGCGATGTATAAAAACAACTGTTTATGGCATGAATTTGCTTTGTATTTTTTATCCTCAAGACTTATGTTAGGAATAACTCAGTGCAAGTGCATTTATCAGTTAACTGTAATTTGTTTTGTATGATATTAAATTAATCAACTTTCCTCCACATTTACTGCATGAAGAGGCTTCAGTTTCCTTTCTCGCTAAAATGCTTTCTGTCTTAGCCTTTTCTCCATTCTGCTGCGTTCATACAGATTCTGCTTCTGGATTGCCATTTCCAGAGATTTGCTCAACCCCTCAGTATCAATGAGTTGCTCTATTTGAACCAATGAAATGTACAGTATGTGTTGATATTGCTAATTTGCTGTTCTGTTAAGAGATGAGGTTCAGTTTTGTTGCTGTAAGGCTAGCCTTTTAAAATAGCCCTTCCATGAAGAGAAATAAACAGAGGACCTGCTCTTCAACTCTTAAAACAAATTTGAAGCAGTGAATTACAAATTATATCGGTTCATCAAGGAACTATAAAACGTCTTTCTGATTTTGTTTGTGAAAGTTTCTGTTGTTTTTCAGGCTTACTAGGCTTTTACTTAATGGTAAATATTGGCCCTCATGTCTAATGTTGACAGACAGGAAGGTAATTATAGTCCCTTTTTGTTTTAAGGCACCATGCTGCAAAATGCTTTCAGCAATAAGCTGTCAAGAGTCTTCAAAACTAGACTGCAACGGAGAGTCTAATTGATAAGCCAGCGCTCTGTACGCGTTGCCTAGCACTTTCATTAGAGTTATATGTCTGTTGTGTTGCTGTGCTTATGGCAACATGCTGAAATCGCATTTGCACTCAGATTTTGGTGACTTTATTTGCTGGACCCTGTACATTGGGTGTTTTTGAGTTTTTACATGACACACCTTTCTTGGAATATTTGCAAAACAAATCCAGATCTTCTAGGTGTGCAGAATGCTGGTAGAAAGAAGAAGCTATGCTCTATAGCTAGATAGTTCAGGTTCTAGGATTTTGATTCCTGATTTACCCAATTTAAAAGCAGTGCCGTTACTAATTTTATTGTATGTAAAAAGAAAGAAATCTCCAAAAGATTTGAATCTCACTTATAAGAGACCTGTTAATTCTCCCCTCAGCAATGTCTTGTCAGGTTCACAGCATTCCCTAAGAAAGGAAGAAAAGGTGAAGAAGAACACAATCCATTTCTTTTGAGTTCCTCAGTTTGGAGGTAGGGGGAGACTGAAGTGGGTTACAGGAGCAACTAACCCCGACTGACCAAAAACCAAGGGTATTTGCTCGGGCAGTGTTGTACTGTAAAGGAAACTGAATGCTTGGACTATACTGAATATGTGCTGTCCATGCAAACAGAGGTTTTAGACTTTGGAACAGGGGCAGATTCCTATGTATACAACATGCTTGCCAAGTATGTGAAGAAGCTTTCATAGTGGAAAAAGAAAGATGAATGTTAAATACATACGTACATACATGCACATTCTTTCCTTAGTTGTGATCATTTAGCCTAGTTGAAGTGTCCTAAACAGCCTATAGGCGGAGATGAAGATCTGGAACACCCGAGAAATGGGCCATATGTAAAACATTGTCTTTTGATTTGTGACCCCAGGTTGTTGCATTAATATGTACTTAATAGAAATACTGTCAAATGTTCCATGAATTATTGAAGGAGATGCTTCAGGCTCACCAGTCGTATACTATGTGTACTGTGTGAGGAGGAAGGAGGATTTAATTATATTGGCAAATGTGTGCAGCATTGACTTTCATTAATGGGGCTGAAATCGGCTACATCTCCCCCACACGCAAAGGAGTTTTTATCCTATCTGCTTATGTACATTTTTGCATTTTAACAGTTTTTATTACTGCTCTTTGGAAGCTTATTCCTTAGAGTCAGATTCACGCAAGTCAGAGAGTGTCTGTGCTGTTACTCTGCCTGATAGAAATAAAATCTGGTGCAGCCACGTTTAGCAGTTGAGGTGCCGTGTGTGTTTTTTCATTTTTATTTTTGGGCCCGGTTCCATCATTCCCCAAGAGGTCTGGATTCAATTAACACCTCCTCTGTGGATTTCTTATCTAATCAAAGTGCTTGGCTCAGTTTATTAAGATGAATTGTTGCTAAGTCACAACTGCTTCTCTATTTGCTTTCTACCCCATCTTGGCATGGTCCAGTCAAAGTGAAGATCTGTGCAGTGGTAGTGGGGAGGATTCTGAATGTCTTTTGAACAACAGCAGATTTCCCATGCTGCCCATCAGAAGATTGATTAAAGTGGCTGAGGAGCTGCAGTAGGCAGACACACTGCCAAAGCCTAGTGAAGGATGTGCTCTCTGCCTGAGGGGCAGCCTTGCTTCCATCAATGTGCTGTGTTCCTCGTCGAGTGATTGTGACTCATATCCTTAATCTGCCTGAGATTTCTTTGTGCATTTGTATCTTTCTGGATTTTTTTTCAAGGTTCTGCTTTTAATTGTGTGCTTTCATTTTATGCTCTCTCTCTCCCTGGCTACTGTATGATCGGCTGTATGCTCGTTTAGAGGAGCTGTAGTTAAGCATTTCTCAAATGGGAGCTCACTCGGTTCCAATTTTCCTGCAGTCGAGTCCTTAAAGGTTGCAGTTGCTCCATGTCCTTAAAACAATGCAGTAATTTGTCTTTGAAATATCTAATATACCTGGAGGCTGCTTTTTTACAACTTTTTTTAAATCCTTCAACATTTAAATGGATTATATACTTGGGATATTAAATGTTGAATCTTTATAGTGTTCAAACTACTCAATTTTCACTGACAAAAGCAAAATCTGTTTTGAGGAGCTTGATATCTTTAGCTTCAGTGCTATATAGATTTATTTAGAAGCCAACCATTTACATATGCTGAATCGGATCATTAACTTTGGAGTTTTGGATCCTGCAGATTTTACAAGTTTGTGTCCATCACTTCTTAGGCACATCAAGGAAAAACTGAACCAGTTATAAATTAAGAATGCAGTCAAATTAAGAGGTTAAGAAGAGACCTGAGCAGTGACATTTGCAAACGTTTGTGTGAACAGTAGCCCAGGAAGTGCTGGGAGGTGATTCAGCACTGGGGCGGCTGTACTCATTTTCAGCTTTCAAAACGATCATTTAGCCTTTATTAAGACGTCAGTGGATTGTGCAATTGAAAATGTTTACTTCTGCTTTTTCTCATGTTGCCATGTGAAATGTTTTTCATGTGGTGCACAAGGAGGAAATTCCTCCTCACTTACTGAGCTTTAACCGGACTTGGAGGTTTATGCTGCCCCCCCCTCCCCCTTGCCAACACCTTCTCTAAACCCTCCTTTATATGATAATTGAAATACTAGTGCATTGACTTTAAGTTAAATCAATAATCATCAGGTTAAATAATCAAATCAGTAATCATGAACTTATTGTAATCGGTTAAAATAAATATGAACCCCTCCTCTGTATCCAGCCTGTACTTTCTCTCTCTGCCTCCATGTAATGAAAAAAGGCAATCACACTGTCACAGAGCCTGTGAAGTCGTGTCCAGCCTGTCATTATACACTCTGCTGACGCAGAACAGGGGGTATTCCTTACAATACAAAAACATGATCATGCTGAGTTGTGGGTGCTGGGTAGTGGGTACTTGGGCAGGCGGCAGGCTCAGTCAGTAGCTAGATTAGTCTGTTGCACCCCTTTGAAATCTGAAACAGCTTGAATGTTGTGGTCAATAATGGCCTTTGACTTGGTTTTATCCGACTCTGTTCTTCCATCAAAGACACCATCGCCCGGACCGAATTGGAAATTCACACGTTGAATTCATAGTTGCTGAGACTCTGCCATACTGTGTAGCGAGTTATCGGTTATGGCAGCTAGGAGGCTTGCTTGATCGAGGGTAGCAGGAAGTAGAAGCCACTCACTTATGTGTTAATGGGGGAGAGGTATGTGTACATGTGCACATGTAACTAAATGTAAGCTGTTTGAAACTCTATATCCAACTTGAAGTGTCTATTAATGTAAGTGCTGAAGCCTCCACAGCAGTCTTGTACGTGAGGCTTCCAGCACAGCCTATAAAGCTCTTTTTATGAAGAAGTACATCGGGTAGACTATTTTATCATTTTTACTTACAATGTGAACATTAAGGGGGTGGCACAGTGTGGGTCTGCTTAGAAATGTACTATATCTGTTTTCTGCACAGACTTCAGCCTTCCTATGCAAATGATTCAAGGAAGGGGAAGTTAGTTACACTGGTGCAGCTGGAAAATAAGGGAACTAAAACTTGACGCGTGACCTGAGCAGTCACTGGACACGCAACCTATCTGGGCGTTTGCGGACCCTGGCGCTAATAAGCTAATAACCTAGCTTCTTTTAAGGAATTGCTGGATGAGATCCCTAGATCAATCAAATACCAAATGGGCTAGATGGGCTATATTGCCTCCTCTCATTTGTAACATCTTGATTGATGCATTTAAAAGTATTCCAGTAATCCCAGCTTTTTTGGACATTGTGTTCTGAAGAATGGGCTTCAGTTTCTGCACTGCATGGTTCTAATCCTCACAGTATATAAGTGCGTGTAAAACAAATGGCAGCTCAACAGCATAAGCACCTACCATGCATTAAGTTTATACTTCCGGAATAATCAAAAAAGTTGGCAGACTTGGGAGTCTGAATACATGGTCTCATATCCATCTATAGTACAAATAGTGAATGCTGTGTGGGTGCATCTTGGTTTTAAATGAATGACTCACCCAATTCTGTGATGGAGTATGTGCCAAGGAATGTAGGTGTATTCTTTTGAGTTATTCCCATGATGTAATGATATAGCGCCTTGAAAGAAGTAGCAATTAGTCAGCATGGCCTCGGGTGTCTGTGTAGGGGTGGAGGTGAACTGTCTTAGCCAGCTTCAGTTGGTGACCTGTGTTTCCCAACCATAGCAAAGACAAATTCATTCTCAAACTAGAAGAAGGTTCTGTAGCCAAAAGATTGTTCCTTTCAGGATGGAATCAATTTCTGCTTGTTCCTTTACAGCTCCTCATGCAATACTTTTTTCAAGGCTTTTACTGAAGAGCATTCTGAGTAGTAGAATTGACAGTAGAATTTTGAAAGATCTTTTGACCATATGCAGGTTTTCCCTCAGAAGGTGCTTAAGCATAAATAGTGTCATTGCAGATGGAAGGATTGAACGTTGTCCAGGTCTTACTTCATGGGTGGAGTTGTGCCTTTGTGTCTGCTGTGCATGATCAACTCAGGGTACGAAAAGACTGTCAGTGGACTTTTTGATGAGCATCTGCTTGCTGTCTGACTTTTTGCTGTATTACTTCATTACTTGGGTTATTGGGTGAAGATGTGTTGATTTAACATTCAATAACATTCATAACTTCAATATTAGGGATTATAGTAAATCAGAAAAATATTTTGCAGTTCTGAATTAAAAGGAAAAAAGGCTTATCTTTTACAGACCCCTGTGGCCTATTGTGCAGTGCCTCAACTTAGAAGCTTTAGTAAGGTGCCATGTTATGGTTGTCAACTGTGTCTGGTTGGTAAAGTCCAATACATTTTATGTCGTAGTTTAATATTAAAGTCCTGAATGCTATTCCTCAGCTGCAGTATGTTTAAGCCTGTTTATGATTTATCACAACAGTTGGCCTCAAACTGTGGAATCCTCTTCAATGCACTTCTGTATTGGCTTTAGAATTCAGTGCCAAGTGTTTCACTTCAGTTTAGCATTGTGTTGTACAGATTATTTCGGTATTTGAAACGAAAGCATGCCTCCTTTGTTGCTTTTAATAAAAATGTGCAGGTACTTCAGTACCCAGCTGGAATGCTGTTCCCCAAGGGAATTGGTTCAAGTTATAAATTGGCTTGTCCTCTTTAATACAATTAAAGTGGTCAATTTTTGTTTTAACTTTTTGTTCAGTAATGTAAACTGTAATTGTATCAATTGTTAAAAGTGCTCTTTATATAAGAGGATGTGTTTAAATGTTTAACCTGTTTTCATTTGAGATTGGCAAAGGCTTGCTTTCAGTGAGTTCTTATTTCCACGTGCTATTTCGAGCCCTTGGCTGTCCTTGAAGGTTTATTCTTGTTTTATTCAGTCATGGGTTTCATGACTACTATACTGTAGGTAGACTGACTGTGTTAAACCAAAACAAAAAAATTGATTGAGATATACGTCATATGGTATATGCCAGACATATTGACAGACAGCTGTGTGTAGTTAGGGCTCTAAAAGTTTCTGGGTTCAGATACTGGGTGCAGCACTGCTGCTCTGCCCTTGAATAAGGTATTTAATCAGGTTGCTCCTGTATAATACATATCTCCAAATACTAGTCTGAATATAAGTTACTTTGCACAAGAACATCTGCCTAATAATAGTAGTAGTAATCATAATGTTATCATTTATAATGTTGTACTGAATATGTGTTTGTTATTTAGCAGGGTGAGGAGTGTATGCTGTTGAGTTTGTAGAGTTGACTTGTACAAAAAAATAAGACCAGAACTGACAAACATCATCTTGGCTATGGTATTAAAGAAAAACTCTAATCCCCGAAGTCACTGGAGGCATCCTCTTGGAATCTACATGAAAAAGAAAACAAACAATTCAGCCATCTTTTTTCAAACCATGTCTAAGTGATCGTGTTATTTTAATTACAGTTTCAGAAACCACACACTTAGTAATTAAACAAGCTCAGAGTTCTCTTTAAAGAAGAAGGGCTGGGCTGGTGGTAGTGGTTATGATGGGGTCTTTGGTCTTGGCAGGATTTCTGTCTGCTCTCCAGCTCAGCTTTCTGGTTAAGTATATTAAACCCACTTAACAAAGCCAGACCTTCTTATCCTACAGGAGTCATTTCTGTTGAAGTAGGATTTTGGGCGGTCTGGAGTGAAGGTGGTTTTATAAATATGATCGTAGGCAGATTGTTATGCTGATGCTCCACTTTCTTCAGACTGGGGTTCGCTGGTGCATGGCACAAGTGTGACCATTCTTTGCTCTTCAGCCAAACTGAGCACGAGTGTTCTTGCCTGACTAGCACTGCAGCTGTTGTCAGAACAGAACAGCCCAGATTGTCTTTAAGATAGATTTTTATAGAAATGTTAGTAAAAATCATCTTCTCCTCATATTTCTTTGTTCAAAAGAGAAACTTGTTCATACTGAACAGTCATAACAATCAGTCAAGATTTAAGTTCTGTATGAAAAATACACAGGAATGTGAACATGGTTAAAACAGTGTTTTAATTAATTGACTCTTCTATGCTTTTTACCATTTAGCATTGAAAACGTGTATGCATACTGTATGGAAAAGAGAATTGCAGACCTTTGGAAGAGCTTTGTGCTCAGTCTCCAAACTGTCCCTGGTGGCTAGGAGTTTATTGCCCAATACCTCTCAAATTACTTTGCAGGTGCAGTTCTGTATGACTGGGGTGAGGTGTGGCTTACAGTAGTGTACTACAGCACTGAAAACAGGTGTAAGAACTGAAATGAGTGAGGGTCAGGCTGTGGGCGAAAACATAGACAGAGGTGGATACTTGATCCTCGTTGTGCTATATGTACTGACACCAGAAGCATGAATTGCAACGAATCTTTCAACTGTTAAGTGGTGTTCACATCTAGCTAGTCTTACTTTTTCAGTGATCTCTTCAATTAAACGAAAGTGTTTTTTTTGCTTCCCTCAGATCATCAAGCTAGGTTTTAAAGAGTCAATTTGTAGCTTTTCTGGCTTAAAGGCACTGAAATGACAGACTGGTAAATGGGGTGAACGTGACCTAGAGTTCTGTACAGCAGTGTTTTAAGATGCACTGGGTTTTGAGACTGTGATTGGCTCTTCTCAGGATTATTAAAACATAGTTTGCAAACAAATAAAGGTCATTCAGCCCACCTAGATTATTTGACTTTTTAGATAATTTAATGAAATATGTCATCCAGACGTTTTATGAAAACAACAGTGGTACTGGCTTCATGGCTGCGTAGGTTGTTGCATTCTCCCCCAAGCCTTTGTCTAACAGTAGTGCCTTCTGTTCTTATTTCTAATTGTACTTTCCTGTAGTTTTTTCTTGTGTTCTCTGAGAAGTTATTTATCCCAGAAGTTTGTATTCAGTAATTTAATTTTCTCAGTGTCTTCAATGATTTTGAGTTCTTGAATTAGGTCTGCAGTCATGCTGCCTTGCAATGCTTGGGCCCCGGGGCCAGCTCCAGACCTGGGGTGCTGTATGTGTGGAGTTTGTATGTTTTCCTGGTATCCTCTCACAATCCAGAAACATACTGGTAGATTAACTGGCTTCTGGGAAAATTGGCCCTAGGCATGAGTATGTGCATGTTAGTGTTTGTGTCTGTGCATCTGCCCAATGACAGACTGACATCCTGTCCAGGGTGTATCCTGCCTTGCACCCGCTGCTTTCCAGTATAGGCTCCAGCTCCACCACAACCCTGAATTGGAAGAAGAAACTAGTAAATGGACGGATGGAATTAGATTGCTGTTTAAGACAAAAAAGTGATTTTTATTTCTACTGTCAGCATAAAACATTCATTTGAACCTGTATCTGGTTGCTCTTCTCTGGACTGATTCCAGGGAAGCAGTCTTTTTGTAACATGATGTTGTGCATGGTATCCAAAATATCTTATGTTTGTGTTGGAGGTTTGCAACTGATTGGTTAAGATCTGATTTTTGAGAGTAAAAGGGGGCTTAGCACCCATCTTAAGTGGGTCAATATGTTAGTGTCCCTCTGAATGACTGTAAAACATTTATAACTTGTCTGCACAACAAAGTAAAAAGGCTAAGCTTTTTCATTTTTGAAAAAGTATGTCGAAAAAAGATGAACAATTTGATTTAAGGATGCTATTTGATATTATGTCGTTGTGGGTTGTAACTTGCTAAAGTTGTTTCAGCTTGACTACATGTACTGGGCATCTAAATGAGCACTTAAAAATGAAAAAAACAACAATTATGCAATTAGTAGAGTTATGGAAATTAGAAGTGCTGAGAGTATGTGAGAGTATGAAATTTTGAAAACTGTTGGAATTTTTTTTTAAAGAACTAATTTCAAGTTCAGCCCCAGGTGCATTAGTAAAACTAGTGGGTGTGTAATTTTAACATATCAACTCCTCCCAGACTGTGTGGCTTTAGTTTTACAGTTTGAAGCTTTTCACGTTGTATAGCCATTAACTGTGTACGCAAGAACTAGCTCAGGAATGGAGATGGAGTTGAATGGAGTGTGACTTGTAACTTACTGGTGAAGGTGCGACTATGTGCTAGACTTCCCGATTGGAAATACAGTAATCTCCTGCCAAATCTGAGGGTTACGTTCCTGAAAACCCTTCACTTAAGGTAAATTTGATGTGAGTAAACTTAAGTCTTTACGGGGAATAGTAGGGTGAAGGGAACCAAAGTTGTGAATGGACTTGTTGTTTTCTCTCCAATACATAAATACAAAATACCAGACCAAAGTAATTTCAAAACAACACACTTTCAATGTCATACTCTAGAATAAAGTGTAACAAATGATAGAAAAATTATTTTTTAAAATATTTTTAACGATTAGGCATATGCTTCCCAAGTGGCCCAGTTTTGTCAGTGCTGAGGACTGGATCATCAATTGCCATCTTCAGTTTGGTAGAAAATGTGGATACTGCCCCCTCATCTGCTAGTGCTGCCTCCCCTGCTAACTTCACATTAGGTAGGCTGTAATGCTTTTTAAAGTTATCAAACCTCCCTTTGCTGACAAGAAGCTTTTCAGTCTCCCGGACCTTCCACATGATGCTCGTAATTTTTTTCAATGTTCCTCATTTTTCCTTGTTGTGCAAATTGAGGATTTATTAATGCCAAATCTAGCTACTACACTATTGCTTTGACCTTCTCACAACTTATCAAAACTTTTTATCTGGAGACATCACTGATATTGCACACTTTGCAAAACCACATTCTTCACCTTTAGGAGACATTTTAATTGTTTATTTAGGTACTGTATATAACTTATTCCGCATTTTTTTTCTAACCTCGTCATGGATCTCGATCGCTTAACAAGGTAAAATGGCACACAGAAGATTTGGCATGGTCAAATATGTTTAAGGTAAGTTTGTGTATGGTAAGGGATTGCTGTATATAATAACATGATGCTTATGATACAGAGAATAGTAGTATCTTTAAATACAGGCAGGATAATGGATGTCAATATATCAATGTGGTCGTCCTGGGTTCCGCCGACTTCAGTCAAGGCTGTTACATTTCCATAAACTCAAACGCAGGTTGAATTTAGTTTTGTTGGAGAAATGAGAGTAGGGTGGCATGGCAATATAAGGCAGGGCTTCCTTACAAGCGAGAAGAGCTGTGTTGTGAATAGTGCTAGGCATAGGCCTAGTGCTGGGTCACTAGCTCTCAGTTTCCATTGCCTGTTTTTTTACGTGGTGTTCAGTCTTTCCGAATCAGTGCTGGTTAAACATTAACTCACTCCTGTCCAACTATTGGAGCCAAGCAGGGCTTAGCAAACAGCCTTTCTGTTGCAGACTGCCATCGTCTGATCCCTGGCCGGAGCGCTCCTGAGACTGTACCTGGAACCGTCTCTTGCACGTGGCTCACACCAGCACAGTGGCTCTGCACGGACTCTCTTCTGCCTCAAAACTGCGGGACATGGACTGAGGAGGCGTACAGGAAGAACGGCTGTGACTAACTTCTGCACAAATAGGTCACTAACTGGACAGAAGAGGTATTTTTAACAGCCGATTGTATTAACACAGTGCTTAACAAGCTGAGCAAGGTTCAATAAGCAAGTACTCCAGGGTGATATTTTTAATGCTGTTTTTATCCTTTACGAAGTCTTCTGCTTTTTTCTATCTCTCTATAATTATGCTATTATGTAATTATGTTCACTTGGTTATGCTTGTGTACACCTTGATCATTTCCTGCTGGCCTTGCAATATGCCAGCAGCCATTTAAAATTGGAATGAACAGTTGGAGTTAATTGGTTCTAAATTTAAAGGAGGTTTTAATCCAAATCAGTTTTTTCTGAGCTCTTACTTTAGTAACATTTTAAGTTGTTTGCAAATGCAAACATAACGAATTACACAATACAGCACTGAATTTTAAGCTTCAACACTTACAACATCAATTTTAATAAAAGCAGTTCATGCTGTGATATATTAGAATGATTGTAACATTTTTAAATAAAGCAAAGCTCTGTAGTGCCATGTAAAGAGGTACTGTGGAAGCTCTTTTCGTATTATAAATGATTGAAATGATTGTCTTCTAGCAATCTCTGAACAGTCTAATGCTGGTTCTGCAGGTGACCGTATTCATAGCTTTAAAGTTAAAAATATGAAGATGTTGGAAAGTGCATTTGTTTGATTTTGTGATGTGAAATAACTCTGCCCCTCCATTCTTAGCACTGTGACCTAGAGCGCTGTACAGCTGTCTCTGCTTTGATTGTGAGGCTTGTTGTCTGTACCTGCACTGTTGTAACGTCACACAGAATAAACTGCTTGTTCAATGGAAAGTTTCATTACGTTACGTGTAAGCATGTTCCAAGACAGATAAACTTCTTGGAGCCATAGTGCAGAAGGAAAGAACTCATCATGAATGAAAACTTGACTCTTGCGTAAGTGTTTGTACTTCACTCTGTTTCGTTGTCACATGGAAGTTGCTGGTGTTTCGTGCCGTTTTTTTGCCTAACCAAGAGAACCTGTCTCACTGGTATAAATAAGATGCTCATATCTGAGCCCAGTTTTTGATTTTGTTTGTACAGAAAACATTGCTTTTTCCTTTACATCTATATTTTTGTTTTTCAGTAAATGAAAACTATTTGAATCCTTATCTTGGTCAGATATCGGCAAACTCCCCCTCCCATTCCTCTCAATTTTCCATCCCCAACATTTGTGGAAAATTGGTTTAGGAATAAAGATGCCTGTTACCACCAGTATTGTGGATCTGTACAAATGAATACACGGACACAAACTGAACATGTGGACTGTTTTTTTTTTTTGGAGAAAGTTGCTCAGGTCGTGTTTTTCACCCCCATGTGTTTTGTTTCAGGGTGCTGATATCTTGCTATACTGTACTGTATGTACCTGCTTGTTTTGCAGTGGTGAGTGCAGTGGCATTCACATTGTAAACTGACTGGAAAAAACACATACTCTGTCTCTGATTGGTTTAGACCTGTGTATGTCCAAAGCCATGTGGCTTACTATTTTGCTGTTTGCTTTAGGCAATAGTAGTACAGTGTTGTATGTAGACACCTGAATGTTGTATAGACACAATAAATGAGTAGGCTATGGCTGAACTTGAAACATCTTATTCTCTACAGCTTACTAAAATCCTAACCTATAGCACTATCTAGTAGCATTCGAAACTACTGCACTTAAATTGCATTTTTAGTTTAATGGTCATTAGCCAACTATTTACAGAGTGTTCTGTCAGGAGGGTCTAGCAGGTTGTTTTTCACAATGTGAGAGCATCGGATTTTTTGTGGATTGAGAAGGATTGGGCTTTGATTAAAAGGCACTTTTTTGACTAATCTGAATTGCATTAGACCGTTTTCTTGGTTGCAGTAGTCATTGCTGAGAGGAGGTGCAGGAGCAGAACCTGCACATCCGCTGGACTGTGTGCCCTCAGCACAAATACTGAACCCTAGTCAGACGGTCCCTGAAGATGAACAGTTGTGCATGTCTAATTTCAAACCAGTATGGACAAGAATAGTCTGTTAAGCGTTTTATATTTTCTCACAAAGATTGCCTACTTTCTGATGTCTGAACATTTATTTAGGCTGTTTTCTTAAACTCCTTGTAATAGATATTATTCAATGAGCAGATGTATTTCTGCGGACATCTTTTACATATACAGTCTTTCTATTTTTATGGAAGGCAAGTCCTGATATAAACTGTGCAGTTTCTTCATCTATATGTATGCCCTGGGAGAGTACTCTGTTCAGTGAAATTTTAGCCTGTTTCATTGACATGAAATGCTCCTGTGCTTAGCGTCAACGCCTGTAACCTGAGCAAACTGACGCCACTACAGCTACCCATTGTACGTAAAGAATGGAGTCTTTTTAATCATTATGGGTTATTTCATTCTGCTTAAAGAGCTTTATGACTTTATGGTAAATCATCAAAAACCTTTTTGATTTGATAACTGCTATCTGTAGTTATTGGAGTGGAATGTATCCCTGAGAAGATTGCATTGAAGCGGTTGGGGTTTACTGTACATAAATGTGGTTTTTGCTGTTACTGTGGAACGGTCACTGTCTAATGTGGGTTTATTTTAGATGGTTTGTTTACTCTGCACAACGATGAGAATTGAACTCTGTGAACCATCCAGATTAATATCACACTGTAACTTTCTCTCTTCCACTGTGAGTCTACAGTATATATCCCCAGGTAGTGCTTCAACTGTGCCTTCTGCACACCTGTACTGGCATGTTCACTTCAGTGTAAAAGTGCTCCTTCCTAGTGACAGTCGACAGATGCGGTCAACCTGGAGCACATCCAGTCCACTTTCCTGCAGGACATTAATACAGACAGCTCTTTAACCTTTGTATTGATCCTACTAAATATCAGACAAATTAAGCTTGTTATACCAGAACACTTCAAAGGAGCTGTGGGTCATGTTTGCCTGGGACAGAGTTTGTGCTTGAATGCACTGGCACTGTAGTTGCCTCTTCAGCCATAATGTTTTTTCTTAATTACTATTGCTTAATTTCTCCTTTAAAATGTTTGATACAGATATTACTGCTGTAATTTATATTTACCTCAAATACTATATTAGTAGTTAGAGTTTTCCAAAATGTTTAAGAACACTTGACCACAAAAATTCAGAGTACTGTAACCCCTTTCCAGCTGTGAAGGATATATTCCTGAAAACCCTCATGGTGGGTATCTTTTTAAGAGCTTATGAAGAAAAACAGGTTTACTTGTGACTTCAGTTTTCCTTACTCTATTTAAAGTAAAATAATAACATCACATTAAAGAAAAAATGTATTTTGCATATAATTTTGTATGGAATTTCTGACCTAATTCTTACCTTTATTGCTGTGATGATAGCCATGTGGATTGGGGCCACATGGTATGTACGAGACCTTAAGTGATGTTCCACTTCTTAAACTTGCTCCGATAGCTTCCTCTCTTTTCTTCATTGTACGAACTGTAGATTCATTTATCCCGAGCATCTGATCAGCAGTACTAAATCTTAAACCTTCATGCAACTTGTTAAGCACTTTGATTTTTTTTCTTCTAAGCTCATCACAATCTAGATCAAGGGTCTCCAACCTAGAGCCCGTGAACAGTGTGAAGTCGAATAACTTTACCTCAGGTTCACTTGTTTGTTGTTCTTGAGTTTTCTTGCATTGTCTATTTATTTTACATCGAAATATCAGGAGCTAAGAGGAGAAAAGTTGACGAAGAGTGTCATGTTTTAATAAGAAGTGGACTGAAAAATATTTTGTGATTGAAAGCAATAAAGCGTTGTGCTTAATATGCAGTGAAACCGTCCCTTTTCTCAAGGAGTGTAATATCCAAAGGTATTACAATACGAAGAGCGGAAGTACTCAGACTCGATGCAAAATACGTTAAGATAAAGTAGAAACACTGAAGAAAACCTTAATTTATCAGTGTGAAATATTCACAAAGCGATCACAACAATCAGAATCCATTGTAATGGCGAGTTTCAGAATATCCCATGTCATAGCTAAGGCAGGGAAACCATTTACTGATGGGCAGGGTATAAAAACTTGTATTATGAAGGCTTCTGATGAACTCTATTCAGAAAAGGTTGCTTTGTTCGAGCAAATAAGTCTGTGAGCTAATACAATTGCTTGTCGCACAGAAGACCTGGGAAAAAACAATTATTCTGCACTGTATCATTCATCAGCAGGCTTTGTGCGGTAAAAATGTACAATTATCTGAAGTAATGGATATAGTTGTGAAGACTGAATTTTATACGATTGTCCTCCCTTAATCATCGTCGGTTTAAAAACTTCCTATCTGAAATTGAAAGTTAATATCTGGACGTTCCATACCACTGTGAGGTTTGCTGGATCAGCAAAGCTAAAGTGCAAAGAGCTTTTTTGAATTAAGTACAGAAATCAATATTTTCATGACTGAGAAAACAACCTATTAACGCCCTCTCTGACTCTCTGAGTGTTTGGTTTTGGAAGCTCGCCTTTCTTGTGGATTTGATAGCACATGTAAGTGAACTGAATGTGAAACTTCACTGCAAAAATTTCTGTCATTTCATATTTATTTTCAGGTGTAAAATCCTTCAGATACAATTTTTTTCTTTTTGAAAAACAGGTGGCAGCTAACAATTTTGTTCATTGAGCAACAGAAATTAATGTGCTGAACCTTTTCTGGTTCCGTTCACTTTAAAAGTGATTTCACATTTAAAGCAACAATTTCAGGACTGTTTTCAAGATTTTGACAGTATCTCAGAGAAAATAAGATTGTTCCAGAACCCTTTTGCAAGTGAAGTTAAAGATCTTCAGCCTGAGTTGCTGCTCAAAGTAATTCACCTTGCTGAAGATGACTTGTATAGGGATCTGTTAAAGAAAAGGATTTGTTAAACTTCTATGAATCACTGCCTGAAGAGAGTTTTAAGAACATTTTCTGTCTTTGCCTCCACATATTTGTCTGAACAAATATTTTGGAATATGTAACATCTAAATATTGAACATCACTCTCTGATGATCAACTCAAGCAGCGTTTGATTCTGGGGGCGACCAAAGTTTGAACCAGAATTTGAGGACATTCTGTTGCACAAGCAATTCCAATTATCGCGGTTTGTACACATACAGTATGTTAGTATTTCTTTTAGTTCTGTTTTTTCATTTGAATATTACTATACATGACATAAGTGTTTTCATTAAATTTATTAGAAATTGTAAATTGTGGTGCATATGTATTCCTCCATCATAAAATTGCCCTGTCTACCCACCCTCCCATTGTCTGGCCCTCTTGTCTTTCTTCCAAAGCAAATGTGGCCCTCAAGGAAAAAGGTTAGAGACCCCTGATCTAGATTGCTTAGCATCATTGGACTCTTCATGCTTTCTCGTATGCCTAGGAGCCATATTAATGGAAATTGCATGCATGTCTGCTTGCAACAGAGGCTGACTGAGAAAGAACTAGACCAGACCCCTCTCTCTCCTCTTCTTGGAAAATGAACTGTCATGCCAGCACACATCGCAGTTCTCAGGTTCTTCTTGACCTTGTGGACTCTCAAAATTTGGGTTTCATGCAAGGTGAAATGGCATACAGAAAATGGAGTGCAGATTCTCAAAACCCCATGAGATAAATTCACACACACCAGTGGGTGACTGTACAGTTCATCTTTATTTTTGGAAGGAAGGCTGAGTATTCTAAGGAGTACTTCAAAAACCTTTCTGTGCCCCTTAGGATTCAAATTTCCTCTCAATGTCTTTGGTTTCAAGTGATTTAGCTTCCCTCACATGTCACATGACAATCCCCTAAGAGTCATTCTGTTTCTCTTTAAACTTTCTTGGTCTTTAATATTTTTTGTGATATTATGACTAAAACTGAGCACAATATTTTACTAATGTTTTGTAAAGCTTGGGCAGTACCTGCTTGATTTAAATTTAGTGCATGCACTTTAGTTGCTTTTTATATAGCTTGACCTTGAATGTTTTGATGAGAACCTAGAATCTTTATAAATGCCCAGACCTCTTATTTATAACATGTGTGATTTTGATCTGAAGGAAGCAATATGTATAGTGTATATTCCTACTTCATGTGCGTCTGCCTATTTTTTCATTGTATCCTAAGGGACATTTGAAATGGTTTTGAATTTCTTTCTTTTCAGTTGTTGATTAGTCCTTCCTAATAGCTCAGGTTACATTTTCTTTTTCAGGAAAAAGCCGTAGTGAGCTGTAACCCTGAAAACATTGCTTACTTTTTACGTAAACATGAGTAATCGCACAGTCACACCTTTTTTTTGTAATGGAATGTCTGTATAGAGTGGAGGGTAGGACAGGACACTTGCTACTGGATGACAGCTGCTTTTCTCAGTTGATTGGCTGTCTGAAATAGTCGTTTTTCCAGAAATACTGGTTTGCTCGGCAATGAAGTGTTTTTCGCTATGCTGTTGCCATTTATCATTTGGTAGGGAGGATAGCTGGATTTGGGGGAAATAAGAGCTTGGCTGCTTTATTTACTTTTTTTGCCGCTAAGTGATAACCTACCTCCTGAAAAGGGAGTGAGTGGTAAATGATTGACAGCTCATTGGACTGTCAGTTTTGCATTGCTCATTGAACCTGTAGCCATGCCTGCGGGCATTGACTCTACTGGACTTTAGCTTGCACTGTAAAAGGGGTTAAAGGTCCTGGTCGTGGGCCAGTCATAGCCCTCCATCAGTGATGCACCCTGCTCCGTGGAGGCCAAACCACAGGAGGATTACTTCCGAACATAACGCTCTTTTTGGAGGTTTGGGGAGAGATCATGCCCTCAAGGCCAAAAAACAACTTAACTGCAGGATTAGGTCATTGTGTTGCAGTGCTAAAAGCTCAGTTGAACCCCAGCCGTGTTATAGAGTGAGAGCCTGATTTTCTGCAGCATTTGGAAGAATAACAGTGAAGAGATGCTGAAGTAAACGGTAATCCAACTTGAGTGAATTTCAAATTAAGGTGCTGCTTTAAGAAAATCAATCCCTGTTTAGTTGAAGCCTTATCTGAGGTGACAGAAATAGAGCATCCCAGTACAATTCCACTTGGAGAAACAGGATTTTCTGAGTATTCTGGGGAAAGATTACAACTCGGTCTACGCACTGAAATCTGGTAGTGTCTTCATTCTGCTGCACCCATTTGATAGTGCCTAGAAGAACATCTAGCTCTGGATTAAATTATGGGGTGTTTGAGTTTGTGATGTCCAGTTGCATTGGATATACCCAAACACAGTGGCTCATGTTCCTTTCAGCTGGAGGTGATTTGTTTGGGTGTTGTGACTGAAGGAAATCAGTTATTTTTTTATGCTTAATGAATCAAATGAGACACTTCTAGATCTCAAGTCTACTGACCTAAACATTTAGTTTCTTTACGTTAAATGCTGCATTTAGTGGCTTTATAAAGAGACTCCTGGAACTTGCTGGTGACTAACATCCCATTTCCAAGGAAGAATATTATTTTTTACCATGTGCAGAGATAATCAGAAAATGTGTGTAGCTCTCTCTGGCTTGAAGCACTGTGTGAAGCAGAGGGTGTAGAGTCCAGGGGATGGATTTAGTGTCCTGGCTGTCTAAAAACAACCAGCTCTTCAGAATAAACAGTGAAACTAGAGAATGCTGGGGTAGAAAATGAGAACATGAGGTAGTTCTTTACGCAAACGTTGGTGGGAGTCTGGAACAACTATCCCAGCCATGTTATTGAAGCAATTTCCTGCTTTTCTTTCAAGAATCTGTTTGATGAGGTCCTCAGATCGCTCAGCTTTTGGAAACCAAGCAAGATAGCCCAAGTGTCCTCTTTGTTTTTTCAATTCTGTTTAAGTCCTTTATTTCTGCTGTCCATTGGCTATTGGCAGAGAAAACATGGCCAGAAGGTAAACAGTCATGCACCGCTGTCCCAGTTTGCACATGTGGGGAGTTGTGATGAGGTGGTGGGAACTTGGAACAAACGTAACGTGGACGTCTGCAGGTTTAAAAGGGTGCTGCGGCTACAGTGTGGGAAGGAGGCCAGGAAGGAGTTGCTGTGGTTTCAGGTTGAGCAAGTTGCAGGTTGATCTAACGTCATTACAAGGAACCGTGGGGGCAAGAACAGCTACGCTGTCACAGATCTTTCAACTATATGACTTTTCTGGTTTGTCCTGGCCGAGTGGTGGAGTCATGATGCTTCTTTGCCCGTCTCTTAGGGACAATCCAGTGGGCTTTCAGAGGATACCAACAGACACTTGACAATGAACGGGTACCACTGTGAGTATGCTGGCATCATCAGAAAGCTGTAGGTGAGGTCTGAACTGTACGTATGTGTATCATTTGTCTGTTAATAGAAAAAAATATCTGTTTGCTTGATTCATTTTGCCAGTGTATAAAGCATTGTATAGTAGCTGTCCTTAAAACAGTTTGTATGACCCATAGCTGTAGAATTTAAAAACAGGTTTGAACCAGCAGAAGTATTTACAAGGCCTAGTCTGGTCTTGTGGGGCTGAAGTAGAAGAGAGAATTGCAAGTAAGACAGTATTTCTTGTGTTTTTAAAGATGTCCTAAAAATAGCCACAGTACGTTGTGAAGGAGACAAAGTACTGATCTGTTCCCGAGGTTCTTATGGTGTGAAAGAAAATTGTTTCCTTGGTGAGCTGAAACCGATCAGACAGGAGAAAGTCTTTTCCCCCATGACACCTGGACATGAGTGCACAGACTAGACAGACAGGAGGTTATTATATCCCAAAATAGATTTAAAGGTTTATTTATTTAGTTCAGACAGCAGCAGCAAACACCTCCCACAATAAGGCCAGCCAAAATATCAGCAGTGTCTAAGCCTGGCAGATGTTTATACTGTATATGCATGTATGCAAATGTAAACTAATACTTACAAAGCAGAGTATACCTCACTGGTCAAAAACTGGTCTCCCTTGGAGTCTGCTCAGTACATTACTACTATATAGCTGAGGGTTCTGTGGAAAATTCCAGGTCCACAGATTGACTTTGTGATTTCTATGTCTATTAACAAGCCTAGTTTTGCAAGGTGAGGCAAGCTTGAAATGTTCAGAGTGTTGTGCAGAAGTCAATTCCAGAGGAGGCCAAAGTTCAAAACCCAAGAATATCTCTGGTGTGTCAAAAAGCTTTGGGTGTGCCTTACTCATTTCAGTCCGCCTTCATGCTGTGAATGAGCTTTATTACTGAGTATTGTGACTTAAGGAAGTCAGTCATTTTTTGTACTTGCGAATATTGGTCTTAACTGTGCACCAAAATTTAATTTCTCTTTCATGTCTGGGCTCCTCCAATCCTTGCAGACCCAGGATCCTGAAGGTTTTGCAGGTGCTTTTCAGTTACCGACTCAGCTGAGCCAAGTAGGAGTTGGGGCTCTGGGGGTTTATCTGTAACTCTGTGGGAATTACTGTTAAAACTTTTGAGCAAGGTGCTTTTTTCAGATTGCTGCAGTACAGTGCCTCACTATACAGTATAAATGGGTACAAATGTTTGTCAGCCAAATAACTTAAGAGTGACAACCAGGATTTGACCATAAAATGAATACAGTAAAATAACTCCAATCCATTGCAGAATGCAAATCTGAGGGCCCTTGAGAACTGGGTTGCTCATTCTTGCTTTACTGCAGTCTCTTAAAAACCATAGTTGAACTTGGGAAGGAAGGTGTAACGTGGTTTTATATGGAACTTGACACCGAGGTCAGGTTGGGCTGGGAGTGTTCTGCTCCTGTTTGTTGTAGTACAGGGGGATGCTGGGTGTCAGGTAAGAGTGAACACTACAGGCAGGGTGCACGGTGGCATAAAAAAAGCAGCTAACCCAAACATGCACTGGGAGGCAGAAACCAGCGTGTGGCATTTCAACATTTTTCCTCATTTGGCAGTGGCTCAGCATATTGAACAGTGACAGCACTCACAGCTGTTAATGACTGGCTCACGTATAATAGCAAATGGAAAAATGTTCAGAGTTAGTTAGATGCAAATGATATTATTGATTTTTTTAGTCTTAGCACAAAACAAGTGCTGATTACAGTACAACTGATTGACTGTTACAGCTGAATAATAATGTAAATGATTAATTACTGTATTTTTCTTTCCAAATTCTCATTGGGTTTTCTGCTAGCGGGTCCCTGCCACTCTTCATCCTCCCGCTCCAATGCTTTTGAAATATTTGATTGAACTGAAATTGTTTATCTTTGATAACTCTCCCTGATTGTTTAAAGGTAGGTCAATGGAGAAAGCTTAATGGGCCTGGAGTGCACATGGTCACAGAGGCCCTTCAGCTTTCAAAATTAAACACTGGAATTTCATACATGAACAGTAGTTTTAAGGCCTCATCATACCAGTGTTCTGAATTTACTTGAAATAGTTTAATACCTAAGCAATTCTTTTGTGTTAGCTGACACAATTAAAAAGTCTCAAGATGATGAGGAAATGAAGAGTGTATAAAATGAGCTTTAGGACTTTGGAAATGATGCAGTTTTCTGTACCTCTCTGAACATGGTGTTATTGCCTAACCTGTTTTCACATTGGTGAAATTCAGCAGTTAGACCCCAGTCTATGACAACAGCCAATTTTTTAAGGGTTTCATCATTCAAAATCTATAAAGAAAACAGTGATTCAGACATATCTAATTTAATTTCTCAGTTGTTAATGGTTTGTATTGGTGTTTTTTTCTCGACGCATAGTATGACATGGGTTATAGGCCCGTTTTTGCTCAATCACTGCACATCTTTGTTTTTGACGAAGTTCTAACAAGCAAACCCGCTAGGACAGTTCCTGGAATGCACACAGCAGCTAATGATCTCCTTGCCAATCAGCTCTTCCTTTTGTTAGTGAGTTAACGATCTTGCCTGCAGTGCTGGTGATCTGGGTTCAGTTTCTCTTTCCCTTCAGCCCTTTAGTATCATTACTGTCCTGTAACGAAATGAAGCCAGGCCTCTTCACTCAGCCTCCCTGCGTCTCCTCTCTTGGCAGTCATGGAATCAATGGCAGTGAGCACCTCGGTCATGGGCTCGGCGGATGAGTTTGACCGCAATGTGCCGAGGATCTGCGGCGTCTGTGGAGACAAGGCCACTGGCTTCCACTTCAACGCCATGACCTGTGAGGGATGCAAGGGCTTCTTCAGGTATGAGAAGAAGTGCTCGGGGGGAGTCCTTCAGAAAAACTACTGTATGTGCAAATGAAGTAAATGAGACTCCAACAGAGTACCAGTCTGTATACTGTATGTGACAATATGGACTGCACTTAAAAAGCTTTTTGCTTTGTTTGCTCGACTGTTGAACAAACGGTCATGCCCCACTGTGCATTTGATCTTTTCGTGGGTAGCACTCATTTTTCACCTACATAATAACCAGTGCATGTTTACGTTCATTAGTTGTTTGAAATTGCCCTCCAGAATTCAAATGTTTGGAAAGCCACTACATCTGATTAAATCATTTGGGGATCCTGACAAATAAGCAAAGGTACTAAAGATTATTTTTCTGTTCTTGCAAGCTTTTTAAAACTAGAAGTACTATTTCTTTCCACAACCAGGTAGTTCTGAGCTGAATGGTAGTTCAGAGCTTCACAGGTGATTTATTCAGTGGGAACTCCGTTTTATGTTTTATGTAAAGTTTATGAATTATGTTTCTATGATGGTAGTTTTTCTTTTTTTTAAATCCCAAATATATTCTTGAGTTGTGATCTGCACTTCATAAAGGTGGCCATGAAGGAGAGAGAAGGTGAAGCTTGTATCTGTGTTCAGTTCCTGCTAACCTTTGTCCCTCAGTCAGACCTGTTTGGCTGTGCATTTCCTCTAGTTTGTGAACTGTGGAGCTGTTTACCACATTCTACAGTATACCCATTCCTCCCCCCACAATTTCTTTGAATTGTAGCGTGGTTGTGCAATGTGCCAGAGTTCATTCCCAGAGTCTGCTGGGCCACAGCAGTCATGAATGAAGATGGACCAAGTGCGTGTGAAAAGGCTCTGTTTGTTACCGGTGGCTGATGTTCCCTGATGAAATGCTTGGGCTTTGTTTGCTTTTCAAATTCGTTTCTTAGAAAGAACCCTTTTTTTCATAGTTCTGGAAATTTTACTCATCTGCTACAAAATTCTAAGATCATTTTTGTACAAGACTGAGTTTCACTGTTGCAATACCTGTGATTAGCTGCTGTTCCGTCTTTTTAGCAGTTTGCTTTACAGAAAGTCCCCTGGTCTATATAAGGGGATTTATTTTTTTGTCCCCATTGTTTCCTTCTTTACAGTGCTTTTAGTGTGGCAGTTCCAGCTGTTCTGACACTGATATACAAGATACTATTAGTATTAATGATTCCTTTCTCTTTATAGCCTCTCTTTTTTGTCTCATTTGCCTGTAGTAGGTCATTCGTTTTATATCATAAATGCCTGTTGCTATGTCTGGCTACATAATATTAATATTAACATCCTTGCATGTATTCATTACCTTTACTCAGGGTGTTATAAATAGACTGGTTATCCTACACAGGAGGTTTATTGCACAATGAGGGTCTCAATGCAGCGATTATCTTTTAGAACGCACTGTGCAGGAAGCCTTTTTAAATCCAGCTCTGATACATACATTTCAGTTCACAAGAACATAGGAAGGTTATAAAAAAGAAGAGGCGATTTGATCCATCTAGAATCGGTTTAAGAGATGAACTTGAATGCATGGCGCTTGCTGAGATTGTCTTCATTCCCCAGGCGTAGTATGAAGCGCAAAGCCACCTTCACCTGCCCCTTCAACGGCAGCTGCACCATAACCAAGGACAACCGGCGGCACTGCCAGGCCTGCCGCCTGAAGCGCTGCGTGGAGATCGGCATGATGAAGGAGTGTGAGTACCCCAGCCGCGCCCCTCCACAGCAGCCGTTATTGGGGATCCAGAGCTGCTCTTTTAAAAGTCATTGCTCTTAACCAGGGCCCTCAACAGAAAAGCAAAAACATTGAAACCAAGCATTCCTTTTCCCATGAGGAACACTGCCTGTTGAACGAGACTCTTGACAAGGTAGAAGCCTCTCTTGGGGTGGCATGTTCTCGGGCTTTTGCCCCTCCCCCCAGCACTGGTCACGGCCTCGAGTGTGCATCACTGTTCGGTGCTGGATGCTCCAGTGGTATTGTTCTCTTGACACTCATGTTTCACAATGGTGTTAACTTGACCGGGCTTCTTTTTATATTGAAAATCTAATTAAACATGGAAGCTTAGGAAAAATAAAAAGAACCCATTTTTGGGAAATGGCATGTCAGAAAATGTGACTCATGGCCCTCTAAAACACAACAGGGACTCTAGGGTGTTTTTTTTTTCTTGTTTAGAGGAGCTTTTAGTTGACCCTGAGTCTTGAAACAGGTCAGTTACTCCGACTTACAGTAGGTGGCTGGCAGTCATGACCATCCTCCTGTTGTGCCCACGGGCCCCGGTAGTGTGTCAGACAGCACTGTGTGCTCATGTAGCAGTAGGCCTTCAGTATTAATGAGGAAAGAAAACAAGTATTATACCTTGGGTAAGGGTGGCTCAATGCCAGTGAGAGAGCCGTGTAACTGTGGTGATCATTGACCGTGGGAGTGAGGCCCGATGCGATGCAAGTCCTGACAGACCTGTATGGGCAGATTTGATTAATGAGTGTTTACTTGTGCCAGTGTGTGCCTCAGCCTACGCTGCTCGGTTCTGCTGAACTCCACCCATGCAGGGCGGCATGTGGCCCACATAACCCAGGGGAGCCAGCTCTGTTTCTGCGCTTGTCTTGAAGTTTGTCGCTCTGCCTCTGGAAGTGCTAAGAGGTTGTCTACAATTTAAAATTGTAATCCCTTTTGATTTTCTCTGTATGGTACTTAAAATGTGGAGATGTGCTTTAATGCTTATTACTTAATCATACCTCCACTCTAGATGCACTTTTAACTTGAAATGTGCTTTTTAGTATTCTGGGGAAGGGTTTTTCCTTACTGTTTAGTTGTCTTGGGTGCTGAATGATCTCATCCTTTCCTCATCGTAATGCTAAGAAAAGCTAGTGTTACGGGAGGATGCACCTCAAGTTTTCTGCAGTGCAACGGTGTTTAGACGAAGTTTTTATTAAAAATAAATCAGATTGAGTTAATGGTGACTGGCCTTTTGGATGTGGCTCTTCAGGACCAGGTTTGGTGACAATCAGTGTATTATTTGGCATTTGACTTCAGAGATGCAAACTGGTAATTTATATTGCCCCATTCATATTACATTTGTGCTAATCTTTGGCACTACCGTGTTTTCCTGTGTATGCGATCTACTCTGGTCTTTCAATAAGATTTAAAAACCTTATTTTTTTAATCATTCAGTTTCAATTGTCAATAGATGTATACTTTTCAGGATTTGTTATAATTTGGGTAGCATTTAATATTTTAATTTGTGTGAAAAGAGCAAAAATACAACAGATGTTTTATTCCAATCCCAGTCTGTTCCAGGAAACAGACAGCCAGCCCAAGAACAGACTGTGGTGACCCGTGCCTTCCCCCAGTCTCTAGGACGACAGTGTTATCAGGGAATAGGGCTGCCTGACACCACTGCTCGGCTGCTGTGCTGGATGCTTAAAAAGAGCTCTTCGAAGCAGCTTTGGAGCTATTATAAATGACTCATTCACTGCAATTTCATTATGCTTAGTTGGGACAAGGTATTGATTTCATCATGATTCGAGATATTACATTTTTATTTAAGGTAGTCAGTATTTTTTAGCACATGACAATGTTGCCATTTACTAATGTTACACTCTTTTGTGTTTTGAGTGCTTTCATTTTGCAAAAAGAAAACCAGTCTAAATCTTTTGTACACTCATACGGTTTAATGTTTTTCCTGAATGGAGTGGAGTTCATACTTTATCCGTTAACCTAAAATTGTGAGCTATGCACTTTTTATATTATCTTAGGTCGCATAAATTGTCTCTAATAGAAAGTACTTGTGCATTTTGACATTTTGTATGTTTACAATTTCTTTGAAAACTGGAGAATATGAGAGTAGGATGCTACTGGAAAAAATAGCAGGCTACACATGTGAGGAGACCATTTAGTCTCCTTTACTTATTTAAGTGTTGGAAGCTCATTCAGTTATTTCTGAAGAGGTCCTGTAAAGTCCACTTTTAATAACATGGCTGTATAGTTTATTCCAGACAGTCTTTTTTCATGGTATCGAGGTGACCTACATTTCAAGCCCAAATAGGTTTTCTCCTAATAGTGGTGTTCTGTAGGGCATTATTTGTTGAAGTATCCAGTTGTCAGATTCACTGAATTAACTGGGGAGATTTTGGCTGAAGGGGTGCACTGATGAGGTGACCATAAAAGTGAGCTTTTTAAAAAAACGTAATTTATTTTTATTATATAATTGCCCATCTCCGCAATGGACATCTATCACCTTGTCAGTGGAGGGGTGTTGCTTACTGGAGTCACACAATCCTGCTGGTACTGTGAAGTTGCATAGGTCACAGTTTATATAGCTGAAAGGAACCCCAAGGCCCCACCCCTCTTTTAAGATAAGATAAGATCACTTTATTAGCCATATACAATTTCTTGCATTAGGAATTTATTTTCGCATACCCAAGCTTGCTCTTTATGAGACACAGAGGCACACATAGGAGAGAGAAGCTTGGGGTCAGAGCGCAGAATCAGCCATTTATACGTGGCCCCTGGAGCAGTTGGGGTTAAGGGCCTTGCTCAGGGGCCCAATGGAGTAGGATTCCTCTGCCGGCTGCAGGATTTGAACTGGCAACCTTCCAGCCACAGTCGCAGGAAAATGAAATCAAATGCTGTGAAACTCCTCTTTGGCATAACCAGGCAAGGTGTTTGCTCAGATAGCAAGTCAAGCCATGTAGCCCAGATATCACAAATTCACCAGACACCTACAGGTTTCAGGTAACATAAGTAGGTAATGCTCTGCTCCCTTAATCAGTGCTCAGTGCCCTACCAGGCACAGCGGAGCTTGCAGCATATCAAAAGATGAAGGCTACTAATCGATGTTTAAGGTGCAGGCGAGGCAGTTTTTCCCACCCAGGAGTTGTAACATCAAAGCCGAAGCCCGGGTTGTGGTGTTGTGACTCTCTGTGTGTTTGTCCATGGCAGTCATCCTGACAGACGAGGAGGTGCAGAGGAAGAAGGACCTGATCATGAAACGGAAGGAGGAAGAGGCCCTGCGGGAGGCGTCACGGCCGCGGCTCAGTGAGGAGCAGAGCAGGGTCATCTCCATGCTCGTGGAGGCCCACCGCAAGACCTATGACGACTCCTACTCCGACTTTAAGCAGTTTCGGGTCAGCACAACTGCTACTGCTGTCTGCCCCAAGGAACACGTGCACACACATGCTCATTACATATTCTTGCACGCGTTTGCAGAGATGTGCTTGATCTCCCAGGCATGAATAGGTCTCTGCCCTTTCTCATCTCTCCCAGAAGCATTCTGCAAGCAAAGCAATACATCTCCCACAAACACTATAGACTTAAATAAATTAGTCGGACCCAAACGTGCACAGTGAGCAAACTTGTCTATGAAAAGCAAGCCTGGCATTTAAGATGTGCATCTTCATTTCCTTTAATGTAAAATGACTTTTTCTTTTTGATCTTGGCTGTTTGCTGTGCAGTGCTAGTCATGGATTATGTTCTCATCAGTGTGTTTGAGGCAGCCAGAAGTGACGGGTGGTGTTCTGCGATCTTTCAGCCTCCAGTAAGGGAGGGACCTGTGACGCGTAGCGCTAGCCGAGCCGCATCCCTTAACTCCCTCAGCAACCTTTCTGATGCCTCCTCCGACTCCTTTAGCCAATCACCAGGTGAGCCAAGAGCTAGTTACCTGCAGCCTTTGTAAACATGAGACCCCTGTGCAGTTGGGGGTCCTGCAGTACATGTTTCACTATATTCTGGACACTACTTCAGTAGCTACTGCAACAATGACATCTTTGTGACATCCATTCTCTTACAAGATGTTTTACAGATCTGATCGTGGTAAATTAGTTTCCCACTGCACAGAAATAGTCAGTTAAGTGAGGGTCAGTTCTTTCTTGAAAGTATTAATTGGATTAAATGGAACAAAAGCACAGAAAAGAAGTGCCAAGGGTGCCTAGTTGCCTAGCTGCACTGCTTTGTGTTCTCGATCAAGTAGTTATTCTGCATCATTTTACATTCCCCCGTCAGCACGATCGTAGCAGAGCGTGGCCATTCACAGCAAGTTTGCTTCTGGTCTATTTTTGCTGCATAAAGTCTAAGAAGAAAACTATAAATCTGTTGCATTTTCACATCAAGAAATACATATTACAGTATCTGTGCCACAAAGATGTTTTTGTCAACAATTCTTCTTATGCTGAATCTTGGATGTCGCAGCAGGGTTTCCTAAGTAGGAAATTTAAGCACTTGACAAACAGTCCCTCTCTGTTATATGCAGGAATGGACCCTACTCATAGAATCAGATTTATCTACATTCCTGTTTTTCAGCATGTGCCTTATGCCATGGTCCCTCTTGTCCTTTTCAGCATGCTTTCAATCTGTGCTGAAGTGTGACTGTTGCTTTAACAAGCATTGCAGGAAGCGAAGATTAAAACTGAGCATGAACCAAGTAACACCTGAATTTAAAAGCTTTCTCATTACAACAGGTCAAAATATAAATTGTCAAAACCAGAAAATGTTGACTCCCACTCACCGCTAATTAATTAGCCTGTGTCTTTATCATTTCTGGCACCAGCCAAAGAAACATAGCGCTTCCGTGACACTGATTGAGGGTTGGGTCATATGAACTAATGAGTAGAGCGGAGGCTGAGAATTTAAGTAAACCCAGTACATTTAATCAGCCTGGGCTTTAATATATTTGTGTGTGATTCTGCAGTGGCCTAATGATCACAAATACTGTTAAAGAGGGACATGGTTCACCCAGTTCATTATGTGCATAGTGGGTACAAATAACTTTTGTTGCTTTTTGCACGTATACTGTAGATGAGACTATGGAGAACATGTTGACAATGACTGTGCACCCTAGAGGGTGCTACAGTAGCAGATATGCTGATGATATAACCTGGGAAGATGCTGTTCAATCTTTGTTGGATAGCAGTGGTGTTTTTGCCCTCTGGTGGATAATGCTATTCTCCATGGCCACATGTTCCTCATGGTCTAAGCTGTACGTTTACCAAGTGACCATATGTCATCGTCAGTTTTCAAATCATCATGATTTTCATTATACTGTGTTGTCACCTAACCTATTAAAATGTATTGTGCCGACAGAGTCGGTGGACATGAAGCTGATGAACTTCAGCAACCTGTTGGCAATGTATCAGGGAAACAGCCCAGAACCCCAGAAGGACCCCACCGGACTCTCCATGCTGCCCCACCTGGCTGATCTGGTCAGCTACAGCATCCAGAAGGTCATTGGGTTTGCCAAGATGATCCCTGGGTTCAGGTACACAAGCCAATGTTGGTGTTTTCGGAGGGTGGTTCCAAAATACTGCTTTGATGTCTAAATTGATTTCTTATTTTTTTGCAAAACAGACAAGGAGAAGGTGAGAGCCTCACTTCTCATTATTTCACCATGTTGGTCAGGAAGGAAAGGAGAAATATCGGAACTATCTTGCATACTTTTTAAGCAGTGTTGAACTGGATTATCACGATACCTACTGAGCTGCTTTTTTTACAGGCCACAGCCTGTCCTCTGTGTCAAGCAGAGGTAAACTGCTGCAGGCCCTTTCTACCATGCCAGAAGAACTTACCTGTCCTAATGTGTACTGATTACAGCCAGTGATTTACCAAAGAAGGAAAGGTGGTATCTGTCAGTTCTGCATTCATGCTTATTCCTTAGGTATACTTCTTTCCCATTTCCCCTGATCATTATTTTCAGACAAGCTGATGTTGGTGGAATGGGCATTTGTGGGAAAAGAAATTTTCACCCAAAAGTGCGAGCTGAAATTTACATTAAAGGGAAATTACATAGCCGATGAAATGATAAAAGATGCCAACAATACTCACTGGTTGCAATAAACGGCATTTAGCTGTGGATGTCTTTAGATGCATGTTTTAAATTCCAAAATGTTTTTTCTTTTGTTGACTATGCTTTATGAAAGCAATTAGCAATTCATTTCGTTTTAAATGTAAAGATGTGTTCACATACGTAATTTATATTAAAATAATTTTAATTTTAGATTCATGATCTGTTTTTTCTTTCCGAAATGGCAGAGTGGGACTGTTCTTACTAAATTGTAGGTTTGTTACAAATAAAGACCTGTTATCATTCAGCCACGCCGTTGTCCTAAAAATGATGAGGATAGGGAATAGAAGTTTCCCTCCTTGGTTGTCTTACCATAGTCTTCTGTCATCACTTGAATTGAACCTGAAAGCTTTAACGTTTCTGGCATGCCTCTACGTATTGTGATGTTGTTCACGTTCAGCCATGGGGGGTGTTTGCAGTGTGTAGATTACTACATTCTCTGGAGAGACATTCCAGAAGGAGCAGTGCTTCCCACACTGTGGACCATGACAGGCTCTTGGAATTGTGCCATGTACTCGGAAGAGAATGTTTTTAAACAGTGTGGATCAGGAGTTCCGTGTAGCATTGTCCATCACTGCACCGAAGTTTTCTCTTAAATTTTTCTCATTAAAATTTTGGTAATTTCTTGCAATGTGAATCGATTACATGTGAATCGTGTTTTGAAATCAGTCTGGGATTTCTAAAATTACTGGTGAAATATCAAGTTAAAGGGAATTTTCATTCTCAAGCACATAAAATTTAATTTAATGTCTGTAATGTGAGTTAAATATTAATGCTCTTAGAGGTGCCCACTTTTGTTTCTTTTCCTAAGACTGTCAGTATTTAGTTGATTAAAAATGCAGCAACACTCAGATAAGCATTTCAACAATTGGCTGCAACTCGATTATTTGCCATGCATCTGTCGAAATCAGGATGCCTCCTGTGCTCTGGTTTTTGGAAGGTTTGTGACCTCTGCTTCATAGAAAGAAGGAAAACTAGATGGCAAGTGTTACTTAAACTTAGCTTAACTTCTTTTGTTCAAACATGATCTATATTTATTTGTAAAAATGGAGCCTGGGGCATTCTTCCTTTCCTTTCTGTTGTCTCTTCTTCCAAGCTGCTGTTAGGTTGTCACTGATGGTGACAAGGTGTGTTGAAGTATTGGACATCGGGGTGTGACTGGATTTTCTTTATGCACAATTTTCAGAGACCTGACTGCGGATGACCAGATAGCTTTACTGAAGTCCAGTGCCATTGAGATCATCATGCTGCGCTCCAACCAGTCCTTCAACTTGGAAGACATGTCCTGGACCTGTGGAAGCCCAGATTTCAAGTACTGCATCAATGATGTCACAAGGGGTAAGGGGCAGACTGGTCTTAAGACTGCCCACACTGGGGATTCCCCAGTTCCAAGCTCTACATACCAGCTACACACAATTACTGTATAAGCATTATAATGGTTGGTTCTATCTTAGTTTCTTTCTTAGTTTGTGCCAGTATTAAAATAGTTGTTTCTGTGCTCATTCTTAGTTTACTCCAACACAAATTAAGCTAAAAGAAGTTACGATTTTGTAAGCCCTCCTTTGGGTTTGATAACCTTGAAGAGGCATATCATATTGCCTTTTTAACAGTCTCTGTTGTAGAAATGGGTATAAATAGAATCTGATCACTGTTTACAAATGTATGTTTTGCAGTTATGCTATTCATGTTTTCAGTACTCCTTTTCATACATTATCACCTCCATGTGTACTCCATTTTCAAATCTCTTGATGTATGTGAAGGGTGTGAATTCATTTGGAGTTTATTATGCCTTCAATTTATCACAGTCTGTAAGTAGAACATCTTTTGTTAACTCACCCTCTTGGGTTCATTGATTGTGTGCTGCCTCAGTTTATTGACAATTTATTTCCATCTTGCTACCCTCTGTCCACCAGCTGGACACACAATGGAGCTCCTGGAGCCACTGGTGAAGTTCCAGGTGAACCTCAAGAAACTCAATCTAGATGAAGAGGAGCATGTGCTGCTGATGGCCATCTGTCTGCTATCCCCAGGTAAGAGTCTGTCTGTGTGCCTCCTCTGAAGTGTTCAGCTGAACTTGCATTAATATTAAGCCCCAAGACCATTTTTGTTCGTTGTGTGTCAGAATACTTCATAAAGTATTTTAATCATGATGCTTAACATCGTGCAGAACAAAGTGCACAGAAAGACAGAATGTGCTTTAAACCAACGGTATTGTAGCGGAGGTTTATCTTTTTCCTTTCTTTGTATTTTGGTTAAAATAAATGGTGTTGAGTTTACAGGCTGTTGCTGGAGGTAGGTGTGGATATTGGCTTTTTCCTCTTTGTTTGAGTTCTCCTCTTTGTCTCTATCTCTGTATATCTGTCAGTAGTTGTGGCTTCTTCCCCTGGATCGAACTTGGTTCACCCTTATGTGTGATTGGTTGTGAATGCTTGCATAGATGCACTTTTGCGTGTCCTTCCATATTTGTTTGACCTTCAGCTACAGAAAAAATGACCAGAGGAGAGTTGGTACTAGAGCACTCTAGTGTCCCCTTAAATGAGCTTATGGGCCCTTTCAGGTCACACCTAGTATTGGGTGCTCTCACGAGATAGGTCAGACTGTGACAAGCCCCTTATGCTTTGTGCTTTTGGCATGTAAGTTCAGCAGTGTCTCATACTGCACCACATGGTTCGTGTATTGCTGTGTGCTATTTGTTTCAGGGCTGTCCCAAACCCTCAGAGTATATGCTGTGACAGTTTGAAGGATAGAGGTATAATATAGGTTAGCAGCTGCAAAAAAACTGAGGCTGAAGTAGTATCTCTAAGGCAAACTAGAGTATAAGTAAGGTTAGGAGCAAGAGGAGGCTATGCAAACATTTTTTTTCCTTTTCAATTTCTTACACTCATGCCTGTGGAGATAATTTTGAAGCTTCCTGCTTTGGCACTTTGGGGAAAAATGCTGGAAGACCCAGGGCAAGGGGGTTTGTCGTAAGTGTTGCAGGTACTGGATCCCAGACGCTGTGTGCGTGTTTTTCAGACCGGCCAGGCGTCCAGGACCACGCACGGATCGAGGCCCTCCAGGACAAGCTGTCGGAGATCCTGCAGGATTATATCCGTGTGCATCGCCGTAGCCGGCTGCTCTATGCCAAGATGATCCAGAAGCTGGCGGACCTGCGTAGCCTGAATGAAGAGCATTCCAAGCAGTACCGCTGCCTGTCCTTCCAGCCAGAGCACAGCACGCAGCTCACGCCCCTGGTGCTGGAGGTGTTTGGCAGCGAGGTGTCCTAGCCAGTGCAGAGCAGGATTAGATAGATGGCTGCTGAATCCTGATGAGGTACCTCCTCTCGTTTCGAGTCCAAAAGGGAATTAGAAGATATTCTACATAGATATATTTTAAAAAAAAGATTGGTTTATGTCAAAATGAATTAATTTATCACATATTGTTTGCAAGGATGTGTGTATATACAGTATGTATATGTGTGCACATTTGCATAAGCATGTATATACTATTGTGAAATGCTTGCTTTCTTTGTGCATAGACATGCTGTCATTTTTGTACACACATATACATAGCTTTCTATAAATACACCTAAAACGCAAGCTGCCTTCTGTTTTTAATGTTTTTTTATAAATATCTGAAATAACCACTTCTGTAAAGTTCAGGATACAGAAAGTGTCTATTTGTAGGTCTTGTTTTTTTTTATCTCGGTTCCATGTTCGAAGCCCTCGCCTGTCCTTAAGTGCCATTATCGCCCTTCTCAGCATCAGTTTAAAAAAAAAACATTCTTTGTAGGAAAAATGTTCTTTGTTCCCAGTCTCCCATCTTTATCTGCCACAAATCGCACAAGATCAGTTAAAAGCTTAAATCATTTCGGGCTGTTATGCTTTTGAGAAATTACACTGCCCTGTCTATAGTATGATACAGTCAGTACGTTCAGATGATACATTATCTTAAGTGCTGAGGTGACCACAGTGAAGTTTTCACTATTCCACACCTCCATACTGGGTAATACATTTAATGCTTAAAGACTTAGTAGTTACTTGTTGAAGGGGTAAAGAGATCATTGTCTGATTGTTGTTTGTATTTGACTGCCCCCTGGTGGTCAGAAATTGTAAATACTATTCTGTGTATTTAAAAATCAACAGGTAAATGCAAAGATAATTTAAAACAAGTTTCCAAAAATATGCAAATGTTTATTTTTTAATAACACTATGCTTTGCCTAGTACTTTATTTTTGTGTATGGGACGCCTTTGTTGTGTGATATAACTTGGAAATGGGGGGGCTGCAGGGAGGGAGACTTAAAATGTGGTCAGGATGTGTGTTTTTACATTAGAAGACAATGCTCTCATAAGTGAAAGCCATAGACAGCTGAAACAGTCAAGCGAGCATGTTGCAGCAAGCCTAACAGCAGTGGTACATGACCAGCTACAATTCCAATGATCTGTTCCCCACTTATCCGGGTGAACACGTCAGAAAGCCGGAGCCTATCCTGGAAGAACTGGGTTCAAGGCGGACTGAGGACTCTGATGTTGACCTTGATAGGACCAGACATCACAAGGTCCTGTAGAAACGGACAGTTGAAATGAACCAAAGCTATGTGGCATGTCTTTCGCTGAAGGAGGAAACAAGAGCACATGAGGAAAATGTGCATGAACTCTGGAGAAGAAATGCAAGCTCACCAGACCGGTTACCGGAGGTTTAAACTAAAATAAGGACCATGATACTGTGAGGCAGAAATGCGAACTGCTGTGTCACTGTGCCACCTGCTGCGTTTTAGAAATATCGGCTTTGATAAAGATAGCCAAGTTTTCCAAATATTTCCCTTATCAAACATTGAGTTAAATTCAGTAGTTCTGTTCTTTTGTTTACAATAACTTTTTGATTTCTTATCTTTTATATGTATGTAGTTGCTGGACAAAATATTAGGAACCTAAAGCCTAAAGAATAGCAGCAAAAAAAGTTCCATCACCATCCCTAGCCAGAATGATCCCTAGTTCTCCGTTTGCATTGAAAGCTGTATGTGAACCCTACATACAGTTCAGTCCCACACACTGTTACCCTCATCACAGTTTCACCTCAAAGCAATCCTTCTAGTAGACTGAGATGGGATCAGATTGCTGATATTTCAAAACCCTGTGTCATCCCCAGTTTAGACGTTTCTTGCTGCTCGAAGTAACCTAGCACATTATTTATTGGAGTGTTCCTGATATTTTGACCCATGACTACATCTTCATAACAGCCATCATTCATCAAAGTAGATGTTGCACATGCACGTGGTGGATTCATGTAATGATGTCATTTGGGGGTGGTTGGGGTATAGCCTTTAATACTGTACATGGTTTTGATGCATTGATTTTGTATTGCCGATCAGTACAGAAAGCACAACAGAGCTAGAAAAGATAAGAGTTTTAAGTGATTGTATAATTTTATCAATGTTCTTTTGAGATCCGTAAACCCAAGGTTTCTTTATTTTTGTCCTTTGGTTTTACTCCAGCTGAGCTCAGTTTTTTTAATTGAACAATTAATACTGTAGATTAAACAATTAACTGTTTGGCTTTATTAGACTTTTTTGGTTTTCTTAAGCTCTTAAAGCAGGGAGCAAAACCCTGTCAAATGTTTTTTTAGTAAATTGTAACTTGCATCTATTTACAGTAGGTGCTTATACTGTAAATGCACTTAAACTACAGTTAAGCAAAACTGAAGTTCAACTGGGATGGAAACTAGAAGACAGTTATGTTTTGGACCAGGATTTTGCAAGTTCACATGCTAAGTCTGGTGCTGTAACTTGGTGCTTTTCAAGCACCTTGCAATGCAGCAGAATGTGTATCTGATTTGTGATCAGGCTGCTTCTTAATGTGTGTCCTGATGTGGCTGTACCATACATCATCCACTGTCTAACACAGTGAGGGCCAAAAAGAAGGACCCTGTTTGCCTTAAACACAGTGGAAGCTGTTTGGAATACATTACTAAAGGATAGGTCTGCAGTTAAGTGGGTACTGAATTTCTTTAATCACTTTGCTCT
Organism: Lepisosteus oculatus; assembly: GCF_040954835.1. NCBI lineage: Eukaryota > Metazoa > Chordata > Actinopteri > Semionotiformes > Lepisosteidae > Lepisosteus > Lepisosteus oculatus. Next base: position 16,762,072 of record NC_090696.1, read on the forward strand.
GTGGGAATGTGCTGCACTACCTCCTTGACTATTTAAACCCAGTTCAATTAACGTTTTTCCTGCATGGCAGTTTTATGGGTCTTCTGTATGCATCGCTGAATTTGATATTGCTGATACTTGACCCCTCTGCTCTTTATATATTTACATGTGCTTACGCAAGTTATCACTTATATGCCCAATACTTGTCCGTAGCGAGTGTTTGGTATTTGCATCTCTAACAGATAGATACTTTATTGATCTCGTGAGGGAAATTGCAGTGCAACAGCAGCTTTTCACAGACAACACTGCCACAGTGTAACGAATGCTACAATAATAATAGTACGATACATACAATACAATCAGTACACTAGGGGTGCACTAAAAGAGTTACTCACAGTCCAGACACACAAAGAACAAACTAGAATAGAACAGTACGCAGAAAAGCAATTTCTTTAAAATCATTTTAAAGATTTTAACAGTGTCCCTAAGTCCAGTCCCAGTCACCCCGAGAATGATTTTAAAGGTTTCTTGCATTGCTGCAGCAAGATATCAAGATTAGGAAACAAACTTAGACACAGCTTCCTGTGGAATCAGCATTGACATGATGACTTTGATGGACATTCCCGCTGTTCTCTTGGCTATATTTTTTCGTGCTCTAAGCAAAGGGACGGCACAAACATTGGCTTCAGATTGCGACTGCACATTAAAATCTGGAGCCATGAAGGTGATGGGATTTCAAGGTACTGCACTCTTCCAGTTGCAGTTGTCAGGATGCATGTTAAGTGAGGAAATTGCCAAATGTCAATTGCTGTTTTTGTGCTGGCGTGACATTGTGTCAGCCTGTTGTTCTTCAGCGATACCTGCAGGACTCTCACAACAGACAACCTGCAGTGTCAGTGTGCACATGTGTGGTTTTTTGTGAGGGAATTTGAACTACCGCTCTGCTCAGGAACCTTGCAGACGTGTTTTTGGGTCTGAGAGACTATTGTGCAAAAGGAGTTTAGTATACAGTTTAGAATCATTTTTCATTGATAGTTATTTTAGAATCATTTCTCTTTTCCTTTCTTCTAAGATATTCACTATTTTAAAAGCTTTGCTATATACTGTATCACAAGTGCCAAAAGGGTTTTCTCTTTCACTGTCCTAGACAGACAAAGGGGTGCCAGCCATGTTGCCTGTAAATATTAGATATTATAAGATAGTGCTTGGATAGAAGATTTTTTAGCTGTTCCAGGGTAGAAAATTACCATCTGAAGTGGTATATCGATTTGTGTTGCTGCATTCATTCCTTGCATACCTTAAAATAATACAAGTTGAACAGTCCGTGTGAGAACAATGTAAACCAATCATGATGCAGTTCTCATGAAGAAACCAAAAAAAATTTTCAGCAGGATCTGAGTCCAGCCCGACACAAACTATTCCCTTATTTACAAGTTCTTATTGGATTGAAGCTCCTCCCAGAGATACGAGGTGATTGTGGTTCCCAAAGTGGAACGTCTTAGCCAAAACAAACTACCTCTCACATACGTTTCTATTTATTACTTTAGATACATTAAGTAATTACCTCATCTCCTGCAAAGTGAATATTGCAGACTGTGATACCTTAGGGATACGGGGCCCATTCTTAACTTAATTTTTCGTGTAGAAGTCTTCAGTTTGGAGCTGCAGTACACCATTGGAAAGATTTTGGGAATGGCTGAGCTATTTTCATTTTTTTTATTCAGATGGAAGATATGAATCTACAGTAAGTGCAGATCAATCTTCTTGCCCATCAGTTTTTCTTCTACAAATTCTACATTTTTAGTTTGGAAATTCATTTTTTTCTGCTGTACATTTCAGTACAGTGGCTCATGGTCACCAGTAAACACAATGTGAACTGTTTACTCATTGGTCTAAAATTGTTCCAATACTGTGCTACAGTAGAGCATCCCAATCCAGAATTTCATATGCATGTGAGGTTATAAAGACAAACCCATGTGCAAACCCATATGGCTGCACTTTTAAATTTGCTTTATTTTTTAAACCTTTTTAAAAATGAACAATTCTTGTGTAATTCCTAGAAAATTGTTCTTAAAGACACTACCTGCAACATGCAGATAAAATAAGAGACTGACCCATTAGTCCATTTCTCTGAAAGCTAAACCTGCTATACTGACATTGTTGTCCCAACAGTTGGTGGCCATCTGTGTCTCTCCCCTATCAGTATTGTGCCCTGCCATCTCGCTGCCTTGCTTTATTCCAGTTATTAACGGTTTTAGTTAAATCTCTTTTAATTTTTAATTTTCTGTCTAAGATTCTAGCTAGAACATTCAAGTGGGCCAGTCTCAGAACAGCAAAGACCTGGCTTTGTCACAGGATGAAATTCAAGTTTCTCACTTAGAACCCTCTATTTGCTCTATAGTTGTAAACAAAACAATTTCTCCTAGTTGTGTATCAGACTGGGGCTCATTTGATCAACAATAATGCTTGTTGAATCTATAAATAAATCACTTACAGGGTAAAAGCACATTTTTTTATTTTTAGATGTTGTAAATCTCACGTGACATTCAGCTGTAAGGTAGTGGTGGGGGGAAAAAAAAAGATGCAACACTGACATTTGTTGTTTGGAATTCTAACAGAAAAAAAGACAAAGTTATAAAGCTCTTTGACAATTTTTTTATGCAAAAGGAAAAACACTACTCCTACAGCTGGGCACTCCTGTTTTATAGCTTTTGGGAGTTAAAATGGGATGCCTGTGCTGGTTAACCAGAATGTCTGTCTGAATTATCAGATACTTCAGGTGTCATAATTCGCTCCACCATCTCCTCAGTGCAAATCTTAAGGTGTCTGTGTGACCTCGAGTGGAAATCTCATGACTGGACATAGAAAGCACATTTAGGGTAGTGCAGAGACAGCTGTTGATCTGATCTGAGGAATCCGGCTTTTGACCAAAAGACCATGCTACAGCTGACATTTGGGCTGAATGCACAATGTATTTTGTACTTTTAAAAGACAATTTGAGAAATATTTTTCAGCAGGGATGCATTTTTTTCCTCTCAATTTAAATCATATGTAATTCCTAAGGAACATCTCCCAGGAGCACAGACTCTATCTTTCTGTGATGCTGTCCTTCACAACTGTTCGAGCACTTCACCGACTTTCCCATGAGACAACCTATTGTGCTCACCTGCATGTACATCCTAAGTAAAAACAGATTTGTAGATGAATAGATAAATTAGAAGTGGGCAAAACATGTTCGTTAACAGATAGGTTTGTATATAGATGTTATGGATTTTGCACTTTACATTTAGATTATTGAAAATCTAAATGGTAGAGAAAATATATATTTGTAAAAAAAATGTAAGAAAATTACAAATTACGGTTTGTATGGGGAGACCCCATACAGTGGTTAGAGGGCTCCCCCTAGTGCCACTTTGTGCATGATATCTTCAGCCTTATATTGACAGCAGCTGCCAGTCTGTCTGCCCCCTGTGTGAAGGGTTCATGCTCACATTATATAACTCTATTTTGTGTGGGGGTGTGTAGGCCCAAGTATAGTGCCTTTCAAGGCCCGGACCTGCTCTAAATTTTAGGATTGCAAGCAAAGGATTTTGCAGAGCCAAATTTGTACGATGAGCTTCTCAAGTTAGAACTGTTTCAATAATGTTGTTACAGTAGCTTTTACTATTGCTCATCAGAATTTCTGAACCTTTGAAATTGGTCAGCATGTCTTAGCTTATAGGGAAAATCAAGCAACAGTGAATCAGGTTGACGGCCTTTGGAGTCTGGTAGCATACACGACTTGACATTGTGCAATGTTCACTGTTGCTGTTCATCCCACAGTGATGTGGTTTTGATAAAGAAACGTTATTTTATAGAATAAGGATTTTTTTTCTTGATTTTATTTAAAACATTTAAGAAATGTATACATGTGTTCTTAAAACATTGAGCATTTTTTGGGGGTAATGAGGACATACATTATTATGAATATAATCAAATGTAATGCCTTAGAACTGTGTGACTCTTGACCTGTAGAATTACATTAATGGTTTTGTAGCTGGATGCTGCAGCAAAACTGAATAAAAATACCTCTGGTAACCAATGGCCTCCCTCTTGTCAGGGACTCCTGTTGTCAGTCCCTTACAGTGTAAAATCTTTCTAGACTTCTGTTATTCTGTTTTCACCTCTTTTTGGGAATTCAAGGTCTTGACTCGTGTTTCATTTTATTTTACTCTGTTAAATTTCAGTTTTCCCACAAGTGCTTAGAACGAAAACATTGCTGAAATAAGTCGGATATCTAACCAAGCTTGTCGTGGACTTGTTGACGCAGTATTCCACACTGACTTGCTGCATGTCACTATGAAATATCAGTGCTATCATCATATTCATAGTATTACGGCATTGCCCTTGTGTTCGTCTTAGATTTTTTGTTTCCACTTTAAAATTCCTGTACATTTGATTCTGTGTATTTGTAAGCAGTGGAAAAAAAAGTTTTAAAAATTAAAATAAAGAGCTATACATGCTGTGACATTTAACTGTGAATGTGCTTTTGTTAATGATTTTTTTATGTTTTGCTCAGAAGGGTTTTGTAGAGTGTTCAAATTTGAGAAAATGTCCTAAATCCTGCTTGTGAAAGAATGAACAGAATGGGAGGTGACTTGCCCTTGGTCCTTTTCCTCAGTGGTCTTTGGTTTGCAGTGGATGTGAATGGTCACTAGTTGGAGTGGGTGATTTTTACGAACTACTAATTTATTTGAATGCAGCAGAGTGTTTTACGGGAGCGATTCAGGTGAAGTATCTTGTTTAAGGCTACCACAGTGCTCTCTCGCCTGGGATTCGAACCTACATCCTTCCACTAACAAGTCCAGAGCACTAAACACGGCTCCCTCTGATTTCACCTGAATCCATGAGGAGTGAGGATGCCAGTGTGGCCCCTCCTGTGATATTTCAAGATCAGCCACATGGTCTAAATGGTGGGGCCTGTTGGGTACAACATTTATTGGTTGGTCAGTGCATTTGCAGGACTACATTCCAGCTCAGCTCTCAAAGACCTAAATATTATTGGCTCAGTTGAACCAAATTAACACTTTTCCCAGTTCTTCTGCTGTAAAGAGACCTAGCAAACCTGTTACATCCCTATAGTCTCAGAGCTGGTCCACTGGGATTTGGCAGATATTATACATAACTAATATAATCCACCCAGATTTGGCAGATAACTAATATAAGTTTTGAAGGTCTGTTAAATTTACATTGTCATTAACTTCTCATTGAACAAATTCAGATACAAAAATAATGTTTTGGTAGAATAGTTAATACATTCAGTACAGGTTCGGTTTATTATATATGACTTGTGTTATGTAGGTCAGTATTGGCGATTTTGATTCAACTGAAGGGTTTTCATGTACCAGTGTCACTATGTATTTGTTTTTTTAAGAAGCCATTGCTGAATACGGAGGTAACAAGCTTACTTTTGTAAAGCTGACACTAAGGAGCTGGCTGGCCATGGTTTGAGCCTTTTTTTTAAACAAACTCTTGATATGCTTATTTAATGGTCACTCCACTGATGTACACTCAGCCGTGCTTAAAATAGTTGAAGTATCCCATTTGACTGAAAGTCCATAATTGTTCTTCCACTGTTGTAGGGGTGATTAGTCTTAGCCTAACTGCTGTAGACCTATATTTTTTAGGCCTTACCTAATGTCATGGAACAGACTGTTCGCAAGCAGTTATGCTTTGTTTTAGCAATTATATATAATCCAGTATGCAGTTTGGTTTAATTGGAAAATTACTTTCCTGTCTACTAATGACTGGAATAAGCTCTTTGTGATCCTCTGGGAAGAAAGGTAGTGTTGGAAGTAGATGCCATCAGTTGCAAGAGTGCAGTTTAGTACCAGCTTTCCACTAGATGGCGGCTGTGTCACACCTTTTCAAGATTTGCTGTAGTCTTCTAAAGTCCTAACCAGTCACAGTCTCTGATTGGTTCTCAAATGCCTTTGGAGAAGAGGAGTGGTAACCCATCTGTGAGCTAGTAAACAGAGCAGTAAGTAAGATGTGTGTATAAACTGTTTTTCCTTATCCAGATTTTGTTGCCCAAGCGAATGGGATAAATTCTGGTATTTTCTGTGGCTGTGCCCTTTGGAAAGCATTGAGTTGTTCTGATGGACTTAAACAATGGGCAGAACAACATGATTTAATTATTGTACATGCCCAGGAAAAATATTTAAATATTACAACCATAAATATTTACTTGAAAGGTCGGTTTAATTTTTTATTCATGGAGTGCCTGACAGCTCCAAATTATGCGCTGAGGTAATTTATCCACAATGCTGACAGGCAAGTTAAGGAAGTTGCCTTGTGGGATGCATGAGCCTTTTAGCCAAGGTAAATTAACTAGGTATTTGACATACTATAAAAGCAATTTTTTATTTGTATCACACGGTGTGCATTGTTACTCTGTACTCATGTCTAGGATGTAAAGCTATGTCATAATTTTTTTAAAGAGGGTTTTCAGGATGTTAAGAGATTGGAAATGACTTAGTCCAGTGCGAGGCTGACGCACCCACCACCATAACACTAATATACTTCCTCTCTTTAAAAGCTGCCTGGCCTTGTTTTGGTTGTGTTACATAAAGCTTAGTCAAGCCCGGTACAAAAAAAAACAGCATGGGAAAAACATAATTCAGGACAGGATATTATGCACCGGGAAAGGAATGACAGAGCATATATAAGGCTTTAAAAATTATATTGTTTTCCACAACCATCAGCACATATAGCTTTCAATGTCATTTTAGCATGTCCAGATCTGAAAACAAACAGATATAATTAAAATGGCGTTCTTAACCACTGGCATAACTTTGGGTTTTCCCCAGATGTTCAGCCTTTGACCTAGCTGGAAAAACTGACTAGAACCACAAATTCATTGCTGAGAAAATGTAAGTGTTCTCAAATGAAACCGACTTGTTAAACATGAAATACCGTACATTGTTACCTTCTTCATGTCCCCCACCTATGTAGAGGGCATTTGCAGTTTCAAATCTTGTGGAAAGTGTTCCAATGCTACAGCAGTTGTCTGGTTGCGCCCCATGAGACACCTGGTTGCTAGAAACAAGCAAGGTACAAACTTTATTTTTTAAAATGAGGATATAAGCGTGTATTAATGAAAATCAAAAACTTTTACAGGGCACCATTCCACGGCAGATGAAAGAATATTTCCGGGTTGAGGTGAAAAATATTTCCGAGTTTTTGCAAGTACTGTCTCCACTCCAGCTGTTCCCAGTGGGTTTCTCAATGGCACGGCCTGTTGTGTGTGTTGTGGTCGATTCTGTTGTGCTTTATTGTATGTGGCAAGGACCAGAACTGTGCCTGGCACCTGTTGTATGAGTATTTTCAGAACAACTCTGCCAAGTTGAAACTGATCATGTTCTTTATGCACGTGTTATCAATCGAGGCTAAATTTTAAAATTAAATTAAGGACTTGCGGATTTTTTTATCCCCTCTGTTAATGTGGATTTAATTAACTCCTGTCACGTGCTCTGCGCTCTTATGATCAACACGGGAACTGACTGACTGTACAGTAACTTGAAATGTTCCCCTTTAGCCATTAGCGTCTCCCTGGGAGGTTTTTCTTTGGGTTGTAAGTCTGTCTAATGTCTCACAGAATAAGGTCCTTGTGGTTACAGGTAAGGTAATTGATAATGATAAAACAGGCTACTCTCAACTCATAATTTCAGCATCTGTGTGACCTTACATGACAGGAATATGTTCTTGTAGGGGACTGATGGGAACTGATTCTAACTGCGTGTTTTATAGCCAGTTAAAATATTTATTGGAGGGTACTGTTTAATTTTTTTTAATGTAGTTTAATTTATAAAACAGCACTTCCTTGTGGCTCCCTTAATGCCATCATTAACACCCTTACTTCAGCTTCTGTATTTTTATATTGATGTCGTAGTCCTTCTCCTGGTCTAGACACTCTTCTTTCGTCTTTAGGACCAAAGCTTGTGACATGGGACTTGAAATCTAATAGGATTTTGTAACATCAGACCCACAAATGAAAGCAAGAAAAGAAGGCTGTGCACACCATAACCAGATTATTAATGCCAATGGTGTCTTTATATTCCTCTAAACAGAGGAAAAGGGGAAAATAGCAAAAATGTTTCCAACTGCAGAGCTCAATTCAGGTCCAATGTCGATTTGTTGCCAGTACAATTCATCCATGCTAATGTACTACCATCTGAAACACATGGGCACGTGGTTATTTGCTTTTAATCCTTATTAATGATCACTTTTTAGAGGTTTCTAGAAGTAATAGGCACTGTGGTTGTCGTGGCATGTCATCTCAAAACCTGTCACTATATGGAGTTCTTTGGCATGGCTGTAGCAGCCCAAATCTCTGCTGACTTGTGTCAGCCTCTCTGTGATCCTGCATCTTTGCTGTTTCTGTGAACTGGACATTTGTTCTTGAAACACCAAGCAGAGGGAGGGGGAGAAATCTGTGGCGGTGGTGCAAACTCGGTCCGCTGTGCGCTGCGGGTATCGATCTGAGGAACCTCGGTTCAAGCCTCTGGGTGGTGTGAAGTTCGACTGTGCAGCGTGTGTTGGATTTAGGAATGCTTATTCAGCCAATTAAAACGAAGCACGACCAGCTTATTTACATTGCACCCGTGCCGTGTCGGGTATTTACTCGATCCCTCATGCACACCCTTACTTCAGGGTCTTTAGCCAGTGCCTGCTGTACGTGACAGCCAGTATAGCTGCCGAAAGTTTGCAGGTGCTTGCCTAACGTTTCGAGGCTTTTTTTTTAAAGAAAATCCCAAGCCCAAGTTCACAATACACTCAGAAAACCAGCGCTTGTTTTTATTCATGCTCACACACTGAAATCCATTTTTATGGCCTATTCCCAAGGTCAGTGTTCAATGTTGGAGGATGGTCAGCTTTGCAGAATACCAATGATGACTCTGGTACTGCATCAATAAGCCCTTCCTGACAGGAAGAAAAGATAGAAGCATATATCCGAAAAGCACTGCAAAGAATTCCTGTATTTTCTCCCGCGTGTGTCATATCTCTTAATTGCATGCTTGATGCTGTAACTTTTCTAACACCAGGAATATCTTTGGAGAATTTGTGGTACAGTAGTAACAGTTGGCTCTGGGGAAGAATCTGCTAGTGTTCAAGCCTTGAATGAACTTAAATTAAGTTTTGTCCTGTATCATTAAAAAGCTTAGCTAAATGATAAATGGTGTAAATTACATTTAAGTGCAGTATTAAAATTATACCGGATCAGTAAATGCTATTTTAACGTCATTTTTCTGAGTAGGAGCAGTGGCACTGTGGCTAAGGATCTGTGCCTGTGGCCGGAAGGTTGCCAATTCAAATCCCATGGCCGGCAGAGGAATCCTACTCCATTGGGCCCCTGAGCAAGGCCCTTAACCCCAACTGCTCCAGTACAATGGCTGACCCTGCGCTCTAACCCTGGTATGCAAAAAGATGAATCCCTAATGCAAGAAATTGTATATGGCTAATAAAGTTATCTTATCTTATAATTGACCAGCCAATGCAGGTAGTAAATATCTTCTTTATTAAATAGGAGATGTCACTGTTGCATGATTCTGTTATGATGACTAATAGCAGTGTTATTAAAAATCTTTTTTTTTCTGAGAGCAAACTCAGCTGCACTAAGTCAGTAAGCTGGTCATATTTGCATTACATAATACAAGGTCAACAGCTAAAAGCTAAGATCCTGCAAAAATCGAAAAGATTGGTAATTGGTAATTCTGCAGGGTAATTTAAGTGGCCTGGTTATCTTTCACTCGTCTCATCTTGTCTTAATGTGGCTGCATAATTATAAAGACCTTGTTAGACTTCGGAAACCAAACAAGGCTGGGCCTGGTCTCCTACTTCTAGGATAGCAGATTTCTAAGGAAAACCGGTTTGCTGCTCTAGGTGGTGCTGGTGGACCTGTAGGTTGGCGCTCTTCTCCCTAGAGCCAATTTTCCAATCCATAGCTGCAGTATGGTGACTAGAAACTGTGCTGTTGGAGGTTAAATATGAAACCAAGGTTCCGACAACTTGTTTATTAAATATTCATATTATACTTTTTGTAAAAGGAATTTTAAATCTGATGTTCTGCCCCCAATCTCACTGAATTTCCATTTTAATTAAAGAAGCTCTTCCCCTTTCTCCACCTGATCTGCTATGTAGTAGTAGATTGAGGTGGGACCCTTCCTATATTTTAAGCACTTTGGGATCCTTTGACTTGTAAGGTCTAAATGCAAGTGGTTGCCAGCAGCCATATCACCCTGCAACTCACAACTGGCAGCCCTCTGAAGCTCAGCAGGTGTGAGTCTGGTCAGTACCTGGATGGGAGACCTTGGGAAAAATAAGATTGCTGCTGCAATTGCTCTTGGCAAGGCCAGTAGGGGGTGCTCACCCGTAAAACTGAGGTCCTTACTCTCGGCGGTCATTAAAATTCCCAGGGCATTTCTCAAAAAGAGTAAGGGTGTAACCCCGGTGTCCTGGCCAAATTTCCCATTGGCCTTTACCAATCATGGCCTCCTAATAATCCCCACCCATGAATTGGCTTTATCAATCTGTTCTCCTCCCCACTAAAAGCTGATCATACTGTAAACGTACTGTGTGCACTATGGCTGCCATTGCATCATTCAGGTGGGGCTACACAGTGGTGGTGGTGGAGGGGAGTCCCCATTACCTGTAAAGCTCTTTGAATGGAGTGTCCAGAAAAAGTTATATAATTGCAAGGAATTATTATTATATGAAGTGGTTATTGTTATACGCATTAATCTGCGGGGCTTATGTGATAAAGCCCTGATCAGTTCTTTATGAAAGTCGTTCAAGTAGGGAGCTGCGTCAGCGTGCATAGGGTGCAAAGTAACAAGTAAATGTTTATTCCATGCTGAAAAGAGAAGAAAAGAAACACAATGTTTCAGCTGTGGAGCCTTCTTTGGGTGTGACACACAAAGAAATCTCCACAGATGAAATGTGTTTTTCAGTGTGTTTAGGATGCTATGAAAGGTAAATAAGGACAAATTAGGAGGGGCACAGTCTTCCCAGTTGCGAGCATCAAAGGTTATTGATCCAACATCAGTCTGTTTCTTGAATGACAGTGTATTCCCTAAACCAACAGCCCTTCGTGCATAAGCACTGACTATAGTTGTCCACCAGACTGAAAGAGTCTCGTCAGCCTCAACAGTGAACGGTCTTTTACCAGCCCGTCTACGTCAAAACAAGCAACCTCAGTGCAGAGATGGGGCAATCGTAATTGGGGTGAGTACAAACCTACCCATAGCCAGTTTCTTGGTACAGAGATTTGCTTCTTTTCACATCACATGCTCCGAGCATTCGCGAGTCACGCGGCCGTTTTCATAACTTCCCTTAGCAATGCAGCAGTCTTGCCCAGAGCCATAAAATTGAACCAGTCATAAAAATTGTATTTTTTTCTGAGAACAAAAAGGCACTGCAATCTTATCAGTGAATCCATTCAGCCAGCATGGAGGACGACAGTTAATTGTCAGTGCTCATGTGAAGAGAGACACTGCTTGGGAAGATAAGACAGCTTAGCACAGACCGACCACCCTGTCTGTTACTCTGACAGAGATGATGGTGGGATTATGGAAGAGATACGGGGGCAGGAGTCATGTTTTTGCAGGAAAAAAAATTGTTTCAAAAATATTGCTCTGTATAACAGCATAATTAAGAGTAGAAAAGCACAGTATTCAAGCAGAAAGTCTTTTTTTAACTTCATGGAGGGTCCATGACTTACACATCAGTAAAATTCTGAGATTAGAAGCATTTTTCTTTTTGTCTTTGAGCTCATTTCAGAGAAAAGATGAGAATTGTACTTCCTTCTCCCCAAGAATGCATCATTCTTTCCTCCTGTCAAACAAGATCAGACTTAAGAGTTTATATTCTGTTTACTCCGAATTTATGATGTAACCATTCTGGAAAAGGGTTATTTTCTATACGTGGATTTTAATTAGACTTAGGAAACTTGGATGTAACATTTTGCTGGCAGTGAATCTTGGAAATTCTCTTCCATAATGATTGAAATGTACTCCGTTCATTTCATACGCTGTACTGTATGTGCTCAGGACCTCGTAAGTCTTACTTGATTACTTCAGACAATGCTTTTTCTGCAAAAAAACAACTTATTAAATCACAGACAAAGATTTTTCACATCCTGGTCTTGCAGTCTAAGGACATATGTGGTATGTTGCAGAGAGAGTGGGGGAAGAGAAGAGTGCACAATGTTTCATTACCTAGTAATCTGCCCCACATTTTTTGTATTTTTTGTTGCTTCTGTGGTTTGAATTGGTCTTCGTTCGTTTTTAGAATTAACATTTTTAGAGAAAGAGATACAATTTAGTCTGCTTTTTTTTTTGTTCTTTTTTGTCTCTTGGGGTTGGTAGCTGTGTGGGGGAGTCCCACGCCATATTTCCAGCACTGCATGCCTCAGTGCTCAGGTCTTATCTCCCTGTCCCTTGCACGACTCATCTAGTTGTGCGAAGCCACTGAAATTGTAACGGGATGTGTGCAACCTGCGCCTGTTTATCAGGGTCAGCTTGGGACAGGCTGTTTTCTGGGGAAGATTGTTAGCCTTATAATGCAGATAAAGAATGTGCTACTCCGCGACCTCGATAAAGAAAGGGTTGGGTGCCTAGTGTATTTATAGAAGGATATAGAAGTCATGGAATAAACTGAAGCCCAACTGACAAGCCCAACTGCTGTGAGCTGTACATAAAATACAGAAATATTTCTCTGTGCTGTTCACTAGGAAGTACAGTACTATAGAGTTAGGAGATAAGTTGTGGAATAAGTCTGTTTTCACTCGGTAACAGTTAAAAACTGCAGGGAACTCGCAAGGGTTTGTCCTCTTGCCTTGTGTACCAAGACACAACTCTTTTGCACAACTGTTGCAAAATTATGCTAATGTGACCCGGGTTCAGTTCAACACTGGGGTGGGGTCTGCTTGCTCTCCCCATGTCTGTGGTGTTTTTGACGTCGGGTGTTCTGGTTTCCACTCCACTTTCCAAAGACCTGTTGGTGAGGTTAATTTCGTCTCTAGATTGACTTCCCCATTTGCAGTTGTGTGTACACTGCAATGGACTGGCATGGGATCAGGGCAGCCTTCAACAGGAAGAAGCACCTCTCTGATAGTGGGCAACTATATACACAGGTAATGCAGAAGAAGTATGCAGAGCAGATGACGATCTTGCAGTGATCAGTTGCTTCAGAAGCACTGTATTTGTCTGAAGGGTAAAGTGGTTTAGTTTTGCCCCAGTACCAGATCATTGACTGAGTGCTATGCAGCAAATTGTGATATAAACTAAGTCCAGACCAGTTCTCAATCCTTAGGGTGAAGGAGACTCTTTGAAGATGTGAGGGCCTAATAGAAGGATAGAAGGAAACATTTTCCACCAGGCTTTGAACATACACCTGTTTTTAACTGTTTGCAGTCATGAAGTAGCCTAGTACTCTGGCAAAGCTTAGCTTGCCTGAGTGCAGGCATTTGAACCTCCATAGCAAAACCCTCAATTATTCCTCTTCCTTTCTTATGCTGCACAGTTGACTGCATTCGCACGCAGTCGTCTTTGCAAGATTCTGCAGTCGCAGTGAAGTTCTCTTTGAATGGGGTCCGTAAACCGATCGTTTTGGCGGAAAAACAAATGTGGATACTCGCAGCTTTCATTACGCAAATTCACCTGGTCAGGGAGGATAATTTAAAAATGAAAATGTTTGTTTGAAATATTTTGTGACTTGGAGCCTTGTTAAAAAATCCAAATTGTATTTTTAAAGCTGTGCATTTTCCCCAATTATAGTTTGAAACAACTATAAGTGTTAATGATGGCTGTCTCACAATACCATACCATACAGTGGTATTATAATAAGAAGAACTTTTAATTATAAAGCTCCTTTCCTGTACAATGATGGCTGTCACACAATCCATACAGTGATATAATAATAATAACAACAGAAACTCTTATACAAACTTTATTAAAGCTCCTTTCAAATACTGAGAGAAGGCGTGCAAAGTTTTAAGGATAAAAAGTAAAAGAAAGAAAAAAATTAAACATTAAAAATTTTCATCACTCCAGGATCACTGCAGTATAATGTTAAACTTTTCAACAGCAAATCAGCAAAAAATGTCATCTGTGTATGTTGTAGCTCTCCTGTTAAGTATCTGTATTACTGCAGCTATTGCAATTCAGAAAGGGTGACCGTCTGAAGTTTGTGTCTGAGCTGCACTGACACATTTCCACCTGTAGGTGGTGTAGCTGATATCAGCTATGCACTGCATTTTGAAACGAGCATTAAACACGTTTTTCATTAGAGTATTTTAAAAAATAAAATATACGAGCTCATGTATTCACACATTTAATTTGTACCAAAAAAAAATAAAACAGTGGTTTCAAGCTTTCAGACTATTCATTTTCTTTGATGTGATCATTGCATTCTACTAAGATAACGTGGTCTGGGAGCAACCAAGCTGAATAATAAATACGGATAAGCCACTAACTACATCGTCCAAATGTTTGTTGCTCTAGTCTTCTTGGAAACCATTCAAAAGCCTGTGGGAAGTTCAGGTAACACTGAACAACACCCAGGACAATAGAAGGTTATATCTGAGACTAATTCTGGTTTCTGCAGTTGTGTGGGTTCGCGTTAAGTCTTTGTGTTCTTGGATGGACAGAAGACACTGATGCTGGTTAACAGAACTCCAATTCTGGAAAGAGCCGAGTTCTCTTAATGCAGATTTAGCTATCTTGAGCACTGGGGTTAACTGGTAGCGTCAGACATCAAGCTCTTCCAGTGCGTGTTGTTCCCTGCACCCTACTCCTGTGGTGATGTGATTCCACTTGAAACCGTTCCCATACAGCCTGCCTTTTCCACTCATTTGGGCCTGGTTACATTCACACTCTCTGCAAATTCAATTTAGAATCGAAACTCTAACCGGAGGTTCACAGGGAAGACAGGCGTAGATAATATTAAAACATCTTTGATGAAAGTCATCTCAACCTTATTTAGTCTCATGTGGTTAGCCAGATGATTTTCCGAATGCATTTTGTTTCTTCTGTTCCAATAGACAGATAGATCTTACAGGAAGAGTAAATAGGGGGCAGGGAGGCAGAAAACCGAACTATTTAATTAAACAACTTCTTAATAAGAGGTTATGCAATAGAAATATACTGGCTCTGAAGGCTAAATGATTTCGTGAAACACACAGCAATCTTCAGGTGTTTTTCTTCAATGTCAAAGCCACATCACTGAAATTTAACAGTTATTTACCTTTCACAGATAGGCAGTGATAAAGATGACCACAGGACTGACTTGGGTAACCCCTGTCCTCTAAGATTATCATTCTACTAGATTCTAACCCGATTGAGTCTCCCACAAGAGGCATTCAGCATGATAACACGCCGTTCCTGATTCCTCTGATATGGTAGCTTTTCTCCGCTCCTAATAAAAAGCTAGCTTCCATCAGCAATGATCATGTTTAGGCTGTCGGTGTTTCCCAAACCCTGTCCTGTAGACTGTCTGAAACAGTAGAACTGAAACATGCAGTTCAGAGTAGGCTGCTCAGCCCATCATGCTTGTCTGGGTGGAGGTAACTTGTGATCCCGGAATCTCATTGAACTATTTTTTAAAAGATCCTAAAGCATGTGCTTCAATAGTTTACTCCTGATGCCACCTACCTTTAATGTGTAGTAGTGCCTTCTCTTTCAGTCCTGTTCCTGAATATCTGTGTGACTGACTTCCTAATAAATTAGTTGAACTCATTTTTAGGAATAGATCTTTTCGATGTTTTTTTTTTGCACTTGCCCTACATGCTGGATTGGAGGTGTGTAACATGCCCAGCCATGTTACTGACAGGACGGTTCAATCTGTCATCAGTTTCTAAACAGTTCTGAACAGGTGACCAGTTAATGAGGAACAGGCATGGGTGTGAATTGCACTGTATCAAGCACTCCCATGACGAGCATTCCTGGTTTTTCATGGATCCGATTGCTTAAATGACTATATCCCAAATAAAGCAAATAGATTGCTTAAAAAAAGGTGCTGTTGGCCCAAGTAAGTATGATTTCAGCTAGAATTAAAACTGAAAGCCACAGGAGGTTACCAGGAAAAGGAGCGCGATGAATGTCTATAAGTCTTTCACACTAAAGACGTTAATTCTGTCCGCGAGGTGCAGCTTCCCATGTGAGACACGCAGAAGATATCTCTCTATACTTGGATGCATTGTCATATGACGTAAGGGTGATGTTCGGCTACCTACCCTTTCTATACACAGAACTTTGTAAGCATTACTTATGTACATATTACCTATGTACATATTACCTCCACTGCAAAACATGTATGTAGCGGGACTTGGAATGGCAGGTTTGGGGCATTGATTAAAAAGGGATAAAAGTGTGAGGAAAATTAAAAACGGTTGTCAGGAATGGGTTCAACAGCTTTGCAAAATGGTAAATGTCAGCTGTGTGCCTTGTAAGGGTTTTGCCAAGATTATTAAAATAAAAGTTAGTTGATTGCTTCACACCAGGTGACTGATTTTCCAAACAGTTGCTGAAAAGTGAAAGCAGTGCAAAACCGGTCTACAGAAGCACAGTGAAAAGCATAATCCAGTAAATGGTGCAACAAACAGAAAACACAGTTTAGGAATGCAGCGTGTAATGAGCAGCTCTGCGGCACTTGTTCAGAGTTGGTGGAGGCTGTAGGAGGTGTCTGGCCGACGCAGCCGGGAGAGAAGGGGTTACAGCTCGAGTCCTGGAGCGCTCGCTGGCTCTTAGAAAATGGAAAGGTTAAAAGATGTGGTAACAGCCTGACGCACAACTGAAAAATGAAGGGATTGCAGCATTTCATTATTTTCAGTAAGTCGTGGAAAAGATGCCAGCAGCGGCTTAATCAGAGACATTTTATTAGTTAACCCGGGAAAACGCTTAATAACTTGCAATCACTCTCTCAGCTTTGGGTGAGGCTATCCTGTGCTAAAACTTTTTTTCTCCCTCTCTCTGTAAACACTGGCAAAACCATTTTTAGATGATTTCTGTTAATAATCTGTTTTTCTGAAATGTGTGTATTTCATTGATGAATAGCAGCTAGCAACTGCTCTTGATTTGTATGTTGTGCAACAATATTCTTATTTAATCCTGCTCATTATTATTCATTTTTTGGCGGAATGCTTGTTTTGACAATTTGAGCCTCTAGCACTCTGGGTTTTTTTTCGTTAGATTTTTCTTACCACAGACAGATCAAGGAGACGTAAGCCTGGAGACTTTATGATTTTGTCCTTACGGGGAGCTGCAGATTCTCTCCTAATACCAGAGCCCAGCAGTCTTGGCCTTGTTTGTTCTGCTGTAGAGGGCCATTAAGGTTGATTTCTGTATCGTAGAAATTCAGGCAGTGACCGAGATTTGCCGCAAACCCAGAGTGACCGTGACTCGCCTGCTGCAAGAGGATCAGATTAGGACTGACCAGAGAGAAGAAGGTCATCCTTAACGGGAGTGGTCTGCAGGTAAGCTGTTTTATTGGGAGAGTTGTGGTGTATTAACTGCAACCCTTGTGACAGTCAGCTGAGCTGTACGCTCGCAGCACGGCAGTGAGGAGGCCATGACCAGGCTTGGCAAACGCATAGGAGATAGAAGCATAGGAGACTGATACCAGCGCACAAATCCAATATCAAATCTCAAACGCGAAGCGACTCGGAGCGGGAGCCACCCGCTCTGCTTCAGCGGCGAGACGCGTGGTGTCTTTCTCCCAGAGCCCCGCTGCTGCCCCTACAGGAAGAGCTCCGCGCAGACACGGCCGCGCTCAGCCATCCAGCGGCTCGAGCGGCACATTGTTTCAAAAAAGGAAAGAAAAACAGCTTGGCTTCCCCCCCAGCCCCCCCTTTTTTTGGCTTTCCATTCAAGTCAGGGGGAAAGTCTCCTTGAGAAAATAATAGAAAAGGCTGGAGTTAGAACGAAAATATTTCCTGAGAGGAAAGCGATTTGTTATTCTGCCTGTTTGCCGCTTGTACTGCAAGATATCTCCCCCCCCCCCCAGCCACAAGAGCCAAGTTGTACTTGGAAATCTTTGTTTTCTGCTCGGGGGGCAGGGAGGGGGTGGGATATCTTGAGTGCTTTTCTTCTTCATGAAAGACGAGGGACTCCTGTGGAGAATGCAGCCGAGCGGCGTGCCAGTCGCCTCCAGGAGCGCTTCCTGTCGTGGCTCTATAAGTTTAACCTCCCCGGGGACCTGGCCTCCCGCCGCTGTTCAGCCCCGCCCGCCCCTCTGTAGTGACAGTGCGCCGCGTTTGCACAGTGGCTTTTAACCGTGCTGCCGCCCTTGCCGACTCCGCGTCTGAACGTTTACCGTAGTAAAGCGCGGTACGGTATCAAGGCAGGCGTGCTGCGAAGCTCAGTGAAACCAAACCTTCAAATCGCCTCGAGCCCCGCCTTAAAATATCCAACTCGCGGCTTTGGAGTGTCTCGCTTTAATGAACCATCTGTAGTAGCCGTCAGTTCAGACCTGGGGTAGTCACCCTTGCCACTGCCATTCCATGTCTTTGCTCCAGCTAGTCCTCCGGCATCTGGGCTAATAAAGCAGTTTAAGGATCACTTCAGTCATTCGTTTTCGGGAAAGGTTACAAGTCCTGCATGGGATGGAAGAGTCGAGGTTAACCGCTATCCCTGATTTAGGCCCAACGCAACCTGAGAAACAGAGAAAATGGGCTAAAGTAAGCAATGGCCTATGAGCTGGCGATAGATCGGAGGAGGTCACCCTTGGTCCCGAAGAGCCACAAACCAGCATGTTTTATGGGTCATCGATCGGTTTTGTTTGAATCACTGAAGCAAGCGATGTGTCCGTCTGAGTGATTTAGTGATTATTTGAAATGCAAATTCCTGGCTCCCTGTAGCTCTCAGTGAACACAGTGGGGTCTTCCTGATTCAATTGAAATAATTAACTTACTCAATCACAAACTCATGTGTCCCAAGTCTCTGCAAATTAACGGTTTAAGAGGTTGTCTGTTCTTTCCACAGAGTATGTTCATTCTACAGAACAGGGATCCGATTGTTGAATTTCATATGCACATAAAGAACATTTAAAAAAGCTGCACAATCCACTAAAAGAAGACATTCTTTATTATAGGGTATGTTTATAGTATACACTATTATATAGTATTTAATATTTATATAATAATATCTGTTTAATGAATCTTGAAGCAGTATAGCTAAAGCCTAGCTAGATCTATTCAATCACAGTGAAAACACAGAATAAAAACTATATTTTTAGTCATCTCAAAGGATGCCAAAGCTCTTCACACTCAGGGGCGCTCGCTTAACCCTTCACTATAGTGGAGCTTAAGGTGCACAATATGAAGGGAATTAAAGTGGGACTTTAGGAAGGCCAGATTGTACAAGCCCACATTGGAATTTAATCAGGACACCAGAGCCGAAACTCCTCTTCAAACATGACAAATGGCGTCATGAGACTCTTTCATGACCAAGCAATCGGGCCCTTGATTTACTGTAGCTCCTCACCTGAAGGAAGGCAACTTTCACAGCACTTTATCCCTGCAGGGCCTGGCTCAGCTTCCGCCATCTGACGAGCCAGCAGGGTGGTACAGCAAGTCTGATGTGAGTAGAACATATCGAAGTGTTGTCAAGAGCAGGCTCAAATGTTTGTGGAACAGTTTTAGTGGACAGTAAAGGGGATATTTTCCAGCGACAAGCCTCGGCAAGGGTAGCCAGCCACCCTCTGGGGAGTAAGTGAGGTAGGTAGGTGTTAGCTCTTCACCACGGTAAAAGCGTTGAGAGCACACGGTGCCGTTCTCCTGCTTTTGCCAAGCAACTCCCATCCTTTCACCATTATTTCCCTGTGAACCCTGTTTCCTGCTGCCACACTGCTCTCGGCCTGTGTGCATTGTGCCTCTCTGCACCTCTCCTTTTGCCCACGATTTAGACCATCCCGCGTGGTCGTAAAACTTTAGA
This sequence comes from Lepisosteus oculatus, assembly GCF_040954835.1. NCBI lineage: Eukaryota > Metazoa > Chordata > Actinopteri > Semionotiformes > Lepisosteidae > Lepisosteus > Lepisosteus oculatus. Next base: position 16,782,018 of record NC_090696.1, read on the forward strand.
AGGGGTGGGCCCTCTTCCCATTGTACCTCGGGGCTGGGGCAGCGCAGGTGAAGGCAGGGCCCAGGGCTGCGGGATGGGAAAATGTGCCGTTGTTCCAAACGTGTGTGAGAGATGTCAGGCTTTTCTTAATCCTCCAAGTGGGAGGGTTGGGAGCTGCATAAGCCCTAACAAGAGTGGCATGAATGGAGTGGCCCCCCTGTGGAGCTGGGTCACTGAGTATTCGCGATGCACAGAAAGTCTCGCAGAGCCTGGGGACCGCAGTGAGCTGGACTGTTTCTGCGCAGAATAGCAGGCCTGCTTGAACTACAAGCACTACGTCTGGCATTGTTGTGAAATAATAAGCGAAAATGCTTATCCGGCCACTTTAACTAATTGAGGTGTAAAAGAAACAAGTTTAGGTCCATATTATAATAAGACAATGAATTATTGCGCATAGGAATCTGGACTGCAATATGTGTGTGATTTCAATACATATGATTGAAATACAATGCAAGCTTTTTATCTTATTCCGGTGCTGGGGTATAATCAAACACAAGCAAGGCAATATATTGAAGTGTGCTTTAGTGTAATATTTATGGTTAAACAATGAAAATGATAGTATGGCTATACAGTATAATGGTGTAGTTTAGGTGGCATACAAGCCACAGTTGAGTTTTATGAAGGCACGGAAACGCAGTGTTTTCTAATGCTGGGAAAAGCTGTTAAATTTGATCTTTGACTGCATTTTCTTATATGTAGTAAAGCTGAAAATGTTCTTATCAAAACAATAGGGAGGACTTTGCTGTAAGTGTGTATCAGGAGTGAGGAATGGGAGCATAGTTTTGGAATGAGTGTGCGGGGCAGTGGAAATGTCAGGCCTTGCCGCGGGAGGCCTCGTCTGTGTGTCAGCCTGTCTATCAGCGTGTCGGTGTTCCTCTCCCCTCTGCCTCAGCCCTGTCTGGAGCCCGGCCAGGCCTTGGTATTTATATCCACACTGTCAGACCAGCTATATAGTCAGACCGTGGGAATGCGGTAAAGGATTTCAGTGGTATTTTTAATGTTTGTTATTAAATATTCCCACACGGGACCGTGACCAAACCCTCTAGCCCCCCACCACCCTCTGCTCCCCCCTTTTCCGAGGAAAGGAAAGCGCCCCAGGATCCGATATCAGGCCAGCTAGTATTACACAGAGAGCCACAGGAACAACTGAACAACTGCTGCTGCTGCTGAATAACATCTCTGTGCTGCTTTCAGCAGTAAGCCCGCGCTGGGGCCCTGGAATTATTTGGGTGTTTTTGACCTTTTTCTGTTTGCCCGGAGCTCGCAGACCCCACATCCAGCTGCAGCGTCTTTTTGTGTGTGTGTGTGTCAGTGCATCAGAATAGCTCCCAGGCACCCTTCAGCTCCTATCCAGCCTGTGCACAGAGTCACAACCGTGGCATTCAGGTTATCGAAGACGTTCGTAACATAAGTGGCTTTTTCTTCCTCGCCTATCTGAGCTTGCAAATTCCTTGGCCCGCTCTTTGTCTGCAAAAAAGTAGAAAAATGGAGACTGCGGTCTTGTGAACAACTCCTTGTCTTGGGAATACGGAAGGATAGCGGCACGTTCAGAATCTCGTTGCATTTCAGATGCACCGGTCGCACTCAATTATCAACGCTGGTCACGTTTCAAAACGTTGGACAAGTTTTAGAACAGGCAGTGTCAGAAGGATGTTTTGGCTTTATTTTCTTAAGCATTTTTTGAAGCACTGACAGAAATTTAATTGAAATTTTTGAAAGCCCTTTTTTTAGTCTTTAAAAATAGAATACTGTATTATCAACTGTTAGATCTTTACCAAATTGGAGTAGGCTGCTTTTTCACATCCATAAGTTTACTCTACAGCTGTCATTTTTGAAACATGCTTACAGACCAGCGCTTTTTCTAAACATTTAAAATATAATTTTACTTTACTCTTTATTTTATTGGGTCAATTTATTGATTTGCATTTCTACTATTGTACAGTGCTTTGAAGTCTTTGAAAAGTGCCTATAAATAAAATTATGGTATTATGTTCCTGTTATGTTCCTTAAAGTTCTTAAACAAACAATTGTCTGGGCTTGTGAATAAAGCAAAAGACAGTGTGAGAACTTCAGCAAGTACAGAAAAACAAAGAGGTAAAATCTATTTTGCATTTAGCAAAAACGTCCTGTTTTTCTTTTTCACAGTTGTGCAGATGGCACTTAACCAAGAGATTTCAGGTCATCATGGTGCTGAGCATATTCGAGTTAAAAGGTGTTTTTTTAGGTTTCCCTTCACACATGCGCACAATCACACAAATGCTTAAGCAGAAGGCGCCTGCAGCTCTGTTTTGGAACTGGATGCTCAGTTTCTGGTATGAACTCCTGACGTTGAGTCCCTACGCCCTCATGGCAGGGTATCCTGTTGCTCTCGATGACGAATTGCATGTACAGTAAATATTTATTTTATGGAAGACAGATGGCTGTAAAGTTTTAATTGGGTCTTCATTCTTCCTGCAGCATGCATGGGCACCAGTGGGCCATGCAACTGCATGAGGTCAACAGTGGGGCTGTCTGTGCCGCCCTGCCCCTGCCCTGTGAGAAAAAACACAGCCCTGTCTTAACAGGGAGGATTAAATGGAACACGAGATTTATTTTCTGGTGAGATCTGGATATTTACCATCAATAAGTCTTAAATCCCAAGGAATTTCTTGACTCGTCTCTGTATTTCTTTTCCTCCTAAATGCTACCATATGTCTCCTTGTGGAAGTGCCAGAGTATCTGCAGTGGGGAGACTGAGGCTGGATCCTTGATAGCAGGAGGAAAAGAAGAGGTGGGGTGTGTGTGTGTGTGTGGGGGGGGGTCAATACTCGCCATCGCCATCATCAGGTCACATTAAGAATGAATGCGCATTAAGAATGAAATGCAGAAATCAAGTAACAAAGCATATTCCAACAAAGGAGGCAGGCAGGTCAAACCCAAGTATCTCCCCTGTTTCTTATTACAGCCGAAACCAACAAAATGTCTGTGCAGACGAACAGATGGCCTGGGAGCACACTCGCTTTCAATCAAGGGCCCAGACTTTATATGAATCCAAAATCTGGCTGTGCCCCCACCCCCCCCAATACACACACCCTCAGTCTGGCTAACATAAGCCAAAAACAGATTTTCAGTCCCCTGTCCCCTTGTTAAAACAGGGTAGTGGGGCCTTGACTTCAGGGGAAACGCCTTCAGATTCATTTTTTTTTTAAATAGCCTTTGGAAAACTAAATGTCTTTGACAAACTTATTCTATAGCTGTTTCACTCAGGTACACTGAAAGAGAAAGGTTCGTGGAATAAAGATGTCTAATTTCACCTGTAAGAGTGCCAAAGGTAAAAGTTTTGTTTCAGTAAACGTCAGAGGGCAGAACAAGCCTGATTCTTCTGCACAGCTTTAACTGAAGCCTGTGCAGGTCCCAACTCCTGCTTTTATTCCTATTCTGTGATAGTGGGACACATAAACAGACCTTCTTCTACTTAGATGTTCTAGAAACAACTATTGCACTACCGCCTGTGTAGTTAGAACTGAGTTCTGTAGAGAAGATTTGATATAAATTTGAGAGGTGCATTCAAAACTCAGACCAGGAGGTATTACCTTACATCAAGAGTTGTGGAAGTATGGAGCAAGCTGCCCAGCTATCTTGTTGAGGACACTTGATATCTTTCAAGAAACAGATGAAACCCAGGGATCCTCCCCTGGTTTGTGTCCTTTCATTTGATCTTTCATATGTGCTCAGCTGGAACTGAAGTTAACACAGACAGCCATGACCTCTTGGTCCCTAGCTACTGTTTAAAGCCCTGCCTCTGAACCTGGTCCCTTTGCCTAAGTCAGGTTGCAGGCTGTGTTGAAACTCCTACTGGGGTTGACTTCATCTTCTTGATATTTAGTCTCTGAGCCAAGGGCAGCAGGCGTTTTCTCCATCTCGGCAGACACCCTTTTTTGAAAAACTCTCAGTGATTTGTAGCTTAACAGGTGATGACCCTCTCTTAAGGGTCCTTAATGTTTAAAACGAACATTGACAGTTTTATGGTGACAAAGCTATAGTGTGTAAAGCATGAGAGAGGAAAATTCTTTGCCTTGAGCCATCAGAGGCATTTATATTGTCAAATGCTCTTAAAGTGCTGAGCTTCAATTCTGCTGAACAGAGGCAAGAGAAGTAACCCATGTTCAAAAGAGCTGTGGTCTGCTCTAACGGGTGGTGATGCTGACCCAGTTTTTATTCATTCCTTATTCTTCATCACCGGCTTTTCATTTCTTTCAGCTCAGCGTATGAAACTCAGAGATCCCCTTGTGATCATTCTTCCGTTGTTCTGCAGCGTCAGCCACCAAAAACTAGTTAAACATAATTATGTGTTTTTTCATCCAGATTTGAACCTTTTCTTGCATTGTAATTCTCAACCGATTGTGTACAGCCAGCACGTTGCAGACATTAATTTTTTTAAGGTGACCAGTTTGAGGCCCTTCTTAAAGTCTGTGAGGTGGGGCTGAAGTTATGGGTTTCTAGTGCTCTGAGAGCTCTGGTGTCATTAACAGGCCAGGAGCAATGAGACTTTTGCGAAGGGGCTTCCTTGTAAAACCACAGCACCCTGCTATGGTGACAGCTGCTCTCCAGGACACCTGTACTGACTGAGACCTCTATGTCTGGGGCTGGCTGCCTGTGGTCACACTGACCTACTTTTGCAGCACCTTTCTCTGTTCTTTCTCAGAGAAGTAGAAACTTGCCAGGGGAAATTCACAGCTGTGTTTTGTACCTCCCCTGTGCTTTTAAGCTACATGCCTAGTGTCCTTTATTCCATCTTCTTCTCGTGTTTTAAAGAAAAAGCTACAGTAACTGACAGCAGGCAATTTGACTTGATGACTTGAGTCATCTTCTGTTAAAACTGAAGGACAAAGAAATCCTAACCTCTAACAGCTTGTTGGTTTTCTGGTTTCCTTCATGCTTACTGGGGCTTTACGGGGGAAAACAGGATAGTTTTCAGGGTGGGTAAAGATGGTTAGACCCCACTGGATTAAGTGCGGAACGCAAACAGGTCCACAGCTCGTATCTCTGAACCATAGTGTGGCTCGTGATTAAGGAGGTGTCAAATGTCAGAGAGGGTTGTTCCACATTACACCCTAAGTGCCTCCTGTTCTTAGTTTTAAATGCACTTCCACGGGGTTTCCATATACTGTAGGTTGCCCTGGCCCTGCGATTTCTAATTGGTTGTGTGTTTTGCTGCGGGAGCCTTGTTGTGAAGGGGTGTTGAGTTTGTTTTTTTAGCAGACAATTCTGTTTGTAACAAAAAATGATCTATATAAATTAGTTACCACGGTCCTGAAGTCACTTGGTGGAATTCCCCTTTTATGTGCACGTAATGCACTCTAGGCCTCCAGTGCCCACAAAAAATCTTCTGAAAGCAAAACAGTACATTTAAAGAAATAAAGAGGCTGGTGAGTGCTAATTCAATCCGCTGCCAAGGTTTACATGCTGCGTCAGTGGCCAGTCCTCTGTAGAAACACTGCAGACATCGAGCTCAGAGCAGGCATTGGGGTTCTGCTCCACGTTCTGCTCCACTTTGCTGAAGCACAGTAAGAATGCATAGCCGAGAATGCTGTGACCGAGATTGCAGACAAGATTGTTGATATTGTGGTTGACAAAGGATTGATTGGAAAGACTGCGGTTTTTAGTTATTCTTTGGTATCAGAAAATTATGTGCTTAATGTAAGGCCTTGGTAGACATTATTTTTGTTGCTATTTTAGAGCCTTAGTTTTTTTTAGCATTCAAATGCTAAAATTAGTTAATTAGTCTCATGATATCATTTTCTGGTAATCGCTGGTGCACAGGCGTCACGCTTATATCACTGCTGTATTACATCTTTTTTTTTTATTTCCTGCTCGTTTCTCTGTGCTAAAAAGATCCATCTTCAGCCTTTTTCATGCCCCCCTGTCTCTATCTTTCTTACCTCAATCTCTTTAAGACAAAAAAGATCACTAAAGATCACTTCCAGCTACATAGCTACATTGTACAGTATGTCTTTTTCTATGAGGCGATGAACTGATCTGTCCCAGATCACTGCTGCAGTGCTGCGCTCTCTCGATCTCTTTTCTTGTGCACTCTTCTTCCACTTCCCTGAAGGAACAGCCTTTCAGAACTGCAGACCCTGCTCGGCTGTCGCTCCTTGTGGCCACGGGTCTCGAGAAAAGAGTCTCGCCCACTTGCACTTCTGCCCAGCTGGCTGCAGGTTTTCTGCAGCACTAACCGCTTCTACTCTGTGGTGTTGCATCCTGCGTGACCAGCGAGGTTTTAATGAACACAGCCTCTGCGATCACAGAAGGGGCACGCTCTAGCTTGGGCATTTCAGACTCAATGCACAGCTGATACTCTGTTCCTTGAGTGTTTCCTAACATGAACCTTGCCACACCTGACAAGCGGTGTCACACATGGTCCGCAGACAGGGCCTGTCCTGTACTGGATTTTGCGCTTGGGGAAGAGAGCAAAGATCCGAAAAGCACATTGTTTTAAATTCCAGACTATTTTTAAATCCCAGCCTGAAAAACAACTCCTTCACGCCCTAGGGACTATTCCCGATTGGACCGGCTGGCTTCCATTTCTCTTTCTCCTCCCTCCCTCTCTTTTCTTTTTTCTCTTTCTGTCTTACCCTTTAAGAGCGCTTAAGTGAAAACAAAAACAACATCACTGAGTGCAAACCTAAAAAAACCTCTCACACAAGTTCCTAAATATAGCTTTGTGGTTTGCTCTGCGTTTTGTTTATTTTTGTATCTGAAAAAGGAGATAATTTTGACTAAAAAAAAAACAGACTGCTTTCTGTGTTTTCAGAAGTAGGGGATAGTTGAAAGATAATAAAGTAAAGGGCAGTTCTCACAAGGAGTAATATGGAATCAGTCCTTTGATAAATGCTTGTTGTCTTTTAAATCCAGTGCAATCTTGTGTGTCTGTTTGTGTTGGTAAGCACAGAAATGAGTGTGAGTGAAAGCATTGATCAGTGTGTAGTCTTAGACAGAGCAGTGTCCTTGTTAGTTTGGGGCTACAATAGGATACCTCATGGCAGGGCTGCAGCCTATAGTTCTATGTTATGCACTATCCTTGTACTTTATTACAAGAACTGGCATTCCATTTCTTAACAATATAGTGTTAGGCATACCAGTCCTGTCCAAATCCTGTCATACTCTTCTGGTCTGATGTTACAATTTTGTATTACTTGTCATTTTCTCTTGTGTTATTCTAAGTGGGGTTCATGCAAGTAGGGCTGTCGTAACTGTTGATTTCTCTCCCCCTCTTGCTTTTGGTCTTCCTCTATACTGTATGTCTGAGAGTCAGTGTGGCGTGTGCCCAGTATCTCTCTGTCACCTGTGTCAAAGCCTAACATCTCTCTGCTCTTATTTGTCTCCGTTTTAATTTGGGAATTTAAAATGTGTCTATTTCGTGTTTTCATTTTTGGGGGAGTATTATTTGTCTGAGGCTTTATCCACAGCTAATTCAATTGACTTTTTTAACATGCGATGTTAGAGATAGGTTCATACAGTTGAATTTGTTAGAGCATACTGGGCGCTGTACTGTACCTGGTTCACTGGTACTGCAGCAGTTTCCCCTCTCTGGGATTTGATCCATAGGAAGACCATAGCCCTAACTCCTCCTCTGCGTTTTACAAAAAGTCATTCCCAGAAGAGAACAGCTTTCTCCCGAGTGACTGTTTTTGAATGCTTCTATATCTGCCATCCACGGGCCACTGGGACACTAAGCACCCCCCCTTAAACACACATCTCTCATCCCTCCCTTGCGACCTCTCCTTTGACTTTTCTGTTTATATTTTCCTCTTTCTGTCCTTTTCTCACTTTCCCAAGTTCCTGGCTCCTCCGTCTGATCCAGTCATTGAGTGCGACTTGCCCGGTTCCTCTCCTTCTCCCCTCTATCTCCCTCTCTCTCTCTCCACCCCCCCCATCCCTTAACTTTCCTGCCTGGCTTGTCTCTCGCTCCCTGCCTCTCCGCTCTCTGTCTCAGCGGCTGCCCCCTTCCCTCTTCAGCCCGGCTCCCAGAGGAAGGGCCGTTGGCTAGGAGAGCAGGAGGAAGTGTGTGGGGGGAGATAGGAATCCTGGAATAGGAAAAATCTCCTCAAGCCGTGATTACTGCGCCGCGCAAACACAGTCACAGCGCACCGCTGGCCCGCTCACAAGGCAGGGGAATGCTGCAGTAACATTGAGACAGAAAAGCAGTAAGGGGAGGTCAATCTGCTGCTGCTGGTGGCCAAGGGGCTTGTGACCAACGCGTGACTCCTCTGCCCTTTGCTCCGGTGCAAAGGAAAATAAGCAACGAAGACAGCAGTCCGCGCCAGTCAGGATGGGTTGCCGTCGAGACCGTCCATGAAGTGTTGTTGACGAGAGCTGCTGGGGCCCAGTTCCAGCATGCAGCACATGGCGAGGAACGGGATGCCCTTTCTCCGTGGCTGCCCGCTCCTGATTCGTTTCGCAATGTGTGATAGACTTGGGCTCGTTCTAGTAAGTGGGCTCCAGGCTCTCCGCGATGTGGACTCCCAGACAGAATGCTGTCGTTTTTTCCTCCTCATTGGTCCAAAAAGTGTGAATGCAGGACATTAATAACCCTGGCTCTCTCATACAGTTGCCTGTTATTGTTTCCCTGGAAAAGGTGATGTAGTGGATGAGGTGTGTGTGTGTGTGTGGGGGGGGGGGTTGTCAGCCTGCTACACCGCTCAAAAACCCACTGAAAGTCTCTTTTATGTTTCCTGCTTGGACAAAACAAATTACCCCACATGATAAAGAATGATCATGTAAGTTTTTTATGGATAACTGTAAGTACAATAACGTGTACTGCATTGTAATCTTTTAACCCACCGTTATGCTCTTAATCTTCCCCATGTCACTTCCCGTCTTTCAGATGCAAACATTCATTTTGGAGCTGGATCTGCTTTAGGTCTTTTTTTATATCAGCTTGTCGGTTTCCCCTGTAGACGTCCAGGCAATTAAGTTCCCTTCTGTTGCTGTTTAAGTGCAAAGGTTAGTTGTCATGGTGAAAAATAATCTGAGGAGAAACACTTACAGTGCATTGTGTGGAAGAAGTCTATTAGGTTACACAGCAAGTGTGAAATGAAGTTATCTGCAAAGGTCAGATGACTTAATTCCATGTCATGAATGCTGTATAAGGGGACTGGTTATCTTGATATGTGGTCATGTGTCCATACTGGAGTTCAGGGGAGCTAAGCTTATCCATAAAAGTTTGTTTACCTATATAAGTTTACAGGGTTCTTTGCCATTAAACCACATTTTTACCATGCATTTACTTTTCTTTTTAGTGGTTTTCCCCAGTGAGTAGAGCATCATGTTTTCAACGCCTCTATACACTGTATCATGTTTGTGCCATGGTTTCTCTGTGTACTTTCCTGTTCATGGTACTGTACAGTATATCATGGCTATGAACGTTTGCCACGTTTCCAGTCCTTTTTCAGTATGTTGCAATTTGTTCTTCACTCATATAACAACGTCATTCACATATACAGTACTGTACACATCTATCAAAAACTAAGAATGATAAAAAGACTTCATTGATGTCTCCTTACACACAGAACACACCTCTAGCTACTATACCTTGGGCATTACAATGACATGAGGTCATGTCCTACCTAGTACATAAAGGAGCAACTTCATTTCCATTTGTTGTTCAATTTGTTTCAAGGGCTCCTTCGAAAACATTTCTTTGACTGCGCTGTGTGCTGTGGACAGTTCTAGGGAGTCGTTATGCTTTAGTGGCAACTTAACGAGCAGGGAAAGGCACAAGTATATATTTGGAAAGGTTTTATGATTATTTTTTTTTATTGCTCACATAATGCTCCACTTCTGTCTTCGCTGATGCTTAGGTAATCCCCAAGACAAGGCTGTCCGTTCTGGGTTCTGGAGGGTCAGTTTCCTAGTTTTCTAGGTCTCTTCAAAGCTTCAGTGCTGGAGGATTTGAGAGAATCACTTAAATGGGCTCTGCTCATCCAATAATTTACAGTGATTTAGGCTGTTAAGAGCCTAAATTGGCATAAAACCCTGCAGGCAGTCCAATACCAGGATTGCTCATCTGTGCCCTAAAGGATAAAAAATCAAGCTGTTTTCACCACTGTGTCTCAGAGCTGAAACCCAGCAGTTAAGGAGAGAAAAACATGCTGGTGAGTCAGTGATGGGCAGTGAGAGTTGCTTTTTAAGGAAGTGCATTCGCAGGGCACTTGGGTTTAGACTCTTTTGTCTTGGTTGTTTTCCCCTGGCTCTTTCTTGGCATTTCAATTTCTTATTTATTTTATTTGTGTTTTTGCGTGTTTGTATATGCAAGTTAAAAATGGAATGTTTAACCAACATAAGACATTTCCTGTTTTGATTATTCTCCCCCTACTCTCTTCCCTGACACACACTTTCTCTCCCTCCCCCCAAGCGTCCAGGGCTGTTCTGAGTGTTTTCAGTATCGTCTCCTTTAAAACCTCAAACTTCAGGTCTTTCACATTTTCCTTTCAGACTTATTTTTAACAGGGAGTGAGTGACAGTGTAGTCACAGTGAAGGGTGTATGTAATATGACTTTAGAAAGGCTGTCCCAGGCCTTACATCGCAGTTCCATCCTGGATAATTTGCTGCTTTTACTTCATTTGTACGAGTCTGTGCTTGAGAAGGTATGAGTAATTAAATATGTCTCGAACAACACTATTTCAGTGATGGTCTTTAATACCTTCCTCTGTGATTGTACATCACCCTTTGTCAATCTCACTACTGAACTTGTTGTGTAACGTCTTAATATTAGTAATTGAAGTGTTATTTCATTTCATTAAACTATGACAACACTATACCTCTCATGACACCACTTGCATTTTTGATAATTAAGGTTTTTTCCCCATCTAAAACATATGTAGCTTTATTTACTGAGTCACGGGAAGCCTTGTTTGTCAGGACATATTTAGTTTTCTCTCCAGCTCATTCCTCTGTTAGTCTCCAGGCTACTTTGCTCAAGAAGCTCAGTATAGCTGTCTCGTTATGATTATGCAGTGAGGCCTCCTAGTTAGGCTGTTGCTGAAAGGTATAAGTAGACCAGTAGGTGGTGCTCTTCACGCTGCAAACCTTCCCTTCCCTTGACACATTTTCCCATCATCCTAACTTCACAGCATTGCTGTAGAATTGGTGAGTATCTGGGGTTTGCAACTTGCAGATGTTTTGGACATGCTGGTGTTTTCTCATCTTCTGCTGTGGATGCTACTGATTTGTAGAGATACAAATTTAATTGCCATTTAAGATGGCTCTTGGAGCTTCCTAGTGAAGTGGGTGCAGCAGCCCATTAATTATGCTCATAAGTGACATTACTAATTGCAATTTAATGTTCTGTTTTACTTATGACCTAGTTACCCTCTGGAGTAGCCCTTGTCTCCTTTTTGTTACACCATTCCTGGTGTTTAAATTCAATTGCAGCAAGATATTGTCAGAGTGATTTTACGATGCAGTGAACCTGGTGACTTTCACAGAACTGCAGTTGAAGATGTACAAGAAATTACAATACCAGGAAGACCGGGAACATTTTCCCACGGGCAAGGCCTTATCCCCCAGTGGGTTAACAAGATCGTCTTGAATTCAGGCCCCCGTCTTCTCTCAGTCCTTTCCCTAATTTGGATGGTGTAGCCTAGATCTCTGAAACCCTTCACCCTGGTGCTAGCTGCCCCTCACTGCCACTTTGTTTGGTCATGGGGGTTCAGGCTGGCTGGAGCATGGAAGCTGATCTTTTAAAGTGATTTAAAGTTTAAAACAATCAGCTATTTGATTTTTTTATCTTAAAATATTAACACACGCATTACTTTATGTAGTCTTCCTAATTTGCTGTTTAGTACCTCAGTCTAACTTAGGATCACCCTTAAATCGTCCGTTTCTAAACACTTTAAAATTAAGTGGTCAATTTTACCTTAATGACTTAAGCAGATGATTGGATCAATGAAAAAGTTCATTTGAAGTGGTCATTTGAAATTAAATTTACCAACACCTTAATGGATGTAGTGCTGATGGATCACAGCTGTCCATTCCTAACCTATTTGAGCCAATTAACTTCCTAAATTGATACCACTGCAATTGTGTTGTTTCAGTTGTGTGTTCCATATTTTTATAAAGTGATGATTTAAGGGTGAGGAGGCTGTGATAACTACTGTGTGCCTGAGAAATGTAAACGCTGAGAACGATCAAACCGAGAATTATCCAGAGGAACAGCAGTGCTGTCAAGAGTCCAGCTGCACCTTACCTAGCGATCTAGCTGACATGTTAGAGCTGACAATCAAAGAATCATACTTGCTTTTTGCTAATTTGATGTTCATCAGAATTGAGTTTGCAAACTGAACACCAGGACTGTGTGTCTTGCTACTCTCAGGAGCAGAGCCCAACATATACATCGAAGCAATGGCCAGCAACACCGTTAACGTTCAGCATAAGGCCCTTTTTCTGTACCTGGAATCTGAAGGATTTAACACAATCTCAGGTCTAAGTGATTGCTACATACGCATCTTTGCCTTCTTGGGCATATCAGCTGCACATGATTGGATGTTTCACCTCGTTTATCTCTGTGTTTGACAGTAACTTCACCTTTGACATTAAGAAGGCTAGAACAGCTATGGGCAATTCTGCAGGAGTGATGAAATACTCATCTCACATGTTTATACGAGCAGGGTAATAATGCAAGGCTTAGATGTGCAATCAGTGTTTCTTCTCACAAAGTGTTACATTTTCATGAATGAGTCCTGCACCAAATCAGAGGTAGAGTTTTAAGTTATGTAGTTATTTTTAAAAAGGTCAGACATGATTGATCAACAGTTTTTTTGTGGAATTGTGCACATGATATAGGTGTGGAGGGCTGCTGAACAGCTGCCTGCCAGAAATGTTGCATTAAAGAAAGTCTTCCCATTTTCCCTTTTTAATTGCTGCCCCTTGGTGTGCTGCTACAGCTCTTCAGTTAATGTGGGTCAAATAGATCCTGCCGGAACTGGTCCTGAATGTTAAAGCATACAAACACTTTTGCGACATGCAAACATAATTGCTTTCGATTTCACATGGGGACAGTTCAGTTTCTTGCATTAATTGCGTCATTGTTATATTGTTAATTCTGTAAGACTGCAATGTTAATGATGTTGCACGGCAAAGATTCTGTTTGAACTTCTGCAGAACTTAAGATGCACATGTGTTAAGTGAAGGAATGCATTGGTATGGATAATGCAAACCAACCTGTTTATTGAATCAGTCCGAAACTGGATTTCCATTGTAAAAATAAAAGAAGCTAAATCTAATATTGCTAATGAACAGAGACAGGTTATTGGTTGGTCTTGCTGTCAGTTCTTCACGAGAGCTATGTGGTATAAACAGTCATGCTAACACCTCGGATTACTGGCTTCCCATTTTAATTAGCTTTCACCATCTTGAAAAGGGCTGTAATAACCCCTTAACTTTTTAAAAATTCATTTAATAAATTCCTTCTTGCAGTTTTTTACAATGTCTTCATATTCCCAACACTTAAAATATACAGTTATATAGCATTTGTACATTTCAGACATTTATTTTAGTTTCATAATTAATGAAGTGCATGATACTAAGGCATTTCTGAAGTCAGGAGAAGGAAAAGCAGACTCGTAATGTCAGGGCAACGCCAAACACTTTGGAGAGGCTGTGGGAATGGCAGTTCTCTTAATTCCTCACTTCCAGATTATCAACGTCATGTTGGGCAAAAAAGCACCTTTCACTGCATGAAACACTTTTGCTGGCTGGTGAAAGAAGTCTATTTTGTCGGTGTTGCTGAGCGCGAGGAGCTCGGGGGGGGAGGGGGTGTCTGACGGAGCTGGGAACGGGGCAGCTGGAGCAGGCCTCACAGACCGCACCGGCGCGATGTGTGAGCTCGTCACACAGAGCAAGCGAGGGCTTCCGCTAGCGCAGGTGCACCGAGGCAGGATCTGTACTGTATCAGACCTCAGCTACCGCAGCGATAAATAGATAAACATGGCCGCAGAAAACATTCTCCTGCCAGAGAACCATCTCAAAGGGAATGGCAACTAACGAGCTTTTTCAGGGTGGGGGTACAGGCTCGCCTCATGGGCCCCCCGAGCCGATTCGGGGGATCCAGCTGTTCCTGGGCCTCTTCTGCTGTTGCGGTGGCAGCTCACCAAACTGAGGTCCCTCTCAGGGCAGTGGATCCAAGGCAGTGGATTGGTGTTCAGCTCTAGATAAGCTGTTTCCTAGAACTGAGAGAAGATTCTGTACTTTCTGGTGATGTGCTTAACCTCCCCCAGAGCACCTGGCTTCCCCTGCTGTTTTAGCACGGCAGCTCACAGAACTGTGTGCTCAAGCACACACACATTTGAACTGGGATCATAGTGTAATGGGAATAGACTCTTGGTTGTTTCTTCACTCGCCATTCTTCCCATCGACAGTGCCTCCAGGTTTTTGGGTGGTTTGTCAAACTGTGCCCCTGCTGGTCACTTGGAAAGGTGTAGGCTATTCAAAAGCAACATCTGGTAAAATAGAAGATGCTGAAAGCTCTCAAAGCCGTGCAAAAAACCTAGATGAGAAGGACAAACGAAAGTGTATGAAATTTGCCTTGGGAAAGCCCCATGACGCCCGACTTCATGGCGCCCGTGTCCTGAGACATGCAGGTCTAACACTTGTAGCTGTGCCCCACAAGCCATGTGCCATGTGCTTAATGATTCATTTATTTGGCCCATGCTTTCATCCGTAGCAGTACACTTTCGCAAGGCTGCGGGTTTGAATCCCAGATGGGTCACAGCTGCTGTACCCTTGAACAAGGTCCTTCACACACTTTGCTCCAGAAAAATGCCTTAGTTTATAAATGGCTACACATTTAAGTTGCTTTGGTTAAATGCATTAACCAAATTTAATTATCTTATTAGTTAATCCGTGGTGCTGGGTCATGTGCAGTGATAATAAATGGATTATTCTATAACCGACTTTACAACCAATGACTGTCTGGTACCACTGACAAGTCCTTAGGCTTGAGGGGAAAACTGTATGGCACCCAGGAAGATCTGGGGGGAAGGTACCTTTTAATGACTTTAAAAATAAAAATTGATTCATGAAAAGTGAAGAACTGTGCGTGTCGGTGCGCATTTGCCGCGCTTCTGAAAGGCCTCGCTCTTTGTTCTGATGTAACCGTGTTGTAATTACAAAAGCCCCATACAGGTGCTGTGCCTGTGCTCTTATCACAGCGAGAGGCTGAGCCGAAGAGTGAGAGTGTGGTTTGAATTCCTCTGCTCTTGGCAGCCTGTTTCGTGGTAAAAAAAACCCTCTGTGCCTGTGTGTCTTGTGTCTTGGGGCTGCGGATTGTGAGTGTGTGGGGGAGGGGGTGCGTGCACAAGCGCACACACAAGCACTGCACCTGTTCGTGAGATCGCTATCACACTTCAGACCACCACCCTGCAGTAACCCTACAGGCACCAGCCATCGCTGGGATGGGCTCACTAGAGCTGCCTGCTACAGACACCCCTTAAAAGCAAATTGTTTTGAAACACTGTAGGTTTGCATCCAGTCTCTTTTCGGTGAAGACTGATGGGTTAAAAACACGACAGAAGTTTAGGAACTTGGTTGTTTAATTTAAGCAATATGACATTGGTGTAGCTTGCGTATATGCTTATGCTTGTGAAATTTGGTTTTATAAACTGTTGGCATCTGACATTGCAAAGTGAAATACGCTGGGATCAAAATATTTTTCTGATACAAGTCCAGTTAAAAAAAAAACGCCTCCAAAGGGCTTTATTAGACTCAAAGGAAAGAATAAAATGCTGTGTTGCTGATTATTTGAAACGGGTGTTGTATTATGCTCTGTTGTGTGAGGACACAAATGTCCTAATGTCAATTTGTCTGTCCCAACCTTTGCATCTTCATAAGTCAACGCAGAACCAATAATCATGAGCAATGGTAACCTGATCAGGAACCGTTCTACAAGGCAGATGTCAACAAAAGTTGAAAAACGATCCCAGCCATGCCTCTTTTGGATTGGTTGGTAATCTTTATCATTACATTATGGACACTATGTCCTGCAGGGTCTTCACCATAATTAAAAGAGATGGGAGTCCTGAAACCTAGTCATTTACTTCTAATGTAATGATATTTCCATTAATGTTTGTCTGTATTGTTTGGCAGTTTGGATATACTAAGACACAAGACAGGTTACAAATGAGAGGAGGTCACTCAGTTTGGTAGTTAGTAGCTTGTTGATCCAAGGATCCCATCCAGCTGTTTCGTGAAGGAAGAAGAAAGGATGTATCATCTTCAACCAAAGTGGCCACAGTGCTGAGTCCGCACTTGCACAACCCTTTGGGACTCCTGTGCTCAGTTTTAAAAAAACCTTCCACGTGCATCCTCCAATTCATGTTTTACCATTCATTCAGGAGAAGTCCACTGGGTTAACATTGCCTGTGAGGATTATGAATACTTGTATCAGGTCCCCTGTTGTATTGAGGGGCTGCCTGTAGCTTCAGTTCAGGGGTAAACTTACATAATACGGTACTTTAAAATGATGTTTCAAAACAAAGTGGTAAGTCAAGCTAAAAACTGTAAATATGTAAGTTAAAGACGGGATTGTGCATCCGTTCACGCTGCAGGATAGCAGCGACACCACATCTCTGGCTGTTGCTTTTTAATGTGATAGCAATAATTATTGTTCGCTTAAATCCCGTCACAGCTGCGGGGGCTAAGAGTTATATCATGAATGGGATGAGGCTGTCCTGGCCAGTGCATGAGATGAGGTCTCTCAGCCTGCGGTGTATCCCCTCTCCCGCTGAGCTCCAACCCCAGCTCCGCTGATGTGCCACAGCTGTCCCCACCAGGCACAGCCTTTTCTTGTTATTTTCTTATTTAGTCATCCGCTACGTCTACACCATTGTGCTAATTAAATCCACCCTGCTGCTTTTAAAAGCCCTCCTGTTCCCTGTATCCTCCCAGTAAATAAAACTGTGCCGCTCCTCCCCCCTCCCCTTTCCAAAATCCCAAACCTTACTGCACCCCAACTCATACAGCAGAAAAGCTTCCTGTATTTTCGGAGTCATGGCTCCCCCTGGGACACCCCCCCCCAGCCTTCATTTTTTTCCCTCTCTCCCTCTCTCATTCCAGCTGTTTTCTCTCCTCACAGAGCCACATTCTTCAGGGCCTGGTTCTGGCAAGCAGGGTCAGTTCAATGAATCCACTGCTGAGCCATGGACTGTGTGTGTGTGTCTTTCAGACTGCGCAGACCCACGCTTGTGGGTTTGAGCCTCTAGGAGCCTTTATTGCCTCATTCATAAACCCTGATATTGTGCGTTCTGGCATCAGCTAGGATTTGTAGTCTGTGTTTAGATGAGCTGAAAAATAATTCTGTCCCGTATGCCGATTAAAAGCCACACAGTGTTGTCTGTGCCGCAAGAATGGAGTGGCTCAGCAGGACTCCTTGAAGACACTTGTAGCGTTGTCACTCAGTCCAGGGAAGAGAACTTTATATGAGGGTTTTTCTTTTTCTCTTTCTAAAATTTATCTTCGGGTTCATTCATAATGCTAAGGAGTTAACGGGGAACAAACAAGCATTTAGCATGGGTCTGAATAGCACTCACCTTTGCATGTGCTAAACTGCTGTGCTACTGTACACATGCGTGCTTGGAAAATGAAAAAGGTCCTGATAGGCGGTTCACAGCTCCACAGGGCTGACATGCCCCCCCATTAAACCCCACAACCGGCTTTGTTACTTTTAGTCCATTTATTCAAAACAGCCTCCCCCTTTTCCACCTCCAGCCCCCCTCTCTCCCTTCCCTTTCTCCCCTCCAGCTATTTTTAGTAGCAGACGAACAGTGGGACAGGCCACAGCCCCACAACAACTGGCCCACTGGCCTCCACTTTCCCTCCACTTTCCTCTCTCTCCTGTCCTGTTCGCCACCGTCATCGCCGCTCTGCGCACGCTCAGCATTACCGGAGGGAATTCGGAAAGGTCAGGAGTAAAAGGTGTGTTTTTTTTTTTTGGCTTTCAGCTTTAAGTTTATTTTTAATTGAAGCGTCATGCATTGTGACGTACTTGTGTCTAAAAGGTCTGTGCATACTCCTTGTCATCGCCATATTGCAGAAATCTGGAGAATGAATTGTACTGAAATCCCTTTACTGTGTGGCATCAATGCATTTCTTGGGCCCGACAGTGTCGTTTTGTGCGCCCAGTGTGGGTTAGATCCCTTCTGAGGTGGGTAACAGAGAGTTGCAGGGACACAGGTGATGAGTCATGCCAGTTAAGGAAAATCTGCTTAAATTTGTTAAATGCTGCTGCCTATCCCACTTTTTGCTACCTTTCCTCTGGAGCTTTCAAGTATTTTTTACATTGTCATTTACTTTCGCAAAGTGCTCAGACCTCGCTGTTTGCAAAGTAACTGACGTGCCTTTATACAGGAGTGGAATCACTGGTTCTGTTGCATGGTATGGCATGATGTAATTGCATCTATTCTTGTTGTTTTGGAAAACAAATAGGTTGATTTTTTGTGGCAATTTCTGATGTGGTGTGGAGTGAGACTCCTTTCTGTGCCTGTTAAAAACAAAATCCCCAAATCCTTTTATTGGAGATGTGCGTTGGGGGGTGGGGGATAGGGTGGTATGTGGCAGGAGCAAGCAGGCAGGAGGTCGGACCAAGAGCACATGTGGTCCAGCTTAGTGCTGATCTCCAGTGTCTCTGGGATGTGACACCACTGACCCCTTTAAGCACTTTTACCCCTAAGGATAAATATAGCACTTAACTCCTGAATTACAGAGCAATTCAGATCAATTCATTAAAAGGCTTTATTTAAGTGCTAGAGGGAAAGGAGCTGTTGGAAGAGTTGCATAGGTTTGAACAGTAGGAAGCATTCAGCTGCGCTAATAAAGTGTTAGGAAAGAACAAACTACCTACAACTCCTTGAAATCAATCACCTGTGTTAAAGGTCTTTGTTAAACTGTATGTAATCTCACCCATCTGCCTGCCATTTTTTAGTTAGAAATCTCAGCCCCAGTGCAGATGTAACAGAAACAGTTAATTGTGAAAGATCTGGTACATGTGAGGACAGGGAGGCAGTTAATTTCTGGTCCTGGTGCAGTGCCACTGTACAGTTGGCGTCTCTTGGATGTTTATGGTTGCAATTCATGCGCTTTGTAAATGCATGAAATTCACGATATTACAGTGTTTAGGGTCATGATTGCATAATGTGTTCTGCAGTAGGATCACAGAGTAATAAATCCTTTGGGAATGGAGGTTGGTTATAATTGTTCAACTGTCATGAGTGTTATGGTAGAAAAAACAGATCCATTTGACATAGTTTGTCAAATCATTTGGTACAACATTCATTTTTTGTACAAGAGTGTATTTATAAAGAACATGGGCAATACGTGGGGTTCCAGGTGAGACTGAGGTGTCTCTTGGGTGGAGTTTGCATGCTCTCCGTGAGTCTGTGTGGGTTTTCTCCAGGTGCTCATGTTTCTTCCCAGCTCCTGAAGACATGCTGGCTGGGTGAGTCCGTCTCTCTTAATTGACCCTCTGTGTGTTTGTGTGCTCCCTGTGATGGACTGGATACCCATCCAGGGTGTGTAGTCCAGTCCCTTGCCCTGTGTTCCCAAGATGGGTTCGGGTTTGCTATAACCATCACCAGGATTAGGTATCTTTCTAGTAACAGATGGATTTAAAATACTGCATGCCAGCTTCAAGGCCTTTTCTCTTTCTCTCCTCTGTAAAAGTGAATCTTGTGTTCACTCCTATGATGTTGTCTTGCTGTTCCGTTCTACATGAAAGATTAAACAAAACCAGTAAGAAACCCCTCCAATCGAAATAAGCAAGAGAAGATGACAAGAGCTGTATTTAAACTATTGCAGAATGTTATTAAAACACATGCAGCAAATTATTTTTTTTCTTACAGGATCTCATTTCAAACTGTCCTAGAGTCAATTCTGCTGTACCGCAGGTGGTATCGGTCCGTGCAGGCCTGTGCGTGACACAGTGTCACAAGGTTAGGGTCCCGTTTTTGAAGCACACTGTAGACGCTTGTTAAGTCTGTGTGTTTAATCACTGTGTAGTGATTGTAAGCGCAAGGAGAGCTTGGCACACATTCCCCGCTGCTCAAAAAGCTTTTAATTGTTTACCAAACACATTAACGCCACATTGTCAGCAGAAATCATGTCAGACAGTCAAAGAGGCGGGAGTGTTAACAAACTGAGCATCACGCCAAGCTGATTAGCACAGCAGCATCTCACAGCTATGCAGCTCGCCCTACCATCTCTCGTCAGTAAATGGAGGGGACACGTGACACAGCTCTGCATAAATCGGAGACATTTTAGCACAGCAGTGAGTTCCAGTTAACACCTGGGAAAGAGCTGGCCAGGGTATTTTTGACGTACAACAGCCTAAGCTGACTTTAAAGTGAAACTGAGGAGATGGGAAGCTTGTTTGTTTCTCATCTCTCCTTACAAAGCACTGATTAACAAACAACTGCTGCTGTTTTGCAGTTTCCAGGTGTTAATTGTCTCAGCCAGTGATATTCTAACACCCTCCCAGGAAATACGTCCTGAATAAATATTTTGCAGTGTTCAGCTGGTGTCTTTCTTGTCTCTTGTGCACCGTGCAGGAGATGACTCAGGCCTGGTTGAAAAAGCCCGGCCAAAATACTAGGAATGGGAATAGGAAATGAATGGACTCTTTGAGTGACAGGAAAGCACTGGTGGTTGTGAAGCCTGAGACAGGATTTCACTCACATTTCCTGGCCAAAACAACCCACTGATCTCCAACTGACTGAAAATTGTGCACTTTAATCCCTCCAACTGTTATCCTCATTGTTACTGTACTTCTTCGACTGCTGAATGGCAGAAAGGGACGTGATTGGGCCCTTGATATTTCAGAACAAAGTGGGGCAAGCCCCTCTCTGCTTGCAGAGGCCCAATGCATTGTTTCATGAAGGTTTGTAATAGTTTTGCGAGCGAGTGCAAGCATTCCGCAGGCATGGAAAACTGGATTACTCTGCTACGTCCGAGAGATTGAGTTTTAACGTGGCATGGCTATGAATGAATTATTGAGATTGATCAGGTTGGCAAAACTTTGTCAAACCCCGTCTCAAAGCATGCACATGGATACATTCCCAAAACCTGGATAATGGGTAATTCACACCCTGCACCCTGTCTCCTTTTAATTGGATTCCCTTTGATTCTGCAGTCTGAGTCCTCTGCGCTCTGCCTGTCGCTCTGCTGTGCTTTGCTTCAGCTTCATTAATGTAGCTGGTCTCAGAGGTCTCGTGAACTGTGCTTGGCTGATGTGTAGGATGTTTACTCAGGCAGAAGGGGGTTTGTAGCTGATCTTTCTCTTCTTCTTCTTGGACTCTAGTGCTCAAGCCACAAATTTCCAGATGATTTCAGCTCTGAAGGTTTCAGGGTTCAGGTCTGTTTTATATCAGTCCTAAAGGCTTATTTGTTTTATTTAGCTGTTTAAGAACCAAATTCGATTTCAAAATATATTTTTACCCAAGAATAACATTTATGTGATATAAAGCGCTGCACTCTTAAGTGTACGTTTTTTCTGAGGAAGAAAAGATGTTCTTGGTTGCTCGTGGTGGAGGGCTGTTTTCTACACTGTCATGCAAGTTTTCTGAAGAGGCAGCAGCAGCATTGCTGTGCCTGTACAGAGAAGATAACCCCTTTAATTCATTAGTGATCCTGGCTTGTTGATTATGTATGGAACAGGGGAAAAGGGCCTGGTCTGTTTCCAGTCTCTGCTTCTCTGCCTCTGGTACAGGTATCTTTTGGAAAAGCAGCAAAAACATCCCATCGGAGCTACAAGGAATCACGGTCGTCTCCTGGTGGAAGTGGCTGTGGATAAACCATAATAAACAAGTCAGGGACTTGCACATCTGTCGCGCTCAACCTTGCAGTGTTGATACTCTGGGTCCCCAGTTGGTTTCTTTTCCTGCCTAAATAGCTGGAATTGTGGACAACCTAAAAAACGAAGGATTGCAGCCTTAAGGAAGCTCTCTGACATTTTGTGTATGTGGTCAAAATACCGAAGTTCAATGCTTAGCGCAATAATGGAAGAAATGTTAAAGGGGAGATTGTTGTGTTTTTTTTTTCTGAAGTGTTACAGTTTGTCGCAAATTTGAATCCCTTCTTTGTTACTTCTGTTTTAGTCATTGTCCCACAGTTTCTGCGGAGAGGTAACAGGAGGCTGTTCATGGTTAAATCATTTTGAATCTCACATGGCCGTCATGCGGATTAAAGTGGAAAATATCACAAATGCATGGTCACTTCATATTCCTCCAGAAGGTGTTATTAGAAATCTCGTTCAAGGGACATGCTCACCTGAAATACAGTTTTTTTTAAAGGTTTCTCCAAGCTAACTGAAAGGAAGAGCACAGGGGAACCTAATGAGTGTTTCACAGCACTCTGAAGGCATTGATGATCCAGACGCTTCTGCCTGTGCAAAACGTGACGCTATAGACCTTATCCCCCCGTCAGCACCAGGGAGCCTTTCCAGAACAGTCTGTTTTGGACTCGAATGTGAGCCTAAGCAGAAACAACAGCAGAATTGCACGGTTCACAGATGATAGGAAACACAAGATCTATGAAAGAAAATTGGAGGTAAAATGCTGGTGATATAATTTTCTCCTATGAGTGATGAATTAAAAATACCTGGACCACATTCTGAGCTGTGATCCCAAGGGGCTGGGGTTGTGAACCATTGACAGAAATATGACAAAAACACACTGTACGTCTGCACCTTTCAGAAGGGAGTTCAGTGTAATGTACTGTAATACCTCTGACCGCTGTAGTTAAATTCTTCTCATTTATTCTGTCAAAACTTTGCAGTTGTTTTCACTTGTAATTTATGTTTTTTCTTGAGAATTAGCAGCATAAAGGAGATACTGTAAATGACTCGAAATTCTTCAGAGGCCAGTTGCCAGCACGTCCATTTTAATTTTGTTTCTGGTTGGGCCTCGGAAATCAATTTTCTTCATCTGGAATCACTGCTTGCCCTTGGATATGAAAATCCAAAATGTTTTTATATATCTGATCCGCTGTCAGATTCGCATTACAAAAGAGAAGCTTTGATTCCTCTGGACGTGACACAGATCAACGCCCCTTTAAGAGATCCCTGTCAAACAGATTTGATTTTTCCTTGCGTTCCAGTTTAATTCCTGCCAAAGCCAGAAAAAAAAAATATTGGAAGGGATCAGAACTATTTCCCAGTGAATTCCTTCTCTGTGAAAATAGACGATAATAGAATAAAAATGTGTGTCCAATTGTTTTGTTTTTTTTCTAACAGCAGTCAGATGTAACTCATTTTATCTAACCGGGTTAGCAAAGGTCTGGCACTGAGAAGGTTTTTTTACTCTACTTTTGTATTGTGCATTGCTGGGCAGACCGATAAGTGGTCTGCGTGTCCCTGAGTCAGCCCATCCAAAGGTTTGGGTTCTGGAAGATCCGATCAGTCCTTCTGTACCATCCGACACCTCCCTTGGCATGAGCTTTATTGTTTATTGTGGACACCAGTGGGAGGTACAGTAACAGGGTTGCAGTTTTTCTTTCAGACGTCTGATGGAAGGAGGAGCACCCCGACTGCTCACCCCTGCTGGCCTTAGTCTTTCAGTAAACCACTGTCTATACATTGCTGGGCAGAAGGGCCGGTCCCTTTAACAGTATGGGCTGTGTGAAGGGATCCATGGTGTGATATCCATCCTTCCATCCCTTCATCCACCCCTTTTCTCACAGCTTCATCAATTCAGGGTCGCATAGAAGCCGGAGCCTGGCTTACAAGAGGCAAAAGGGCAGGACACAACCTGGACAGGACACAACCTGGACAGGACGCCAGTCCATTGCAGGGCGTACAGATGCACACACACGCACACACTCAGGGCCATTTTTCCCAGAAGCCAGTTAACCTACCAGTACGTCTGTGGATTGTGGGGGGGAAAAAACAGAGTGCCTGTTGAAAACTGCATGCAAACACAGGGATAACATACAGACTACGCAGCAAGTACCCCAGGTCCAGAATTAAATACAGGGCCCCAGCTCTGCGAGGCAGCAATGCTAACCACTGCGCCACAATGCCACCCCCATGGTGTAATAATGATGTGATCATTCGGTACACTTAGCACTTTGCAATTTGAAAGGGACCCTCATTATCCACCACTGAAGTGCAGCCCCAACCTGTTGTCATGTCCGGCCATTCTGCACCAGTTTATCAAGGGAATGACTGGGGAAATAGATAGATACTGTATATACAGTAAGACTTTACTGATCCTGAAGGGAAAGTACTTCACCAATGGAATCGAGAAGGGATTTTAGGCAGGCCCAGAGCAGAATTTAGCCGGGACACCTTATCTGAGGGACCCAATCTCCTACCCCTGTCCTCTATCGCCATGCTGGGGCATTCGTTTGGAAAATCTGGTCCAGACAGAGGAGAGCCACCTACTGGACCACTAACACTTCTTAAAGCAACAGCCCACTTTCCCCTGGAGGGCCCCCAGTCCAGTACCAACTAGATCGCCTTTTGAGATTTAACATGGTTCAGAGATTTGATTAGAACAAACTAAAATGCTGCCATCATACTAAAGGGATGGTTATTTTCACAAAATGTTAATAATTTGTAGGTTAATTAAGATCTTTGGGGAGGGCTTTATAAGCACTTTTTTGTTGGTTTTACAAGAACTACTGTTGATGTAAGGAGACAAGGAACAAAAACAGAGACAAAATAGTCTATGAGTAGGATAAGCAGGCTTAGGTCAGGTAAAGTCTTACTTTCTTAGTTTACAAGGTCTGGCTTTGCATTTTGTTTGCCTTGGGACATTATCATTGGGTCCTAATATAATCAGCTTCTGTTGCTCGGTCTGTGATGGTTTAATGAAATTTTGCCTGTCCACTGGATAACAGGGAAGAGAACCACTAGGCTCAATACAGTTGGTGTCCAAACCCTGATTTGAACCAAGGCCTAATGAAGCCATTCAAATGTCAAGCAACAATAGGACGCTCACAGATGATTCAGTTGTTTCAATGCGTGTTTTTCTAAGGGATAGCATTACCGAAGGCCGATCCAATTTGAGTGACTCACGTTGTCTCAGAATCAAGTTCAGGACTCACTGCCGGACCACACAGCAAGAAGGCCGCTCAGGGTTTTTGTGCATTCACATACACAAGTGTTCTGATTTTTAAGTGCCAGATTGCCGTTTGTCAGTCCTTGAACCCCTTCCCCTGTTCGACACACCTAAATCCAAACAGCCCTTCTGCTTCCCTCATGTGCCCGTTTGTTTCGGGTGAGGGGAAGTCTGTGTAAAAAAGCCGAGAAAAAAACCCTCCTAATTTGAGTAGAAATGTTTACTTCGTTCGAAGTTGGTTAGACCACAAATGGTTTGATTTGTGCCTTCGAGAGATTAAAATAAACAGAAACTCTTCTTAATGTGTGGCGTGCCGAGGTTTAATGCTACAGAGCTCCCTGCAGAATCTCACTTAAGTACCGCTTCCTTTCGGCTATATAATCAGCTCTTGAAGCCGAAGTCTAGTGTGCATCGAGAAGAACAAAAAGGACACTGTGGAACAACAGCTCACCATTCAGCCCACTCATGTACATCCTGTAACCTAATTGATCCTAACAACGCATGTAAGTGGTGCTCTGAGAAATTCGGTTTCATTTTGGTGAAAATGTACAAAGCAAGGGTATCAGAAACTAATGCTGTATTTTGGACCTTTTAAATGTTTGGAGACAGTTCTATGAATTTTGATTTGGTTTATTTTATGGTGTATCAGATCTCTCGTATTTAATTGCAAGCTGCGCCCTCACTTGAAAGTGAGCTGCGCAATCCCACTCCCACAGCACATTTATTTTTCCTGTCAGATATTAATAACACATGTCACTTACAATTAAAACAGCAGAACAAAACCTCGCTGAGCTGCTGTCATATGGAAATCATTATTGAACAACAGCAAACAAGAACCCGAGGAACACATTCAAATTTGTTGCTTTTCTTAATAAAAGCTTGAGAAACACTCTGTGTTTCCGGAAGGGGCAGATTTGTCCCCCACCACCACCTCCAGAAGTGGGTGTGGCGTCGACGGCCGGGGTGCGGGACGGACCCCGGGGGCGGGACGGGACGGACGCGTGAGAGAAGGAGCAACATGCCCTGCGATTGCGTCACCAGGCCCCAGCAGGTCCCGTCTGCTCACAAATTGGAGTGGGACATGCAAGGAGACTGTCCCTCCCCAAGGCCCCCTCCCTTCAATGTTACGGACCGTCCTGGGACATGGATTGGTGGTGGGCGGGTGGGGGGGCGCTGTTTCATGACCTCAGTCTACTCGGAAGTGACCACAGCAAGAGCCCAGTAAAACTGCTGCTGAGAAAGAGTCCTGCACAATCCTTTCACATAAGAAACGTGTTTCGCAGGAACCATTTCGTGTCTGCATGCTTTGCTTATGCGGTATATAGAAGAGAGAAATCGATCAGATAACACCAGTTTTGTTTTTTTTTTAACAGTGACGGATCTCTCTTTTTCTGGTGAGGCTTAGCATTTCCATGTTATAAAGCAGGATCCGCAAACTTGGATTTTGAAATGATCAGAATCTGCGGTTGGATCCCAGCAGGACACGTGTAGCCGATTCACTGCACAGGACTTCCTCCGCGGGGGATCACAGCAGGGCTGGTAGCTCCACCCTGTTACACCACACAGCCGATGTGATTGCATGAGCAATTGAAGATAACCTCGCCAAGTAGTAAAGGCATTCTGTAAGCTGGCCGTGTTGCCTGCAGACGGAGAAAGCTCTTGTCTGTATGAGTGGCGGGATCGTTTGGTGTAGCTCCATGCATGTCATGGCATTGTGACCTCCCTGCAGGCTTACTGTCCTCAGCTGATTCAGACACCGCCTCCCACTCACGCACAGTTATTGACTGGGATGTGCCGAACACACTTACCCAAGCCCAAGCCAGGGCATCCGGTCTGCCTAAAGTCTGTGTTTTTCACGAATGCATGGCTACTCGTGTTTTACGCTGGGAAACACTCGGCACTGTGCGCCTGGTGTGTGCCATTGCCTGAGGGCCTGGTTAGCTGGAATGCCTGAATCACATCATCCTAAAACTCCCACCTAAACCAAACCTACATCTTTTTAAGCACTGAAAACTTTTCTCCCAGGCCAGTCTTGCTTTGTCAGGAAAGCAGAAATAACCCACTGTTTTCCATATATCTTTTGAGCCAGTCCCTGCTATGCATTCTCGTTTGATTTTGGGTCAGAAAGTTTGAATAAGGTCGTGTGGGATGACGCCTGAAAATGAAGCCGTAGCACAGAAAGTGATTCCTGGTGATATTTTTGTGATTTGTTCACCCGACGTAAAGAAACCCATAGTTGCTCAAAACCAGCGATGGTACATCTGTCTCCTTTCTGCCAGTCCCTTCTTGTTGTCCTCCGAGCCTCTCTCCTGGTTCTGGGACCTCTCTGCATGTTGTTTAAAGCTGAACAATGTGAATGTCCATCATCCCATAAGGCAGTGGCTCTCAGCCTCTGAAACAATGCCCCCCTTTCAGTTGACACAAAACCACAACCCCCCACCCTTAGGTGTATGGGCCAATTATTTGAACTTGAGCTGCTATTTGTGAACTTAATTTGACATCAGTGAAAAATCATTTTTATTTAAAAAAATAGTGAAAGCGATTGAAGGATCTATGATCCAAATGCATTTTTGTTCAGTTTTGACATTTCAGGCTCTGTGGAAGGAAGAGCGCGATGCACGTCAGCTTCCACATCAAGTCTGCTGCGGTGCTTGTTTCAGATAATCGCTTTAGATCGTTGGATCATGCAAAAAAAGATGTTGCTCACAAAAATTGGCTGGTTAGTGACAAATACAAGTCAGTGACTATAATATGGAATATCGGGAGCTTGATTAGAAGACAAGTCTTATGTTTCTTTAAATATAAATTAAAAATATAAAGCTGCCTATAAAAAGCTCTCTCATCCCCCTTTGGATCCTCATATGCTCGCTTGGGAGGGCACACCCTGCCAGGTAAGAACCCCTACACTGATGGCAAGCCAAGCGAAATACATGAGGAAGCAATGAGAGAGGCAGACAGAATGTTAGGATATGTAATCAGAAGCACACATGCTAAATGAAGGGATGCTAAATTTGCACGATTTATTAGTAAGGCGATTACTGTATGTGATTGAATATCGTGTATCGTTTTTGTTGACATTGCTGCAAAAAAGCTATTGCTGTCCTGGAATCGGCTTAACAAACAGTGTCTTCACATGGTAAAAGGAATGTCTCGTACGGAAAGACTTGAACAGAGCTCACTGCGAACACGCAGCTGGTCTTCGTACAAAGGCTTATGGGAGTGTGGAACAAGCTGTGCATCCGTGACTCAACAAAATGGATGAGATCCTCTGATTAGTTCTCTGCTACAAACTTAGCTAGATGGGCTGAAACCCCCTCTGCTCATTTGTAGTCTTTTCTGTGTTCTTGGGGCGTGAAATGTATGGACAGTAAATGATGCTACGCTAACAGCTGGACAGTTTACTTTACAATGCTTCAAACATCCAGAGGTAGGCAGCCCGTCGCCTCTGGGTCACATGAGACCCTTGGAGAAGGTCTGTGGGATGCCAAAAATTTAATCTATCAAATTTCTCAAAGCTAACAAAGTTTCCAGCTGATTTCGGCTATTTAGGAAATTCGTCTAGAAGAAGTGAGATGCTGCTGCTTTGTTGACTGTGTTAATGGCTCTCAAGGCTAGTTAAAGGGAAACAACTTTGTTTGCAGCACATCTCTTCAACATGCATTTTGTTTATGCGTGAATTAATTATGTTCTTGATTGTTTAACTGGACAATCACGAGGGTAGGCTGATTAATGTAGAAATATACCTCTAATCTTACTGTTCATGAAATTGAATTATTACTGTAAATTGGGCAGTACTCCACTGCTTTTTGCAGTCTTAATGAAGAAATAATGCTGCCATTGTGCCTCTTGCATATACACTGCTCAGCGCTCTGCTGTGCTGGAATAACAGCTGCCTTAAACGCATTCTCTCTAAACTGTAAGAGAGCTGCAACTTGAGTCCAAATTATGTTAGCATGGCTCTGCAAAAGCGAATAAAAAGCAAGTGAAATGAAAAAAAAATACAACCTCTTCTGCATTCTTATTCTGAATTTCTGCAGATGAGCATAGACTCAGGATAATGACATTTTCCAGATTGTGTGAGTGGAGTGATTTCAGCACTGGAGAGTAATTTGTGTCTGAACAGCATTAGTAGGGTTGAGATTTTGCTGCATCTGAACACTTTTATAGACTAATACTAGACTAATTGCATCACTTTAACAACTGAATAACATCTGGATCAAAACACAGCTCCTATCAAAGTCCTGTTTTCTTGTTTCTTTACATTATATGTTTGTGTATTTTATTTGTGTATATACAGGGCAGGGGCTGTGAGTGTTTTTCTTTTTTTTTTGCGTCCTGATATAGTGTTTCCTGCCATTGTCTCACACAAGACTGCCTCCGGGACTTTTGAGACGGTCCCTCCCCCTTTTCCTCTGTGCTGTTGGCAAGGCTGGGCTGCACTGACAGTAATGCACTCAGTGATAGTCGAGAGCAACTGTGTGCTGCCTTTCGCTACGGACCCTAACTCACTTCCCAGCTAAAGCCTTCAGTGTCCACCGCTTGCCGTCTGACATGACCCGGACCCTGTAACGCTATAAAACTGGATGTTCAAGCAAGGAACTGGTAGGACCTTTTTTTTTGTTCTCTTAAGACAGTTTTTCGTCTTTGCAACTAGCTCCTGCTTTAGTTTTACTTGCTTGTAAGTCAGCCAGTGGGTAATCTGGTGTCTCCCAACACAGCACTCGGCAGCAGGGAAAGTGGATTTCTGTGGGATGCTAATTTTTGAGAGATTTTTTACGCTTTTTCTTAATGAGGTCAGGAGATGATTAACCCTGTAGCATGTCGGCTTCCTTCGTTTCTTAGTGTTGTGTGTGTGTGTGTGCATTGTTCTTGTTCTGGCTGCTGCCTGCTGCCTCCACACACAGCAGAGTGCCTTGCTGGCCGGCTGCTGCCCCATGCAGGGGTCTCACAAACACAGTATCTACTTGCCTTAAACCCTGCGAAATGTTGTCACCCTCGTAAAAGCGCTCCCCAAGCCTGCACAAGCACTTGCTTTTTTTGGAGGTGTCTTGGCTTGTGGAAGGAGGGGGGGGGGGGGATCAAATTGGAAACAGACCCACCCACCCCTAGTGAGCATGGATCAGAAGTTCAGAAGCCTGGCGGAAAAGGAAAAAAGTCTCAGAATGCAGAAGAATTCAGGAAGAATCCAGGGAAATCTCCGCTTTTCCCAAGTTTGTGTTGCGGAGAAAGGCATGAGTTACAACAGCGGCATGAAGTGAACTTATCGTGTTGCATTGAGAGATAGGGTCTGCCTTGTCCCTGAATGGTGAAAAGCCCTCCCTCTCTCTGTTCGCACTGCTGAGGAGCTGTTGCAGGGGATGTGTTGTGTGATCTCACTTCATTTACAGCTGTTCTCACCACCTACAGGAGAAGCGTACCTGCTGACCTTTCTATCGCCTCTCGTGGGTAGCTAAGGTTTGCAGTAACAAGAGCAGTGTCTCTGTGCATGTGCCAGGGCTAGTTTTGCATTAAATAATGAGAGTTTGCCACATATCCTCTGCACTTCTTGATCTGATGTTGTTTTATTTTTGACTAGCTTTGCTATCATTACTTTCCTTTTCTGACAGTGATAATGTGTCATGCGTGTTTCATGAATGCATTCCAGTGTCTTCTGTGAATTCTGGCTTTCGGAACTCCTGTTGATAGCCTGTAACTTTCCTTTTAAGTGTCCCACTGCAGCATGAGCACAGTGAGCCGTTCCAGGGCCACTTGAAGGCCCAGTGACCCATTCATTAGTGTGCAGACACTGCTTGCCCCAGAAATGAAGAATGTTTGTGATTTGGTGTTTCTAAAAACACTAAAAATGTCCACCCGATTACAAATCAACAGGCAGTGGTGCTGCTGTGTGGGGAAAACAGGTAGAAACACATGGCTGTGTTGTAGATCACCTTCGTCAAACTGCGGTGTGACCAAGAAATGTTAATTGTACCATAGCAGGGGGGAGGTATTTTTTCTAGAACAGGGGTCTGCTGCGCCTTCTGGTTTTTGCTACAGCAGAACTCTTGATCACTCATCCATTGTTTTCAATTTTCAGTCTCAGACATATTATTACATTTGCTTCCGGTCCTTTAAAAACCTGCAACCTAAAAATGTTAATTTTGTAATTGGTATCAAACCAGTTCCGTTGTCGAGGACTGCTGATCTAGGGCATTCAGTAGAATATGTCTGTTTATAGCGGGCTAATTGAATCTCTCAATTTAATTTCTTAATTTATTAAAGTGTAAGGAACAGAGATTTGAACTGTTTGCTCCTTTTTTCCCATCCCGTGCAGGGTACTGCTGTTTTTGTATCACTGACTGGATTCTCTTTCTTGGTTGAGATCCCTCCCTGCCAGTGTGCTTGTGCTGAGAAAAGATCAGAGCTAAGAGATTGAACTCACTTGAGAGGCAACCCATTGTACACTGTATTCCAGCGTTAAAGGCTTTCTGTTAACAACTGTTGTGCACACAATGCCAGAACAGTTTGTGGCCCGCAGCTCTGCTGAGTGTGACGTGGAAGCACACATTGGGGTCAGATCATGTGAATGGTTGGGGTGGAGGGTGATACCCACACATCTCTGTCCCCCTGAGTTACTTTGCTGGAGGACCAATTGCTCGTCTGTGTGGGCAAGCTCAATTACAATCGACAGCTGGCCTGCTTGACCTAGAAGGTCTGTTTGCCATCCCTTTGCTGTTTGAAAGGTTGCATCTTCATGGTTCAGTATCATGCTCACAGTGTTTCAATGCATCATCAGAAAGGTTCCTTAAAGCAAGCTGCTCACTAATGCTGGGTATGCGCTTGAATAGTAGTAGTCTGAGTTTCTTAAAATCCACATGGTTCCTCTTATGATTACAGCACATTGAAACAGTAGTTTGCTCTAAGAGGGACCTCTTCCCTGAAGCAAGACAAGTTTTGGGTCAGGTCACTGTCGGATCACCCCTCGACATGTTCCTGAATCCCAAGAGGTATTAGGATTGTTTTTTGGGAAGAGAGTGTGGGACTCAAGTCAAACTCAGGCAGAGAGCAATCCAGCACAGACGGCACAGGGGGCAGCTAGTGGTCACTAGTATATTTGAATTACAGCATGTTGTGTGAGTAAAATTATTTTTAAAAAATCACTATCACAACTTTAAAGTTCTGTTAAAAGGACGCTTTGTTGTAAAAAAATCCACCTTTTGTAATAAACTCCTGCAAGGGCACCAAAGTATCTCTGCCAGTAAAAGCCTAACATTGAGCCCTGTAGTCCTGGGATAGTAGTTCAGTAATGTTTGGGCACATCAATACAGGTCCTGGAGAGGCAAGCATGTCTGCAGGTTTTCATTCTAACTCAGCTTTTAGTGAACTAAATCAGCTAATTACCAATCTCATAGTTTCTCCCAGCAGATCCTGCTGCTTAAAAAATGATCTAGAAATCCTGTAGACACACTGGCCCTCCAGGACCGATACTGGACAGCCCTGGACTCTGTCATCAGTGACTGTGACTAGGATTCCCCAAATGAGAGATCACAGCTGGCCGGGCACAGACAGCATTGAGTCAGCCAGGGTGTCCTTGTCCGTTCGGATCGGTTGTGACCCCTGTGGAAAGGTGCTGTGAGCCTGCAGTGCTGTTAGGGAGAGTTGCTGCATTTTTTAGCTAATTGCTGACTCTGTCGCAGGCACTCAGTGTTAACGAGAAGGTAATTGCTCTGACAGTGTGAACGGGGCCCTAGATGAAGGTTGAACTCCATCTGTCAGTCAAATGGAAGCAAAGTGTCAGGTGACAAAGCATAAAGTTAGTCCTTTTTAATAAAGTTGGTATCGCCACTTTTCTCTTACGCACCTGAGCTTTGTGGAATGTCCACCTGTTCTGGCAACATCCTGTACACATGAGGCTGAGATAAAGAGAAGGTTATTCCAAATTTCAGGGGGGGGCTGGGCTGCAGAGCAGACTGTGTCCTGGACAGCAGGCCTATACTGTAGTTGGGCCCTGTAGACCTGGAAGAACCCTTTCTGTCGTGTGCTGTGCTGGGCTGTTTGCTAATTGCACTGTTTAGGAAAACATTCATGTTCATCATTGTTGGAGTCAGCCTATCCCAGTAGCTAAGCGAATAAACACATCCTTCTGAAATACCTCTGACGTCTATATCGAGAGTGTGGTATCAAATCCATATGTCAAATAAGTCGTGGCAGGGCTTTTCTGTAACAGACACTTGTACTGCACATCCCTGATGGTCTTCTGAGCTGTTTTTTTTTTCCTTCTGTCAGTGTAACCTGGACGGTGTCTCAAAACCTGCCTGTCTTTACCGACAGGTGCAGGTTACTTATAATCTTCTAGGGAGTGCAAATGATGGTAAGGCAGAGATAAGAACTAAGAGAAAAACAAGTCATCTCTCCAGATGTAAAAAATAACATGCACTGTGTCACAGAGTTGAGGATTGTTTCCTTCAGAATGCCTAGTTCAGTAAAGGCAGATTAAACGGCTTCGCTCTTAAGATAGGGAAGTCGACGGCTCCTGGTCTTCTGCAAATGATGGCATACACACACCTTGTTTCAGCACTGCAACAGAAACAATTAGGGAACTTTGCCTAAACCAGACTGCTGCTACTCCGGTCCCAGAGAATTGCAGTGTTCCTTGGTATTTGCTTCATCTGAGCTCTGAATGACTTTACGGGTCCGATCAGTTTCTTAATGCAGTAGGAGTGAGCATGTTTTCCAGGTCTGCGGGCCGAAGGACTGTAGCTATCCAGGATCGGGGTTGCAGCCCCTTGATTTAACCAGTGTTTTTATTTTGAACACTATGTTTCTTTTGGGGGGAGGGGAGAGGTTCTGTGTTTTGGATGGACGAGGTAGAAAG
Organism: Lepisosteus oculatus; assembly: GCF_040954835.1. Taxonomy (NCBI): domain Eukaryota; kingdom Metazoa; phylum Chordata; class Actinopteri; order Semionotiformes; family Lepisosteidae; genus Lepisosteus; species Lepisosteus oculatus. The sequence continues at coordinate 16,816,000 of NC_090696.1, forward strand.
ATCTATGCAGAAGCTGGACGGACAATGTAGGAAAACATACCTGGTATTAGATTGATCAAACATGTCAAAACAAAGCAGCTGAAATATTAAAAAAAAAACTGTCTCTTTTTCAACACAGTATCAGCAGTATTTTCCCCCTGTTAATCTCATGTTAAATAACCTAGCAGTATTTTCACAGATGTGTGAAAAAATGAACACTGTACAATGTGTTTTTTTTACCTTGCGTAAACACTGGGTGACGGCATGAACCTGTACACTCCTTCAGTGATGTTCTTGGCAATAGTTTGAGGGAAATTTTTCCTTAAGACGTTGATACAGCCCAAGCAGGACAGGGAAACCTGGTGAGGCTGTCAAGGTTTTCTCGCTGATACGAGCTTTCTGGCAGTTTGAACAGCTCTTTAAGCGTCCTGGGTGCAATCTGAAGATGGTGTAGTTCACTCTTAAAACCTGCAGATGGCGCAGCACAGTCTCACAAACTGAGGCTGGCACACACCGAGCTTCACCGGCATCCACTCCTGGAGATCAAACTGTCAATTCAGATCAAGTCCCGTGAGTGGACGTAAAGCTGTTTGAGCAAACACAATAAATATATGATTTAAATGCCAGTGGCCCTAAGCCTTTCCTTCTTTATTCAACGCAGAACCTTTCAAACCACTCTGTGGATTGTGTGTGCTGGGTTCTGGTCAGCAGAGACAATGGTCTTGCTAAGCTGGTGTATCAGTATTGGCTTTTGGTCACCCGAATAAGGACAAAGGACAGAAATCTTAGTATTTACTCTCTCACTCCTTTCCTTGCTCTCTCATTCTTGGTCATTAGCACGGCTGTGATTGTAAGCACTCGATTGGAGCACTTCCTGTCCAGGCAGGAAGCGAGAATTTCCGGTAACCCCGACGACTGACCTAGCCTAAGAGGAAGTGTCTCTCCCGGGAGTTGTTGTGTTTCTTTGTTGATCATTCTTCTTAAAAACTTCAGTGATATGCAACTGCCAAAACTCTGCAGTTTTTCATGAATAAAAAGGCCTAAATAGCAATTGACACAGCAGTGTAATTCAACCACAGACACCAGATTTGGCAATAAGAAATTCCGCCCTGACATGAAGAACCAGAGGATTACTCACCATCCTTTCTGCCTCTCAACCATCATGCTGAAAAATGCTCTCTGTTTAAAAAAGTATAAGAGCCTCTGCCAGTCCTGGTGGCCTAGGTTTGGAGATACCAAGAAATGTGCCCTGGGAACCATTTTCATGTAGTATATCCAAGACAATGGTAAATATAGACACTGGGAAAAAAATAATGGAGCGGGATGCCAAAGGAATATAATTTACTAATTGGGACAATCTGTTTTCACCGCTGATGCCATGATGGGGACCTGGAATCTGGTTTGTTGCTGAAAAAGTTGCCGTGGAGCTACATCAGTATCCAGTATCCAAGCTCACATACTCCTCCCGAGATGAGTTTCTTGAAGTCATTAGTGCATGGATACTTGTCCTGTAGCCCTGCTTTGTCAGTGTAGGGACTGATGCTGTGGCTCAGAAAAGCTACAAAGGAAAAACAAATCCCCGTTTCTTTATTTTACTCACGTCGATTTTGTCTTTTGGAAATTCGATCGCAAGGCTATTTTGTGTTTCTGGATAAAAAATCTTTTATCCAATACAAAGTCGTGGGGCATCTCGGAAGCAACAGGCGAAAGGTAGGATACACCCTGGATGGGACGCCAGTCCATTGCAGGGCACACACACTCACATCAGGGCCAAATTTCCTCCCAGCATGTAATTGGACTGTGGGGGGAAACCAGAGCACCCAGAGAAACACATGCCAATGCAGGGGTTCCCTCCTCGCAGATAGCACCCCGTGTTCCAGCTCTATAAGGCAACGATGCTAACTACTGCGCCACCGTGCCGCCCTGGGAGAATAAAACAAGGTCACATGTTAAAGCAATGAGCAAATTTAAACTTTATAGTGTGCTTATCTTTTTAAAGCTAGTCATTGTACACATTGATAAGTCACAGTGTCATTCTCTTTAGTGAAGTAAAAAAGAGGCCTCTGAACTAGCCTTACTTGTTTATATTGCTGCTTTGCCAAAACACGTAATTTCTTCATTTCCTAGGGCTGAATTATTCACATTTTAAACCGTGGCAGTTCCAGACTCTAAAGATTTGGAGAGCTTAGATGAGGGTGGAGGACAAGCTTGAGTACTGAGGGAGGGGGCTTGGGTAAGGGGGAGGGGTGCTGTTGCCCTCCTGACTGACTCCCCTCTGACCTCTCACTGATTTGCACTGTATCCCTGTCTGTGAACAGAAAAACAGAAAGCCATCTAAATTCCTACCTCAACCTACCACGATTTCCTGGAATGGCAGCTCATTCCTCCAGCTCCTGCCTGCTGCAAGGAAACATGGACTACTGCAGGAATGTCAAATTCATTTGCATGTAAAAGCAGTACTCACAATACTAGGAAACGCTTTGTTTGTGAATCTTTGTTTGCCACACATTTTACACACAAAAAAACGATTGTTTATGTTAAATGCATTGTGCGTGGGGTGTTCTGTGTAAGTGGAGGGCTTGTTTGTTTGATGATCTGCAGCCATGCTTGTCCCCATTTTTATTTACAACATGCATGCTGAGCTGTTTGCTGAAGGTGTAGCTTTAGTTCAGAAAGAGCCTCAGCCATGGCTTCCCTGGGACAGACAGCTGAGCCCAATCTGTAGACACGAAAGGGTTAAGAGGCCAAGCCAGCTAGAAGCAGGATTTGGGACAGGATATCCTGCCACAGAGAGAGCCGGATCTAACCTCCAATTCAGTGCCAGTGACCTGGAGAGACAGGGGGGTGAGAGGGTCTTGGAAGGGATCACATCCCACTCCAGATCATCGCCTGTCCCGTAACACAAACCCATGGACCCAGCCTTCCACATCCCACGCTGCTGTTCTATCCATCTCCACGTGAATGCCTTTTTAATTTAGAGCAGTTGTCCTGTCTATGTGCGTTGCTTAACTTGCTGGCCTCCTCTGAAGACCCTCTTGAATAACAGCTTGGTCCCCCCCTGTCTGTTGAAGGATAGCTCCCTCCCTCTACCCCTGCAAAGTCTCAAACCATTACTTCTTTGTGCTATAACATCTGTATGATATGTACAATCAAACTGTAGCTCTACAATTGCCCTTCATTTCTTTTAAACTTGCTGAATGCAAACTCCACGGCTTTGTGCATGGTCACTTCATCGGCATGTTTGTCTTTGTAATAAATATTCACATACTTTAGAAATAATATCTAGAGTGCATTATCTCCTCCTGTTGCATCTGCTTCTGCTTAGCACAATAAACCATGATCAGCAGGACAATGACTGTTCAGAATCTCTTGGTGCTCAGTGAGAGGGCAGCCAGAGGCAACATCCAGGCCTCCTGGGTTCACTGTAGAAGAAAGTGACTTCAGTCTAGTGGTGATAAGATACTGGCTCCCTCTTGTGGACACAGAGGCTTCCTACGTGTCTGACGATTCAGATGCGAAGAACTTTGGTTGAGCTAGTAATCCACAAGAGTCATACAGAAACCCATTGCAAACTTTCCACCAATTCTATTGCCCAAGTGGCTATTAGGTTGTGTTTTTAGGAATCCAATGCCAGGATTGCTGTTTTTGGATTGTGTCTTTTTGCAGTGAGCATTAGTCAGGTTCTCCTTGGTTAAGTGTCCAAGTGGTATTTGCTGTGTTCTAGTTCCTGCCTGATCTCCTCAGTCAGCTGAGGGTCTGTTAAGCCGCAGTGTGAATAACCCTGACTTCTCTTTGTGCAGCCTTTTTCCTCATGGTTGTAAACCTTTTCCAGCTCATTCTTTCTGCTTCTCTTTATCAAGGCAGACGTGATCCCCACACAGCTTGTCAAGAAGCAGAAGCTGTGGATAGGAGCACAGAGTCTGACAGCCTGGTAACGGGGGTCAGCCAGCTGAGACTTGACCATGCAAATTTTTGGAAAACGCAGAATACTTCAGCACAGTATTGCTGACTACACATTCGCGCTCTGGGAAGAAAGGGATGTCCTCATGCTTATCTCAGCTCTCTTGCTGTCTCACAGTCATTGCAAAGGCTACATTTTAATTTTCTGCACTTTGGCTCATCCTAAGCATTCTAATGCTCTCAGCGTTTTCTCATCAAGACCTGTTGAAGGTCCAGTCAAAAACCTTGACTATGTAAAACTTATTTTCTACATCCTCCCGCTTTAGAGCATTCATTCTCGGTGAGAAAAGTATTTTGTACTGTGCCTCTGGGACATATCTGGAGGCTGCCGGTTTGATTTGACTACGAAGGGTGCAAAGGTGCGTCTGGCTCTCCTGCTAGGCTTCTTGGTGTTGCAACAAGTCCTGTTGAGCTGCGATGAAGCCAGCTGGGAGGCTCTCGGCAAAACATGCCGAATTAGTCTCGCCTGGAGGAGACGCAGAGGCCCCTAAGTCTAACTCAAAGTAGACCAGTTAATGTTGAATTTAAAATGATGCAGATTTACTCTCCCAGAACAATGTAGGTTTCTACACGAGTCTTCTGTTTTACCGGTCTTGGCTGACGGTATGTGAGCAAAAACAAATAGTTCCTGCTCTGGTAAAATTGGAAATGTAATAAGCAGACCAAAAGTCTGTAAGAAGTAGGTTAAGCCCAGCACCGAAAAGCTGCAATCGCCTCATGGAAAATGAGTTTACGAGATATTGTATTGAGCAGCAATTGTATGCTGCTTCCATTGGTCATGTCAAGAAGAATAGAAACCCGCTGTGTCATGCTAACCACAGCTATTTATACAGTAATAGCAAGATTGTGAATTTGAGGATCGGCCATGTTCGACGTCAAATCTCTACGGTGTGTGTGTGTCACAGGGTTTCATTTTATGCCCCTTCTGTCACAGTCAGACGTCCCACTCTGTGGTTAATCGAAGCTCTGCCTGTCGCAGCGCAATGTCTTGCGTTAAAGCACAGTCTGGGCTCTGAAAGCTGCAGCCCAGTGCCAGCTGCACTGTGCTTTGACTCAGTGGAAAGAGAGCTGTTGAGCTTCTGAGGGGCTTCATGGAAGGCGGTGATTCAGCTAGTCCGTTATTCGGCGGTCTAGCGATCGGACGAAGTCTGTCCTCGGACCGCAGAGAGCAACACACTGATCCTCCTGGAGGGGTGTAGTCCCTGAGACTCGCTTTCCAGCAGGTTCGGCTCAGTTACTCACCCTTAGATGTCAGTCGTCATTTTTGGTCACTTGTGGGGAAAAAAAAGAGCCTTTTTTCTAACACAGTAATTTTGTTCAGTGCAAAACTCAAAAGTGGTACTGGCAAGATATAGGTAAGATGATCATTTTTGCATATTTAAGATCTGTAGTTTATTTCATTTAAGAAGTGATGTGCTTATGCTATACTTTTCTTCCCAAATTTCCTTCTCCTTTCATCGTTTCTCACAAGCCCATGAGCCCATTGCACACCTACGATGTCCATCCATCCCTTTTCTAATTCTAAAAAACACACACACGCTCGCACACACAGGGGGGCCAGTTTTTCCTGTCTTCGGACTGTGGAACGTAACCCGAGCACCTGGAAGAAGCCCATGCAAACACAGGGAGAACATACAAACTCCAGACAGAGAGCACCACAGGAATTGAACCCAGGGCCCCAACACTGCCAGGCAGCAATGCTAGCCACTGCGTCACTGTGTCACCCAAGCTTACAATGTCTGTATTATTAAATGCATACACATGTTAACAAATAACAGAAAAAAGCCAGTTTTTATTTTTACATACACAGTTTGCTGCCCATTCATATGGTTGGGGACAATAGCAGTGGCACTGCCCCACCTAGACATTAAACCCTCAGCCCACTCGGCAGGAATCCAGGGTCCTGACCTCTACTCTACACTGCCTGCCTCTGTGTTGGGCTGGTTGTTTTGTCAATGTTTGCTGTGCACTGTCACCTCTGTACTTTACAGCCAGAGCATGGAGTTGCAGGGTAAGGATTCTCAGGAGGCACCAAGGAGGCTTACAGGTGGCCACTTTTGTAGGTGTGTTTTTGTATTCATGAATGTCAGAGGAGCAAGTGGAGGGTTTGGGGAAGAGATTGGCTGCAGGCCCCGCAGCCACTGGTATGAGAGTAGGTCACAGTTGGAAAGAGTGGGATGGGAGATGGCTGATCGCTGTTTCCTCCTGCGCTCTGTGGGCCAGACGACAGCCGATCGTATCAGACCTGTGGGAAAGAGAAGTCAAATTCACAACAGTTCACATGTGCCTTTTGGGGGGTTTCTGAAATAAAAAGGCAAGGCAGTACTCACAAAACTGATAACCTCTTTGAGTCTGTTGACATCTTAGAATATATAGTTCAGTGGTGTTCCCTTTTAATCTTGGGGAGCACAGTGTTCTGTCATTGTACGAGCACACTAGAATTCAGAATCGAGACAAGGAATCCATTAGAATGGATTCTTTAAATACAGGAAGAAATCACAAAAAGGCAGGAAAGAGTTCTGCTCTTTTGTTAAATAGCATAAGAGTCCTGTTCTGTGTTTAAAGCAAAAGACAGCTTAGTCTGAGGTCACGGAGAATATCACAGATATCTGTATTAAGATCACTTCTGTTCCTGATTTATATCAATTATTTAGGGTTAGGATTTAGGATAGAGTTCTGGGACTTGGACTAGTTTATGGTTGGAGGCTGATGGAAGGTCATGGATAGTTTTTGGTTTGATTAATGTCATTTGTAGAGCTGGAGCTATGATTGAAGCTAGGGCTACTAAATGTGAGTTAAAAGTTATGTTTAGTCTTATCGTTAGTGGAGTCAGAGTTAGGTTTATGGGAAGAAGATTGGATCTTGAATTAGGGAAATTGGAAATTGGAGCTGGAATATGGTGAAAGTTAGTGTTAAGGTTGCAGTCAAGGTTATCATTCAGATGGGTGCTAGGGTTAGGTTTAATGTTATAGTTTAGGCCAGGTTTAGGGTAACCTACAGAATGAAGCTGGGGTAGTGGTTGATTCTGGCATCACATTGCCAGAACTGTACTGCTGGGGTTTGGTAGGAGCTGGCTGGTGTTTTGTTTAGGGTTTTGATTAGGTAAGGGAGAGTTAGTGTTGGAGCCACGTCTGGGTTTAAGGTGGTTCACTGCATATTTATGGAAAGCTTTGGGCAATTCCAGACCTGGTGATTAGACGTTCGTGCAGTATCACACTGTGTGCTGATGTCAGAAGTCATTCAGTAGGGATGCAGCTTTGCCTTACAATACAGTAGATTGCAGATTTATAATATATGTACTGTTGGTCTTTTAGACTGAAACCCAGCCTTGCTTGAGTTCCAGAACTCAGGATGTTGAGCATAAGTGACTATGCTACTTGAAGGAGGCACAGAGGGGTTGGTATCTTATTTCTGAAGAGAGGTTCACCTTGTGGAACTACATTTGCAGGACCCAGGTCTCCTACACCTTCTGCCTTCCTCTTATGGAACATGTCAGTACAGCAGATACATGTACTTTATGCTTTGCATGGGAAAGCATTCAGGGCAACGTTTGAACGCAGTAATGTTAACCGCAATAAGAAAAATTGACATGCAAATGTACCTAGCTCATCAGGTTGTTGAGTGTGCTGTGAATGCAAAGCTGCTGTTTTTCCATGATGAATCACGTCGGGGACTGAGCAAGTGCCAGGGAGCAGACAGGATTCTGTCGTGACTCATCTGTCACCTCTTGGTTCAGAGGAAACCCCAGAGAGGCACAGAAAGAGGCCACCTCCTCCTCTTCGCCACCCACAGCCCTACCTTACCCTTACCCTTACACACTCTAACGGCTATTTTTACTCAGTCTTGCTCCTCCCACCTTTTCGGCTTGTTGTTGCTGAAAGGAGGTGGGTGTTCCTTTGTTTGTTGATCTTTTTTAAATATTTTTTTTTATATCTTGCCGGGGCTCTATTTTTAGAACATTCGAGGTACCTTCCAGTAGAATCTGGAATTTCCCGATGTTCTGAGTTTTGCAGACAAGCACACAGTCCTGCTCACTGACTCCGGCTGCGAGAGAGTTGTTTTTCCCTGTCTGTGTCAGTGTACGTGACAAAACGGGGAATGGTGGGGGGCTTGAGCCTGTTCTTATTTGGGTTTCCTGCATATGCCGGCCATTACGGCAGAAGGTAAACCCATCCACAGACCACCCGGGAAGATCCATGACACACAAGGACGCACCTGACAAGGTACCAAGTAAAGAAAAGGCAAAACCTTTTAAACTGGTGTATTAAGAAAACGTCTGCGAACTGTCAGGCCGTCCAAACCTTGCATTCTTTACCATCTACTTCTTGGTATTTTGAGAATGTCATGGTATACGTCGAGTAAAACTTTTAGCTTTCTTCTTGAATCTTGCTCTTCTGCAAAGATTGAAGTTCAAGTTTGATTTCCTGCCAAAAGCGGCCAGTCAGCCAATGTGTGTCCATCACTCTTTCCAAGCGCACAGGCTTTTGAACCGTTTTGAGTGTTGGCTTTTATTAACCATCTTCTGTCGTCTTCTTTCCTCGCATCACTTCCTGCTCTGAAAATGTTGGGGGAATTTGCCAAGTGCGATGGAAATCTTTTTAATAAGTTTCCAAACAGCGTTTGTATACCTGTAACCTCACCTGGTGTTCAGTTTTCAAATTAAAAGAAAAATGACATTTACAAATTACATTTCAGATGTACGCACTGCAATTCTCTTCTGACAGGATTGCCGTCTGTTCAACGTTTTGTTAAAATACTTCTGAAAGCTGGTTAGGAGAAAATCGATGGAGGAAATCTTTTGGTGTTGCACAAAGTCGGGAAACTCACTAGCAAGTGTTGTAGTTAAGATTATTGACTCCACAAGATTTTTCCCACAATTCAATTGTTTTCATTCAGGCCAGTTTATTCTGCTGTTTTCGTGTAAGAACAAAAACCATACAAACAGAAGCAAAAAATCAATGTGTGGAAGAAGAAATGCAGCAGAAATGAAATACGTCTCCTAAACCTGTAAAGGCTTTGATGAATTTTACTGTAGATGAGATGCTCTCTGGGGGCCCGGGACAGATACTGGAAGCTTAACAAGCAACAAAAATTGGAAATATTCCCAGATCACAGGTTTAAATAGACTTTAAATAAACAAATCATGTATTGTAAACACACATGTATTCAGTCACCCAGTGTACAACTGAAAAGACAAAGGGGGTGTAGCATATTCTCATTCCCTTTGTTCAGCGGTGTTTCATCCAGGCGTTATCAGAGAACCACATGCTTCTGGTGAGGGTCGTGGCAAACCAGAGCGTATCCTGGAAGTCTAAACCGCAAGGTGGGACTGCTTCCTGGACGGGATCATCGCCCAGTCCATCGCAGGGCATCCACACACGCAAGGACAAACACACACAGGGTCACTTCAGAGACAGCTCTTAACCCGGCCAGCTCGCCTTTGGGCAGCGGTAGGAAACTGGAGCACACAGAGAAAGCTTAGGCCATCACAGGGAGAGCATGCAGACTCCATACAGAAGGTGTCCCGGTCTGGGTCCAGGAGCTGTGATGCAGCAGCGCTATTGTTGTAGGCAAGTTAAAGTCAAGTTGCACTGTTGTTCACTCATTTTATCAAATCACTTCCCCACTGGCACGGAGATCACTCTTTAGAGGATAGGGGGATACAGTAGTTTTCAACTTTATAAAATGTTCAGCAAGACACTTTGCCCAGGCCCAAGAGTACTGGCAAACTCAGCAGTGCTGAGAACTGCTGTCCTCATCTTTGCAGAGTTTGACAGGATGGAAGTGTGGTCATGGCCATTCAAAGTGAACAACAGGTTTGGAAAATCATTTACAGAACTAAACAATAATTTAATTCTTTGGGCTTTTAACTGTTCAGGATTTTTTAATAACCCATCTAATATGTTCTTTGTGATTCCTGAAATTCATCTTGTCTTTATAGCCAGAGTTTGGTCTTTGAGTTAGAAGTGTGGGATACATAAGCATCCCAGCTGCCAAGACCCCTTCCTGGAATCCACACGCCCAGCGCTGTTTATCATGAGATCACTAACAGAACGCAAAATACTGCAAATAAACCTCTGTTCTTCTGGTGGTTAGGAGGCGTCCTCTATTTCAACTGCTTGGGCTTTGATTTTCAGTGTTCTATTTATATTGCTCTTCATCTTGGGACATTTTAATTGTAGTTTTAAAATAATTTACAATGATTGCATTAAGGATTAATTGCAATCATTAATTGAACTGAAAATCCTTACAGCACCCCCCAAAATACTTGTATAAATGCAAAAATATTAAAATGCTGTGTATTCCAACCTGTGCTAATTGCAGCCCCACTTTTTTTTAAAATTCTTCATTCACTGCTCTTAAACAGAACCTTATCAGGGTACTTTCTGCAGAAAAGCAGCAAGGGATTTTTCCTGTTTTGGAAAGTAATCTTCGTAACTGCTCTTTGAGAAAGAACACGCCACCCTTGGTAGCTTGAAGCGCTTCGCTCTACACATATTTTCCAGTCAGTCAGAGAGAGAACCTGTGTTGTGGGTTCAACTGACACCCACCTCCCCTCTCGATTAGATAGGAAGAAAAAATTCTGAACGAGATCAAATAAAAAAAACTTTTGAGCTCACAAAGCAGCAGTGCTTAAAAAGTAGCCTGGGAGTCGATGGTGGTTTGGGGACTTAATTAGTGACAGTACCTCAGGTGGAAACTCAGAAGGCTGCCTTTCAAAGGCCCTCTCTGAAACGAGCTAGAAAATCTAGTATTTTACCAGGCCTATGCCTCTGAAACGTGAACATGACAAAAATATTTTTTAGTCTGACTATCCGGACAACAGGATCAAATAGAAATGTTAAAGAACAACACGTTATAATATAATGTGTTTTGCACCACAAATGTAGTGACAGACAAAAAGGCAGTAGGTGTTATTTTGCCCTTTCAAATTGCATTAGACCTTATACTGTAACTGTAATGGTTGGTCAAAGCAGAAAAGTGTTGGTTTGCTCAATGGACGCCCATCTTGCGTTGCATTGGACTGTGGCTTGATGTCTTCCTTCACCTTTGCTCTTTTAAAAACTAATTAAAGGTTTTAGAGGGAAGGAGGCCATCCAATCTCTATTGATTTTTGTCTTGCTTGTAGCTCTTTGATCCGATACGTTCATCAGACTGTCCGTGGCAGATCCTGAAGGGTTCTGAAGAACTTGTGTCTGTATTCTAAGCTGGCAGTTCTTCCTTATGGCGCCAAGCAGAATTTTTACTGATCCACTTTTTTTCCGGTCTTGCTTCTCGGAGCGCAAAAAGTGTGATTTTATTTTTGTGCATGCTGACTTGAGAGTTCGAGGAGAATCCAGGCCGTTTTCCCAGATCGACTCACGGTTCTTAAGCACAGTTTTGTCCAGCGCCGGCTTGCGGAAGGCACCGTTTCAGCTCTCCGCATGATCAAAATCTGTTCTGCCAGAGGCTGGAGAGCAGACCCCTCTCTGGGTTTTCAAACTGAACCGCTGAAGAGAAGTGTCATGCTGGGATATTCCAATATGATCGCCTCCTTCACTCATACCATAAATGCTTTTCTTTGGTCTATGTGCTTTTGGTACTTGCAAACAGTTGTTAATCATGAATCAATAAAGGAATCTGCATCTGTTGGTTTCTTATATTGACCTATCCCTCGTTGTCCCTGTTGGAATATTACTGTAGCGCCTGGTATGAACTGGAAGGTCCTCCTGGTCTTGGCAGTGGGTGAGAGGGGAGGGTGTCAGCTAACCCGTGAGATCGCGAAGAAGGCCAGGGGTTGAGTACAGAGAGCTCGCTGGAGGGGGATTCTGGTCAGATGTTCCTTTGATGCGGGAGATCATCACGGAAACTGTGCTGCGAGCTGCGCGTCTGTGTTTTCTGTCGCGAGCGAGTGCAAGCGTGCCGTCACCGTCACTCCGAGACCGTCACTCTCAGCCTGTACACGTGCCAGCCTGCCCTCTGCCCGTCCCAGCCCCTCTCGTGCTGGACTGTCCCTCTCGGCCAGTACCCGACGACCGGCCCCGAGCGGAGCTGATGTGCAGCAGGAAGAGAGGTAAACCACATGTGCTACTTTTCTGAACGCGTCTTAATCTGGGGAACTCGCGACTCTCGGGCTGACTGCAGGGTGTTTGTGTCCTTTGATTACAACTGATTTATGTAATTGTGCGACTCCATGTTTCGTTTTTACACTCAGTGCCTCCTGCGTGCAATAATGTAGACTCATTGCGCTCTTCATTGCATGTGATGGGTCTTCCGTGACTTGGCTGCCACAGATTTCTTTATGAAATGACTACTATGTTTTCTCTTTCTAAAACACTCCAAGAGACCATAGGGTATGGTATGTAATTCACCAGATATAGATACTGTCTATGAGATAGCTGTCCATTTCTACCATCACTCGGTTGGCATCATCTAAATTTAAAACCGTCCTCCAGTCCCAGATCTAGATCTTGAAAGCACGACTTGAACACTCAGGGTCTGGGACTGGTTCTGGAAAGAGCCCATGCTGTTCAACCCTATGCTACCAGCTACTGAGGTTTCCCCACAGAACAAAAATAAAAGAAGAAAAAAGATCAAAAAGCTTTCTGTGGAATCTTGCATGCATTAAACTGGAAGTTTTCCTGTTTTCTCCCCCACTGTGTACCTCTAAAACATCAAATATGGTCTTAAATCTCCCCTAACTTAGCCATCTACCCAGGTAGCTCAATAGCATCAGTGGCTACATTTTAGTCCTCTCATTCTATGAGACTGCTAGAATGGGTCTCAGAAGCATAGCATCGCTGTAGAGGACTGCATTCTCTATGTTAATTAGAAATTAAAATCCGGCACAAATGAGCAAAACCCCATACTTCTTCTGACTTGCTTTTGCAGAGAAGCACAGTCTACCTTGGTTAATTCTACACAAAAAAAACGAAAGCATTGTTCTCAGCCCGCAGGTTGACCGGCCAGGGGCTGCGCTAACCCGTCCAAGGCTGTCAGCAGTTGTTGTATTTGAAATGCCTTTTCTGAACATGCAGTTAAAATTGATAACCGTTCTGTTTTTAAACGGAAACCCTGAATGGTTGATGCCAGCCAGCGGTATAACCACTCTTGATTATATTCATTGGCTTTGTTTCCCCCAGTATCGGGCTTCAGAAGTGCAAAACCTGAAGGGAAATTTAGCAGATTCGGGACTGAGAAAAGCAGAGGCAGTCACACAAGGCGCTGTGGGTGTAAGGAACAAACTACCAAGCACTGATTCACTGGGATCCTTCAAGAACACAGCTTGGGGAGATTCTTGGATCTAGAAACTGTTAGTGACAAAGTGAAGCGTGGCAGACCAGACAGCTCGCTGTTGTTTAGTCAAGTGTCTTCAGGTCCTGTTTCTTTCTGCTGCTCCTCAAAAGGATGAGAAGGCTGTGTAAGTACAACAACCTTCTAGCTCCTTTTAATTGTCTACAGTGACTGGGTGTTTAAGGGGGAATCGGGTTACGTGCTGTTAGTAAAAGGGAATCAAAAATGTTTTTCCCCTCATCATTTACCATAATGGTTATTTAATTGTGCACGATCTGTAGAATCAATTAATTATTATAGCTCCTTGGGATGAAGCCGGAGTGTAGACGGCATGCTTTGAAACGCTTCTTACAGTGCATTATGCATCTCCTGAAAGCTTGCATCACACAATGAATATGTTTGTCAAAATGTTGTTGGGACTGTGAGATGCTTGTGAAGAGAATTATTCACAGGCGGTGTTGACAGGAGGTTTGTGCCTTTGTATTTCCTGTTTGTCCCATGCCTTATTAGGTAGTTTTGCTGCTCTTTCAAATTTATTTTCCGCAGTCATTAACTGTTCCAGTAGAAAAACCTCTTCGAGACCATAAGGGTGAATTAGTCACGCCCAGCTCGAGAGCATCATCAGTATAATTCCATGTGTCAGTTCCCTTCCAGAAGTCTTCTTACCTTGTCTGGACACATTCTCACAAAATGACATTTAATCCATATTATATATAATATATATACAGTACTGTATATATATATAAATATGCAAAGTAACTGATCAGAATGCATTTGCACATAATATATCAATATAAAATAGACCTTTAAAGTAGTTTGCAGGATTCATTAAGAGTGAGAGAAAGAAGTGAAGGGATCTTAATCTGGTTCTTATTATAATTATTCTGTTTTCCAGAGAAAATTAGATGTCCATCTTGGTTTCTAAACTATGTCCCAATGAGATGACTTTTTTAAAGATCATTCCTATTCATTTTTTAAAACAATTGAAGTTCTTTAGACGCTTTTTGGCTTCCAGTTGATTCCAGATGGTGTACAGTGACAACTCGATAATTAAGAGCAGATTTGTTCACAGAACATAAAGAATATCCACCATTTCCCTGCTCCTCCCACATCAGAAAAGCTGGAGAGAAATTCTACAACAAACTAATAGTTTGAATTTTTTTAGCTCATACAACATACCGCATAACCTAAAACACAGTGTTGTAAAATCTAAACATAAGGGTGACATATACAAAATCTAAAACAAATTTAGTAAAGAATATATTTAGAGACAGAAATGTCTTTTGCACCAAGAGCACGCTTACTCATTCTGATATTTGCAATACACATGTGAAAGTACATGTAATTCTAAACCTTAAAATCTTTATTTAAGAAAGTAAAATCCTGTTGAAATTAATCCTTTTAAACAGTGGCTATTCTACTGCATTGAAAACAAGGGTATTAAATGCTCATTGTATTGGGTTTTTATTTTGATTTATTTAGAAAGATCCTCTGGTCAAAATCCAAACTCGGCACTTATTATGGAATTTAGTCTTTTCAGCTAAATACGCACTTTTAGGTCCCCCACCTAAAATCATTCCGATAAATTGTAACATAATGCTCCTCAGAACAAATAATCTGTCCAGTTGTCTTTTCCATTGCACGCCTTGATACAGACAATTTTCACATGTGAGATGACAGTCAAGGTGACACTTTAATAACCAGAGAACCTCTGTATTCAGCCCAGTCAGCACACAGGAGTGTCTGCTCTCTGCAGGTAATCAAAAAGCAGGTTGAACTTTTTAAGAGTTGGCACAGTGCCACTAAAAAAGGAGCTTGGCTTTTTAAAATGAAGTTTATTTCCAGTTACAAGCTTTTGTCATTACAAGTGAAACAGGTACTGAAATTTGAACTTTCTCTGAGCATTCAGCTACTGTACATCTTTAATCCTGACTCCTGTGAAGCCGTCCTGACTTTTCCTGTGTTTTCAAATCAAACCTTTTGCTAGACTCTGTAGATTTGCAGTCAGTGTACTGATGAAAGCTCCCTTTGAGCAGTCAGCAGCTAGGAAATTCTGTTGTGCTGGGAGAGCGTTACTTTTCTGATTAAAATAGCAGAGATCTGCATTTTTGGTGTAATAAAGTTCCGTAAAGGTCAAACCAAGGTCTGGAAGCTTAGCACAGATAAGCGCAGATCTAAGCTCATACATTTAACTACAGTGTGTATTGAGAGAGTTGGGGAAAGTCTGCAGACTTGCCTTTCACCCAAAAAAAGAAATGGGGAGAACATGTGTGTTTCAGCTCTAGGACTGGGAGAATCCCTCATCTCCCAGCGCAGGCGAAACCGAATGGAAGTGTGTGCAGCGCTGCTGGGGCACTGCGCGCGTTACTGGGGTCTCCGCTCCGCACCACACCCTGTCAGAGCCATCAGGCATCTGCTGTTTCCCCCTCGGCTCTCCATCCTGCCATCCCGGCACGGCTCCAGCATTCCCCGCATTCCAGCTCACTTCCTTTGGGAGAATTCCTGGAGGCTGGCAGGGAACTCGGGCTTCTCCGTGCCAGATGGATACTCCATTTCTCCCCCTCCCCTCTCACTCTCTTCCTCCCTTTCTCCCTCTTTTGCATTCTCCCCCCCCCCTCCTCCTCTCTTCGTCTCTCCCTCCCTCCTCCTGTTCTTTTCCACTTCATTTTTCTCTCTGTGCTGCCGGTGTCCATCTTTCACACCACCTTCCTCTGAGTGCTATACCTCCCTGGCTTTCTAGTCCTCCGCTGTGTCTCGCCCTGCTGTCCCTGCTGGACCTCTGTCCTCTCTCTCCGGCCCGGTCATTCATCCCCGTCTCTTTCTCCCTGCTGGTTTACCTCTGTCTGCCTCCATTCTCTGGTTCACCCTCGACCTCGCCGCCCGCCTCTACTCCCTGCTTCCCTCACAGTCCTTTTCCTGTGTCACAGAACCCCACTTTCACACCGGTCAAATCCCGTTTTTTCAGAAAAGCGAGCTGAGAGGACGGGGATTAAGAATTAGCCGGCCTGTATTCATGAAGCATTGTCAGTGGTTTAGTGGTCAGAACAGACGTTCATGATGGTATCCCTCTGAGCCTGCTGGGATTTTCTGCCATTGTCCTCCCTTCTCTTTTTCCGCTGCAGAAGAAAATTAAGTAGCTTAAGTAACAGGTTGTTAACATTTGCCATATCTTTTTCATTTATTAAGGAACTTGTATTTAAAGCTATCACAGGGGCATCTTCTCTCTTCATATCCTGTTTGAGCAACAAATAAGTTCTAATGTTTTATATATACTGTATATTCATCTGAAGTTTGTGAACCTACTTGTTCCTGTACTACCTCTTTTGATATTATTTCCTCTGCTGTTATGCGTGTCACCTGTTAACCTCGGAATTGTTTTTTTTGCTGCGTCTGGGCTTGAATTTGTAACTTACTGTTGCTCAAAATCACTTCTCAAAACAGTTATGAAGCTCACTTAGGAAGGATGGAGCAACCAAGCCTGGAACACAGGGGAACAGCACTTGAATGCTTCAGCGTCATTTCAGCCAACCTGCCACAGGATAGGAGGATAGGAAGCTCAATACATAGCTGCACAGGCACGTTGGTCGGTACACGAATGGGTAGTTACTATATATAGTTAAATGATTTAGAAAGTTCAAATATGTTTAGATGATAGACCCAAATTTAAGCAAAACAAGGACAAAGAACTCTTAAGAACCAACTTTAAATCTGGTCAGATGAACAGGGAGAAGCAGAGAAGTCCTGTCTTAAGTGGCTAAAGGATAGCCGCATCTCTTTATAGTCCACAGAACTCAACAAGTAGTGGCTGTCTGAGAGGTGCAGTGCCTGATCTCAGCACAGGTGATTCACTGGTGCCTGGAGGGTGACAAGGGAGGGCGGACTGCTCTCACTGGTATTGATGAAGGACCTGGTGTAGAAATCAGGCAGACAACTGGAAACAATTGAGAAATAATATCATCTTTTAAAAACAAAGTCTATTTTGCTTATTGCACGGGTCTCGGAGCTCGGTGAATCTTGACCTCCTCCTGGTGTCTGGGTTGGACACCAGGGCTGTGCC
Source organism: Lepisosteus oculatus (assembly GCF_040954835.1). NCBI lineage: Eukaryota > Metazoa > Chordata > Actinopteri > Semionotiformes > Lepisosteidae > Lepisosteus > Lepisosteus oculatus. Next base: position 16,833,269 of record NC_090696.1, read on the forward strand.
CAGCTCTGAATCCGCCCAGCGTTGACTTGTTTTCACTCGCTGCCACTTGCATTTGCTTGAGTGACTAGTGGGATTTTTCAAGAGCTGGTTGTGGCCGAATTGTTTGGATCGGGCACAAACGACAAGGACAAGCAGAGCAGCTGCAGTTCCAGAGCGCTTGCACGTAATCACGGCCTCACATTTAGCTGTCTTTCTTTCTTCTGTTGGCCTCGTTTCTGTGTCACCACCACAGGTCATTCTGAGGTTACAGCCCAAGCAAAGAAATTATTTTTAAGGGAAGAGACAGAATAACTAAATCATCATAACAGCCACACCTCTTCTGTAACGGTTTTTAGTGGCAGTTATCAGAGCACTTCTAAAGGTGTGACTGTTATTGCATTGTTTTCAAGATCGTGCTCCTCTGCTATGGTCCTGACTCCTACTGACTAAAGGTTGTGCATGTAATAATATGGACTTTTCTTTGTTACCGCTACTGAAAAAAAAACCCCAAAGCACTGTAAAATAATATTATGTGCACACAACACAGAAGTAGAAAGAAAAATCACACAGAAAATAAACCATATAAACTGAAGTGTTAATGCAGAATTATTCATGAAAGGTTATAGTTAAAAAGTAGGTCTTTAAATAAACTTTAAAGATGTCTGGTGTCTCAGGCTCTATATATACAGCAGACAGAAAGCTCTGTTGTCCACTGTGTGTAGCCTGGTCTTCGACCTGAGACAGCAGATGTCAAATTAAGTGCTGGTCTACACTCATGCAGTAAAGGCCTTAACCTGGAGCTGAGCTCTTCAGTTGAATTTGATGGGGAGCCAATGCAGTTTGCACAGGACAGGAGATACAGTATATGCTGGGGCAAAGTAGTTGTAATTGGTACATGAGCTGCATTCTGCAATTCTGGACAGTGAAGCTTGTGTATCAATATTTCATCTTGTGCAGCCGTGGCAGCTGAGGCACCTGCCAGCACAGATTCAGCCACCCCTCCTCAGAGCTTGATGAGCTTGAGCCCCTGAAACCCTGCCTCTGATTGGTAATGCAAAGAGATGGTCTGTAGCTACTGCAGAGAATCTGACTGCAATGTTGTTTGTCCTCACTGCTGGGATGGAGCAGTCCAGTTCTGTCTTGTTGACATGTGATGTGTGACATTACTACTACTAGAACTACTACTACTACTACTACTACTACTACTACTACTACTACTACTACTACTACTACTACTACTACTACTACAGTAGTTCCTTACATTTATCTAGTGCTTTTCTGGACACTCCACTCAAAGCGCTTTACAGGTAATGGGGACTCTCCTCCACCACCACCAGTGTGCAGCCCCACCTGGATGATGCTACAGCAGCCAAAGTGCTCCAGTACACTCACCCCACACCAGCGATCAGTGGGGAGGAGAGCAGAGTGATGAGGCCAGTTCACAAATGGGGATTATTAGGAGGCCATGACTGGTAAAGGCCAGTGGGAAATTGGGCCAGGACACCCACACTCATTTCAAGCACATGTGGGAATGGTGCTGGAAAGTTTCATGATCAGTCACTTAGCACTGTAGTGCCGCTTTTAGACCTTCATATCAGCAATGCAAACAATGTCAGTTATGCCTGACAAGACAGACATTCATGTTTTTAAAGTAATTGCAGAAATGCATACGGCATGCTGCTCTGGGTGGTATAATGACAATAGTAGCAGTAGCATTTGCTGTTATTGATTTGATAAAGTACGACCTCTTGGAGTCTCATGGTCTGTGTCAAAAAGGCAGTTCTCCAGTTCAGTCATCTGGCTTTCACCCCAACATCCAAGACAACCCCTGAGCAAAGCAGGCTCTTGATCTTCTTCATTTTTGCTGTGACTGTTTGCAAATGACAAAGCAACAGTTGAGTTGAGTCACCTTCCACCTGGCTCGCTGGCTGTTTGTGATTGAAGACTGACCAGTGGAGTGCGTATCCTTTCCCCTTTTCCTGCCCTCCTCAGTGTTTGTTTGAGCAGACATGATCGCCCCCCCCCCGCCCCCGGCCCAGCACGCCCACGGCGACAGACAGATGTGTACAGCTGTGCCGTGTGGCAGTTGCTCAGCCGGCCCAGGGCCAACAAGGAGAAGGTGCGCGAGCCTGCTCTCTGTGTGTCACACACACGCCGCTCAGCTCTAAATAACGCACAGAGGAAGCCGCAGAAGTGAATAGGAAGTTTCAAGGTACCGGAACCTGAGCAAAAATAGTTAGCACGTACCCAAAGAAGCGAATGTTATGCTTTCCTTCCCTCGGCACAGACTGTGCTGGCCTCAGACAACATGTAAGCATTGTTTGTTGTTTTTCCTGAATTCTCTTATCTTAGCAGGTTTTTCAAACGCGGTGGTGTATCTCGGGCGAGCTGCAGCCTCCAACCGGTGTATTCTTACGCCGGGTGAAATTGACGGTTGGCTCGTTGCGGCCCTGGGCTGTGTGCCTGGCGGTTTGGCCAGTGTTGGCGTCGCAGGCTCCCTCTGCGCCCGTGTGCCAGGGAAGGAAGCAGAGGGCAGTGATTTACCAGCGGGCTGTTCCTGCATGTGGCTGTGCTGCTTAGCTGCAGCGATGCTGGGAGACGCCAACTTCTTTGGCCTTGTTTCCTGTGCAGTTGTCGTCCATTCCCATGCAGTCTTGTCCGTTAACAAGTGCACTTTGTAATTTGAGCAGCACAAGAATAGTACAGCTGCATAAACTCGTTTTTATCTGCATTCAGGCCAAATAATAGTATTGTGTGTATTCAGCTTTCCGAGATAATGCTGCCTGCTCAAAGGATAGGGCCAAGCACGCTGGCCAGACAGGACCTGGGTCTTTTATGGCAAATTATTCAGTTCATGGGACAGTGAGAATGAAAATCCTCATTTTGGAGTTGATATTTTTTGTGACTACCAGAAAGCACAATGTTCCTTCACTTGTGCAAAGTTGGAGTGGCAAAAGTGGAAAGCTTTGCTTCCTCACAGTTCCAGGGTCCTGGGTTCGATTCCAGGCTGGAGTGCCTGTTTGTGTGGAGTCTGTATGTTTGCAAGGACCTCCAGCTCTGCCCCACTTCCTAAGGGCAGGGAAGGTAAGAGTTATTGCAATTATTCATTCTGAATTATGTGAGATCTCTCTTCTGCCATGATTTCACTGTGGTTTGAATGGTCAACGCTAGTGCAGTGTCCCTGTAGGGACAGCTAACGGGCTTAAAAAAGGCACATTATCAAAACGGCAAAGCCTCAATCCTTTTTTTAATCTCACGTCCTCTTGTACCTTCCCCTGGGGGGGCAGCATTCTGCTGCCGAACATTGATACAGGCTCGTCCAATCAGGCTAGCACGTGGAGATGGCAAAGAGGCGCGTATTTTAGCCCCGGAGAGTCACATGTACACTTCACTGGCTCCATCCCTACAAACCCAGCCGAGAGAAGGGCTGAGTGAAACAATGTGTGCCTTCATCTGCTTTCCCTCGCTAAAACCCCTCTGTTTTCCCCCAGGGCTCTGGGTGAATGTCTGTCACTGAGTGTAGAGGAGATCCTGAGTTTTTCCCCTTTTTCATATCGATGTCATTGTGCTGTTTCTTTTGGTCAGTCATGTCCATAATAGGACCCTAGGGGGACATTGTAGGACTTAAAAAACAAGTGTCTATGACAAATACTAATCAATATCGTCAAGGTAGGCTGAGCAGGCTACTGTATGTCTATCTTAATAGCGAAATGTGGGTCAGAGTTGGAATCTACTGTATAAGGAAATTAATTAAGGATGCAGAGGAGGAGACACGTCTTTACACAGAGAGTTGTGGGTGTATGGAACTCCCCATGAACTGACTAGGCTATACTGTACGTTAGTGACCCCAACATCCACGTGTCAGGGCTGCTCAGTCCTTACCGCTTCAGCAACTGGCAATTCCTAATTGGCCGAGTTGAAAAAGAAAACGGCAAAAGACAAAGTGAGATTAAAAAATTAGGTGTTTTGCAGTGTTTCATGACTAAAATCTGCTGGAGGCTGATTACTGCTGAAGTGCTACTTTTCCATTCCCTCTCCATTTAGTTTCTGGGCCCTTTCTGCATCCCATCTCTGCAATGGGGCAAACTTCTGTCCAGAGAAAGTTCTCGCTTCGCTTCAGACAGGTGGCACAAGGGAAACAGAAAGTCTCACACTGCCCGAGAAACAAGATATTTACAGACCCATAATCAGAAAAGCAGTGAACAGAAACACTCACTGTAGGTCCTCTGGGTCATTTTTGTGTCTTATTATAAATGACAAATAAACTTGCTGAAGTTAGAAACATAAAATACAAATGTCAGAAGTCATTATAAAAGTGTTACTTCCTGCCTGTGGGTAGCACAGCATGACCTACTATACAATATGCATTTCTACCGGGCTTTTCTGTAAACGGCACTTCAGACGGGTCTGAATTTCCTTTCCCATAAGCTTTGTTTCCCTCCCGTGGTTGAAAACACGTGAAGCAGACGCCAAGGCAGTGCAGCGGACTGACGTGGACTTCGGGTCTACCTCCTCTCTCTGAGAGACGAGGGCCAGCATACACCTGCGTGGGAGGCTTTGCTGAAACGGCTGACCGCATCCTGCGCTGAGCGCCGTTTCATTAATTAACGGGAATCTGAATCTTCATATTTTCACGTCAGCTCTCCCTGTCCCCCATGCCGCTGTAAACGTGCTATTTAAGGGTGGACAGTGAACCTTCTCTCACATGGGCATTTTGTACCGAATGAAGCTGCAGGGCTCTCTCTATGTGCCAGACCCGGAGTCAGGTTGTTCCAGTTCCTTTACGATTTGGGCTGGCTACCTGAATGCATTGAAAGTGGGTTACCTTGGACAGTTAAATGTTCCTGCTTGGTAGCTAAAAATCCAAATATTAGATAACCCTCACGCATTATTACCCCCTATTTCTTTCTCAGTATTAATATTTGTAGTAGTCATTTGTAGTATTGCTGGTAGTTGTAATACCAGCTGTCACATGTGGCCCAGTCTGTCATGTTATGAATGGGCTTGTACTGGCTGCGCAATGGACTGGTAGACCAATAAGTCAGCAGAGGGCTCTGCCTCCGACACAGAAAATTAATTCTACTGGTTACTTCAAGCCTTGCGTGCAGAAAATCCGATTCAAGTGAAAGAGGTGGAGGGGAGACACTTGCGTCTTCAACTGATAACTCGCTTCCGAACTGCATCCCCCTCACAACACTGATCATTACAAAATGAACAGGACCAGCTGTCCCCCAGGGCAACCGAATAAAAAAAAAGAATAAATCTGAAATCCAGCAGGTATAGCTCATTGGCCTGGGCTTCTGTCGATGTGTGTGTTCTTTCTCCGGTGCTCGGGACTGGGCAGATCTTCGCTTGACGCTTGATCGGCTTTTGACCTCCTGAGCCGTCATTCTGGGTTTCATCACTCAGACGCAGAGCCCCTTGATCACTCGAGTGTTCAGGCAGGGGCATAGGTGCTAATGGCAGTTGTCGAGGACCACACGGGATCTGTTTTGCGTTGCTTGGAAGGGGCGTGCGTTTAAATTGCTGAGCCCCACAGGGGCTAGCCGGTGAAGGTATTTGCATGAAAGTCCCGTTCGCACGTTTTGCTTACAGTAATATGGAAAAACTAACATGCAGTTGTTTCTGCTTGTGTTGTTGTTTTTTTGAAGTCAGGCTTTTGCTGTTTCCTCTGCTCCTGGTGCGTTTTTGCAAGCCTGGGAGCCTCGTGTTCCTCTCGCTGTTCCGGGCCAGCGGACCGAACTCTGTCTGAAGAGAGCAGGGAGCCACTGGTGGGCCCGGAGCCCTACTGCTCCTTTTGCATTTTCTCTCATATGATTCACGCTGCCTTTGTGTTTCTTGTGCCCCCAGTTTTCTCTGCTCCTTCTCTCGGTGTGGTCTTGCTATTTTCAGCTTGCTCCGGATGTGATTCAGACTCGGGGATTGTGTAATCAGCAGAGTAACCACAGAGCTCGCTCTGAGAGCACCGGCTCTCCTGTCACACACCGAAACCTTGAAAGAAACACCACAGTCTCTACAGGTTTCGATATTTGTCCTCCTCAAGTATGTGGGTCTGTAATGGGGACATTTTTCGCAGAATGGAAAAACGCATAGTTGTGTCTAGATACAGTAACTGAAAGGCAAGCTGTTGTATTCTGGATCTGAAGGTCTTTAAAAATCCACTCACGCAGGACCGCCCTGCTGTTGGACCTTCGCTCGTCTGCCCCTTTTCACTCTGGTTCAGCCAGATGAGATTCGGTTGTGTTGTCACTGTCAGCTATTCTGCTTCCTGTTCGAGGTGAAACCTAGATAAGCCGTTCCACAGACAAGTCAGAGTAACAGGAATTCCCAGCTCACAGGCTGCACAGGGCCTTGGAATGGAAAATAAACCGAGAGGTGATTTGCATGTGATGTCACTGTGTTAGGAAAGTGACCGAGATCAGCGCTCAGTGTGTGCTGGTGTTTCCCAGAAGGACAGGCAGTGTGGTTCTTGATTTTAGACAGTTGTGCGATGGGTTCTTTGAGCCACAACCTTTACAGCCACTGCACTGCTGACATCGGGCAGCTGGACAGGACTTTTTTTAATTCACTGTATCTCAGGAAGGAAATTGTAATCATTTTGAGCGCTGTATAAAATGTAGATCAAATCTAAAGCATTTTGGAATTATTCTTACATGGTCGAAGGTGCTGTCTGACAATGGGACCTGGCAGTTAGCATTTTAGTTCTGGCCTCAGGTGTCTTGTCTGTGTGAAGTTTGCATGTTCTACACGGTTGCATGTTTGTATGGATTTGTTCAGGATAAAGTGGTCTCCTCCCAATTCCCAGAGACTGTTTTTGCTTACTGGCTATACTGTATTGTCCCTTTTTCTGTGGTCCTGCTTTTTGGTTGCCTCTAGCTTTACAACTTTAATATTTCTGTTTAATTAGAGCTGTGCTACTTCTTTTACCTTTTTACGTGCTTCACTGAACACATGATCCATCAATATAGCTCATCCGTTCCTTTGCTGTCCCTCATGAATTGAGGGCTCTTGTCTTCCATGAACCCGAAGGTGTACAATGATTTACACTATGTTGTAGTCAATGAGCTTCTTCAGCTACCCTGACCATATGTGTGTGTGCCTGTTTTTTAATTGTTGCTACTTTTATCATATACAGTATTCTAGACACCACAGCAAAGAAACAGCATGCATTTTCCTTGACTTTCTGCGTCTAATGCTTCATCTCATTTTCTACCTGTTACAAAGTTCTGCAATGCGAAGTTGTGAATTTAACAATCCCTCTGAGCACAGTTCCCTTGGCGTTCCTTCAGACTAGGGGCGGCACAGAGGCACAGAGTTTCAGTCTTGCAGCAGTGGGGCCCTGGGTTCAATTCCTGGGGTGCTGTCTGTGTGGAGTTTGCATGTTCTCCCCCATGTTTGCATGGGATTCCTCCTGGTGCTCCGGTTTCCTCCCAGAGTCCAAAGACATACTGGTACATTAGGTTACATACTGGAAAAATGACCCCTGAAGTGGGCTGGGCTCCGGCTCCCCTGCAACTCTGTACTGGATGAAGTGGTGAGAAAGGGGTGTATGGAGGGATTTCTTCCCACTTGGAATTTTGTTTGACTTTTTCCCCTTCACAATGTAGTAACCCTGGCATGGGGGAGAGGGTTTTATGAGGGGCGCAGTACTCACGCCCTGAAGGGACTGTTCTCTCAGGGACAAGAGCGTCAGTCATCCTCAGACCTGCCTTTCCTGCGGGGATGGTTTTGAAGCCCATCAGACTGGGAGACACAGGAACCTGGCTCTGCTCGGCTGAACGAAAAGGAAAAGGCGGGGCGGGGCTACTTTTTGGCAGCCCTGGTAGAAGAGGTTGCTCAGATGGTTATTTTTATTTAATTGCTTCGCTGCCGCTCAGAGCTTATTCGGTGAAAAGAACGAGCCCATCGCCTGTGCTCGCCCCATCGCTCACTGCGAGCGCAGCTTTTATCCTTTTATTTCAGCAGGTGGAGCCACGAGGCCAAATTCACACTTCAAAAAAAAAGAAACGAGAGTAACTCGAAAAAAAGTTTGCGATGTCTGATTGGCTGCGTGCTTCGCCAATGGTCTTCACCGCTGCGGAAACAATGCAGGTTTTCTGTTTGAAAGAAGTCGTGTGATGTCACGGCTATTTTTGGTGGTATCCGCCTTGTTTTCTATTTCTGTCTCTCTCCGGGGCTGGTCTAGCTCTAAGCCGCGATACCTCTCTCTCTCTCTAGCGTTATTAGCGATTCTCGTTTGTCAGTTCTTGGTATTGTTGCCTGGACGTTTGCAGAGAGGATTAGTTTGGATGCAATGAGAAGCGCTCTCTCTGGTTTCTTGGGGGGATGGGGAGCAAGCGCAGGTGAATTCCGAGCACGCAAGACGGTGCCAGTAGGAAACTAAAACAACCTGTTGCACCTTTTGTTTTTGTGATAACTCATTCATAGAAGATATTCGGCACAACAAAAGTGAGAGCTGATTTATTTGGGTACTAAAGAGGAGTTTGTTGCGGCTTTCCTCCCCAGTTTCCTGCACTAGCAGAAGCGCATTCCGAAGAGTTTTGTCCGGACTGGGACTTTCAGAGACGCTCGTGCCCGCGCGCACGCTTTCCTGTGCGGAGGCTCGAGCAGCTCGCGCTCTGAGCCCCGTGCCTCCCAATGATCCCCGAGCCCCGGCTCGCGAAGAGAGGAAACGCGGCTCGGAGAATGAGCCGTTGTTGAGTAGCGCACCCCGCGCGTCTACACTCGGGGAGGCGAGGGAGCTGTTAGCTGCGCCGTGGCCGTCTTGTCACGCCACAAGTTCTCTTGAATGTCTTGAAGGCGGATGTTGGACGACCACAGTTTCTTAAAAATGAGCGGAGCTGCCCTTGTGATGCGAGAGTAAAGACGTCCGGAGCTCTGTGCGTTTACATATGCCGCTGTTTGGAATAAAAACAGGTTTGTTGTTGGGGTTTTTTTTTCCCTAAAGTTTTGGGGGTTGTTGCCGACTTGTGCTTCGTTTATCCTTGTTCAGTCGTATTCTTCGTGGCTTGAAAGTTTCTTGACGCCTTACATTTCTCCCCCGCCCCCTCCTGCTGCGCTCTTGCAGTTCAGATAAACTCGACCTCCACTCACAGCTGTCACGACGCGCTCCCGGGCTGTTGTGATCGCCCCCGAGATCGAGAGAGACGCTTCTTTAGGAAATACGGCTCATCGCTGCAGTGTTGTGCAAAACCCTCCTCTTTATTAAACGCGGAACACCACCCGCCCGACAGGGAAAGCACACGCAGCCCCGCCACACCTGGTGACCCCAGGGGCGCGCACCCCATGCCGGGACTACTCCAGATGCTGAACACCATTTACGAATCGCATCCTGTTTTCTCCGCAGATGGAATTACAGCACAGGGGCAGACTCTAAGACCAGACCAGCAGGAGAGCGATTCGCTAGGAGCTACGGGTAGGGCACCTTTCTTTCAATTCGCCTCACCCCGTCACCAAACTCCATCCTCCTCTTCATCGTCCGTCCCCCCAGAGATGTGTCAGTGAGGCACAGAGGGACCCTAAATCAGCGCAAGCAACGCGATTTCCCCTCTCAAGCGCGCATTCATTCCTACAAGTCCAATCCGTAGTCCGCATCTACTACTGCGGTTCTCCTCAAAGATGAACACCTTGTGGTGATTGATGTCAGTCGCTTTTTTTGATCGGTGCTTCCGTTTATTTGGTGAAGCAGAGCGAAAGCATGTGTCCAGGAGAGACCGACTGAAACATCCCAACACGTGTCTGTTTTATGTTTTGTTTGGCAAAAGTGATAACAGCTAGAGCTGTTCACGAGTCCTTTTTGCTGCTATGTTCACTCCACAGCCGTGGGTTGAAACCACTGCAGAAAACTTTTTAAAAAAAAAATCTGTGAATGTATCCGTGTACCCTTGTGTTAGAAGGCATATGGATAAAAGGTCGAGTTATTCCTCAGGAAAGATTATGCATAAAAGTGCTGTATCTCCCAGTTAGGAACAAAAACAATCGAATATCCCTTTTGTTCTCATGTGGCAGAGAGACCAGACTTTAGCCAAGTCTTTGTATCCCTAATGCAGTCATTTTACACATTTGTTTCTATAGGTCACCCTGGGTATAAGAGCTTTTGCTGTGCTAAGAAATACGAACAATTAATAATAGATCCATCCCTTATCTTGTGCCCTTTCAGTGACACAGCCAGAGCCCGGGAGGAACAAAAGCTGATATTTTTGGAACTTCACCGTGACAAAGACGGCAGTTTCATTTAAGTGATTTTGTAGCACAGTGGCGCAGTGTTCAGTACTGCTGGGTTCCTGCGTTCATCTCCTGGGGTTTCCTCCAGGTGCTCCATTTGTCCCCCTGCAGGCCGTAGGCGTGCCGGCACGTCAATGGGCTTCATTGGAGCGAGTGTGTGTGCCCTGCGATGGCCGGTGGGCGTCCTGACCAGAGTGTATCCTGCCTTGTGCCCGTTGCTGGCAGGGATAGGCTCTGGCTGCGCTGTGATCCCAGATTGGAAGAAGTGGTTAGACGGTGGATGAATCTGTAGGTCCTGCTTCAGCTGTGGTTAGATTTCAGCAAGACAGGGGCTTTCGGAGTGGGTATTATTAGTTTATACAATGGTAATATCAGTCTGTTGTTACCTTAGGAAAACCTCAGAACAATGGCCGTTCAGTTCAGGGTTTAAAATTTCCCCTTTTGCGGTGAGTTGAAGTGATATTGTCAATGATCACCTCAGTTTAAACGCGTGAGGAAGTACAGCAGGCCTTCAGGGAAATACACTTTGAGCATCATTGCAGCAGTTTCTGCAGTCTCTGCAGTCACCTGTGCTGGGAAGGAGCCCGGCCTTGCAACGGAGATTTGAAATTCTTTTTGCCGTCCCTGGCATCTCATTCTCTTGACCCGTTTCCATACGGAGTGAAGATCGTCCGTTACCTTTTGGTTTTTGCAGTCCAGACCACAGGCCTCTTTACAATCTGAGCTCACTGCTTAAACAGCCGCAGTCTGCACCAGGTGTGGGGAATTGCTCAATGACCTGATTGTTTTTTTTGCTAATTTAATTACCAAGAAGGAGTCATCGTGAATCGTGGAGCTTTTCCATTTAACCTCCCTTGCTTCATGCGTAAGTGTGTCGTTGGAGCAATGCACTGTATGAGATAATTCAGACACTGCCAGAGTAGTTTCTCAGAATTTGCATGCATCGTATCGCAGGCTACACCACTGTAATTTCTGAGGGATACTCCGCTTTAAAGCCTCCATGCACAGAGCTAGTTTTTTCACAGTCTAACTCAAACCGCTGCTCAGATTAGCTGTTGGAGCTCCCTAGATTTATATACAAGTTTGCTTCTATTTTCGGGGGGTTCTAATCATTCTCGAGAGGGCGGTTTGGGTAAGAATGTGGTGCATTTGCGGAAACTAACTGAGCAACATTATCTGAGTTGTAAAAAGTAATGAGCAGGGTCCCCCTGTGACATACTGTAGCAGGGGGTCTGAGGTGGAGAATTTGTTTTTTTTAAAGGGGCCTGATGTCTTCTAAGTTCTTTTAACAAGGGAAATGGATCCCTTCATACAGGGGACCACTTGTTAAATGAAGCAGAATTTCTCTTTTAACAAGGCGAAAAGGCGCCCATCCTCGTTGCCTCTCAGTTTGAGCTCCGCTGTCGTGTTCACCCTTCTCCACAGGCAGAGACAAAATCCTCACTGTTCAAAAATTCTGCAGTTAAATGGGTAATTTGTTTTGAGGAGCGCCGGGTTTTCTGATGTGTGGGGCGGCCGTTTCTGGGGAATGGCAGGACATCGGATAGCCAGGGCTCGGATGTCTCCGCAGGGATCCAGTATCCCTGGAGAGCCGCGTCTCCATTCACCTCCCAGCGCGGCTCCAATGTCGCCCTTTCTGCAGCCCTGGTAATTTCCCACACACCTTGTAAACGGATTCCTCTATGTCTGAAAGGCTTTGGCAGGCTCCGGACAGAAATGCGCTCCAATCCGGAGCGGCCTTTGTGAACGCCGATGAGCTGGCCTTCAGCGCCCGGGTGAATACGAGCTCGCCGAGGGCCAGACGGAGCTGAGGCTGCTGGCTCTCCTTGCTGGTGCGGGCTTGAACTAGGCCTCTGCCTCTGGCCGCCTGGGCTCCTGTTGGTCATCACTGTGACCTGTCTGGGTCTGTCGCGGTGCACGGAGCTGGTTGGGTGACTGCCAGCGTCTCTGCCAATTCCTGCTCTTGAACATGGAATAGGAAAGGGAGTCCTCTGTTTCGCAAGGCCTGAATTACAGGTCTTTCTTGTTGTCCTCGCATAAGCCACTCACAGAGCTGGTGCCTTACAGTACAACCGGGGACCCTTCGAACTCCTGGAGAGCTGTAGCGTCTTCTGAGATTTGCTTCAGCTCTTGGTAACTTAATTACACCCATTAGCGATTTGAGACCCTCGCCGTCTTGAAAAACCGGTTGAAGACCACGTGTCCAGGTGAACAGATTTGACCGTTCAACACTTGGAAAATCAGATTCTGCCAACGGACCTGGTTAGAAGCCAAGAGCAGAGGATGTGTTTTTTTGTGTGTTATTTTTGGAAAGGAAATGACCACGGTACGTTCCGCCCTGATGGGGAAAAAAGAAAGCACTTCCTATTGGAGCGGGTCTCCTCCTGGGTCCTGTGTCGGATTGGGCCTGATTGTCAGCAAAGGATTTGATTTGCTCAGGCTCCAGGCTCCGCCGTTTGGTTTTGCAGGTTTAGTTATGCGGGTCCTCGTCTGCGTGCGTGTCGAAATCCCGCAGCCTCGTGTCTTTCTCCACGGAAAAAAGAAGGATGAACTTGTTGGCTTCAAGGGCCTGTTTGCAGGTTTCTCCCACCAGGGCTGTCCGCCTGCGCCCTCCTCTCTCCTTTCTCTGCCCAACTCATGTTCCCGGAACATGGAGAAGAGAAAAAAATCCCCCAAAACGTACCGGGAAAAGTAAAGATGAGAACAAAAAGCACAACAATGGGGAGATTGTTTTTTTTTTTTTAAGCACTGTGAAGATCACATTTCCTGTTCCTTGTTTGTGCTCTGGGTAGCTGGCTCCGCCAGCCCTGGTGATAGCATTTACAGTGAAACCCGACACAGCAAGCAGAAGTTAACTCTCGGTTACCGGTGGGCTCTGTCACTGACACCACACCAAATGTCAGCCTCCAACTAATTGAGGCGGCGCAGGGTTCTCGCAGGAGAGGCTGGGGCAGCAAGCAACAGCTAGTGCAATGTGTATGCACCGTAAAAGCAGCACGAAATGTTGCTCACACGATATTATACATTAGAAAGCAAGTTTGCCACAGCTCATGGGCAGTGGTGGCAAGAAAGAAGGAGAAATAACATCTTTAATGCTGTTTAAAAATAATCTGAGCATAAATGGTGGTTTGCTATCAGGTATACGAATGTTTGCTGGGATCAGTCCAGCAAGAAACTCCATTAAATTCCATGGAATGCGTGTTTAAAAAACCAATGGCACAATCGGGACTTCATCAGTTTCTGATTGTGTGAGCAGCACTCCCCTGTTAGCCCTTTGGGGAGACTGACATCTGGGAAAGATCGCATTTTATTGCCGGTGTTGTTAGATGATCTACACAGGAGACGAGGGATGACGTTGGTGAGATTACAGGACCTGCTGTTTCTGCAGAGACCGGCTAAAAACCGAGACACCGCTGTCAAAGCTGCCTTGTGAAAGAGGCTGCTTTAGGAGTAGCCCGTGGTTCAATGTGAATTTCGAGTACCTGTGCAGACAGGTGAGGCACACCTGTAATGCGCTTCCCCGCTGTCCAGTTCCAGATCTTGTGTGAGCTTCTGACCACATGTACTTGGCAGGCTTGTCACTCAGGTTAATGAAGGCTTTCAGTACCTGTAGTAAACGAGCTGGGGCAGAGTGGCAGTGTTACTATGGAGCCCAGGATCGGGTAGCCTGTTGCTGTAAAAGTCCGCTCTTTAAAACGAAAACCTATACGGTTCGTCACTGTTGCATAGCTGCTGGGAGATTCTACTGTTACTCTTGTATCGGTGATGCTGTCTTTTGTGTGGTGTGGTGTTTCGTGAGTGTCCCAATTTAAAAAGCTGCGTCGAAATGGTATATTGACTTCCTGTAATTTTTTTGTAATGGGGTAGTTGCTTTTTTTCCCCCAAGTTGTCTGTCCATCTTCTCTCATTGGTTACCCAAATGACATTCAGAAACAGTGCCGTTTTCAGACTGGCAAAAAGAGAAGACAGATAGCGGATCATAAGAAAAGATACCAAAAAATACTCCCAAAACACACCATGTACAGAGCCAATGAACAAGGTTTATTCCGTGCCAAAAGGAGAAAGAAAAGAAGCATGTTTTGACTAAGGAGTCTTCTGCAGGTATAAAACAGCCGAAGGAGCCACTTGTGGTCCACCAGTCGATGCCGAGATTGAGCTGGGAGTGGGAGCACTCCGACAGCCGCTGACGGCCTCGTCGGGCATCTCCACAGGTCCCCCACAAGCCCCTGGACCCGACCCGCCCACAGCATTACAGGTGGGCCTCTTGTCCCGTCTTCCACGCCAACGCAGCGGAGGAGCACGGAGCTCTGTGCGACAGAGCCCGCGTTTAAAAACATGCCCTTTTCCAGTTTAAGCCGTGCGCGGACTCGAGCTCTGCTTTCATGTAGCGGCCTGACTCTGTGGCGTGGGCTTGCTGTTGAGGCCCCTGGATGCACTGCTTGTCCAGGATGTCCACAGTGGCCTGCGAGCAGAGTCAGAGCTCTTGACTGTGTGGGCATTTCCCTCAGCTCTGGACACAGTTTACAGGAACTCCGCTCTCCAGGAATGGGGAACTGGCCCCTCTTTCCAGTGCCTGACTCACGCTCTTTTCTGGCTTTTCTCGTTTTTAATTTTGCTCTCCCAGATTGCCTCCAGCAGAGCAAAGGCGACAGCAGAAGGAGGTTTTAGTGCAAGTTCTGTGTGCTGAGCAAAACGAAGTGGACACATGCTTTTAAGCTTTCATGACTTTGCACCTAGTAGGGTTTGCCTAGGTTTGTCTCTAAAGATAGAAATAAGCCAGCTTTAATCCTTGGGAAAGCTGGTGTTGCATAAAGTATGTGTAAAATTCAGTGTTAGAACAAAATGAAAATAAAGTTTATCTATGGCTGTTACAGGGCTAAAGCTAAGCATGAGCGCAAAGGAGTTTTCTTGGGACCTCCTCAGAATTAAAGGTTACATCCATGTCTTTATGTTATGCCCTATAGTTTTTACACGAGGTCTTTCCCTGTTAAGGATGCAGTCACACATATTGAAGATATTGTCTGGGCGCAGAGCTGTGTCAGTGGGTGTTGGCTGCAAGGGAGCAAGTAAAGGTTAATTCCAAGCTGAAAAGGAGAAGAAATGTGACATTCCAGCTGTTAAATCTTCTTCAAGAAGGCTCAGCTGAAACTGAGTATTTCTCCTTCATACCTGCAGAAGGCTCAACAAGCTGAAACGTTGTTTCTTCTTTGTAATTTTCAGAATGGGATTAGCCTTTGCTTGCTCCTTTGCAGACTCTGGAAAGAAAATGCATAACCCCACACTCGTGTGCCTTTCAGCATGGCTAATGCGCTTGGCACTGACAGGAACTGTGATGCCAGCCCCCTGGGTGAGCTCGTGGAGCTGGAGCATATGTAGGGTGTGACTGCAGTCTGCCCCGACTCTTTCAGGACAGAACCAGAGGTGTGTTTCAGTGGTGTACGGCTGAATCAGTCAGGTCACCTCTCGGCACTTTCGAGAAGGTCTATGCGTGCTGCTGGGTGACCATGGGCATGGCGCTTGACCTGCCCTGATCGCTCAGGGTTATCTGGGAGCCCTTATTGTTGGTTTAGATAAGGATACACTCACTTGACACGTCAAGTACCTATCAGCAGCATTAAACTGGTATGTCTGAACGGGGTCTAGGAGGGCACTCCAATGCGAAACTTGGAAACAGGTCATGCAAAGGTGTGCGAACAACATCAGAAATAAACCCAGATTGATTACATAACTGATTACCATCTATGTAAATAATACGAAAGACTGGAAGCGAATCCGGATACACCAGGAATTTTCTTTTTTTTTTGTGCGTGTTGACAAAAACAGGAACCCGAGGTTTTTCACACGTCAGCCCCAAACCCCTTCGTGATCCTTCTCTCAGGAGACAGAGGGCGGCTCTGAGGCTTCACCTTGCCGGTCTGTGCCCGAGTTCACAATGGCGCTGTCGTCAAACGGCTCCAAGCAGCTGGTCTTACAAGGGACGGTAGACAGCTGATCCGGGGTCATCGCATTGGTGGAAGGGAGAGCTTTCTGCCACGGCGCCATTATTCTTATAAAGAGCAGCGCGTTGCGTCAGTTGGTTTGTGTGTTAGCTGTCGTGGAAGGGTGCTGGTGGCCCCTTTGAGCTCATTTACACAAACGCGGGGACACAGCAGTGAAGGTGTCACTCTGCGGAAGTCAGTTTCTTCTTCGGTCCCGTCTCATGGCTGTCGCGATTGAGAAACCAAGTAAAGCTCGTTAGCTTATTGTGTTGTGAAGATAGTGTGCTGTGTAGCACTGGAGATCAGTCCTATACGCGTGAGACCATGACAGAGTGTTCCGGGGACTTATTTCTGTTGCATGTGGCCACCACTTGTGCCATTGTGGTCTTGCATGAATCCTCTTTCGGTCACAAGATATCTGGTGCCTGCTGGCGTGTACTCGCACTGTCCATGAGAACATTTCCCATGGTTGTCGCGATACAACTGGCCCGCTCACTTTCAAAGCACCCCAAACAATACTGTTTTGAAAATCAAATTTGCCAGTAACAGAATCTTTTTTTTTTTTTCCCAGTTGGTAAAATGACCTCTGTGTAACAGAAATGATTTGAGTTTCAGAGTTGATAAAGAAACACTGTCATAATGCTCTGTAAATCTGTGACACGAGATATACAGTGCCATGTGTTCTTCAGTGCACTTTTCTGAGTACCTAGGAGGAATGTCTACATCACTGTCCTTCCCATTTTACTGCCAGGAGCTGGTTCTGTAACATGTAGTGCACAGGATGTGACCTACGTAGTTTAACATTTAAAAAATTAAGATGTTGGGGTCTGTTTCACCATCATGGAGTTAATGTAAGGTTGGGTATTATTGATCAAGATTGTTAAAGGTGGTTTATCTTCTCCTGCTCTTGTCTTAGTGGAGGAAGATAAATAAAAATAGTTAAAATATTTGTAGAAGCTTTGTTGCTGTGTCTTGGAATTCTTTCATGCTGTGGTCTTGCCAAGCTCTGCTTCTTACAGGAGCAGGCTGTTCGAACAGTCTGTCTGCTACTGTAGATGGTGCCGCACTATTCCTCAGCTGGAAGAGAGGGTCTTTGACACAGAATATTTTCAACAAGGGCACAGAGGGTAAAGGTCTGCAGAGATGCAACTTTTGCATCTGAAAAGCAGGGCATCTGAAATTTTCAGGATTCAGTCAACCAAACTGAAAAATAACTTGTAAAATGTGCTGTAGGTTTTTTTTTTTTGCCAAGAAACAGAGTACGTCCATGAATGGACTTGGTCAAAGTGAATCAAAAAGTGAATCTCCTTGGTAACAAGGCCGGGTCAAAGTGAATCGAAAAGATAGAAAATTAGCTATGTCTCCCAAAAATGGGGTGGCAACATCTGGAATGCCTTCCTGAAAGAATTTCAGATACGTCTCGTTTCTTCTCATTTTTTAAATGCTCTTTTCAAGAGGCAGTGAAATAAATAGATAGATACTTTATTGATCCCGTGAGGGAAATAACAGAATGTGTCTCACGTAAAATGGGAATGTGGTGCCTTTGCTTGGAATCCTGCTGAGATACGATGCACAGCAACCAATTCTTTCTTTATCTATAAATCTCTGTCCAGTTGGCATAGTAATGTCTGTGAAACCTTCCCTTGTGGCACTAATCAGTGTTTTTACAGTTCCTTTATATCTGCAAGTCCCCTTTAAACAGGTATAAATAATGCCATAGACAGACATGACATGTACTGTAAATAGACACCTATTGAGCCTTTGATCTAAGGATTTGAGAAGATGTGGTTTCAACCTGATTTCTTCCTGGGTAATATAGGGTCAAGTATGTCATCAGTGGTGCCTACCTTTTTTCCACTTGATGTAATTCCTTTCTTGGAATGGGAGGAGTGGTTAAACTGTTTACAGATGTCGGGGTGAATGGATTGAGTCCAAGTCCCAGCAATAATAGATCATTGTGTGCCATGCTCATGAGACGTCAGTGTTCAGGATCAGGCAAGTGACTTTGGGGTAAATTTTCTGCATTTTTCAAGAGACCGTAGATTTATGATAGCAGCGTGACGCTGGCTGGGTGATTTGTGCCTGGGTAGGCAGGTCATGTCTGGTAGTCTATGGGTGGAGCGGGTGAGCCTGTGCTCGTAGCAGTAGCACGGTTTTCTGCTCGTGCGGGTGACCTTTGACCCGAGGTTAAGTAGCTGCTGCCCTGTGGTTTTCCCTCTTAGCGCGGGAACAGGAGCAGGGATTGTGGCAGTCAAGCCCAGCACCTGTTTGGGCCTGCCTCTGCATCCAGATGCACTGGCTACATAGTTCTGGGGGTCAAATACATTCCCTGAAGGAAATAGAAGTGGCAGGGCTTTGCATTATCCTGTACGGCCTATTGTCCCGGGAAATGGCAGCAAGTGATCTATTGGATGCGATCAGTTAGCTGCTGGCAATCGAGTAAACCCCGGCTGGCTGAGTGGCCCCCTCTCGTTTATAACCTTTATGTTCGTGTTTAAACTGCTTCACATAAGCAGCACCACCTCCTACCGCCACCCGCAAAGCTGAAGACTTTTTTAAACGCACTTCCCCTGTAGTTTCCACTTGTGTCCTCTACTTCGTGTTTCGCTGTTGATTCGGAAGAAGCTGACTGTTTTTTTTAATCTTGACTGTTTTTTTTTTAGTTTACTTGCCTGGCAGGGAGTTTACACTGAGCAGTTATACAGTATCAAAGCAGACATGAAGGTGAAGAGAGAAAGGCTTCTACATTTTGAGAGCTAGTGGAGGGGTGCCAACAGCTCGGGGGCGTCTCCAATGGGCCCTGCACCCCAGTTAGCCACCCTTCACGCTGCAAAATCCAGGTTTCGCCCCCCTCCCCCGCTGCCAGGCAGTGTTTGTTTGAAGTGGGGACCCTGTGCGGCGAGGCGCTGGAATCTGCTCTGCGCAGGCAAGGTGTGTCAGAGCACCTCCAGGGCACCGCGGGCTCTGATTACAGGCCACGGGAGCGCACTCTACCTTCTGGATCGGCCAGCCCCTCATACCTTTCTTTTTTGGGAGTTAATAATTAATTCTATGAGTGGAGAAGGCTCAGGGGGTAAACAAGGCAGGGGAGGTGGGGGTGGAGGGCTGGGAAGTGTGGAGCTTACCCCGTGACCCCTAGAGCACAGTCAGAACCTCTGAACCCCTTAACACTGCTTAACAAGGGGGAGTAAGACTCCATTAACAAGGCAGAATTCCAGAAATCCAGGTTTTTACAGTCTTGTGCCAGGTGCGTCTGTTTCCGATGCTTTGCTGACAATTTGATTGTAATTAAACAGTACCTTAGGCTCCTCATTCCACAAGTTGAGGAAAAACGGCCTAATTCTGTGTTCCAGCAGACCTGATTTTTGAATATCCTGTGATTCCAGTAATTCAATTTAAATAAACATGCTGTCTCACTTGATTGTATTGATACCCCTCCACCTCAGTACCACACGGTACCTTTCACCACGGGTCAGCGATATCGTCTTGTTGACGTGTGGCGTTTCCTGCTAGATCTTCACCTTCAGCAGGCTGGTTTTCTGAGCCTCACATTCGGGACAGCACTCCCTTTTCCGCCAGACGAAATAAGCGGACTGTTGCTCTAGAGAAGGTGATCAGACGGGCCCCTAGATCCGGCTGTATGCAGTGGCCGTGACAGGAGTGTTTGGAGGGGTGTTTTTCTTTTTGACTTCATGGCACAGGGCTGACCCGGGCAGATACGGGCTTTT
Organism: Lepisosteus oculatus; assembly: GCF_040954835.1. Lineage (NCBI taxonomy): Eukaryota > Metazoa > Chordata > Actinopteri > Semionotiformes > Lepisosteidae > Lepisosteus > Lepisosteus oculatus. Next base: position 16,853,178 of record NC_090696.1, read on the forward strand.
GGGGATGTGGGGCTGGGGCAGAGGAAGTGCAGGCACTCAGGGAAAGGATGTCTTCATATGCACGCGCTATATATACTCCCGTAGACACACGCACGCGAACACGCGGATGGCTTCTCCAGCTGCTTCGGAAGCGGCTTGCTCCCGGGCAGCTGTAAATTCCAGACGTCCCTCCGGAGCCCTGCTCCCTGGCCCAGCCGCGCTCCGTCCTGTTCGGGCCGCGGCGCTTTCCGGCCGCCTGTCACCCCCACCGCCCCCCCCCTCCGCGCTGATTTATCGCCCGGCTGCTGGGGGAACAGAGGGCCGGCTCCGCAGGGTCACGACCCGACTCGGTGCAGCGCGCAGCCCGTCACGGACCCGGAAGGCGTCTCGGGGGGGGGGGGGGATTTCCCTCCATTCAAGTCTCCGTCCACCCCACGGCTTCGGGCCTCCAGCCCTGGGGCGACCCCGGGGTGTCTCCGCTGCAGTCGTTGCCCCCCGCAGGGTGCGGGGGCATCTTCTGCCACGCGTTGCATGCGTGCAGCCAGTCTGCTCTTGGAATACCCGGACTCCTGACAATGCTGGGTAGGGGCATCTCAAAAGCTTTAATTCAACACGTGAAGAGAATAAAAAATCGCTTTCACATTTCTTATCTTCTGAAAGAAGGATGACGATTGAATTGCGCTAAGTCTCTCCTTCCTCTGGTTCTGCTAAGGGGGGGACTTACCCCCCTTACACCAAAATCAGCAAATACATTTAGGTGTAAAACTGAATTGTAGTTGAAGTCTATACAAATGAGTAGCGTAAAGATATGTCTTTAAGCAAGTGGTAAAGATGTCCACATTAGGAGAGTTTGTAATGGATGTGGGCCATAAGCTCAACAGTTATAAAGCCTGGTCTGCAGCAGATCTCAGACTGAGATTGTGATGTAGCACAGTAAGTCTTTCAGTGAACCTAGACCTGGACTTCTCAGTGAGCTATACATATGCTGGAGCACCTTAAAATCCACATTGAATTTCACTGTGTAGGACAGAGCACAGGTGTGAAATGGTGAGATGCCAGTTTTAGTCAGCGCCTGAGCTGCAGAATTCTGGACAGACTGAAGCCTGTTTGGTACTTTCATATATACCCCGGTGAGTAAGGCATTACGGTTGTCTAATCCTGATGAAACAGGCTTGCTGAAACAGGAAGCACGCTAACCTGGCAATGTTACACAGATGCAAGTAAAGTACTTTCATAATTTCGAATTTTCTCATGACTTAAGGGTTAAAACAAACACTGAGGTTTCTAACTTTGCTCAAGGCTTCAATTTCAACACCGTCAACAAAAACTGTGAAATCATCCCTGTTGTGGTGTTGTAGGGAGCCAATAAGCATAAACTCAGTCTGATCACAGTTTAGGTTCAAGTTTAGTTGGGGCCCTATCTTGAGCTTGATACAGCAGGACCATACGCAGAGCAAAACGCCTGGTTATTTTTCCTCCCTAAATTCCTTTTGACGTAATTTAAAATATAATGTCCACTAACTGTCAATTAAGGTTCAGATGTTGGATAAGCATTTTCTGCATTGCACTCAAGTAATTAACAGGGAAGGAAATCCCTAGCAACTTTCCAGGCCGAGGCTGGGATGAGCACTTTGCCGTTTGATGTCTGTGTTTTGCAAGGGTGTGCAGGAATTTGCTTTACCGTGGAAAGCAGAAGTCTGGAGACGGGACAACCCAAAACGTCTGTCATTTCCCCAAACTGAATCACATTCCACGCGCTCTTCGCCCGCAGCAGAGCAGGGCATGCCGTCATGAGGCTCCCGCCGGCCGCGGGGCGGTCTTCGTGCTCCGAGGAGGCCTGGCGTGTCTGCGCTGGGCTGGCCCGCCGGGCCCCGGGCCCACAGAAAGAAGACGGGTACCGGGGTGGATCCGTCGCCCGGGGAGAAACGCAGCCGCCGTGCACATTCCCGACGCCCCCGCCTGCCCAAGCGCAGCGGCTTGCTCTCTCGCGCCGCTGGGCTTCTGCTCTTCGCCCCGGCCATCAGATCCGCAGCTGACCGCGCGAGCGAGGGAAGCGCTCGGCATGAGCAGCTAAAAGCGTAGATCCTGTCTTGCACAAGGCCGATGTAGCAACAGCGCGTGCGCCCGAGCGCAGTGTGGGCTTGTGGCAACGTCACGTTCAGAGACCAAAAACAACCAACGGAGACAGAGGCCCATGTTTGGTCTCCGCGCCTTTAAATACTTAAATATCCAAGACGGGACTTGCTTTTCTGCTGGATGGGCTTTATTGTTAAAGAGCTGGGTAAAGGGTACCCTGGCTTGGTAAATGAGCTGCCAGGTGGGTTTCTGTGCAAGCAGGTAAGGAGTCAGGGAAAAGTCCTTGGCTCTCTGGTGGTTCTGGTGAAGACGACGCCAGAGAGGGAGCGGAAGGCAGTCATTTCCAGCGGGGATTGAACTGGGGGCCTCTTCATTGGCTTGTGGTGCAGAAAGAGTTTTTGTACCTAAGGGATCACTCATACCTTGCAGTGGTTAGCAATGAAACCACCTTGCGTAGCGCAAGCTCCGGATTTATAGATTAAGAAAGAAGCCTCGCTGCCTTATCAAAGAAATACGATCATTCTTCTTCTAAGTTTCTAGCTGTAGGTGAGCTGACTTAAGGCAGCATTTGACCGCAGTTTAATCCCAAGACCATACAGATGACTAGAGTCAAAACACCTTTCCAGGAGCTCTCAGGTGTTTTTTTAGATGAAACGGATTAACTATTAATGCAGAATGTCCATCTGTTTGCAGAACAGCTGTGGAGTCTGGACAGGTAGAGGGTCGTCGTTATAGAGTGAAGCCTGTATAGTCCACTGGAATGTGGTCAAGCTGAGCTGAAACATAAAAGTGATTTTTGATGTGGTTATTTTTTTTATTCTTGCCTGTGGTTTGGTCATTTTACCCCCTCTTGCTGTTCTTTTAACCCTGAAGCATCATTCGTCTGTGCCGGAAAATAGGTAGATGTAAAATATTTCTGCCCTTTGTGGCTTCTGCATCAATATCCGCTCATAAAGTGCTGACAGATCAGGCTCAGTGAAGGTTTTAATGGAGTTCATCGATAGCTCGATTGTCTAAAATGGTCCATTTGCGAGACGAGTGTCGGAAACGATTGGTCACTGGAGAGCACTCCAACCCTCCTCCGATCGTGGGAAGACAGTGACCTCGTTTACTCCGGTTCGGATTTAATTTGGTCAAACTCCCCGCGGTGTCGGTATGGTAACTCCACTTCAGCTCCAGTTCAGTGCTCCTTGGTGTTCTTGGTTTCCCTTCCCCTGTTTGTTTGGCGGCCGGCATCTTTGTGGAGCAGGATGGTCCATTTCCACTTCGGTGACCTCAAGTTCAAATCCCACTCAAAAACAAGATGGGTTTTTCAGCGGTCTGGCCTGACATTTCTCAGACATCTCACTGAATCTTGAAACCACGAGTCATGGTTAGCCCTAAATTTGTCTCGCTTAGTGGATCAGCCCTCCAGGCCTCAAGTCTCTTGGTTTCATTTTTTTTTGTTTTGTTTTTGAGTACAGTATCCTGATGTTAAACAGCTTCAAAACCAGTAGATTGATTGAGGAAAGAAGAGAATCGCTGGAGCAGAAAACTAGCCATGAGGGTACACCACATGTCTGGCACGAGGCCCTGGGACTCTGTGTTCTGGGATGTTACTGGCTGTACGTTTCACCTTCATCTCTGATGCTGTTTTGCTTGTGCCCTGCCCGAGAGTAGCCAGCTCAGAGAAGTGGTTCACCTCTTGTTGTATAGCACCTTGATCCGTTTCAGGTATAATGAGCTTTAATCACAGTGGGTGCTGGACGAAGTTTTTGTCTACGTTTTGTGTGATGTAGTTAACGTAGATGACAATGAATTTGCATCGACAAATGGGGAGTTGAAGCATTCTGATATTCATTACTTTTCTGTTTCGTGATAGTTGCAAGAGCTCTCAATGGGCTGCGCTTGAAAAAACACAGACTTCCATGCCGTGCTGCTCTGCAGTGGGACTGTCCCGCAGTTCTCATAATCATAGTCTCCGAAGAGCTAGTTTAAAAATAATCCACAAGTTGGACAGTACACTCAAAATTTGACATGTTTTTATTGAGGCAGGAGGGGGGGGGTTGAAGCTAAGGGGGAGCAGAGAACAACAAATCCAGTAATATCCTTTCTAAACTAAAATATACCATTGAACTTTTTAACCTCTGAAAAGAAAATGTTCATATATAGCAGCAGAAGAAAGAATCCAGTGACTAACTCCACTAACAGGAAGTGTCTGTTTTTTATAGACTTTGCTTCCTTTGTCTAGTGGCGTTGCCGTGGTGACTTGTCCTCCCCTGTATTTATGGGCTGGCTGTGGTGGCGGGGGCTGTGACTGTGATGTGATTATAGCTGATGGCAATCGCAAGGACCTCCTTTTAGTGGGGGGGGTGACTTATCACTGACCAGCAGTCATGCACTGAGATAAGAGCTGCGTTCTGACTAATTATAGCCCCTCGTTTTTGTCTTCTTATTCTATTTCGAGTGGGATGTCTGCGCAGCACTTGTGAACTGCTGATGCTAGGCCTCAAATCACAAGCCTCGCTCAGGCCTGCCAAGAAGGAAACAAGACAATGGTGTCTATCTTAATGATCTAAACAGCGGAGGAACTAATTACCGAGAGGTTGCGCACTGCTGATTAAACCTCCCACTGCTGTTTTTTAGTTCTCCTGGGACTTGCTCCGTTATTTAGTTTGCATTGGTAATTGCTGTAAAATCTAAAGGAGTGATTTCAGGGTGAGGTGGTAGTGCCTTGAACTTTCTTTTCTCGCAAGAAGAGGCTGTAGCGAATCTGGAACTTCATTCGGCTGTCTTCATTCTGATCCAAGAAGCTACATCTGGATAAGCAGATAACTGCTTACTGTCAAACTGGGCCAGGTGGGCTGACCGGTCTCCTCTCTTTTGTTACTATTCTTAAATTTTCTGTGGATGGTGGATTTCTGCCTTTGCAGCAGGCCTCAAAGACAGAGGTAAACACGGCTAAGCAGATAAACACCGCTTGGTCTTCAGACCTGCAGGAGTGCTAAATGAAAGCCAGCAGCAGAGCAGCAGTCTCCCACTCCTCTCGTCCTGCAGCGATGTGAAAGTGTCAGCCCAGCTGAGGGCGCCGAGGATGGAGGAAAGTCATGGTAAACTGACTGTGGAACACGTGGTCCGAACCCCAGCACGGACGGGACCGATCCCCACCAATAGACCTCTGCACAGGCTGGGAAGGAATGTGCCTGTAGCAGTCAGAAGGACTCTGAGGAGCTCTGGAAACTCGGGTTGCTCTTTGTTGAGGAAACGTTCCGCGGGGCTGTGGAGCAGCCGTAAGCGCTCGGAAGTGACGGTGGCTCGGCGCTGTGGTGGAAACGATGGCTGCCAGGCGTGGCGAATGCCTGAGAAGGAGATGATGATCCTTTCCTGTTGCAGGTTAGGAAATATCCATCAGAACTGTAAAGAAATTCCCGATTAAACACAGCTTTAAACCATTCACAGTCGTGGATTCATTCATTTGTCCTTTATTCCCCGGGTGGGCAGTTTTTCCTGATATGCAGATAGTAAAACACAGATGTTCTGAAGGCTGTTTTACTGTTTTAATTTTCTGGGATCAGTGAGTTCTGGACTCTGTATCCACTTTGACGAATCTGTCAAATTCTTCGTTTTAGATGCTTCGCTGGTGCCACGTCTGTGCACAAGAGTTGTGCTTATGGCAAAATCGAATTTGATCTTGGATTTGTAGCAAGAAGGGATGGAATGGTTTCCCGAAATCTGTAGGATCTGATCTGTGCTCTGCTTTTGTGTCAGTGTACATTTCCTTCTTCAGCCTAATCCCTACTGGTAGCTGTTTGTTCAGAGCACTTCCAGCATCTGGGACAAGCTACCCAGGCATGTTGCTGAAGCTTACGCCCTGGCTTCCTTGGAAAAAAAAAAACAGCTGGATGAGATCAATTGTTTACTAACTACTCAATTAGCCAGATGGGCCAAACGGCCTCCTCTCACTTGTAAATGGCCGTATGTTCTTAACATGCTTAGTCACAGACATCACTTGCAATTTATTTTTTGATTTCCTGACACTAAGAGAGAAAGCATTTTTTCTTACAAAGTACCCGTTCCTTACTCATGAAGAGTTGGCGTTAAGCCTTTTTGTTAATTTTCTCATTCCAATCAAATGCCTGCACTGCAGACACGTTTGCTGCAGCCTTGCTCCTTGACCAGGGATCTCCAGGCCTGATCCCGCAGAGCCCCAACCTCAACCCTGTGATTGGAATAGCCTGTTATTTACAGTTTAAGCAATCGATCAGTTAAGCAAGTAGTGTTTCAGTGAAGGAGGCACTGGTCCTTGAAGGCTGAAAGATGGGAATAGCTTTGCTCTAGATGATCTCTGCATAAGTGAGACCCATCACCTGTTTAACTGATCATTGTTAAATTGTTCCAGGCCTGTAGAAGTGGATGATTTAAGGCTGCTTATAAAACCTGCTGGAGACCCCTGTTCTAGACCACCTTGCTGGGAATAACAATAAAGAAAGGCATTTCAAACCCAGGGAAAAGGATCAGCAATGCACGGTTTTGAATTACACCGAAAGGGTTAAACTAAATTTCAACTGCAGGGAGCATTCATCCTTTCGTAAACTTCCCAAAGCACCTGGGAGGAAAAAAAAGTAGTTTATAAAGCATAAAGTTGCTATTATTAGCTCAGAGCTGAAACACGCGGAGTGCTGTGCTGAAATACCTGTGTGTTTGCATAATTACACCATCTTCCCCTCAGGCCCATTTCGTTTAATTATCATTTGTTGTGCACCAGTTGCTTTAGCAGCCTTAGAGGTAAAACAGCCATTACAAGAGGATCGCTTGTTGCCAGAGTTCCTGGTATTGGGTTGCAGGGGCCATCCGGGCAGAACCGAGGGAGGATGTTGAGCGCTGATATAAAAGAACATAAAACGAGCTTATCTTCATGATTTCCTTTATGGAAGGCTTTAGTCTCTCTAGCTTCCCATTTTTTTTTGGGGGGGGGAACAGGTTTATAGACACCTGAGCCCCTTGCGATTTCCATAAACATACATATCTTCTCTGTCGATGGTAATCAGTTAGCCCGAGCTAAAAATACTGAAGTATTCTGCCCTGATCCTCCACAGAAGCAAATCTGATATCCTGATACTATCGGCCCCGCTGGCATGATAAGTGTTGTCATGAAGCAGCCAGTTCTAGGGAACTCGGGAGCGATTGTATGACTTGCATTACTGCCTTCGCCCGCACTGTGGGATTCGGACGTGTACAAGTTACAGATGCTGCGTCCAGCTCAGAGGTGGAAATATTTGTTTTTCTCTTCAGCCTGTCAGGTCCCTGCTGTTCTCCTTATCCCCCCCCCCTCCCAGGGGAACTTGGTCTCCTGTTTCACAGTTTCCTTCCGGGGTTTTTGTATTCAGCCCCTCCGATCGGGAGAGTCTCGGGCTTCCCCTTCAGTCCAAGACACCCCCGCTTTAACAAGGTCACGTTTTTCCCCCAAGAGAACTTCCCTTTAGGAGATCAGTGCAGCCTGCAGCCATACCAGAGGCTGTAATTGTTCCTGAATGTTTTGAAGCAATGTTTTGTGTTCGATGTGGGTTAATCTTTATTTGTAGCACCTTACTGGCCTTACTGTGTCTGTTCAGGCAATATCAGGCACACAGGTGTTTCACAGAACAGCCCTGTAGACTTTCGAATGGACCACGTATGGGATAGGAATCATGCAGAGTGCACTAATTGCCCATTCTGTGTCTCGGGTTATATCATTCGTTTGCCATGTGTACGCTGTGGCATTATGTTTGTGAAGTGTTGCACACTCAGACCTGCCTATTCCTTATTATGCACCGCAAAGTAACTTTTTCATAGTTCCCAGTGCTTCCCCTCTGTATCGCCCAGTTGTGTTATTAGTAATCACCTTGAATAAAAATCACAGTTGAATACATAATGTTTCAGTGGGTGAGTGTGTTTGTTGGGCAATCTATAGGGTTTTCTGTGATCATAGAACTAGTATTGAAGCATTACAGAAAAAAACCTGACAGTATCACTGATACTCTGGTAACCTCTCCCTACACACGTTTGAGGGGTTGAAGTGCTTTTGCACTTTTGCATATTAACACAAAACTGCTGGTAATGGGTAGCGTTTCAGTAGGACACTAGGATCCTCCGGATTATGATTATGGATACTTTGTGCTATTAAAACCCTAAACCTGAGATGCAGATGGACACGGGTTTCTGTCATCAAGAGAAGGTTCAGATTGGGGGCCGTGATTTGGAAAGGATGGTAGAAGCTAAAGAAGTCCAATGTATTATTTTGTAACTCTCTTTAATGTGCGTGAGCTTTTCTCGGTGCGACCCAAGACGTTCAAAGTCGTGCGTCATGGAGGTTGACGTTCTGGTCTTGCTTGGGGGGATGTTTTCTCCTCCTGAGGTGGAGATGCTTATTAAATCCTACTGTCCGATCATTCCTGACAAATTCCCCAAATTCCTTTTCTGTGAGCTTCTGCACATCGCAGTGTTTATTCAAGCTCCGTGAACTAACACACCCCTTAGGCCATGCTGTTGAGGAGAGCTGTTTAATAGCTTTAATGGAAGACAGGCCCATCTTCGTTTTGACCACAGTTCAATAAAGCTGAGGTATACACAGCAAATCGTTCTGGTATAAATAACTCTGCTGTGCCCTGGTTATCTGAGACAGATACAGCTGTGACACCTTCCCTTCAGGGCAAATGAGCTGAGGATTGTTGTTCACACTGAAGTAAACTGAAACACAATAGCCACCATCATGAAATGTTGTAAGAGCAAACGTTTGAAAATAAGCCGTGCGTGTTAGTAGCTGTCTGGGATGGCCCTGAAATTATACATGGACACAGCCGAGCCAGTTGGTCCTCTGAGGAGAATGGGATCCCTGCTTGGCGTTTGTAAGCTCCCATGTCACCATGACTTAGTGCCTGGAATCTGCTATCTCCTTCAGAGGACAAAACCAGGAGAGACACAGGAACAGAACATTTTCCCAAGTACCTGCCCAGCCCCCAGGCGGTAATGCAAACTTTGATGCAGCCGCGCTTCACGCCAAAATGACATGAGCACTATCTGGGATATGCGGGGTGTGTGTTTTTTTGCAGTTTAAAACTCCACCTGCATCTGCAGATTTATACCAACTAGAATAAAAATGTTTTTTAAAAATCCTGCTCCGAGCAGGTCCTCTGTTATTAAAGAGGGGTTAACGGAAAGCTCTGGCAAGAGGAATGTATCTCCTCACCTGTGTTTAAAGCCTGGCAACTTTCTCACTGAACTGAGCTTGAAGTGCAAAGAAGTTCATTCGATTTCCAGTGTAGCAAAAGCATCAGGGCGTCATCATGGTAGCGCCGAGGGGAAGATTGCCAAGGGTGAGACAGAGGGGCGGCAGTCAAGGAGTGAAAAGGGAGACTTCCAGTGCGGTTAGGCGTAGCTTGACAAGATACAGGGATTCCTTCATGTCTTCAAGGAAGCTGATTCTTATTCCTTTAAAAAAGGAAATTAATCATTCGCCCCTCGAGCGGCCACCATCAGAACCCCGATCGGCGCCACCAGTGCATGGTGGGATTGTTATTTTTAGGGCCCGACTGACTTTTGGGATTTTCATGCTGCAGTCTGGGTGTCCGATGCCCTGCACAGCAGACCGCTCGCTCAGATACATGACCTCGTCTCAGTTTACAGAGTTTTGGCACCACGTTTGAACCCCAACACCGGTTCCGGTGAAGGTGTGTGCACGTTTGGTAGCTTTGCAAGGTTTGCTTTCTGCCTCCCTGCACTTGGGTGGAGCAGATGTTTCATTTCTGATTTTATGGTTTGGGTTCCAGGGCAGATTTAATTCATTGCATTTTAATTAGCTTTTTGTCTTTGGGGCTCAAGTGAGCTTTAGGATGAGTTCTAATTTGCCCCCATCTTCAACTTTTTTTCAGAGACTTTTTGCTGCTCATATTGTATATCGCACTGCATAGTAATGGTATTCCAAAACTGAGACATATCCAAAGTTGTAAGATAACCTGTTCTACTGTGTAAAAATGTTTAATTTGATCGTTTAAAGTGCAACTATAAGCACAGCTGCAGTCAAATTTAATGGTTCTTGTAACCCTAACCCTACTATGCCTTGAAAGGCACGATTATTTAAATACCATTTTAATACCCTTTTCAGCTGATTAAAAACATGTCAAAGAAGATTTGGTATTTAAGAATATACATTTCCAGGAGGTTTTTTCAGTGATTTTGATATACATATTTTTGCACTTTTTTATACGGTACCAATACCAATTTGTGGGTGCCCAGGGTGCAATTTAGTTAAAACACATGGGTTAATACCCCTTTTCTTTTGAAATATGCTATGAGATCTTCAGTGTTAGGATAGCATGTACCACAGTGTCCCATTTTGCCCTTTTGTGGGCACTGGTTTGGAAATCATGTGCAGAGGAAAGAGCACCACCAGGTGGTCCACCCACACCCTTCAGAACAGCAACCGGTTTCGTCTTCGCTGCTGAGCAGGACCGGTCCAGCTTAGCTTTTGAGCTCTGGTTAGATCAGATTGCAAGGTGGCAGTGCTGTTGTCATTTTCAGGGTTAAAATCTGAAATGGGCGCTGTGGCCAGGCTGAATTCCCCTGGACTCCGGGAGTCTCAGTCACTTAAGTGTGCGTTTCCTCTTTTGTGCCTCTCAAGGCACAACCTCCAAGCCCGGGTGACTTTGTTCAAGGCTGAGATTCAGTCCCACTGAATAAGATCCCATGTGACCATCCTGCTGTTTCAGATTGTGCCTGGTATCTGTCTCAGCTGAAATGCACCCTTAATTTGTTTGGTGTCACACTCATCGGTCTGATTCACTTCTATATTATGAAGAGCCCTCCAGGATTTAAAACCAGATTCTTGAGGTGATTCATTTTGGAATTATTCTTTGCATGTGGGGTTAATCAAGGACTTGAAAATGTTTACGATGTAATTTAATGCATCTCAATATTAATGAGCTTGATGCTTGTTTTAATTAATCCATTGTCGTTACTGACAAGGGATTTACACTTAAGAAGAGAGGTGCTTAATGCTCAAGGACAGGGTCAGGTTTAAGAAGCAGTTAAGTCTTGTTCTGTCCGTCATATAAAAAGTATTTGTAATGCGGTGTCATGTGCTGTGTTGTGTAGTGTTCCTTGTGCTGAGCCCTTGTTCACCCAGAGTCTGGCAGTGTGTGGGGATGTGCAGTAAACAGTGTGCTGTTCTTTTCTTTGACAGAGCCCTTAGGCCTCAGGACGGGCCAGGAATAGCACTGCCCTAGACGGATACAAATGGAGCTGTTTAGATGGATGGAGCAATAACCTGGCTTGTTGAGAATGTGGAAAGTTTGTGAGTTTTGGATTTCAGTTTTATTCGGGTGAAAGTGTCACCTGCTGCTCTGTGCTACAGTAAAAATATCAGCGTTCCCCTGGGTGTTAGAAATATTTTAGGAATCGCGCAGTGTTCTGGGGCTGATTTCTCAGGGGTGTCAAGTTATTGCTTTCTGTCATTTTCCATGGGGAAGAGGAGTGTTTTCAGTGAGCTTAAATGTGTGTATGAGATGATTTTTGGCCTGGGGATGTGGACATTTTTTTTTCCTGAAATTGCTCACTTTACAGTGTATCTCCTTTCACTACACTGTCGACTGTGAATGAAATCGTGTGTGCCCTTCTCAATTTCTGTGCTACAGAACTGGTTTCTCAACAAGTCAAGAGGAGGGCACATAGTGTTCTAAACTGAGCGCATACTTGGTGTCCAGGAACAAGATTTATTTCTGAAAACTTTCTTAGGTATTTTAAACCAACATTACAGGCATAGCTGAGGCAGATTTTAGACATGAATAATGTCACAATGATCTTGGTCGTCAGACAGGCATTCTTCCAAGCACATTGCAAGCACTCATCAATCTTTTCTCACTATGGAAAGATTTCAGCACCATCTTTGGATAACAAACACACCTGCGGATTTCATAAACAGCCAGCAGTCACTGCGGGGGTTTAGCTGATGGGGATAATTGCATTCGTTCATGGGTTTCTGGTTAAGGCCAAGAATGTTTTTCCATTGAAAATGTTCCATTGAGAACTTGATTGCATATTGGTTCAGAAGGTCACAAAAGAAAGCCTGTACTTGATGCAGAAGGTATGGACAGTGAGTGGTAAAATGGATTGATTTTATCTACAGCCAGTACTGCACACATTAACACTGAACGTGGCAGTAGCTGTTCCGAGCAGGATTCCTCTCTAGCAAAGAGGTACTGATTATGCAGAATTGGTGAATCAATTTCCGTGTTACAGCGCTTTGGAAATTTGTTTGTGGTGGCTGGACGATGCACGGTTCTTACTCTGTTCCGTCATGAGTGAACCAGTCCCTGACTGGCTTCCCAGTCCCCATTTTGCTGCACGAAAATCCCGAAGCAACACGATCGGCCCTCCAGATCTCTGCACCCCAGACACGCCGCAGGGGCACTTGCTGATGTTTCGTGATGGATGAATACTGGAGTTGATTTGCTTTCGTCCCTACTCGTTCATCTCTCAAGCCAGTGGCGCTCCAGTAAAACAGACGTGTAAACTTCAGTGGCACTAGAAGACATTTCTGCAGAGGAGAAAAGCTGTAGAGGAACTAACAAACTCAGCATTGTATAGGCTGTTTACAGTTGGACTTGTAAATGGACATCCTTAGGTCTGTTATTTAAAGTGCCTGGAAGTGTGTGCTTAGCAGCAATAAAACCCTAAACAAAAACTGGAGAGCCCTGCCGTGAATCACTTTAATGTTTTGGAAAAAAAAGTTCTGCTATATATAGGTAGAGGTCTTTAAGGCTTCTGAGAGATACCGTGAAGGGAAATTCCATGAAGTCTGGGAGAATTATCTGTCATAAATGCGTCTGTTACAAAACCATCTTTGAAAAGTGCAAACTGGAGTCAAAACAAGGCCAGAAATAGCTCAAAACCATATTGCAATTAGGAGCACCATTTCCTTAATTATGGCGGTGGTGATTTTTTTTTTGCGATGTGGGTCAGCTGTCTTCTCTTTCTGTGCCTGCCGGGTTTTAAAAAGGCAGCTCTTTTGTCTCCTGTATTTCTGTATTCCCTGTGTTCCCCCTGTTTCCAAGACCGTCCGAGGGAATGATCTGTTGACAAACTGCTTTCGCTGGGCTGTGAATACCCATGTGCACGCCTGCTACTTGCAGCAGAGTAGCCACATGCCGAACGCTACTCTTTCTAAGCCGGGCAGATGAGAGGCTCTTCGTGGTGTTCATGTGCTGTGAGCTCCTTGCCAGTCTGTGGGGCAATTTTACAGAAGCCAACTGTAATCAAGGGATTCTACTAAGACTTGCAATTCTGGTTTCCCTATAATGGGCAGCTGTTTTTCTTTTCTTAGCCCAACCACGGAGAAATCCACAGAGCGGTAATTACACAAAGGAAATTATAGAGTGTTGCCCTGCCAGAAAAGGCCTCCAGTAAACACTGTTTGTGTTGGGGATCTGTTCTGGTTTTAGGGCTGCAGGCATCATCCTGCAGCTCAGTGTGTATTAATGCGATTACAACTGTGTTACTGTTATTGCCATTGATATTGTTATCTTTTTCTTCCGGGATGTGCTGTGGTTTTACAAAATGGAGCAGATTCCTTTAGGGATACAGTAATAATAATAATAATTATTAATAATTGCTTACACTTATATAGTGCTTTTCTGGACACTCCACTCAAAGAGCTTTACAGGTAATGGGGACTCCCCTCCACCACCACCAATGTGCAGCCCCACCTGGATGATGCAACGGCAGCCATAGTGCGCCAGAACGCTCACCACACACCAGCTATCAGTGGGGAGGAGAGCAGAGTGATGTGGCCAATTCATAGACGGGGATTATTAGGAGGCCATGATTGGTAAGGGCCAATGGGAAGTTTGGCCAGGACACCAGGGTTACACCCCTACTCTTTACGAGAAATGCCCTGGGATTTTTAATGACCACAGAAAGTCAGGACCTCGTAGGGAGATGGCCATGGGGATCCCGTTATTAGTCCTGAGAAATGAATCCCGTGATGGATCTTCTCCAGGGAATTTCTGAAGGGGTCCTGCTGGAAAGATGCTGGCCTCTATAAGGATTGTATTCCCGGAATCCACAGGAATTTGTAGCAGTGTAGCTGCTTTTATCCAATAGCAGTCATTCCTATTTAAGTGAATACCCCAGGGCAGCAGGCTCCAGTGAATAAAACGTTTGCATGCTGTGGAATCACTGTAGTCTTGCTGTTTCAGAACAACTCCCATGTAATTAAAGATCAAACCTGCAACAGCAAAGTTTTTATGCTAATATTGTGAGAACCTGCCCTAACCTTAACCTGGGAATCGGCACCGTGAACATTTCCAACATTGCATCCTCGTTGTAGTTAGTATTCAAACCTGTTTTTGTGCAGCGTTAAACACTTTTTATTTTTGTCCTAAGGGCTGATGCGCGATTAGAAATCTTTTCACCAAGGCATCTCCTTCAAGTACACCTCGGCCTGGAAGTAGAATTCAGATTGAGCCAGTGGGCACCTGGCAGAGGGCAGGAGAAAAGGGCATCGCATTGCGTTCTCTCTATGCCAGAGTACAGAGCAGCAAGACCTCTCTGCAGAAGGATCTACTGAATCTGCACAGCCTCTCTAACTGGTGGGATCAGGAATGAGCCTCGGATAACATCATCGCCAGCTCCACACAGTTGCCTCTCAGGCCCCGATCCTGCTTTCTTCACACAGCCGAGCGTGGCAGGGGTGGGGGGTATCTGGGTGCTTGTTTTTCACAGTGCTCAGAGGAATGTGCCACCTGTGTAGCCTCTTCCTGTTCTGTCTGTTAAAAGAAAGTGAATCACATTTGTGGCATTCCTGTCTGCCCCGCACGCAAATCGCCAGCACACAGCCTTGACGAGCGGCTCGATCCTGCAAGTGTGAAGTTCCTTATTGTTCATCGGTCATGAGGTCGATGTATGAGTCCTTAACATGCTCATGTCAGGCTGTTGCTGAAGCAGATTCCCTGGGATCATGTAAGAAATGGCCTTGTGAGAATCTTGGATGAAACCAGACAAACCAAATTCTGTCCTCTCATTTCTAAATATTTGTGTTTCTCGTGTTCTTACTGAAATCGTGAAGTTTAAAGTTGATTTCCGGGTATGAGACATGCATGCTTCCTTGAAACTCTTGGCTTACCGAGTCCACTTCAACAGCTTAAGTTTAGCTGTGGATGGTGTCTTAAATATTTTGAAGCTGACTATCATTCACCTGTTCTGGATTAATATTATGTTTAGTCAGATCTTTCCTCTGAAGCGTTCTCTGGAAATGGGCTGCTCCTGGTGTATCCTGGCCGATAAGAAGTCGAGGCAGAGGAACATCAATTCAGTCCCTCTCAGAGCATGGGTGTGACTCTGAATTTCTGGGGGATTTGACCACATCAAATCAGCAAAACTCTGTCAGGGAAAAACTAAGGATCATTGAGGATCCTAGGAAATTGTCTTTAACAATGTGGCAGGGTAATTTGTACCAGGCTCCCACTACTCTCTATGTAAAGAAGTGCTTCCTTTTTCTGGTCCAGCAAATACTCCTTTATAATTTCTCCTACTGATCTCGTGTCTTTGGTTCCTTAGTGCAAAGTAGTCCATTGGGTTGCCTTTGTCTAAAATATTTCATGACATTTCAAGTGCTTAGATTAGGTTTTCTCATGTTCTTTTATTTCTTTCAGGACTAAAATATTCAGTTCCTTTTCTCTTATGTGCAAGACATTCAGCTTAAACAACAAATTTACTGTCAGGGTAGCAATGTCATTTTGTAAGAAGGTGGCCTGAACTGAAGACCGTGTTCTCGCTATCCTGTGATGAGAGGGACCCAGGAGCATGCCAGCTGAATTTGTGCCTTATTACTGTTTGCCACTCGGCTCTTATTAACTAATGAGTCTTGGGGGGTGAGAAGCATGTGTGCTTGGAGCTATGGTGAAATGCGTGTCTGCCCCAGGGCTTCCTGTGGCACTGCGAAGGCTGCTGGGGGGGTTCCTTTTCAAGATTAAGAAAGAGATGAGCCCTGTGCTGCTGACCCTGAACTGAACAATACCGTGTACAGTTATTACCATTAACAGACAAGCGCTTAACTAATAATCCAGCAGCACTGCACCCATTAACTTTTGAGAGGCTCAGAATTGCAAAACACAGGTTGTCGCCTTTACAGTGACCTCTGTGCATTTTGTGATGTCGCATCTTACTCTCATGTGGAAACGCTGACTTTATTGAACAAGACCTCTGCGTATTTGCCATCTGATGTTATTTCCCTCTAAAATAGAATATTTTGTATCTGGTTTGATTTCTGACCCCCATGAGCATTATTTGAGTCACCTGGTGTGCATACAATATATATATGGGGAGCCTCTCAGTTACATGTTAGTGTTTTTTTAAAAACTTATTTATTGAAGAAATGGCTTACATGTTAATTATGCATGCAATCTTTAGCTCATTATCTTCTTCCACCTTTTCTTTTAGTTGACAATTGCACTTTTTTAACTATTTCACATAGATGGGGGCTAGTTACAGAAATAGAATTATTCAAGCCTACATTAGTTAACAGAAAAACAACAACTAAAGAGCCTGAAAATATACATCATTTTACTTCTCGAAGTGATGTCTTAATGGGGACATATTTTTTTCCGGTTTGACCGGTATTTGCTAAACCTTTCTGGCTCTGAATTAAGAGAAAATGCTGTCCTCTCCATTGTATAAATGTCATTCACAATATCAGTCCGCTGTTCAGACATCAGGGTTTTAAGCATGATCTGTTGAAACGCGAGCTTCCAAGCGCGAAACAGACTCTCTCTTTAACAGTTCACACCTGACTGGGCTCCTAGGCAGTAACTGACATTCCCCTCTGCTCTCTTATCCTCACTCTAAATCTCACTCTTTCTCGGGCTAAATTTAGCCTCGGTGAAAGGAGGGGGAATGATTCTTATTCTGACTGGACAGGCTCTGCCACGTAAAAAAAACACGCTGTTTTTCTTTCTTTTGTATTCCTCCTGACTCTTCTTCCTCCTCCTCAGCTGTGTGCAGCTTGGCGAGAGGCCAGCGCCGCAGGCGAGCCAGGCGAGATGAATGACATTTGCATTTCATTAAAACCCCGGGTCTCAAAGTGCCACATCCTCGCACACAAACAAGCACGTTCCCATCCGCGGCTCCTCCAGCGCTACAAAGCCAGGAGAAATGAGGGGAAAAGTTGTTGATTGTTTTTGCTTGTTAGCTTAGAGGAAGGACACAGCTGGCTGCTCGTTTTCTAAAAGGGATTGATTGTAGAAGTAAGGGGGCTGTACTTACAATACATGTTCTCACACATGATCCATTCACAATCCCCTCGCTCCACTGCACACACACACAATCCTACACACACACAATACCTTCACTCCACTGCGCGCGCACACACACACAATACTCTCACTCCACTGTGCGCACACACACAATCCAAAACACACACAATACTTTCACTCCACTGCGCACGCACACACACAATACTTTCACTCCACTGCGCACGCACACACACAATACTCTCACTTCACTGTGCACACAATCCTACACACACACGATACCCTCACTCCACTGCACACAATCCTAAACACACACACGATACCCTCACTCCACTGCACACAATCCTAAACACACACACGATACCCTCACTCCACTGCACACACAATCCTACACACTCACACACAATACCCTCACTCCACTGCACACTCACACACACAATCCTACACACTCACACACGATACCCTCACTCCACTGCACACTCACACACACAATCCTACACACTCACACACGATAACCCTCACTCCACTGCACACTCACACACACAATCCTACACACTCACACACGATAACCCTCAATAATACTAATAATAATAATAACAATAACAATAATAATGTTATTGTTGTAAATGTTTTGCTTATTTTTATTGGCAACACTGTAATTCATCAGCCACGCCAGTAAAGCACTTAATAAGGAATTTGACAAAAGACAGATCTTGCTGTTGGGAAAAGTGTTGTCACAGTTCTTCAGGAGTGGACATTCCTGTGGTCCTCCACGCCCTGTGTGGCCGGAGATGTGGTTCAGGGAGGGCACAGGAGGCCAGTTTCAGACCGGGACACTGCAGCATGACTGATACATGCCTTAGACACGCTCCACTCTTCCTTTTACTTTTGTCTGTTTGTCATAGTGACAGCAATGTGTTGAGAAAATATTTGTCTCTTAGTTTCCTGCTTCAGGATTTCGGCCACGTTTAATATACGCTGTGCTTTTGGTATACATTTTCCATATTTGTGCCGCTATTGCACAGAACCATTTGTTTGATTTGCTTATTTTCTCCCTCAGTAGATCATGGAGGTTAGAGTAGGTAGTGGTGTCAGCATGGGTAGGCTGCAAAGGAACAGGTAAGGTTTATGCCATGCTGAAAGGAAAAGAGAAGAGACACAACATTTTGGCTGTCAACATCTGAAGAAGGCTCCACAGCCGAAATGTTGTGTCTCTTTTCTTTCCCTTTCAGCATGGAATAAACCTTTACCTGTTCCAGTCGATCATAGTGCATTCTTACCTAGGGGTCCGATCACTTCAGAATTGCACTGAAATCCTGATATTGAATGACCGACAATTACAGGTAAGACAGGAGGTTCTACTTCGGCGTCTCATGTTTGATGGTTAAAAACCGGTTACAGCTCTACCAGTGCGTCCTTCCCGCCTTATTCGCTGTTAAGACGAGAGGAGGCTCCTGCAGAGCCAGCGAAAGCTGTCCTGACGTCAGGATTCCTCTGTCTGACTATCCAGCTCTCTACCTGCATGAGAACTTCTCTGACACCGGGCCGTGTGTCTGGCACGCTTTCAGAGTGTGCCAGACCTGTTTTGTCATCCTATCTTTCCTGTGATACAGGAAATTCAGTCACTAGCTTTCTGAGTATGTTACTAACATGCACTTGTACCCGATTCAGGGTGACGCCTGGTTACTTTCAGTGGTATTGGATGTTTTGGGGGGTCTGTGATCCAGCCCTGGAAACCCTGTGATTCCTGTTTTTTTCACAAATGTAGTTTCGTAGAAGAGCTGCCAATCGCATTCCTACCCCATCGATGTGGCAGACGTTAAAAAGGTCTTCCCGTCCCTTATTTGCTCTGTGGGGAAATCGCCACTCGGATGATTTAGGCCAACTTGAAGATCACTGGCTGAAGACTCTTGCTGCTCCTTTATGAAGGATCCAAAACAACGATGTGCTTGCCTGAAGGAGCAGTGATGTGTGCACAGTCTGCTTGAACTGAACGATTTCCCCAGCCCTGCCAGGTGGTAACCCTTGTTCCCTTGGGGAGCCAAAGGCGTGAACTTCAATTTGACCTCGGCGACGGCTTCTCACAGCAAAATCATCTTTGCCCCAGCAGGACCACAGAATCTGCTGTTGTGAAGGAAATGAGCCTTCCGCTGAGTCACCGATGCAAATGTTTCAATATGGAAATCATCGAATGAAAACGCTTAATTCACAACAGCGGAAAAGAAAAAGAGCCGGTTTCCAACGTGGGCAGAGTGTTGCCCTTCTTTCTGGCCGAGATAAACGCCCGAGGCCGGGCTCAAATGGACGTGCGGGATTGGAGCACAGAAGCACGCCCGCTTTTGTGTTGTGCGGGAGAGCTCCAACGGAGGGGGTAGTTTCCCTTGTAAGTTCACGGAACGGGAGCCCTGTAATCGCTGGAGCCCCTTCCTGGAGCTCTGATTTGAGGTCACCTGGAAAGAAGTCACCTTTGTTGTTTTTTTGTTTCTGCCGGGAGTGGCGTTCAGGGATCAGTTTACAGCTGTGAGTGGGACCAGTGTGTGAGGTGGCAGCTTTGTGAGTCCGCTGGTGATTCAGTGTTTTTCCCACTCTTACTGTGCAGCAGTGTAACTAAGCCAGGGACACTGTGCTGTCATATTCATGCTGCCTTGCTTGAACTCGCTGACCCATTCATCAGCATAAACACACCCTGCCATGCCCTGGTCCTGTACAGCTCTTTAATAGTTCTTGTCTCTATTCTGGCTCTGTGCGGAACACAGTTCTAAATGTCCTGGAGTTTTTTCTGAAATCTTCGAAAGGTTTATTGTACAGGTGTGTGGCGGTCAGCAGTGGCTTTCTGATGGGGTTTTCAGTGGGAAGGCCTACCGTACTGCAGGTGTCTAATGCTGTTCGCATGATAGTTTTTGAAAGGCATCAAAGTGGACACATGTGTTTTTATTTTACAACCTATGTCCAAAGCATGTGTTGTACTAAAGAGGTTATGTTGATGACCATAGATATATAGAATTATCCATAGACTATAGGATTCCATAGGTTTTTTCCAGCTGAAGCAAGATTGCAAGTTGTCTAAAATTGCTCATGCCTACTGCGCAACAGACCCTAGGCTTGAAACAAGGACAGTCGGTACTGCGTGCTTGTAAATGGGAGCCTTAGTATTATCTGGTTCACTGTCCACTTTGAATTATTCTTCACACATCAATAGCAGGTACGTGCATTAGAAGCACGTACGTGGATCGAGTGCGTTTGGATCGAGACTCAGGCGAGCCCCAGTGCAGAGCAATTTTCCTGAATTCAAGAGTGAGGCTGTGGTTGGCGCTTGTCGGCAGTGGATACTCAGCCGCTCGGTAACACTGTGTTGCCATTGGTTTAGTTTTTTTCCTGTTGGCCTGTTTTCCTGTTTTTTTTTTCCTGTTTCCTGTGTACCTGTTGGCCACCCTTTGTTGTTTGCGTTCTGTATTGTAATAGCATTCAGACGCACAACAATAACGACACCCCCCTTTTCCAAGCATCAGAAAAGAAAAACCGAAGAAGAGAGTGGGGTGGGGGGACAGAGAATCAGACTCACAAAGAGAACTACTTTTCATGCGGTTTCTATCTGCTGGCCACACGTTTTGCTCGCGCTTTGCTTTCTAATGCCGTTCTCTCTCTCTCTCTGTCTCTGTCCACCGCAGCGGATGTGAGCCCCCCCGTGTCCGTGGCAGTCCCTCAGGCCGCCCCCATGGACCTGCGCGTGGGCCAGCGGCTGGTGCGGCCCGGCTCGGAGACCGCCATGCTGACGCCCCTGCCCCACCCCCTGCTCCTCGGCCCGTTCCCCAGCCCCCAGCCCTGCGCGCAGATCTCCCAGCACCAGCTGCACCAGCAGATCCGGGTACGGCTCTCTTCCGGCTCTCCTCCTGATGGGGGGGGGGGGGGGGGTGTGCGTGGTGTGTCTGGCCGGAAAAGTGTGGCCCTGCGGTGTGCACGCTCGACTACAGCACACAGACGTGTATTTCAGGCTTGTGGATGCAAATTGGAAAGCACTGAGTCTCTCTGTTAAAAGAAACACCTTCCCGTCTCGCTAAAAGGTTTTCCCGTTTTGGTCTTCCTGACACCCATTTGGAGGGAAAAGACAGAAGAAACATGCTTTGTGCTTTTGCTAGCCTTGAGAAGATCTTCTCCTCTGCCAGAAATGACAGGCAGAGATGCAGATCATGGCAACAGTTACACAGTTGCAGTATCGGCCATGAGCGGGCTGGTACTGTAGGTGGTTCTGCCAGGGCATGTTGATGGGACACTTCTGCAGCTTTTCAGAAAGATCATGTCTTATCTGATCTCTGGCGTTTTTGATGTGAGGCTTGTCTTTCTCTTACGGGGAGGAAAGCAAAGGCCTCATGCTCACAGTAATGAAATGGACAAGAATCCAAAACAAAGTGACCACATCTCATCTCCTCCTTAAGGAGATTCGGCTACACCGCAAGGGACTGGTTTGTGATCTAAATGGTAAAATGTATTACCACAGAACACAAAACATGTAAGTATCTCGGAGACAAGGTCATTCACTCTGGTAGTTGCCTTGGTCAAGATGTTGCTCTCCATCTAAGTAAATGAGGCTTTGAGATCACGCGTTTGCCGGTGAATGTTAGTAGGATGTGCAATGTTGTGTTTTGCAGTTTAACATGGAGCAGCGGCGACGAGAGCAAGAGCAGGAAAAACAGCAGGAATTGCAGCAGCTGTGGCACAAGGACAAAAGCAAGCAGAGTAAGTCATGGCGCCCCCTGTTGCTCGGGCTGAACAAGTTCGGGGAGTGAGTACCGAAGAATTCCTCTCCTTAAGCCTAACCCCTTCCCAGAGCCTTAGACTAACCACACATTTATACTTGCATGTGTCCACGTTCTCATGTGGCAGCAATGACTCTGCGTGCAGAAATACTATCCATGAAGGAATTTGAGTTCTTCCGGGGGGCATTACACCATCTCTCGGCTCTCAGGAGTGGGGCTTTGTGTTTATTAATAGGGAGGGACTGTGCACGTTCGCGAAACATTGTAAAAACAAAAGTTTCTATTTGGAGAAGTAGCAGTTGATTATGTCTTCTGCTTTTTTGGGGGTTTCCCAGTCTTACTTGGCTTTAAACTTTAGTTAATGATTCTGGATATCCCAAAAACAACAAGCAGGTCACAATTCCAAGAATTCATCCTTCTATATATATATATTGTTTTTCTGTGTTCCTTGTCCATAATTGATCTTATCTGTATTCTCCCTTAACACAAAAAAAATGATGAAAAAAAAAACAGTTGATCCAAAAGTACACTATGCTCTAGACAAAAGTCCCAAGGAAAACTCCTCCTTGCGAGCTGGGGAAAGCTTCATTGTCATGATTTGACATGAAATGAGTCACATTGCTAGCTTCCTGTGTTTTTTATTGCTTTGTGCTTTATTATCTGCGAGGACACAGTGCAGTTCTCAGTGGCAAGGATGAGGTCAGAGGTGCTTTCCTGATGTTGCCAGTGGCAAGATGCGACGAGATTGTTTGCTCAGAAGGGCTCCTGTTTGCTGATCGGGCTGCTGAACCACAGTTCTGTCACTGGTGCCCAAGCACTGCAGCGGTGTGGTCTGTAGATCTCCTTCAGGAAGAACATCTCTGTATCCGTTCTGGCAGCTTACTTGAAGTAAAGAGTACACAGATGAAATCACAGGCATGTGACAAGCTATGTGGGGGAGGAGTTGGGGAAGACTGCTTGCAGAGTTACAGACAATAGCTGGCCGTACTGTTATTTGTGGAGGTGTTTGGAAGACCTTGGACGTCTGATAACCTTGTATGTGCTCCACAGGTGCCTTGGAAATTTAAGGCAGGGCTTCTAGGGCACTGCAGTACTTCAGTGCAACCAGTACCTCAGTTGCTGCATGTTCCTTCTAATTCTCGGTGCCAAAGAACTCAGGAGCTGATTGCACTTCAGCACCGGGGTAGAGCAGATTGGAAAGGCCCGTTGTCTGTCAGGCCCTGATCTAAGGGGCCCAGATGACCACGTGCAGCACACGGCCGTTTTGGTGGCGAGCGAGTCTCATCTGCTGGGAGGAAGAAGTGCAGAGCTGCTGAATCAGAAGCTGTCTGTGTTGTTGTTAATCCGGGCCACAGCTTCTCCTTTCCAGCTCTCCCAGGGGTTAAAAAAGGCAGCAGGGTTTTAGAAAAAAGAGCAGAAGCTGTTGAAAGCTGGCCATCTGCCATTGCACTATAAAAAAACAGTGTTTTATTTTCAGGGTGGAGGAACATGGGGTGGGGGGGGTGTATTAATCTTCTTCCTCTGTATGAATCAAACAACCCCAGGTAGCCTCTGGCAGGCGGTCCATAGCAGGAAAAGGCCCAATTCTGTATAATAAGGTGTGTTTTGGGGTGATAGGAGCACTTTTAAACTCAACACCCCAAGGCTACAGAGGTTTTTATTCATAGTGACTTACATGTGTAATCTGAGCAAAGCACCTTGCTCAAGGGTACTTCAGCAGTGTCCCACCTGGGGTTTGATCCCAAAACCTTACCGTTCCCACACCTTCCAGGCTCACACCCCTGACTGATGAACATTAATATTTCATGCAATTTGCTCTACAACACTGAACCCTGGTCTTCTCATTAGCTGTCTTTCTGTAGAGGTCCCTACATTTTGTGTAACCACGTCACAGTTGCATTAAGTTTTAGAATTGCAATTCTTACAGGCTACCCAATATTGGTCTGACCCTCAGACCATGGAACTGGGATAAAAGAGATAAAATAAAGAATTATACAAGAAAGGGAAAGGGACCCCGATGGACCTAATAAAGGTTTACTGTGGTATACCATGGTAAAACCTGAGTAGAATTTGGGAAAGCATACTGAAATCAGTTTAGATTAATCTGTCTCCTGTAAATTGAGTTTTGTGATAGGAATGAATTACATAAATCATTCATAAATCATAAAATAATGGGGTAAATTATTCATAAGGCAATAAGCATAAGAAAGCTGCAGAAACTAAAGGAGTATTGCCTATGTAATACAAAATTAAG